>NC_090436.1:786135004-786760004 GCF_031143425.1 Pleurodeles waltl
GAATGTTGGAGACTGTTCAGTAAACACCTTCTGCAGGCCGTCATAACCGATGCATTACATGTGAGCTGGATGCACACCAAGGTAATCTGAAGTTAAGGGGATTGTTCAGCAAGCACCCAGATATTTCAACTATATGGGGGCCTTAGCCTTGAAAGCTTTTCAAAGCCAAATTTTGAACAAGAGAACAAATACTATCTGGCAACAAAACTGCAATGTTCTGCCTGAACAAGGGTGGAGGAACAGTCTCTCACCCATTATCAAAATTGGCACAAATCATCGGCAGGCGAGCCATCACAAGAAACATTCTCTTTCCAGCAGGCCAAGTCCCAGGGATAGAAAACACACACAGATGAGCTAGGTAGGCAAAGAAGCAGTTCTCACTAGTGGTAGTTAAAAAAAAATCTTTAGCAAACACAATTTTCTCCCTCGAAGAAACACTACAAGTAGATCAGAAAATGCAAAATGCTAGTCCTCGTGTCCAGGCATCAGCCTCCCGCTGTCACTAGGGAATGCTCTGTTGATTAACTGGTATGGGTTTATTTGTGCATGTTATTTTCGCCCAGTACCACTAATTCCAGTGGTCCTGGAAAACCTCACAGCTTCCATCATAACCTCCATTTTGATTGCCTCCAGGAGGCCATAACACCTCTGGTTCTCGCAGCTGTCAAAACTAAATTTTGTAGAGCTACCGCTGCACAAGGATATCCTCATAATGCAGGTAGGGAAAGTATTCATCCAAATCCAGTGTAACTCCTGCCATTGACTTGGTTCATGAGATGTCAAGAAATCATTCAACCAGAGCTGCTAGAGAAGCCCATCTAAGAAGCATGGTGGCCTTCCACTAGGCGTGTTATGCCCAAAAGTAGAGAAGACCCTTGTCATGGTGCCAGGCTAATAAGGTTCAGAAGTGCATACACAACTATGCAATCATAATTAGTCTAACTGACTTGTAACCTGACTTACACTTAATGAAGGGCTCATTTGTCCACTAAGCAGCACATCTGAAGGGTTTACATGCTAAACAAGTCTAATCACTTCCACTCAAAAGATTTATGGAGAGAGCTAAGGGAATCTGCATGCAGGAAGGAGTCCATTAAACCAGATGGGACTATGCACTGGTCTAATGAAGCCACTATTTACAACCCACGCATAAAACCTTACTTAAGCACTCTTACTAAAGACAGCCTTTCTAGTGGCAAGCACATCATTAAGGAAGAGTGAGTGAGCTATAGGCACTCAGTGCATGAACCATGCATAACCAAAAATAAGGATAAGGTGATGATGAGAACATACCCCAAATTCCTACCAAAGGTAATGTCATTTTGTTTACTTCAACCAATGCATAACACTACTAGCTTTTCCCCAAAAGACTTCCAATGCTGCAGAATGTGCTTTGCAAAACCCAGGCACAAGGGAGGCAGTCATGTACTACATGCAAGTTGCACGTGAATCTTGAAAATCCAAGCATTTCTTTGTGCAACACTCACCACAGGCCCTGGGCACAACAGTAAGAATATCCTTGTTAGAAGGATAGTAAAAACTACTGAGCTGTGATATTGACTGGCAAACAGGACACTGATAGCTAAGCCAGAGAGCACATTTAACCAGGAAACGAGCATTTGCAATGTAATGGGTCCCGCATTTGCTGGAGTTAGGTTGCTCCTGGATCTTAGGTACCAGACCCTGAGCAAAAGCAGCACCTACTGCTTCTTGTACTTTCTCAAAAGGTTGTGTAATACCACAATCTCTCTCAAACGGGTCTCCTAATCAATCTAAATACCAAGTTCGATGGCATCTGTCGCTGTAGATACGCATGTTCTGCAATAGCTCGCCATCTGGTGTTGGGCCGGAGTGTTACAAGTTGTTTTTCTTCGAAGAAGTCTTTCGAGTCACGGGACCGAGTGACTCCTCCTTTTGTCTCCATTGCGCATGGGCGTCGACTCCATCTTCGATTGTTTTTTTTCCGCCATCGGGTTCGGACGTGTTCCTGTCGCTCCGAGTTTCGGAACGGAAAATTAGCTAATTTCGGAAGATTTTCGTCGGTATTGTTGCGTTCGGGATCGGCGTACTTTGATTCCACACCGCATCGAAGATCGAAGAGCTCCGGTGCCCTTCGGGGTAGTTTTTCGATCCTCCGTCGGGGCCTGGTCGGCCCGACCGCGTGCTGAAGAACGCCGATGGAACGGACCCCGTTCCGTTTCTGCCCCAAATGCCACAATAAGTACCCTTACACAGACCAACACTTGGTCTGCAACCTGTGCCTGTCACCTGAGCACAGCGAAGACACCTGCGAGGCCTGTCGTGCGTTCCGGTCCCGAAAAACACTCAGAGACCGTCGAGCCAGAAGACTTCAGATGGCGTCCGCACCGACAGCCCAACGGGAGTTCGAGGAACAGGAAGAAGGTACCTTCTCGATCCAAGACTCAGACTCCGAAGGATTCGACGATACACAAACCGTGAGTAAGACGTCGAAAACCACACAGAGAAACATTTACAAGGCCCAGGGGACGCCACTGCCACCAGGCCATGGCTCCACCCATAAATTCGGTGACCGCCCGTCGGCACCGAAAAAGGCCCAAACAGTGCCGAGATCGTCCGACTCCGGTCGAGACACCGGCACGCAGCCATCTCGGGACCGAGAAAGTGCTGGAGACAAGCCTCGACACCGAGATGCCGGTGCCGACACGGCTCGACGCCGAGACAGCGGCACCGAAACAGATCGACGCCGAGAGGTTTCGGCCCCGAAAAAGAAAAGAGTCACCTCGGAGCCGAAAAAACACGCAGACAGGGTTTCGATGCCGAAACAAACTGCAAGCGACCCAGCTTCAGGCTCTTATACAGAAGAGCACTCGCTAACCTCCCAAATGCAGAAGCATAGGTTTGAGGAAGAGCTGCAAGCAACTGATGTGGACCATACGCAAAAGCGTATCTTCATACAGCAGGGGACAGGAAAAATAAGCACCCTTCCCCCCATTAGGAGAAAGAGAAGGTTGGAGTTCCAGACGGAACAGACACCACAACCAAAAGTGGTGAAAAGAGTTACCCCACCACCCTCTCCTCCGCCTGTGATTAACGTCTCACCAGCACAAACTCCATCACACTCCCCAGCTCACACCACCATGAGCCAGGGTGACCAAGATCAGGACGCATGGGACCTATACGACGCCCCAGTGTCAGATAACAGTCCGGAGGCATACCCTACAAAGCCATCTCCACCAGAAGACAGCACCGCGTATTCTCAAGTGGTGGCTAGAGCAGCACAATTTCACAACGTAAGCCTCCACTCAGAACAGGTCGAGGATGATTTCTTATTCAACACCCTCTCCTCCACCCACAGCTCCTACCAAAGCCTGCCTATGCTCCCTGGTATGCTCCGGCACGCAAAAGACATCTTTAAGGAGCCGGTCAAAAGTAGGGCAATCACACCAAGGGTGGAAAAAAAGTATAAGGCGCCTCCTACAGACCCGGCTTTCATCACTACACAGCTGCCACCAGACTCTGTCGTTGTAGGAGCAGCTAGGAAAAGGGCCAACTCTCACACATCTGGAGATGCACCACCCCCAGATAAAGAAAGCCGCAAGTTCGATGCAGCTGGTAAAAGAGTCGCAGCACAAGCTGCAAACCAGTGGCGCATCGCGAACTCCCAGGCACTACTTGCGCGCTATGACAGAGCCCACTGGGACGAGATGCAACATCTCATTGAACATCTGCCCAAGGACTTACAAAATAGGGCAAAACAAGTGGTTGAGGAGGGACAGACCATTTCCAACAACCAGATCCGCTCCTCCATGGACGCTGCAGATACAGCTGCACGGACAATTAATACATCTGTAACTATCAGAAGGCATGCATGGCTCCGAACGTCTGGATTTAAACCAGAGATTCAACAAGCAGTTCTCAATATGCCTTTTAATGAAAAAGAACTGTTCGGTCCAGAAGTGGACACAGCGATTGAGAAACTCAAAAAAGATACGGACACTGCCAAAGCCATGGGCGCACTCTACTCCCCGCAGAGCAGAGGGAATTACAGCACATTCCGTAAAACGCCCTTTCGAGGGGGGTTTCGAGGTCAAAGCACACAAGCCAGCACCTCACAAGCCACACCGTCCAGTTACCAGGGACAGTATAGAGGAGGTTTTCGGGGACAATATAGAGGAGGGCAATTCCCTAGAAATAGAGGAAGATTTCAAAGCCCCAAAGCCCCTACTACTAAACAGTGACTCACAGGTCACTCACCCCCTCCACACAACACCAGTGGGGGGAAGAATAGGCCATTATTACAAAGCATGGGAGGAAATCACTACAGACACTTGGGTTCTAGCAATTATCCAACATGGTTATTGCATAGAATTTCTACAATTCCCTCCAAACATACCACCAAAAGCACAGAATTTAACAACACACCATTCCAATCTCCTGGAGATAGAAGTGCAGGCACTATTGCAAAAGAATGCAATCGAATTAGTGCCAAACACACAAATAAACACAGGAGTTTACTCACTGTACTTTCTGATACCAAAGAAGGACAAAACACTGAGACCAATCCTAGACCTCAGAGTAGTGAACACTTTCATCAAATCAGACCACTTCCACATGGTCACACTACAAGAAGTATTGCCATTGCTAAAACTACACGACTACATGGCAACTTTAGACCTCAAGGATGCTTATTTCCATATACCAATACACCCATCGCACAGGAAATACCTAAGGTTTGTATTCAAAGGAATACATTACCAATTCAAGGTACTGCCTTTCGGATTAACAACCGCACCAAGAGTCTTTACCAAATGTCTAGCGGTAGTCGCTGCACACATAAGAAGGCAGCAAATACATGTGTTCCCATATTTGGACGACTGGCTAATCAAGGCCCATTCGTTCAAACAGTGCTCAAATCACACAAATCAGATCATACAAACCCTCTTCAAACTAGGGTTCACCGTCAATTTCACAAAATCCAAAATTCTGCCACGCAAGGTACAACAATACCTGGGAGCCATAATAAACACATCAAAAGGAGTAGCCACTCCAAGTCCACAAAGAATTCAAAATTTCAACACCATCATACAACGCATGTATCCAACACAAAAGATACAGGCAAAGATGGTATTACAACTCCTAGGCATGATGTCATCATGCATAGCCATTGTCCCAAACGCAAGACTGCACATGAGGCCCTTACAACAATGCCTAGCATCACAGTGGTCTCAAGCACAGGGTCAACTTTTAGATCTGGTGTTAATAGACCGCCAAACTTACCTCTCGCTTCTGTGGTGGAACAACATAAATTTAAACAAGGGGCGGCCTTTCCAAGACCCAGTGCCACAATACGTAATAACAGATGCTTCCATGACAGGGTGGGGAGCACACCTCGATCAACACAGCATACAAGGACAATGGAACGTACATCAAACAAAACTGCATATCAATCACCTAGAACTTCTAGCAGTTTTTCAAGCACTAAAGGCTTTCCAACCAATAATAGTTCACAAATACATTCTCGTCAAAACAGACAACATGACAACAATGTATTATCTAAACAAGCAGGGGGGGACGCACTCCACGCAGTTAAGCCTGCTAGCACAAAAAATTTGGCATTGGGCAATTCACAACCAAATTCGCCTAATTGCACAGTTTATACCAGGGATACAAAATCAACTCGCAGACAATCTCTCTCGAGATCACCAACAGGTCCACGAATGGGAAATTCACCCCCAAATTCTGAACACTTATTTCAAACTCTGGGGAACACCTCAGATAGACTTGTTTGCGACAAGGGAGAACGCAAAATGCCAAAACTTCGCATCCAGATACCCACACAAACAATCCCAAGGCAATGCCCTATGGATGAACTGGTCAGGGATATTTGCTTACGCTTTTCCTCCTCTCCCTCTCCTTCCTTACCTGGTAAACAAACTCAGTCAAAGCAAACTCAAACTCATATTGATAGCACCAACTTGGGCAAGGCAACCCTGGTACACAACGCTACTAGACCTATCAGTGGTACCCTGCATCAAATTGCCCAACAGGCCAGATCTGTTGACACAGCACAACCAAAAGATCAGACACCCAGATCCAGCATCGCTGAATCTAGCAATCTGGCTCCTGAAATCCTAGAATTCGGGCACTTACAACTTACCCAAGAATGTATGGAAGTCATAAAACAAGCAAGAAGGCCATCCACCAGGCACTGCTATGCAAGTAAATGGAAGAGGTTTGTTTGCTACTGCCATATTAATCAAATACAACCATTACACACAACTCCAGAACATGTAGTGGGTTACTTGCTTCACTTACAAAAATCTAACCTAGCTTTCTCTTCCATTAAGATTCACCTTGCAGCAATATCTGCATACCTGCAGACTACCTATTCAACTTCCCTATATAAAATACCAGTCATTAAAGCATTCATGGAGGGCCTTAGGAGAATTATACCACCAAGAACACTACCTGTTCCTTCATGGAACCTAAATGTTGTCCTAACTAGACTTATGGGTCCACCTTTTGAACCCATGCACTCCTGCGACATACAGTTCCTAACCTGGAAGGTGGCATTTCTCATCGCCATTACTTCCCTGAGAAGAGTAAGCGAGATTCAGGCGTTTACTATACAGGAACCTTTTATACAACTACACAAAAATAAAGTCGTCCTAAGGACCAATCCTAAATTTTTGCCAAAGGTTATTTCACCGTTCCATCTAAATCAAACAGTGGAACTTCCAGTGTTCTTTCCACAGCCAGATACCGTAGCTGAAAGGGCACTACATACATTATATGTCAAAAGAGCATTGATGTATTACATTGACAGAACAAAAAACATCAGAAAGACTAAACAACTCTTTATTGCATTTCAAAAACCTCATGCAGGAAACCCAATTTCAAAACAAGGTATAGCCAGATGGATAGTTAAATGCATCCAAATCTGCTACCTTAAAGCTAAACGACAGCTGCCCATTACACCAAGGGCACACTCAACCAGAAAGAAAGGTGCTACCATGGCCTTTCTAGGAAACATCCCAATGCAAGAAATATGTAAGGCAGCCACATGGTCTACGCCTCACACATTCACCAAGCACTACTGTGTAGACGTGTTATCCGCACAACAAGCCACAGTAGGTCAAGCCGTATTAAGGACATTATTTCAGACTACTTCCACTCCTACAGGCTGATCCACCGCTTTTGGGGAAATAACTGCTTACTAGTCTATGCAGAACATGCGTATCTACAGCGACAGATGCCATCGAACTGAAAATGTCACTTACCCAGTGTACATCTGTTCGTGGCATCAGTCGCAGTAGATTCGCATGTGCCCACCCGCCTCCCCGGAAGCCTGTAGCAGTTTGGAAGTTACCTTCAATTATTTATATATGTATCATCTCAACCTTAAATAGGTGCATACTTAGTCACTCCATTGCATGGGCACTATTACTACAATTCAACTCCTACCTCACCCTCTGCGGGGAAAAACAATCGAAGATGGAGTCGACGCCCATGCGCAATGGAGACAAAAGGAGGAGTCACTCGGTCCCGTGACTCGAAAGACTTCTTCGAAGAAAAACAACTTGTAACACTCCGGCCCAACACCAGATGGCGAGCTATTGCAGAACATGCGAATCTACTGCGACTGATGCCACGAACAGATGTACACTGGGTAAGTGACATTTTCATTATGGGATTCCCCTTTGTTTTCTTACAAGTTGAAATTTTGGTCCACTCAGTCTTAACTGGACACACCTTAATTACAGCACTTTATTAACACATTGCTTGTGACTGCAAGGGCAGCAGTCTCATCCAGGGCATATTGTGGCCCTCCACCCTTTTCCATTAATCAATTTTAAGTAGGTACCATAAATCACAACAGTTGGTTCACATTGGCCCAGTTAGGCTTATAACACACACATACATTCTGAAGCAATAAATAGATACTCCTTGGATTTTCACAGATGCTAGGTAATTTTTTGTAATACTGACAAGGTCCAAAGGGGACCTGGGAACATGAATGGTAACCCTTCCTCTCCTGGTACCAAGAACTCCCTCAAAGGCAAAAAGACATATTGGGAATTATCAGCAACTATATAGGTCCTCGATGGCATGCTGCAAATGCTTGATAAAGGAGATAACAGCATTTAATTCTACTTGACCTGATGGTAGCATTCAGCAATTGAGCATAACATTCTCCTGCAAAGGTCTGACTGCAGAGTGGGCTTACAGGATACAGTGTTCTGCTCATTTAAAACATTTCTCTCTGACTAATCCTGTATGTCCAGACTTTAATAATTATTAATTGGGGTCCCTCTGGGTTCCATTTTAGCCTAATCTTTATGTGGAACCACAAAATCAAATCTTAGAGAAACCTGGGCACCAAACGTCATTATTATGTGGGCGATACCCCCCAGTAGAGTACGTTATAACTCTCAAAAGAAACATGGAAAAGATTTTCTTCTGGGCATCTGAAAACTTCTCAAAACTGAATCCTCAGAAAACGGAATTCTTATTAATATCATGCAACTCCATCAAATGCATTGATTCGGCCTTCATTACAATGACAGACTACGTATGCTAAGCCAATCCCTCCACGACAGCAACGTCATTGGGCTTCATCATTCATAGAACACTGTCATTTAAAACACCAGTTAACAAGCTAGCCCAAATTACTGTCTGTCAATGAAAATGTATATGCTCACAAATGATCAGCTCAACGCTGAGCCTCATAATGTTCAATGTAGATTTGCAATGCCATCCTATGTGATCACTATTGAAAGCCTTCCTGCCCCTTCAGGCTGCCCTGCACAGCCCATTTGATCACCGACAAACATAAAATTGACCACATTACCCATATCCTGAGGTATCTACATGTGCTTTCACTCGAGGCAGGAATCCAATTCGAAACATGCTGCATTTCATTCAAAACGTTTCATATTGGCAGAGCTAGCTATCTAACGAATTTGCTGAAATCTCTGGTGGCTCTAGAAATTAAAGCATTTAGCAATCGCTCATTATCAAGCACTCAAAAGTCAGACACTCCCTAGCTCAAAGACAATACTTGGGCTCAGCTCCTGCAAACTCCCCTTTCACAATCCAATCAAGGATGTCATGAGATATCCTCTCATTCAGATAGTGACTCAATATCTCCCTGTTTACAAAATACCTAAAACAGCACCACCCCTGATCCCGTAACTATTCACACATGAGTTACCAGTGGCTGAGATTAAAACGTTCTATCTATTGCTGTTTTGTTAACTTCGCCACAACTGAAGTGGATGGAAAGAAATGGGCACTATGCCACCTGAACCAAGCTACACCATACTGATGAGCCCTAGTCAAGGTGAAACCAATCTAGGGTTGCTTGTGTTCAGGTCCAGACAGGGCCTCGCTTGGAAATTAGGGTTGGACTGATCCTATAGGAGGAGGAGCACAGTTGATTTGCATATAACTGGATCTAATCTGAGGTGGCATGGCAAGCAACATAATGATTGACTGGCATGTGGCCAGAGTAATTACCAGTGGCTGAGATTAATTCAAGCATTTCATCCTTTTCTGTTTTGTTTACTTCAGTGTGATGTCCTATATGGGATGGGTATGCCCAAACATGCTCCCTGTGCAATCAAGCTGCACCTGAATGAAGAGGCCCAAACTGGTCAGAACTGGTCTGGGGTTAGGTTGTTTGTGTTCCACTTCAAAGACGGCTTGGTAGTTTGGGCTGGACTGCTCCTATAGTAGCAGGACCAAGACCGATTTACGTAGAGCTGGGTCTAATCTGGGACAAAATAATGATTGGCTGTGATGCGGCCCAAGTAATTACCAGTGCCTGAGATTAATTCAAGTATTTCATCATGGCTGTTTTGTTTACTTCACTCACACGAAGTCTATGACACCTAACACTTGCAAATCAATTTGAGGCACACGTTCTTACTGCACCTTATACCTTTTATCCTTAAAAGATGCTGTCATGCTGATTTATCCACTTCTAATTCCTGCCTACTCTATCCATCCTTCCCTCCCCCACATTTGCTTCACAAAGAACCCCCCCTTCAAATTCAATAGTTTTCATTTTGTTAAACCTTCATATTACTACATAAGTATATCTTGCATATGTAGTTATGGTTATGTGTAAAGCTCTGTAATACGATTTGGAGAAGAGGAGCTATAGAAAAACAATGCAAATAAAAATGTAAATATATATCACTATCTACATGACGGGCCAAGGGAGTATGTCCGTCCTTTCAATGGTTTCTCCCAAGTTCTCTTGGTCATTGTCGAGCAGTATGACTTAGACTATCAAGGGTTATAGTCAGGCTGCGTGCCCCGCAAGGCTGATGCCTAGCTTCAGTCTTTTATGGTGCACAGCAGTTCCCAGGGGAAGTGTGTGTTACGATGGAGTCTCTTGCTGCATGTAGGCTGCGCTGTCCTCTAGCACTTCGCCATCAGCCACTTGTCTCACTGCACTCACCACATTCACTGTATACACTGTGCTGGCATGTGCGTTTTTTGCTGGGCCCCTCCTGCTGGAGGGCCTGCTAGCAAGGCCCTGCTTCTAGGTACTGGTGCTGGAGCACCTCTGGTGTCTGCCGTCAGCAGGGAGAAACCTAAGATATCTAGCATATCCTCCTCCTTGTCTGTCTGTTCTAAGTTTTCGAAAGGGATTTAGGGGTATAAATATGGGGAGGCGAGGTATTAGTGGTTTTATCCCTAACCCTGTCCCTGAGCTGGGTAACTTAGAATTTGAGCCTCTCTTGCATCATGAGACTCATGTTTATGTTTACTAGCTTCCTCTTACCAATTTAGGAAGACTGGCCATCGCTCTTATCTATCTTACACTTAGACGTTCAGTCTTTTCCCTGATTATTTTGACTTTTTGGTTTAAAGGTACTTTCCTTTCAGTAGATCTTTTCTGTTTTAAATCTTGAAGGCGGATTAGGAAAGTAGCTTTAACATTTGTCCGCTGACTTCTTGCTTGCAAAAATGTCCACTAGGCTTGGTGCTAGGTTCCTGGCGTCTTGCCTCTCTCCCCTTTCCACATTATTCTAGAACCACCTGCTCTATACAATGGATTGCATTCACACGTCTATTTCCAGGGAATCACCTGTACCCACCTAAACCTAACTTCCCTATTATTATATGCCCAGATGACAATCTCTAGTCTTCTTTAAAAAAAAAAAAAAAAAAACTGATAAACATGCTCAGGCTTCAAAATTCTTAAAGTACCTTTAGTTGTTAATGCTGCTTGACTTGATTGGAAGGTAGAGTGCAGGGCCACACTCAACCCTGTTCTCCGTTGGAAAATCTCTCCTCGCCTTGGGCCCTTGAAGTGATCATGTCGATCCCGGTCTAACCCAAGTCCCTGTCTTCAGCCGAGCCTAGCACCGAGTAAATATTGAAGACAAATCCGATCTCACGCCTACTTGAAGCCTCAACAAGTTTATTAAAAAAAAATCAATAGTCTGTGAGTCACAGAATACAGTGACAAGAGGATCCACGTTATTAATAGAAAAGTGCATATGCACCAAATTAATTGGTTTTTCATTTAGAGACACCAATGAAACCGCTACTTCATGACTATTGTTTGGGCTTCAGGAGACATGCACATTTGACGTTACAAAAAAGCGAGTGAGATTCGGACCATCATTCTGGAGAACAGTGCACCTCCTATACAACACCCCCATGGCTCAGGTCTGAGTCAAAGGAGTTATGTCCCCCCCATTTCTAATCCACAGAGGTACACACCAGGGATATCGCTGTCCCCGCCGCTGTTATTCCTGGCCATTGAGCCCCTGGTACACCTGATATATTGCTGCGTTCAGATCTCGGGCTGGCAATCTGAGAGTGGGTTTGAGGACCGGATAGCCCTGTATGCTGACAATATACTTGTCTTCCTCAGCGACCCCCAAGCCACTGGCCCTCGATGTCTGGAGATCATCCTTTAGTACAGGGAGGCCTCTTTTTTACAGGTCAATGCACGTAAATCCCTGCTGGTGGAGGTAGCCGGGGAGACTGCAGGGCAATACTGGTGCCTCGACATACCAGTCCGTCGAAATTCCTTTGTCTACCTGGGGGTTCATATCTCATGATCCCAGACTTGACCTGATCCCGTAACTTTTGACCCCTGGTTTTGACACTGGATATGGAACTGCACAGGTGGAGCGGATTGCCTCTTAACCCAATGGGACATATCACAGTCTTTAAAATGATGTGCCTCCCGCAGTATTTATGCATTCTAACAAACTATCCTTATCCAATTCCCTGGGGATGGTTCCACTACTTGACCTCGAAGCTGACATCTTTTGCATGGGCAGGTGGGTGAAATCTAGTGACATTTAATTCAGCACAGAAGTCTCCTTTTGACTGTGGCCTTGGTATGACTGACATTTATGGCTGTTATCTGGCGGCCCACCTTGTGCCCATAAATGATTGGTTCAGGAGAGGTGAGGGGGACAATCCTGCTTACCGCTTGGAACTTCATTTATTGGGGTTTGAGGGACTTCTTGACTTGCTCTATGGGAGCCGAATGCCCCTAACACCACCATCCTGTACTTGGATGGCGGTGCTCTGCTGGAGGGTGGCATTTCACCTAATCCGGTGGGACCTCCACCTGACAGAGTTGACTCCCTTGTGGCGGGGCACTTGGCTTCAACAGGTCTCCAGCCTTAAGGGCTTTGCTCAATGGGACCAGATAGGAATTACATACCTATTGGATGTTCACCGAGGAGGAACCCTCATGTTCTTTCAGGTATTAAGGGACCACTACATCCTATCCCATACAAAAGTATGACTTCTCCAGTTGCAGCATGCCTTGTGAGTTCACCTCCCACAAGACACCCGAATCCCTGAACATAACCTGCTCAAGGCAAAAATCTTTATGGGCGTCTGGGTAAAGGAGCCATATCAGTGTTCTATCATTCACTGTTTATCAACACCCCAGATGGTTTTCCTGCTCTTCAGCAGAAGTGGGAAAGTTGGTCGAGCGAGGTCAATGAAGATGATTGGAGGGAGGCATGACTGGCACCAAGGGTATTGGCGATATCATTGTGGGTGTGAATTATCTAAATTGACTACCTTCATGCAAGCTATTTGACTCCGCATCTCATACAACATATGAGGTGATCAACACAGGCCGTATGTACACGCTGCTCTTTCCCTGATGCTGACTTCTACCAAGTGGCCTGGGATTGCTCAGCTTTATGCTCCTTTTGGGGCTGGGTGGGTCGTGAGATCTCAGTGAAGTTAGATCACCCGATTGATTTGGATCCCCAGGTGGAAGTGCTGGGCCTACTGAAGGAACTTGGGGGACCATGCTCTGAAAGAAATTTCATTGGGGTAGCTTGTTTGATGGCGAAGAGAGACGTCACTTGCCAGTGGAGAGAGACAACCCACCTCACTGATGTCATGGCAAAGAGGGGTTGAGTGGTGTGCACACCAGGAAAGGCCAATATATGAGACATAGGGATGCCCCTAAAAATAATTTAAATATGGGGGAGCAGAGGGGCATACCGTGGGCCAATCACAATGTTACAGAAATGTAAACTTTCCTTTGCTAAGCAACCTATTTGCAAACTCTCATTTGCTAATGCCAAGTATGAAAATGAGACTTAATACGTCAGAAGCAGTACAGCTTGGTTAGCATTGGTAAATAAAATGGTATCAGTGACCACGTCAATTCCCATGCAAATTGGGACGATTTCCCTCTATTGAAGAAAGCACAAGGACTATTTGTGCAGAAATTCTTCTGCCTGGAGGTTGAATATACAAGTCTACTTTAGAATTATGATGGAGAGAAAAGGGACTTTTGTTACCCAAGTTATGCTTTAAGACACCAATTACAACCGGAAATGTTGTGCCGGTTTTAATGGCAACAGATATTGCCAAAGCCACTAGGCCTGGTCTTATATGCTATTGCATGCAAATATAGGCATGTTCCGTTGCTCAGACTATTTATACTGTCTCACGGTTGCTGCAGGGCACTGCAAACCCAAGGAATAAAAAACATTGCACAGAGAAAGAAGGCACAGAAAGAGGTTGCACAGAGGTGATGCACAAATAGTCTGCACATTTTGTATGCATTTGTTTTAACGAAGAGGCACATTAAAGCCAGAACTATTGGCGTTGCCAATGTTTGTTAGTGCTTCTCAGTGAGGCGCCTTAAGTGTTGTAGGTAAGAGAATTTGTAGACCATATGCTTTTCAACAGGACCTGAGCTGTACCTCAATGATGTGAGCCAAGACTGGTGTGGGGATGCTGATGTTTTAATTCAAAGGGTACTCAGCTTAGAAGTTGGAACTGAGCTGTTCATGCTGGAGCAGGACCAAGACTGATATGCATATGACTGGTCCCTGTCTGTAATGGCTCAGTGTATAAAAAGATGGATGATAATGTGGCTGAGATGAATTCAAGCATTTCACTTACCACTTTTTTGATCAGTGCTTACACTTGCAGTCCCTGCTGTTTTCCCTCAATTGCGGGCAGATGCTGTTGTGGGGACTGCTGCTGTGGTCCGTGATGCTGTGGCAGATGTCGCTACCAATGTGACATCTGTGGTCTTGTTGTGTTAACTGCTGATGTGATAACTGTTTCTTCTGTTCCTGCTGTGTTGGCAGATGTGGATGCTGTCGTGGTCCCTACCATTGTGGCAGCTGTAGTTGCTGCTGTTGCCCTTAGTGTTGCAGCAGCTGTGATCTCTACTGCTGGGAGGTGTTGCTGCTGTTGTCACTGGTGTGGTGACACATAGTTTCTGCTGTGGTCACAACTGTGGTTGCTACCATGGTCCTTTTAGTTGATGTAGCTGTTGTCAGTCATGTTGTGAGTGCTATGCTAGCAGCTGTTGCTCTTCTTGACCTACTGTGATGGAAACTGCGATCCATAGCTTTGATCACTACTGCTTCCCTTCTTGTGGTGGCTACTTGTGGATCCTGATGTGTGTAAGACATTGCTACAGTCTCTTCTGTGCTTGCAACTTTTGTTACAGTGGATGTTGCTACTGTGATAGTGGCTACAGTTGTAGCTGCTGTCTGTGGTCCCTTCTGTGATAAATGCTATTATTGCTGTTGTACTGGCAGCTCTGGTTGATGCTGGTATCTGCTGTGCTTGCAGCAACGGTCCCTGCCACAGCGGCAGCTGACAACACTTCTATGGTAACAGATATTGTTGCTACTGTGGTTCCTGCGGTTGTGGCAATGGTTGTCAATGCTGTATTGCCTGCTGTTGTGGCAGTAGATGCTGCTGTTGTCCTTGTTATGGTGGTAGATGTGGTCTTTCCTGTGGTCACATCTGTGCTCACTGCCATTGGTCCTGCCTTGCTGGCAACTGCTGTTGCACCTGTCTCAGTGACAAGTGAGATTGCCAATGAAGTCCCTCTTGTGGTGACAGCTGTGTGTATTGCTGTGATAGCTGTTGTCACTGATGTGCTTGCAGCTGTTCCTGCTGTGGGGTCAAAATGGGTTCACCACAACTGCCTCTCAGTATATTTCTTTTTGATAATCAAATGACCTCTGGAAAACAGCCTAGAAAGTCATTTCTAGGGACTGGAGATCTATCCCGCTTTGTCACTTCAAACAGTTACTGGCCAGTCAATTGGTCAGATCCCATAAAAAAGCGATTCAACATTTTAAAGTCAAGCTCCATTTACATTTTACTTTCCTTTAGTTTGTTTTTTATTGTTACATTATCCTAGCTGACAGCTAAACCTGTCTCGAGCAAGACCTAAAAAAAAAAAGGTTATAGCAGACATTGTGTGAAGAGACGAAAATTACTTTTGAAGAATCTCACATCCACATCAGACCACAGCCTATTGTCACTAGAGCTATAAAGAGGAAGCACCTTATCAAAACATCATGCCCTGTAAGGTCTTAAATGGATAATGCATTCCCTGAAATACATCCAAGGAAAATATCCAGAGGAACAGAAGTATAAATCTTATTTGTATGAGGAAAATACACAAATCATGGATGAAATAGAGTGTATGGGATCCCTCAAGTGCTGAATCCTCAGAAGAAATGGAACAATCCCAAAAATATTCACAACAGGTGACTTGGATATCATTTGCAACTGTTCTACAAAGCATGCAATAGACCTTCTGCGGTCATGACATAAAGTGCTCTTCTAAAATCAAATCTTAAATTGACAGCAGACGTTTGGTATATATCTGCTAATGCTGAAACAAATTGTAAAAAAGAATAAAAATGCCCTTTCTGTGATGCACATTTGTAAATCTGTAAAGCCAAAACGTGAAAAGAAATATAAATGCCTGCTTCTAGACTTACAAGGATGGTTGCCCTTAATATCATCCATTGATAGCAACCAAGGCTAGAAAAACCCCTTTAATCTAAGACCTACCCCCAATTCTTTCCCTGAGAAGAACACAACAATTGAAGATATTGGTTGTAAGCTTGCTACTGCTGCTTACAATGTAAGATTATTACTTCTTCCTACAATATAAGACTGCTAACAGAACTACACTTTTGACTCATTATGATCTATCACATTGGTATGAGGTATACGAACTACTATAATACCTTTCTGAAGAAAACTGTAAGAGTATAAAGGAGCGTGTCAAAGATGTGGTGAATTATGTATATGGTTTAATAAGCACACAGAGTGGAATGTGGGACGCTGGTCAGTCAATTGGAATGCTGACTTTGCTGGCTATATTTAACAATACAGGCCTACAAAGGGAGCAGTCTGTAGCTGGCTGGCTCCTAACATTTGTGGTGCACGCAAATAGGGAGTGCTGTGGGAGCATGAGCATTCTCTTACCTAAATGTTTGGGTGAGAAAAAACATCTCCATCCTTCAGCTGCGCTAACCCCTACCTCTTTTATGACAACTACCAGTGCACATGCCGTCGTTCAAGATCCTCCCTTTGCTTTTGATGAGAGGAAAACCCAATCAGCAAAGAACATTAATAAACAAAAACAATGATTTAAACAATTTCTGTGACTCATTGGGCTTGTCTTCAAAGGGGAGGAGCCACAAATAGTCACCTGTGTACCCGCAATTCCAATACAAAAGGCTGTAGGACTGTTGCGTGAAAAACATGCAGATGAGAGCGGGATCATGGTCCCCTAAAGCTCCCTATGTTGCGTATGTGTGAATGGGGAGATGCCAATAGCTCACTGCCCTCATCCACAGGCCAATAGCTGCTGTTAATGACCTTCCCTCCTCTATGCACTCTTGTCCACAACTTGGCCCATAGCTACATGGAAGGTAATTAGCAGATGCATGAAATAACACTTAACTAGGACTTTATTTTGATTTTGAGAGGTTACAGGATTGCAATCCTTCGACAACAGGCAGGACATTGCATAATCAGCAGAACACTTTGTCAAATGGCCATTCGACCAGAAGAAATCCAAAGCGTGGGCTCAAACACATCTAGCAGCAGTAGCACACTTCGCGAAGCTGGCCACTGGAGAGGACCCATCATCTCATTACCTAAAAACAGTGATGAAGGGCTGGCAACGCCTGGAGGGGGCGAACGTGAACAAGAGGAGGCACAAGTGCAGCATCTTAGCCCGCAAAGTCAAGGTCTTGCCTGTAGTTTGTAAGGACACATCAGAGGTCACGTTATTCAAGGAAGTATTCACATTGGCATTCTTCGGGCCCTTCATAGTAAGGGAGCTGGTGGCCTCTGCAAAGCAGGAGACTGAGGGATCCTGTATACAGGTACAGGATGTGCAACTTGGCATGGGGAGTATGGAGGTGACACTAAGGAGGTCCAAAACAGACAAGCAAGGGAAAGACGTTCTGGTGAGGCTAATGCGGCTGTCGAGCAGCAAAGTGTGCCCAGTCCACTGGATGAAGGAATACTGGGCGATCCGCCCACCAGGTGAGGGTCCACTCTACAAACACAGGAATGCGGACTGTCTTAGCAAGTTTCAATCTGAATCAGTGTTGAGGATGGCTCTCATAAAGGCGGGGCTGCCAGCAGTTGATTTCAGAACACACTCATTCCGCATTGGGGCAGCGACTACGATGGCTAGGTGGGGGCTGTCAGAGGACGGCAACAAAGGAATAGGAAGGTGGCGCTCAGCAGCCTACTAGCATTACGGAAGGCTGTAACAGGAAGGTGAAGCTTAGCAAGCAAAACCACCCCCGCCCAAAAAAAAGAAAGGGGAGAGGTGCCCACCAAATCTATCATTGTTTGATTTGGCAGGTGAACTGAGAAATATGGTATGGATGATAGGACATTCATTTGTGTGGAGAACTGAAGGTTGGTGGACTAAGGGAGGAGGGCGCCCGAAGGCCCAGGCCAACCAGCACTGTTATAGGATGTGCAGGAATACCAGGGATGCGCTGGGACTAGGTGGAAGATGTCTTGGGCAGGCTGTGCCAGCCGTACCTGGGGAGAGCCTGATGTGCTGATAGTACACCTCAGGGGGAATGAACTGGCACAGCTGAGTAGGAAATAGCTGCTGGAGAGCATCAAGGGGGTCCCGATTGGAGTGGCCAGTTTAGTGGGCAGCACCAGCCTAGTATGGCCTGAAATTGTGCCCAGGCAAACACGGAGAGGGCCCCAGTCTACCGGCACCCTTGAAAGATCCAGAAAGAAGCTCAACGTGGTGGTGGCAAAATTATGTAGGGTGAATGGTTGGGACGCCATCAGGCATGGCCTGATCAACTTGAAACGCCCAGAGTGTTTCGTAATGGATGGGGTGCACCTAACTGACACAGGACTGGAAGTATTCTTGTCCAACCTCTGGGCAG
Organism: Pleurodeles waltl; assembly: GCF_031143425.1. NCBI lineage: Eukaryota > Metazoa > Chordata > Amphibia > Caudata > Salamandridae > Pleurodeles > Pleurodeles waltl. The sequence goes on from NC_090436.1 coordinate 786,153,700, forward strand.
CATGGCTTTAGCTGGTTGTCATTAGAAGAATCTTGGGCTGGCAGGGAGGGCTGCTAGAGGATGTAAGCCCACAGGCAGCCTGGCGGTGAATGATTCAGATGAGCGAGCTTAAGGAGTCGTGAAAGGCCACCACCAGGTGGCAGACCGGGCACTTACCTTTGGATGCCTCATATCAGGGTAAGGTGGTCAGAGGGGAAAGAGGAGGCATGACACGGCAGAGCCCAACAGACAATATAAGGTAGCGAGCTGGGCCTAAAGTAATGAGAAGGTGCAATTCCCCTCCTCCCCGCACAAACAGTAAAGCTCCAGCTAGAGGACCCAAACATCAGCAATAAAACGCCAGACTGATACAGGCGCTAAGTTGACTATAAATCATCATACAAGTGTCTAGCCAGTGGATTTACAGCTTAATGACATGTTGGAATGATTTATGACTTGATTTATGATCATGTGTCAATGTTGTAATTGATTTATGGCCCAATAGATCTGCCAGAATAATTTTGGTTTTGATTTATGACCTCTGTCAGTACCGTATTCCTTCAGTCGAGCCACAGAAAAAGTTGGAATGTGTAATATCTGAAATAAAGCTGCGGCCAAAATCTTCCAGAAGTAGCAAGAGTAAACTGCGTTTTTGATTGGGAGTGGCCGTGTGCGAAGTTTATTAACAGGTGCATGAAATAACACTTAACTATGACTTCATTTCGGTAAAAGCCCAAAGCAGATATAACAGAGTGGGGCAACGTGCAGCATTCATAATGAGGACCACAAAAACACTTTGACTAAACAGAATGCATTTTTCCCTCCAACTTCTAGATGATGGAAGTATGCAAAGCATGATAATCTTTAACTACTTCAAGTTTTAAAATTATTGCTACAGGTAAATAACGTTTCATTTTTGCTCTAATGTAATCCCTTTAAGTTGTTTTGCGCGGCAAGCCTTGTTACTTCCTACTGTTGGAAGACGACATAAAGCTTCAGAGTTTTTGTTTCAGAGCAGCTCACAGAGCAATTTCTTTCTTTTGGCATTAGTACTTTGCCTTATTCTTATTTAGTTTCCCTTGCTTTAAAATGTATAAAGTATCTGGATTATCGAGCACATCGACTCTGGGAGGACTTGATTTGAATTTGGCTACCTTTGAAAGCTACCCATAAGCCTAAGAAATTCAGAAGAATGCCCCCCTTTCCAGCGTTACAAAATATGATTTCATTGATGCATCAGTGTGAACCTATATTAGGTTCTCATGCTGTGCATTATTCCACCATCTAGTGGTGGTCTAGAAAAAACATACTTGTCAAAAATAAATCTTTCACACATTGACCACAGAAGGAGTCTGTGTGACTCCTTATGAGGATTGTAAGCCCATCATTTCATGCTACACGTTCTCCAATTTCAGATTCATGTCCACCACCAGGTCGGAAGCAAGCAAGAGTCCAGAGCATCGAACTTAAAGTGTTTGGTAGTTTTCTGGCAGTGTTACTGGAGACGGTTCGGTGTCAGGAGGACTACAGATCCAGGCTCACTGTGAACGACTGCCAAAAGTTTAAGATGTGTTTTTTCTTCAGCGTTCTTAAACCTTAGAAGGTTTAGGGTTTGCAAGAACATGTTTGAGGCGATAACGGTGTAGTACTGTGCTCTTAATTGTCAGTGCTCTTGGGTATGGAAGGGAATAGTTTGGTTTTAGACATTTGAGCCAATGAGCCCATGAAAGATGACTCATCTTGTGTGCAGTGTGTCTTCCACTCAATAAAACATACTGCAGTGTTTAACTGATGTGGTTCTCGAACGGAAACTATGGTAAACTAATGAAGAGAACTAGTGGGCACTACACGTTTTGGCAGCAAGATCACGTCCTGCTACAATGCTGTTGGATGAAAGTTTAGAATTCTGACTGCGAACCACACTATGACTTGGATGTGGAATGCACTATCTTTGCCCAAGCAGATTTCGTCTCCAAGAATGACGAGGAGACTGGAATTGTGACTCATTTGCTTTTGGTACTGTAAGTGCTGTTAGTGGTCCCTAAAACAACTAAGCATACAGTGTGTTAAGGTAAAAATTCAAAGCCCAGTACTTCAACTCTGGACTACTACAAACGTGTCTGCTTCAAGAATTGTTGAGACTGAAAAGCAAAACTGATACCCAAAGTATTAAAATCAGACAAAAGACACAGAAAAATATATAAGCCCATCTCAGCTTCCAAATAGATGATTGAAGTTGTTATGAAAAACAGTTATTGTGCCTGCACCTACACAAGTCATAAGATTAGAATTAGGAAAGTAACCAAAAGTCTGAGCATCGAAAAAGGCTACTTGCACGAAGTTTAAAAGTCAATGACACCAGAGAGTAAACAAAAATGCTTTTCCCGGGGCCGTAAAATCTAATGTAACTCTAAAGGGGAAAAGAAAAGGCACTGAGAAGAAGCAGAACATAAGAATGTTCAAGAAGATTATGATCCTTTAAAGGACACCTCACCTTTTATACTTCAGGGGCAAGAGCAAAAGAAACTTCCTCCTTGAAGAGGGTGAATGGTATGATGAGCTTGCATAACATAGCAAGGCCAAGGAGTCTTTTAAGATGTTAGCTACAGCTAAGGTAGTGACACCGAGAGTTGATTGTAAGAAGATATCTTCACCTCAGGATCCATTGTACATAATCTATGTCCTCACCAAATGTATCCATCTCTAGAAAAACTGTTTTAAGTCCAACTTTTATTGATGGGCACTCCCACAGACAAAGCAAGAGAAGGAATGCAGTTGGTGATCAGATTGAGGGGTCAACTCCTGCTTAGCTGAGAATAGCCAACTTCATGGCACTACTGGGTGAGTTATCAACAACAGTAGTATATAGACAATAATATAGAGCATATCCCTGAAGAACACAAGAAAAAGACAGCAACAGTGGTGCTAGGAGGCCAGACTAAAGTCTGCATTTGATGGGGCAGTACAGCTATCTTTCAACGAAGTACTGGATACTACGAATATATGTTTTTGTTGACTGCAAGCCTGGCACTTCAGGCCTTAAGATCAGGTACATATAATAAATACACCATTGGATAGAGAGCATTTATTTGGATACCGATCTGGCTTGTCTGAACGAATGACGGACAACGGAAAAGTGATGGGTACCTTACAACATTGAGGTTCATACAAAGATAATGCTCCAAGTCGAATAAATCAACTGCGGAGGTAAATTTATTTGCAACAGGGTGACCGTCACACTATTATATGCCACTCTCCTCCTTTTCGTGGCAACAAAATCCCAAGCCCAACAGCACTGTTGTGCAAAGGGGAGGGGACAAAGCTGAGGAGACTCTGCCTCCACCAATAAACAACACTCTATGCCGTCCCTTGATCATGTCACCCTAATCTGAAGACCTCTTAGGTCCTTTCAGTCATCATGGACTACATATCCTCAGGCATATCAGTTCTGGATATGATCAACAAATGGCATTGGGCACAATTTATAACAACTGCTAAATATGAGACAAAATAGAAAAGCTTCAACACTGCTTTTGGAAGAGGTGGAGTGTCATTAACAGACAGACTCGGCATCATCAACATTGTGTTACTCATGGTTGAAACATCCAGGAATGTTGTCCAAAGTTTCCTCGCTGTACATGCCAGCTTAGCATGTTGAACAAACTGGTCGCAGGTCACCCTGAATGCTTCCTGCTTTTCAGTGAAGGTGAAGAATTTGTTATCTAGACATGAATCTCCCACAGTCTCACATCGTCCCTCTCACCAACAAGCTCAAATCATTGTATTCCTGAATTCCTGACACATCATACAGGCATATCTGGTGCAAACAATGGAAGCCTCGGGACTGTTTTATATACCTTCTCCCATATGTTCCCTATTGGCCGAACCACATATGGGTAGTTGCAGCGTACCCAATCGGTAAGTTCTTGTCAACAGTACTTTTCCCAAATAGGTCCATTGTCAAACCAGCTCACTGTGTGTTGCATCTGGGATGCAGCACATTATAGAAAAAGACTGGGGAGCCCCAGTCCTCCACACAACTAAGGCAGTTTCAGTTTGGACAGTTTAACTCTACTTTGTTTGTCCATTCAAACAACGGAGCATAGGAGCACATCCAGTTTCTTACATAGTTTTTGTGGAAGGGAAACATGGAGTTCTGGTATATGAGGAGATAGCTAGATAAGAAGACCATTTTAGCAAGTGAAATCCTGCTCGTGAAGGACAAGGGCAGTGCATTCCAAAACTAGACTGGATGCAGTAGTCCCACCTGTATTCTGTCCATGTTGAGCAAGTATAGTGCCTGCACTTCATGTAAGACCTGGATGCTCAGATACTGGAAGCTCCATGCTCCACACTTCATACCCATCTCAGGCAGGGTGAGCACCGAGAGCCCCTTAGGGCATTCTAGCAGTTATAACAGTGACTTGCCCCAGTTGGTGATTAAAGGAGATGCTTCTCAAGTTTATGGAGCTCCTGAAGGAGTGAAACTAAACACTACGAATCCTTCAAATAGACTAGTGTGTCATTGACATTTATTGGACAACATGCATCCTATCCTCTACCACAATGCCCCGTTTGGTCAGCCTGGCATGCTATCTGCATGCACGTGGCTCTATGACTAATGCAAACAATAGAGATAAAGGGAACTCATGTTGAATGACGCTTTCTAGTATCCTGCTGTCTGATATTAACCATCCCTAGGTCTAGTGGTATAGTAATTTGAATTAGCTCAGGAATTGTGGTGCAGATCTCTCTACTTCTTCACCAGTCATACAAAGAGCCATACATACTCCCAGCCCACCGTATCGAACGCACATTCAATATCCAGTGTAGCAGGGCATAGGCATCACCAGACACAGACAGAGAATGCAGCATAATCGTGAGAAAGCTTATATTTTGTATGGTGCTTCTACCATGAATAAACTCTGATTGGTCTTTGTGGGCCAGCGTGTATACCACTCTCAAGGCATTGTTTACCAATGTATTGCATAATATCTTTATATCTGTGTTCAAAACAATGACAGATAGTGACAAGAGTTCTCGGCTGGGTCCCTATCTGGCTTGACAATCAGCATTATCAATGATTTTCTTATAGTGGGTGGTAAGGTGCTATCCAGCTGCCCATCCTCATGAACTTTGATCAACTTGTGCACAAATGTTCTAGGAGGTCACTGATACACATTTACTGGGATGCCGTCACTACCCATCATTTTACCTTTTTGCATGTCCTTCATTGTGTCTGTGGGCTTCTAATCTGTCACGTTATTTGTTCATCAGTTTGGGCATCTTTATTGGCTCCAATTAGTCTAATGTTTTCTTCCTATTCATGACTTGTAGCTGTCTCTACCCTTCAGACGGATATTCTTTATGTCATTTATTCCACAACTGAGTGATTATGTCAGGACCAGCTCCATTCCTCAACCGCATAATGCTGGATTAAGGCTTCACCCTTTTTAACAGCCATGCAGATAAGCATCTTGTTTCCTTCCCTGTGTTGTATCTGTCTGTATGTTTTGCATGTGTGTTTTTGTTTAATTTTGTGCTCTCTCCATCTGTGTCTTTTTACATTCACCAATTGCTGCATTTTGACTGGAGCCAGTACAATCCCTTTTTTCAGTCCCAGTAGTGTCACATCCTTCTGCTCAAGTGTATGCTCCAATTGCATCATAGTACTGTAGACTTGTGCAATGCATTACCTTCTAATCACAAACTTGTGCAATGCAGTACCTCCTAATCACAGTCTTGAAGGCCTCCCATTCATAAGCCATGCTCTGAGTTGATTCCTCATTACGCTTGAAGAACTGATATATAAACTTGCACACATGTGCTAGCACAAGTGTTTTAATAAAAATTCTTAATGAGTGCTTATGTATTTTGAATAATACGTTTATGTAGAAAATGTACTAATATAGAAAAATGATGCACGCATTTGAAAATGTGATTACGAAGAATGGCCACCAATGTTAACGAAATGTAGTAATCAATGATTAAATAATAAGAAATGTTGAATATACATTAGACTAATGCAGTAATATGTCATATTAAGGGTTATGAATTAAGCTTTAGCTTTATTAATTGTAGGCCCTAACTTAGCAAGAGTCTTGGCCACTTGCCAGGCCTCATGTAGAAGCTGTATTTCTTAGCATTTAATAAAAATGCTGACCAAGTGAGTTAACACTGTGAATCCCTATTGTATTGTTTAAATGTGCTCATAACGGAAGCTTTCCGTGTGAACCGACTGCTAGGAGATGATGTTCTTGCTAATGCAACATTTTTTGTATAATGTGTGTGAGACGGAATTTCCCAGGACATGAACAATGAAGATACTGACTAGAGTAGAAGCTGCAACAATATTGTTACCTGACAAGATAGATGATGAGGACATCGCAAGATATGAGAATGGAGTAATATTAGAGTTCATAGATTTGGGATAGTAGTTTTATTGGACGTAGTGTGAACATACGATTAACTGACCAATAGGGATTTGGGGGATAGTTTAGGTGACTTTAACTTAACAACACTGCACAGTGAGAAGACGGACATTCTGCCCTTGCCTTCATGCAGTCATTACTGCCCATATTTTCCCTGACCGAGAGGTTACTACTTTCTTATGCGTCTTGATTTGAGACATGCTTAACTTTAATGCCTAAATACTTTGCCCTTTTAATTTCTGATGCTGAAGCCTGATGCTTTGCTGATCGACTGATGTCCTGCAGACAAAGACTGATTCTGCTTTACTGATCCACCCTGAGGATACATATATTCCGAATTGTGATTACCATACATATTTGCTTTTTCTTTCTAGGTACCAACTGTGCTATTTTGATAGAGCCATAGCTAAATGATTTTCCAAATTTGTGTTACTAAGTTGCTTTGCATGAAGCCCAACATGCTGATGCTAATTTGATGTTAGTTAATGATTCTCACTAATGACTTATGATAACAGGGACTAATGCTTGGTGACTTTCGTTGCCAAACTTCATGTACTTCATTTCATTGAGGCAGCTGACTTTGCTATTGATTTTCACCATAACTTTAGAATGTGTTCTAGTTCAAGCTTTGATTAGATTACGTTTCTTCCGCCGCTTTGGACAACCAGTGTTGTTTCTGTATGTGTTTCATTTGATTTTGAGATAAATCTACATGACCTTAGCATTGTTAATATAGGGAAATAAACATTCTAAACTTTACTAAAGGAGTGGTTATTCATGACTGAAAGGTCATGGTGCGTGACAATTACTGACTCCATTGATTATCGATTTGCTGATTGCTGATGATAATTGATTATTTGTGTATTGATTATGTACTCAATCTATGGTAAGGACATCTTAATTGTGAGTCAAAAGGTTCAGCGATCTATTTGCGTCCCCTTGCAAGTTTACTTATTAAGGTCAGGCGCGTTAACACATGTACTGCAAACATTTGATCCATTAAGAGCATGGGTACTCACAAACATTTTCTCAGGTGCCAAACAGTACAGTGTAGGGAGTGACTGAGGACTGCATCGATGGCAGGGCAACCCCAGAGAGACAGGGCGAGGTGGGGAATTATTGTGACAGAAAGAAACACACATCTTTCCAATCCTTTATGAGAACATGCTGTCTTTCAAATCTTTTTGCACATTTTGCAGTACCCTATCTTAGACTATGTGTGGCATTTACATTAAAATAATTTGTAGCCTATGTTATACTGTGTGTAAAAAAAGATATTCATAGTGTTTACTGACACAATATGAGATCCAATAGCATTATAAGTATGCATTGTTTTTCCCTAGTGCACCAACCAGGAATTAAATCAATGACCCTCCAGTTACACACAGACATCTGAAGCTTTTGACACTGTATGCCACCAAACCCTCCGCGCACGCCTTTTCGATGCCGGAATTTGCCACAAAGCCCTGGACTGGCTCACCTCCTTGCTCTCCGAAAGAACCCAAAGAGTTCGCCTCCCTCCTCTCCGGTCCACCAAGATCATCTATGGGGTCCCCCAAGGATCCTCTCTCAGCCCCACCCTCTTCAATGCCTACATGACTCCTCTCGCCAACATCCTCCACCCCCACGGCATCACCATCATTTCATACGCTGACGACACCCAGCTCATCATCTCCCTCACTAGGAACCCAGCTACCGCCAAGAATAACCCGCACGCCGGACTCCTCGACATCGCCAACGGGATGAGAGCAAGCCACCTCAAATTGAACTCAGACAAAACAGAGATCATCATCTTCGGCCCCAACAAGGCAGCATGGAATGACTCTTGGTGGCCCACCACCCTCGGACCACCCCCAACACCCACCACCCACGCACGCAACCTTGGCATCATATTGGACTCGTCCCTCTCCATGACCCAGCAAATCAACACCATATCATCCTCCTGCTTCAACACCCTTCGCATGCTACGCAAGACTTTCAAATGGATTCCTTTAAAAACAAGAAGAACAGTCATCCACACCCTCATAAGCAGCAGACTGGACTACGGCAACGCCCTCTACGCAGGGACCACAGCCAAGCTTCAAAGAAAACTCCAGCGAATCCAGAATGCAGCTGCACGTCTCATCCTCAACCTCCCTCGCCACAAACACACATCCACCCACCTCAGATCCCTACACTGGCTGCCCATCAACAAAAGGATCATTTTCAAAATCCTTGTCCATGTTCACAAAGCCCTCCACAACACAGGACCAGCCTACCTCAACGAACGAGTCAACTTCCACATACCAACTCGACAGCTCCACTTCGCCGACCTCGCCCTCTCTACAGTCCCCCACATCTAACGCACCACCTCCGGTGGCAGATCCTTCTCCCACCTCGCCGCCTAAACCTAGAACTCCCTCCCCACCAACCTACGCAAGACCCAGGACCTCCTAACCTTCAGAAAGCACCTCAAAACATGGCTTTTCGAGCAGTAACCCCCCCTCCCAGCACCTTGAGACCCTACCGGGTGAGCAGTGCGCTTAAGAAATGTATTTGATTGATTGATTGTAGTGATAAAACGTAGCTTTCCCCCCAACATCTTGCATTTCCACTTATTAAGGGAAAGCCAAGTTTTCAGCCTGCTTATGTGTGACATTTTGTTGTCTGCACTGTGCGTACAAGTCACATTTTCATAGTTTGTGTGACTCCTCGATTAACACCTCATAAAATGTATTGACCTGAAGCAGAGAAACAGCCAAGATGTCATTCATCAGCGCTGCTTCCTAAATCCTCATTATACTTGAAGAACTGCTATATAAGTACTGCAAACATTTGCTACTTAAAGCATGGGTGCTCACAGACATTTTCACAGGGGCCAAAAAGTACAGAAAGGGGTGTGCCCGAGTGCCACATCAATGGCAGGGCAAGCCCAGAGAGACAGGTTGAGGTGGGGCATAATGGAGACAGAAAAAAACACACACCTTTTCAAAACATTATGAGAAGATGCTTTCTTTTTGCACATTTTACAGCTGCCTATCTTTACCTATGTGTAGGCTATACATTTTAACATTGTGTAGCCAATGCTTTATACCATGTGTAAAAAATATAAAGAAATTGCTTCCCTTTTCACAATGTTTACTGTCACAATATACAATCTAATAGCATTATAAATTTACATCACTTTTCCCCAGTGCACCAACCAGGATTTAAGTCAATGACCCTCCAATTACACACAGAAATCTGAAATTTGCAGTGATAAAACTGAGCTTTCCCACCAAAACCTTGCATTTCCACATATTAAAGGCCTGCCAAGTTTTCAGCTTACTTATGTGTGACATTTCCATAGTTGCATTGTTCCTACGTGACATTTTTATATTAAAAGTGTGACACCTCAGGTAACACTTCATCATAAAATGTTTTGACTCAAAGCAGAAAAACAGACAAAATGTAAAAAAGTATTACCCTCATTAGTATATTCAATTACATTCAAGCATTATAATTGCTCCATGCAGTACCAGCTTCATACCCAGTAGTAAAATGATGCCAGATAGATCATAACATGAAGCTAACTAGCTGCTCCAGCGCGCTCAAGTTTGTAATTTCCATGTGTTAGAAGTACACCCACGACAGGGCATTTCTTTACAGTCGCTTGCCCGTGCTCGTAAATTTATAATTAAATGAAAGTGACTGCAGGTACTAAAATGCAAATGAAAAACCTGGACTGGATCTCCCCACACTCACAACCCAACCAAACCCTGCTATACTCCTGTTTACAATTCCGATACATTTCCCATGCCCTTCTACAGTCCATTCAACTCACCTTTCATCTATGTACAGCCCTGCATTGATGATAGTACAAGTTTAACTAGCTGCATACACAACGCCCACAACCACAAGAGCACAAACAAATGTAGGATTGTAACATTGTTTTGTTTTTGTTTTCTGATTCTGGGCTTTGTTCCTACGTTCATTTTAGTTTGTTCTATGAGCAGGGAAGCCCTGCTCACAAAACAACCTGAACTGACTATTGAGAAGCCCAGAATCACCAAACGATGTTGCCAAACAACAGGGAAAAACAAAATACGAGGAGCTTTTTTCTATGCTGCTAGCAGACTCCTAGAGGAACGTTTGCAGGCCACAAGGAAAGGTATACCAAGCTGAACATTAAGTACCACAGCGTTGGAGCCTGAAACCTGAATCACTATGTGGGTATCTGTACCCTAGCAATAATCTGTTTTAGTGGCAGCTGAAACGGTGAGTGATCTGAGAGGAGTCTATTCAGGTAGACTGTATCTACATCTTCTCCAAATCCTCCTTTTTCCACCATACTATTGTCTCATCTACTGTGCCTGCCATGGGTGTGTGAGTTATATGAGAAAGTCTTATCTGTTGGGTTCTGAACTCTCCAGATATCTATTAGGTCTATTTCCGCATTAACTCAGCTAGCGCCTGCTCTGTTCCAGGCCTGGAGCCTTGTTTTTTGGTGGGTGTCTTTCACATGAACAAACAAACCTGGTGCCCAAATACAGGGAAGCGTTACACAGTTCTTCCCTAAAGATATTTTGTCATCCACATTAGGTGCAGATACATTCACCTAAAAAATCTCACTCCTTCCAGGAGACCAAACTCTGGGGGTGATTCTAACCCTGGCGGTCGGTGATAAAGCGGCGGCCAACCCGCCAACAGGCCGGCGGTCAAAAAAATGCAATTCTGACCCTGGCGGGAACCGCCAACACAGCCCGCCGCATTAACACTCCGACCGCCACGGCGGAACAAACAAACAGCGCGGCGGTCACCGCCAACAGCCAGGCGGCAGACAATGTACCGCCCACCCTATCACGACCCACCAATCCGCCACCTTTTCCGGGGCGGGAGCCCCGCCGATAAAAACACGGCGGAAACAGACATTTTCAATGGAAAACGCTCACCTCGAGACACTCCACGCGGAATCCGGACAGCATGGAACCCGAATTGAACATCATACCTGCTCTCGTCTACCTGCTCATCTACCACGAGTACGAACTCCGGCGCAGAGGTCAACAGTGAGTACTGCACCTACGACACACGGGAGGGGGGAGGACGAAAGGTTACGGGCATACACATATGCGACCCCCCACACCCCCCCAATATGTACACACCAATGCAGAGCAGGAAGTCACAGTGACACCACACAAACACCCTTTAAAAATACAATGACACAACCAAATTTGGAATAAATATTTATGTACAAAAAAAGCACCTGGAAATAATTGAGCAACCGTGAAAAATATTTACAAAAACCAAAAATATATACACATCAGTGTATCACTGAAGTAACAAGTCCTGCACATCCTACGAATCTAACATGTCCGTGGGCCAATGTTCTGCGAAACAAGGGCAAAGCCCACACACGAGACCTGAGTCCTTTGGAGAGAACACTGCAGGGGCATCTGATGTTAAAACTACAGGCACCTCAGGGGGAAGGGAAGGGGGGGCCACCACAGCCACATGAGTCCACAATGCCAGATCCACGAGGAGCCACCATGCCCACTGCACCATCCTGGGGAGTGCAAAGCCACAGTCTCTCAATGTCTCTACAGTGGGTGGGCTGCCCACTGCACCATCCTGGGGAGTGCAAAGCCACAGTCTCTCAATGTCTCTACAGTGGGTGGGCTGCCCACTGCACCATCCTGGGGAGTGCAAAGCCACAGTCTCTCAATGTCTCTACAGCGCCACAGTCCATCCGGTGGATGACAGTCTCCACTGGTCAAGGAGGAGGCATGGTGGGCACAGTGAACCATAAACAGTGCCTGAGACTGCGGGACCCAGCGCAGCGGTGCATGACATGGCGATGTCCAGCGGAGCGGTGCCTGAGAGGAAGGGCCCAGCGGAGCGGTGCTTGAGATGAAGGGCCCAGCGGAGCGGTGCTTGACAGGAAGGGCCCAGCGGAGCGGTGCCTGAGAGGAAGGGCCCAGCGGAGCGGTGCTTGAGATGAAGGGCCCAGCGGAGCGGTGCTTGAGATGAAGGGCCCAGCGGAGCGGTGCTTGAGAGGAAGGGCCCAGCGGAGCGGTGCTTGACAGGAAGGGCCCAGCGGAGCGGTGCTTGAGATGAAGGGCCCAGCGGAGCGGTGCTTGAGATGAAGGGCCCAGCGGAACGGTGCTTGAGATGAAGGGCCCAGCGGAGCGGTGCTTGAGAGGAAGGGCCCAGCGGAGCGGTGCTTGACAGGAAGGGCCCAGCGGAGCGGTGCCTGAGAGGAAGGGCCCAGCGGAGCGGTGCTTGAGATGAAGGGCCCAGCGGAGCGGTGCTTGAGATGAAGGGCCCAGCGGAGCGGTGCTTGAGATGAAGGGCCCAGCGGAGCGGTGCTTGAGATGAAGGGCCCAGCGGAGCGGTGCTTGAGAGGAAGGGCCCAGCGGAGCGGTGCTTGACAGGAAGGGCCCAGCGGAGCGGTGCTTGAGACGGCGGGGCCCTGTTCAGCGGTACCTGTCTTCACGGCGGGGCCCTGTTCAGCGGCGCTCTTCTGCACGGCGGGGCCCTCTTCAGCGGTACCTGTCTTCACGGCGGGGCCCTGTTCAGCGGTACCTGTCTTCACGGCGGGGCCCTGTTCAGCGGTGCTCTTCTGCACGGCGGGGCCCTCTTCAGCGGTACCTGTCTTCACGGCGGGGCCTTGTTCAGCGGCGCTCTTCTGCACGGCGGGGCCCTCTTCAGCGGTACCTGTCTTCACGGCGGGGCCCTGTTCAGCGGTACCTGTCTTCACGGCGGGGCCCTGTTCAGCGGTGCTCTTCTGCACGGCAGGGCCCTCTTCAGCGGTACCTGTCTTCACGGCGGGGCCCTGTTCAGCGGCGCTCTTCTGCACGGCGGGGCCCTCTTCAGCAGTACCTGTCTTCACGGCGGGGCCCTGTTCAGCGGTACCTGTCTTCACGGCGGGGCCCTGTTCAGCGGCGCTCTTCTGCACGGCGGGGCCCTCTTCAGCGGTACCTGTCTTCACGGCGGGGCCCTGTTCAGCGGTACCTGTCTTCACGGCGGGGCCCTGTTCAGCGGCGCTCTTCTGCACGGCGGGGCCCTCTTCAGCGGTACCTGTCTTCACGGCGGGGCCCTGTTCAGCGTTGCTCTTGCAGTATGTCAAGGGAGTCAGACCTGGCCTGGACACCCTGCTCACTCGCCCTCCGACCGTGCTGTGTCAGGCCCCTTCGGGGAGTGAGTCCTGGGCCCTTTGGTGTCGTCCCTTGCAGCCGGGATGGGGCTTGTGGGGCCCTCCTGCTCCGCGCTCCTGGTGGTTGTCCTCTCCGCCCTGCTGTCCTTCCGCTCCTTAGATGGGGCTCTCAGCCCCTTGCCTCCCCTGGCTGCTGTGGCCGGTGAAGTGGCCGGAGTCACCTCCTTGGGGGCAGCCGTCTCTGTCCGCTCATGGCGGCCCTTCAATTTCCGGGTCCTCTTGCCTGGGGGGGGCTGGCTGTCCCCTTGCTGCTCACCGAAGTGTTACTGCCGCCAAAGGGTGGACTCCACATGCCATGCACCACTTGCACTGTAGAAGTTGGGCTGGTGGTGGCTGAGGTGCCCTTGGGACTTTTCCCAGTTGGAGGGGGTGGGTCGGGGATGGGAAAGAGGTCAAAATTGGAGATGTAATATTTCTTGGGACCAAGGTAAGGGGTAGGAGTAGTGGTGAGAGAAGTGGAGGAAGAGGATGTGGTTGTATGAGAGCCAGGTGTGCTGTCCTTGGGTGCAGGTGACTGGGACGTAGGCTGTGGTGAGGTGGTTGGCTGTTGTTTGGGTGTCTGCCTGAGTTTATGAGTCTTGGAAGAGGTGGTGACAGACACAGTGGGAGAGGACACAGGGGACGTGTAAATGCCAGTGGGGGTGGTGACTGCAGGTGTGCGGACTGTAGTGGAGGGTTTGCTGGTGGTGGAAGAACTGGCTGATGTTGGGGTGCATGCAGGTGTGAGTGTAGACGTCACAGGGAGGGAGGAGGGAGACGAGGAGGACGGGGACACAGAGGTGGTAGTGACTGTTGATATGTCTGCATCTGTGTGTTGCTTGGGTGAATGCTTGTGTTTTCTGTGGTGCTTATGTTTGGATGAGCTGGCCTTGGGTGTTGAGGTGTGTGCAGGCTGGTCTGATGGTGTGGATGGGATAGGTTGAGGTACAGGAGACAGAGAAAGGGTGGAGGCAGATAGAAGAGGGAGACTGGAGACAGGGACAATGGCTGCCGTCAGTGCTGAGGCCAGAGCAGTGAACGCTCGTTGATGGGCAGCCTGACCCGAATGAATGCCCTCCAGGTAGGCATTGCTCCGATGCACCTCCCTTTCTACCCCCTGGATGGCATTCAGAAGGGTAGTCTGCCCAACAATGACCGTCCTCACCAGGTCAATGAGCTCCGCACTGAGGGCAGCAGGGGTAACAGAGGCAGGGGCTGAGGTGCCTGGGGCGAAGGAGACGCGCGCCTTCCTGGCCGAGCGGCCACGGAGCGAAGACTGAGGGGCTGCTGGGAGGGCGGTGCTGGTGCGCTGGGTGGCGGCTGTACCTGTTGTTGCGGGGGGCACAGATGGTGCCGCCACCGCTAGGGAGCTCCCAAACGAGGACGTGTCCGTGTCGCTGGTGTCTCCACCGGCCCCATTTGTGGTGCTCCCCTCGCCCTCCGGATCACTGGTGCCCTCGGTGTCTGTGTCAGTGCCCACCGGGGCCTGGTGACCTGCAGCTCCCTCCTGCTCCGACGCCAAATCTCCTCCGCCTGATGATGCTACAACACAAGAAGACAAAGATTTAGGGTGGGGGGAGAAATTAAACAAAGTTGAGTGCATGCCTTAGCAATACCCTTTGCGGAGAGGACAGACACAGGTGGCTCGTGCACTAAGTCGCGAACTTGGGGTACACTACTCAGTACTTCTGACTAGGCAAACAGGTCTAGGGACAACAGACGCGCACATGTGTGATGCTAGAGCATGGGTAGCTGCACTTGGCACCCTACAGAGGTGGGGGGCGGGGGCACAGGTCCATGCCTAAGGGAGAGGACTACACTACAGAGAGCGCCCTGGCCTAATGTCACCCACAGCCCTCCTCCCCCAACCAGACGCCTCCACTGCGCATACAGATAGGAGAATGTGCAGATACTCACCCCCTTGTGTCTGCTGTGCTGTCCTCAAGCGCCCATCCAAATTAGGGTAGGCCACCGCCAGGATCCGGGACATCAGGGGGGTCATGGTGCGACTGGCACCCCTCCTAGGTCGGGAGGCCATCCCCAGCAGTGTTTCTGCGGTCTTCCTCGTTCCGCGGCAGATGTCCTCCCACCTCTTGCGGCAGTGGGTGCCCTGTCTGTTGTAGACCCCCAAGTTCCGGACTTCCTTGGCGATGGCACGCCAAATATCGATTTTCTGATGGGCGCTCACCTGTTTGACATGTACAGGGTGGGAAAGAGAAACCGTCACATATCTGCATGTTTGGAGTACATGCCCCCCCCTCCCCAACCTTGCCATGGTTCCCATTCTCTCATCTGTCGTGCGTTGCACTCCTCATTCCCTCCACACCCCACCAACTTACATCCCCCCCACTCCACACAGGCATAACCCATTCAATGTGCACTGAGTGTACTCACCTGTTGGTCTGGAGGACCGTAGAGTAGCGCATACTGGGGGAGGACCCCGTCCACGAGCTTCTCCAACTCTTCTGAACTGAAGGCGGGGGCCCTTTCACCAGTAGCAGCAGCCATTGTCACTTCCAGACCGAGTTCACAGCAGCACTTGCAGTATAGGTCCTCTCCTGTGGATGATCAGGTCTCGAATGATTGAGCAGATAGAAAATGGCGGTCACGCCCGCGGCGGTGCGTACCGCGGCGGTGCGTACCGCGGCGGTGCGTACCGCGACCGCCGGTGCACATCGTCATTGGCTCCTGAAACCCATAGGCTTCAATGTTAACCAATGCGTCTTCGCACAGCGGTCTTCGACCGCCTACCGCCACGGTGTGCCCCGCCAGCGCAGTGACCTCACATCCCATTGTCCCACTTCACAGGTCAGGCATCGGCCATTTCAAGGGCCCACATGGCTTAATTTCTAATGCGTCACACAGGCCTAGGCCTTGCAATGGCACACATACAAACATATCAAACCATACATTTACCTGTACTGTGCAAGCTGTGTTGTACGTACCTGTGAGTGGATTGACTCTGTACTCCATATTCTCCTTCCTAGGCACCGTTCGCTGGGACTAGCGATGAGAAGGAGGAATCCTCGCGTGTACCGGCCGCTGGTGGACCTGTCGACAATGGAAGAACGCCATATAATACTACGATACCGACTTGACCGAGCCTCCATCCATGAACTGTGTGCCCAGCTGGAGCCAGCCCTGATGTCCCCCATCCGCCAACCCACAGGAATTCCCCCTCTAGTGCAGGTTCTGTCTGTCCTCCATTTCTTTGCAACTGGCTCATTCCAGACAACAGTGGCCATGTCATCTGGGATGTCTCAGCCTATGTTTTCCAAGATCTTATCCAGAGTGTTGTCTGCCCTGATGAAACTCATGCGGAGCTACATCATTTTCCCAGAGGAGGGTGATTTGCCTACAGTGAAAGCTGATTTCTATGCCCTTGGACACATCCCCAACATCATTGGTGCAATTGATGGGACCCATGTGGCTTTAGTCCCCCCAAATGACGATGAACAGGTGTACAGGAACAGGAAGAATTACCATTCAATGAATATCCAGGTGGTCTGTTTGGCTGACCAGTACATCTCCCATGTAAATGCCAAGTTCCCAGGGTCAGTGCATGACGCGTATGTTATGCGAAATAGCAGCATTCCCTATGTGATGGACCAGCTACAGAGACAGCGTGTGTGGCTAATAGGTGACTCTGGTTACCCCAACCTGCCGTGGCTATTGACCCCAGTGAGGAATCCCAGGACCAGGGCAGAGGAACGGTACAATGAGGCCCATGGGCGTACTAGGAGGGTGATTGAGCGAACCTTTGGGCTCCTGAAGGCCAGATTTAGGTGCCTGCATATGACAGGTGGATCCCTAATGTACTCACCAAAGAAGGTGTGCCATATCATCGTGGCGTGCTGTATGCTTCACAACCTGGCTTTGCGACGCCAGGTGCCTTTCCTGCAGGAGGATGGTCCAGATGGTGGTGTTGTAGAAGCCGTGGAGCCTGTGGAGAGTGAAGAGGAGGAAGACTCTGAGGACGACACAGACAATAGGGACAGAGTGATACAACAGTATTTCCAGTAACACACAGGTAAGAATCACCCACGCCATTTCACAATTGCTTATAGCCTCCTGCATCTGTACTTTCTGTAGTTCCCCACAGATGTTTTTCATTAATTTTTGCCTTTCCCTTCCCTTCTCAGTGCTGTCTGACTCAGTACCTGACTTCTGCTTGGTTCGCCCATGAAATACAGCGTATTGACATTGGTATGTTGTCATGACTAATTGACAGAACAGAAATTGAACAGTAATATGTAATACATTTGTTAATAATACAGCATGACTCAAAACAGATTTGTGTGCAAAATGTGATTTATTTACAGTGCTAGATATCGGTACATGTGATTCTAAGGGTGATGGGTGGGGGTGGAGGAATATCCATGGCAGAGTCCAGCTCTCAGTCTCACAGGTGCATTGTCCTTTTGCCTGTGGAAGGATGGAGCATAGGCAGTTCATGGTTGGACAGGGTGGCAATGTGGGACAGTGGGAAGACTTGAGGGGGTATGTCCTGCTGGCGGGGGTCTTGACATCCTACTCTGTCTTTTTTTTTGGTCTCAGGCTCCTCTTACGGGGTGGTTGTTCTTCAGCAGGAGGTGGGGTTCTGGGGGGCTGTCGAGGTGTTGGGACCTCCTGTCCACTAGCGCCGGCGGAGGTGGTAGGCTGTTCCTGGTCCGGGCTAGTGACAGAGGCCCTGTGTGGTGCACCATGGTCCCGCAACGCGTCCTCTATCCTGTTGAGGGCCAGGACGATGGTCCCCATTGCGGTCCCGATGATTCTCAGCTCCTCCCTGAACCCCATGTAGCGTTCCTCCTGGTGTGCCTGGATCTCAGTGAACCTGGCCAGTACCGTCGCCATCGTTTCTTGGGAGTGGTGGTAGGCCCCCATGAGGGTGGTGAGGGCCTCTTGGAGAGTGGGTTCCCTGGGCCTCTCCTCCCCCCCCTGTCGCACAGCAGCCCTCCGAGCTGCCCGGTTTCCCCCGGCCTCTGTCCCCTGGACGGTGTGCCCGCTACCACTGCCCCCAGGTCCCTGTTGTTGTTGGGGTGTTGGGTTAGCCTGGGTGCCCTGTAGTGGCAGACACACCGCTGATTGAGCTGTCCTAGAGACAGAGGCATGGGCCCGCTGGGTGGGAGCTGTGCTGGTGTTGGCAGAGGGGGTCGGGTCTGGTGTGGCCTGTGGCTGCCTGAGGGGAACCGACTGCCCAGAGGTCCCCGATGGTCCGGGCTGGTCATCAGGTTCACTGTCGACAGAGCTGCTATCCTCAGTGTGGGCCTGTTCCGGTGGTGGGATGGACACTTCTGGACCCTCCTGGCTGGTGTGTTGTCGTTCGGGTCCTGCATGGGGTAAGAGAGTTTGGTTATTGTTTCTGTGTGTGCAATAGCGTGCGTGTTATGGGTGCCCTTGTCCCCCAGTGCAGGCATTCCCTTGAGGGAGGTGTTGTGAGGGTAGTTAGTGGGGGGGGGGGGTTAGTGCAGTGGTCATGCTTAGGTGATGGGTGCCCATGATTTGTGTTGGCATGCAGGAGTTGGTTTTGGGATGGGTGGGTTGTGCTGGTGAGACATTGTCAGGGAGGATGTGTGCTGGGGGGTTGGGGGTGAGGGTGGGGGTGTGGGTTGGCATGCTGGTGGGGTGGGGGGGATATAGTAGTTGAGATTGGACTTACCAGAGTCCATTCCTCCGGCTACTCCAGCGAGGCCCTGAGGGTGCAGGATGTTCAAGACGTCTTGCTCCCACGATGTAAATTCGGGAGGGGTGGGTGGGGGTCCGCCGCCAGTCTTCTGGACCGCGATGTTGTGCCTGGAGACCATCGATCGGACCTTCCCCCGTAGGTCGTTCCATCTTTTGCGGATGTCCTCCCTATTCCTGGGATGCTGTCCCACCGCGTTGACCCTGTCCACGATCCGCTGCCATAGCTCCGCCTTCCTGGCTATACTGGTGTGCTGCACCTGCGAGCCGAAGAGCTGGGGTTCCACTCTTAGGATTTCCTCCACCATGACCCGGAGTTCTTGGTCCGAAAAGCGTGGGTGCCTTTGGGGTGCCATGGGGTGGTGTGGGTGAGGTGTGGGGTGGTGTATGTGATGAGGAGTATGTTGGTGAGTGGTGCTTTGTGCTACTATGTGGTGTGTGTGATGGTGTAGTGTGCCTCAGTGTGTCTTGCTATGGATTGTCTGCTGTGTCTCTCTCTCCTTCTCTCAGTAATTATGGTCGCAGGGGTTTGTGAGTGATGTGGGTGTGTGTTTTATAGTTGGTTGATTGTGTGGGAGTGGTGTGTGTATGTGTATCAGGTGTGTGTATTTCAAATTGTCCAATGTGGCTGTGTTTGGGTGATGTGTGTGTATTCTGACCGCGGCGGTGTGTAGCGCCAATGGAATACCGCGTTTGAATGACCGCCGTGTGGATTCGTGGGTCGTAATGGCATGGGCGTATTTCTGTTGGCGTGACGGTGGAGGTTTGGTCATCTCCAGTTTATCGCTGCCCACTGATGTGGCGGGCTGCAGTGGAGGACGGATTTTTGGAGGTTTGGCCGTTGTGGGTCAGAATGACCGTGGCGGTTAACCGCGGCCGCGGCGGTGTTATGGCGGTCTTCTGACCGGCGGTAAGGGCCTTTTACCGCCGAGGTCAGAATGACCCCCTCTATATCTTATCTCGCCTCTGAATCTACAATGAACTCCTGTGGCTGGAACAGCACTCTGGCAGTGACCCATATAAGTACTTCCTTGGAAAAGTTTCAGCATGATGCTGCAAAAAAATTCCCTCCCCATTTTTTCGCAACCTCATCACTTCTGTCGCCATTAAGTGAGATTCCTGGACCACAGCTATCATATCTTGTTGCCTTAAATATTACTGTACTCTGCATCACTTAGGATAAATTAGAGCTTGGTGGCCAAATTAGAGTTAGGATAAATTGAAGTTTAACCTAATGATGGGTTGCATATTTAATGCCCTCCGGACCATAGATTCACTTTTTTCAGGCCATTAGTCACCTGCTAGAATCCAGATTTAATTTTGCAGACAACGTGGTTCTCAGATATTTTAATTTGGAGAACCATTCACACAGAGACTCAGTGGTCTCAATAAATACTATGGTCAGTCTGGGCCTTGATCAGTTGGTAAATGCCCCTACTCATGTGGCAGGCCATACATTGGACAGCATTTTTTCTGACGTTTCTTCTCTTAATTCTGCAGCAATGCTGCCACTGATATGGTCTGGCCATAGGGTGATCATGTTCAATCTAAAAATAACGGATAAATCCACTTCTGCCTCCATCGCCCAATTTGCTAGCAAGAGGCACCCAGGGCACAAGATAGAATCATCCTTGCTGGATTAAGCTCTCATTAGGTCAAAGCCCAATCCCCCTAAGAACTTAGAGCCAGCTGTCTCAAACTTTTACCACTGGATAGGCACAGAGATAAATCACCTCGCTTTAGAAAAAGTACATATCAGTCATACAGCCACACTCTCAGAACCATAGTTTACCGACAAACATAAAGCCCAAAATCAACTCTGCTGTAGGCAGGAGCGCAAATGGAGAAAGAGCTACAAAATCAGTGAAAGAGAAATCTATGAACACTTAATCACTGAGTATAAAACTTGATTAAAAAAAATCTCTCTACTTTATTCATAAGATTGAGACTTCCAAAAATTCAACTAAAGGAATATTAAAGACAGTTAAAAAAACTTTCCTGAAAACAATAACACTAATTGCAATCAATCCTTCTGCAATAGGCTGGCCTCATTTTTTCAGGCCAAAGTTGAAGATGGTTATAACATCTTCACACCAACTCTATTTCAGTTTCTCTGTCTTAAGATGGTATCTCCTCTTCCCATAAATTTGAAACATTAACTTCTTTCTTCACACTTACAGGAGTTTAGCTTGATCAACTCATTTAAGTCAGGTTCCCCCCTGGACCCATGTCCCCCAACAACAATACAACTGGTTCCCTAAATAATATCCATGCATTCAGCTGATATTTTCATGGAATGTTTAGCTCTGGCTCCTTTCCCAAGGTTTGGAAAAAAGCATCTATACTGACTCTAATAAAACGTCCAACCATAGTCCTTTGGACCCTATTAGCTATCGGCCAATCTCATGGCTGACATTCCTGGGTAAGATAGTTTAAAAAGCTATGACTCAGGAGCTGGCTTCTTTCATAAACACCAATCCATTGCTCACCCTACTCAATTTGGGTTAAGAAGTGAGCACAGCACTGAATTCACCCTAATTGTGGCATCTGAGGACATAAGATCTACCCTAAATAAAGGAGGAAATGCTGCCTTGATTCTTTTAGATCTCTTGGTGTCTCACTCCCTGGAAATCCTTTTTGTTGGAGCAGGAACAATTTCGTGACCCTGGACAAATTAGCATTTGATCCTTTCTCCCTTCTGTGTGGTATGCCACAGGGGTCCTCTCTGAACTTCACCCTTTTCAATATATTTATCAGCCTAATTTCAGTCTCAGTGTCCAGTGACCCTGATTACTCTGCAAGCAGGTTCCATGACAATATGCTGCACACAGGCAAACGGATGAACAGCCACTGCCTGAAATTAATCTCGGATGAACTGAGGTACTTCTGTTTAGCACTAACACCTCTTTTTGGTCCCCCAGATGGGGGCCTCAAGAAATGAGCACATTGCCAACAACAGCCAGAAAAGTGAATAACCTGGGGATTCTTTTTCACAACAAGCTGTCCTTTGAAAATCAAGTCAATACTGTTACGCCATCAGTTTTTTATACCCTGAAGATTCTCAGAAAAGTACTTCTCTTCATTCCCAAGGAGCCGCAAAAGACTGTTGTCACTGCCCTTGTGCTATCTAAATTCAATTATTCCAATGAGCTCTACACCAACATGCAGCAAAATCTTTTAAATAAATTGCAGTCCCTGCAGAAGGCTGCAGCTCGACTACTGCTAGAGATAGCCAAGCAACAGGCAACCTCACAGGCCCTTAAGGAGTTACATTGGTTGCCTATTAGGAAACACATTACATTCAAGACCCTATGTATTGCCTTAAAAGTACTTCATAACTCCAGCCCGGATTATTTCAAACGCATCTTTTTATGGTATATCCCTTCCAGGTCTTTGCACTCATCAGCAGTCAAAAATTATTTCTAAATTCAGGAAATCCAGTTGGGGAGGTGGAAGCTCTGTAACCGGCACTGTCACACTTTGGAACACCCTTCCACTTAGTTTGAAGTACATGACACATCTTCTCACACTTAGGAAAGTATTAGAGAAATGGCTATTTATTCAATAGACTGTCCTTCACCTCTTGACTGTTCCTTTTAGCATAGCCACTTATTTTTTATCTTTTCTTACAGCCTAATGTATTGCAGTGCCAAGACGCCTCCGGGCATTCAAGTGCTCATTTCATTTCATATTCATTTAGACTTCAAACATTCCTTGTAACTAATTTTCTACTTGTGTTGTACATTGAGTTGTCTCTGCTCTGTTCCCCTCCATTTGTCTAGTACGCCTCTACTGCTTTCAAGATTCATAGCCCAGTCCCACATTTCCCGCCTTCTTACACTTGTTACTGGAAAATGCCATGTAATTTCATCGGATCTGCATAAACACTTTAAAGAACAACTCCTCCTCTCCCTCCCACAGGCAGGCGCTTAACTTCAATTCAAAGGAAACTACAATTCATCGCCGATCCAAAAAGGTGTAGGGTCACTATGGCCTTTCTTCGACCAGTAGCTGCCTTATCACCCTTCCCACGTTTCCCTAACTCTATGAACTGAGAAACAAGATAATCCTTCACTGAAACACAGTGACAGTAAATCAAGCAAGTAAACCTTACCCTCCCTTCGCAAGTGTCGAGTGTTGAGCTAGGACCTCCACCCAATTCTGAGTGAATGGTCACACCGGTCACCAAACAGTGACCACCAGTCTACCTATCTGATTCACTTATCAACCTTCCTAGTCTTTGAAGAACCCAACACATAACGTTCCGTTAGCATCCCACCCAGTGACCTCTGCCTGTACACCATTCATACTGTTTTACAGAACCTACCTGCAGCACCTACTCTGTCAGCCCAAATTTTATATTAGTTCTTCGTATCAAACCACTTCACCAATATCATTTCAACAACCTGTGCATCTCTGTCGATGTGTTCATTCTTGCTATGATCATGGCCCACTGTTGACATTCTCAGCATAGTCAATCTGTACTTGTAACACTGTTGATTCACAGAGGTTATCAGCCAAATTACAAGTTTCTTCCACAATTGTGCCACCCACTTGCACCAGGATTCAAGGTGTCTGCTGATCTGTGGTGTGTGATTTTTGTGTTCACTGGTTTTCCCCAGTCACCTGCACTATTGGATTTCCTCACTGTCACTGTGGGGACCAGAGTTGCCCCAGTGTGCCAGTGCATTGTCCCAGGCCTCCCAACCTCTAAAAATACATCAGAAGTTACTGTTTCTGCCTGCAATAAACGAGAGCCCTTCTAGGTACAGCAACATTTATTCAGACACATTCCTTTCAATTTCTGCAAAAATAGTCTGCATGGACTCTGCACTTTTATTATGTAGTCCAGGAATATGGCAATCTATTTATTTTCATAAATCAGTGGTTCAGATTATCTGACCTGTTGCAGGATACACTCCGAGTCCTGGTATTTGAGAAACCTGTCAATCACTGTCCTTCGAGGGGCCCGAGTGGCTCTCATGGTACTAGCACTCGGTTGGCCCTTTCCTCCCTAAGAAAATAAGTAGAGAATCCCAGGGGCTTTAAAACGTGAAAGATTCATTCCTCGAGGTACCGCTCTGCAGAAGGTCCCTCCACATATGCTTTAGAAATCCTAGGAGTCACAAATTATTTATTTGGGAGAAACCCTCTCTTTCTTATGCTCTGTCCTCCAGTTGTTTAGCCTGGTGACCAGTTTTGTTACAGTGTCTTTAGGGTTTTCTCTCTTAGCTCAAAAAACTTAAACTTCAAACCCAGCAGTTTAGACTTGGTCCTTTATTTTCTTCCTATTGACCTACTGCAGGTTAACTTCCAGCAACACTATGTTGATCTTTGCTTCAAGTTCTCTGCCTTGCTAATAAAATATTAACCGTTGATGGTTCTTTGTCCATTTATACCAGGGCTATTCTGGGCCAAGGGCCCAAAAAATAGGCACTTACCTTTAAGGCAGTCTGTGCGACTGTTAGACCTGGCATCCTTGGCGTGGTCTCCCTGTCATTTTTTGCTTCTGCTTCCCATGATTTGACTGTGTGCCGGGCTCTGTTTTTGGTACTCTGGGCACTTTATCACTGCTGACCAGTGCTAAAGTGCAAGTGCTCCCTGTGTAAAATGTATGTGTAATTGGCTTTTCCATAATTGGCACATTTGATTTACTAGTAAGTCCCTAGTACAGAGCACTACAGGTGCCCAGGGCCTGTAACTCAAATGCTACTAGTGGGCCTGCAGCAGGGGTTGTGCCACCCACCTGAGTAGCTCTGTAAACATGGCTTAGAGTGTGCAGTTTTAAACTGCCAGTTCGACCTGGCAAGTGTACCCACTTGCCAGGCCTAAACCTTCGCTTTTTATACATGTAGGCACCCCTAAGATAGAACCTGGGTAGCCCAATGGGTAGGGTGCAGTGTATGTTAAAGGTTGGGCAAGTACTGATGTGTTTTACATGTCCTAATAATGAAATACTGCCAACTTCTGTTTTCACTGTTGCAAGGCCTATCTCTCTCATAGGTTAACATCGGGGCTGCCCTTGAATATATTTTAAGTGTAGCTTCCCTTTGGGAAGAGATACAAGTTTGGAGTTTGGTGTCTCTGAACTCACAATTTAAAATTACATCTTTTGGTAAAGTTGGTTTGTAAACTGTCTGTTTGAAAGTGCCACTTTTAGAAAGTGGCCATTTTCTTGCTTAAGCCATTCTGTGACTCTATCTGCTGTTGTATTCCCTGTTTGGGTCAGACTGACAGTTGGGTTGTTTGTGAATCCCCTCTAGACAGTGACACAAAGGGAGCTGGGGTGTAGCCTACATATCCTGATGGGTCATCTGAGCTAGAGTGGAGGGAGGAGGGGTTACCTACACCTGAACGGGCTGTGCCTGCCCTCACACAATCCAGTCTCCAACACCCTGGTGTGAGTCTGGAGCCAGGCCTGGGCAAGGCAGGATTTTGTGAACAACAGAGACCTTCGTTTGAAGTTTACCTACTTCAAAGGCAGAACGGGGCAAGTAGTGGACCCAAAACCCCAGATTTTTAGATTACTTATGGATTCAAGAGGAACCTCTGTCAAGGCGAGGAGCTGAAGAGCTGGAGAAGGAGTACTGCCCCATTGCCTGTGACTATGCTTTGTGGATTGACCTGCAGTTGCTGCTTCTGCCTGAGAGAGGACAAAGACTGGACTTTGTGGTGTATTCCTGCTTGTGAAGAATCTCAAAGGGCTTAGACTGAGCTTGCCTCCTGTTTTGGGCCATCAAAGACTTCCTCTACAGCACCTGGACTCTCTACTGAGACTCCTGCCCTGCCAAGTGGTGCCCCATTCAGTCCCTGGGCCCTTGAGAGGTGAAGGTGGCAGAACAAGGACTGGAATCCACCAAAAGAACACTGTGCAGGGAAAACTTTGATGCGCCACCCGCTCCGTAGCTAAAATCGACGCTCCACCTGCATCGCAGCTGAGAGATCAACGCATCACGGCTGGAGAAACAATGAAACACAGGCTTGCAACTGCTGATAATGACACAAACCCCACGCAGCACGGTTTTCCAACACCTTGTGGCAGCGATTTCTCACGCATCATCGCTGGGTGTAAAAAACAATGCAGGCCTATGAGATCCAATGTGGCCATCTGGAAATCGACTCATCGCTCTCTTGAGTGAGAGAAAAACAATGCATTGCTGACCCAACTGGGGAAGAAACGATGAACAGCCTCACTTGTGAGTAAGGAATCGACGCATCAATTACTTTTTCAATGCTCGCTTGCCTGTGCAGCTTTATTTTTGATGCAAACCAGGTACTTTTTTATAAAATCAGCTTCCATTGTTTTCTACGGAGTAAGACTCTTATTCCATTAAAAATTCATATCTTGACTTGTGTAAGTTGGATTTTTGTCATTTTGGTCTTGTTTGATTTAGATAACTATTACCTACTTTTTAAAAATGGTGTGGTGTCCATTTTGTAGTGTTTTCGCTGTATTACTGTGTGTTGGTACAAATACTTTTCACATTGCCTCTGAGATAAGCCTGACTGCTTGTGCTAAGCTACCCAGGGGGTGAGCAGGGGTTACCTTGAATGTGTATCTCCATTGCCCTGACTAGAGTGAGGGTCCCTGCTTGGACAGAGTGCAAACTGATTTCCAACCAGATAACCCATTTCTAACAGCGACCATCTACTGTATGATTTTGTTTTGATGTGCTGCCTTATTTCTGTTGCCTTTAATCTATTTCTTCTTCTTACTGAGCACCTTCACAACAGAATTTATCATTGTGAGGGGTCTATATACTATCAGGTTGCCAGCTTCTCCCTCTGATTTAAGGAGCATGCATATCTCGCCTTCCCACATAGTCGGGGGCAAGACGGTTATCTCTGATGCCTCTAGGAAGACTGCCAGGAGTCCTTGTGTTAACGTGGTCAAAAATGCTTGGTAAAATTCAGCGAGAAGCCATCGCTACTGGGTATCCTAGCTCGCGGAGCATACTGATGTAAGGTCCTCTAACCCTAACTGTTCGTCTAACGCCTCAGATGGTGCCGTTCCAAGCTTGGGATGTCCAGTCCCTCTAAAAAAGGGGAGTAAGTGAGTGTGCTTATATTTGGGGCCACTGTCTATACGTGTTGTAGATGTGAATGGAATATGTCTACAATGCCTGCCCTGGAAGTAACTCTAGTGCCGCCTGGGGTGATCAGATGTGTTTAGACAGGAGAGGAGTGTTCCCTATGCAGGATCCATGCTAAAAGGTGCCCAGATTTTCCAACCTTTTGGTGCAGCTACTGCCTGTAATATTTCAAAGTGTACTTATCTAATCGGTTCTAGATATTTGTGATTCACCCACGTATAGTGTGCTCTACCCAAAGTGAGGGTGCACTAGGTGGGTATGTTGTTTGGGCATTTGAAAGCAAGTGCTCCTCGCTACTCAGATTGGTCTGGAGCTGTCTACGGAACCCACAAGTCAGTCCCATACAGGTGCTCCTCACTACTGCTTTAATCGCTTCCCATTCCGTGGATCTACTACCAGAGGAGCCCCAGTTTGACTTGAAGTGTCCTTTCAGTGAAAGAGATAGTGCCTCATGCCTTATAGGGTCCTCTAATATGTCCGCAGTGATTTGTCAAGACTGCGATCCCAGTGCTGTGTCTCCCATCCTCATGGTACAACAAAGAGGTGAGCGATCAGACAGTAACCATGCCAGATGTGTTATTTGAATGTTGTCTAGTCTAGGGAACCCTGCTACTAGGCCCCTGTCTAATCTGCTGTAGATGTTGTGCATGGCAGAGTGAAAAGTGTATATGCTCTGATCTGGGAGTTTTAGGTGCCACAGGTCCACCACTCCTATGTTGGCCATGACCTCCCGGAGAGCAACCATCATATGTGGTTTTGTGCCTGTCATGGCTGGGGCCCTGTCCAATTGGGGATCCAATATACACTTAAAATCACCCAGCCACAGCAGGGACAGATCAACCTCCTGAGTTATCAGGACCTGTATCATGAGAAAGAAAGTGAGGTTGTTGGTGTTGTGGGCATATGTGTTTAGTATATTTACACGCTGGCCATCAAGGGTGCACTTTAAGAGGACATATCTGCCCCCCACATCTGCCTTAATGTATGTGAGAGAGAACAGAACTCCCAGGGCCATCCATATCATCGTGCCCCTTGCGTATGCAGAAAAGTATGAATGATATGCCTGTCCCCTCCATTTCTTGGCCAGTCTTGTGGTACTTGTGTCATCCAGGTGGGTCTCCTGTGGGCATGCGATGTTGATTTTGTGGCACTTACGAAAGATAAGTACCCTGTGTCTTCTAACGTATGTACCCAGTCCCCGGACGTTCTAGGTTAGCACTTCATAACCTCCCCTCATTCCTGTTCTGTATGTGCGACAGGCACTGTCTCCGTAGCCAGTACTATATACTTCGGGGGGCACAGCCCCTAATCATGATGACATAATAGAAGTAAAGAAAGGGTTGATGAGCAGTGTTTCCCCAGTTCAGAAGTCGGGTCTTTATTACCTTCCGGAACTTTCAGAAAAACGCTTAAAAGAAAATTACATTTTTCACCCTGGAGATTTTCCATTAATGCACTGTAACAGGCAAACGTTGGGAAAGGTAGGTTTGGATGTTCTCGATTTGGTCCTTGAACAAGAAATTTGATCATGAGAGAGTGCTTTCTCCCTTTGACCTAACTTGTAAATATCTGTAATCGAACAATGTGAAAACAAGAGATGCACAAGCTAAAGGCCAAGTTAAAAGTCTTGTTTCCTTTCTGCCACCAGAAAATGATTGAATCTGGTTCCCTCTTGACTCCAAATACAACAATGTTCAAAGTACTGAGCCTTTTTGAGATGTCCCTGCTACATAAAATATGTTCTGTGTAAAGGCATGTGCTGCTTCCTGGAGGTAGGTCTGCTCTCTATCAAATAGGTAACATAAATATGCATTTTACTATCTCCCTCTGAGATTATCCTTCACCCCAATGCAAGTCAATGGACAAAATACACAACTCCCTCTAATTATACATCTCCCTCTTTTACAATGGGGCATTGTCCGCATTCGACTCCAAGAGACCTCTCTGTGTAGTCAGGTGCCAGTGTTACTATCAGTGCATCAGTCTTGAGCAACACATTTATCAACCTGCCGAATATGTACAGTCTTTAATGTCATAGATGCCCAGTAAGCAGGAAGGCCTCTAATATATGAATGCATGATACAGATATATGTATGTACAGTCTCTGACATGTGCACAGTAGAAACATCTAGGCCCATATTTATACTTTTCTAGCGCCGCATTTGCGTCATTTTTTGACGCAAAAACGGCACAAACTTACAAAATACAATTGTATTTTGTAAGTTTGCACCGCTTTTGCGTCAAAAATCGGCACAAATGCGGCGCTAAAAAAGTATAAATATGGGCCCTAGTATCTGATATTTTTAAATGTATGGCGACTCTGATAAATGTTTGTTATTCACACCTCATATTCTATCTGCATTTTATACCTACAGCAAGAAGAGAGTTGCCATTCACACATTCAAATTTCAGCAAAGCCAACTCACTCTCCCGTCCTTCTGAGATTGGTAAATTTAGTTCTATTACTTCGGGGAATAGTAGCACGTGTTACATCAGAAATGTGATATGAGCCAATGCATAAAATGTGCATTTCTATTTTAATATAACAGAGGCTCAAGTACTGTCCATGTGTCAGAGGCTTGCATAATGTGACGTGTATTTATGAGGCTTCAATAATATGAATATATCTAATACCTTCATACCTGAGTCCTGGCATGGTGCCATCTTTCATCCCTTATAAAAAATTGGCTCAAGGTCATATCCTGCCAATTTTAGGATGATAGCCCTGCTGGACAAAGAGGCTAAGTTCTATGCCAGCTTCTTGCTGCAGGATCTTCGTGCCTGGGTTAAATCGAAGGCCTTAATTCCTATAGTCCAAACGGGGTTCTCTACTGGCTCGGGCACTTCAACCAATTTACTAGCACTTTCTATTTTGATTGACAGGGCGATCTCGTCAGGTTTGATATTGAATTGCTGTTTTGTGGACTTCAAGGCAGCATTCGATCGGATCCCCCAGAGTGCCCTTTGGGCCAAATTACAAAGCTGGGGTATCCCCCCAGTACTCTTGGGTGCTATTATAGAACTTCATACTAACACCTGGGTCCGTATTAAGCTTGGTGACGGGTGCTCCCTATCCAGGAGAATTCCTACGACCCGTGGTGTGAAACAGGGCTGTGTACTTGCTCCTCTTCTTTTTAACCTGTTCATTGCAGATTTGTCAACATCTCTCATCTCATCCCCCTAAGATTGGTGGCTTCAGGCTTAGTCACCTGCTTTATTTCGATGATCTTGCTTTGTTCAGCTTTACTAAGATCGGTCTTCAACGGTTGCTTAACCAACTTGAGACGTACACCTCCGCAAACCAACTAGAAGTTAACCTGTTTAAAACTAAAGTGGTCCCCTTTGGGAGGAAAAAACATTCGGGTTTCAGCTGGTACTATAAGAACCCTAAACTTGTCTCCGACCAGTCCTACAAATATCTGGGGGTACATTTTGACTCCAAGGGTAGTTTTGTTAAATATAAGAAGGAAATTGAACTTGAAGCTGTGGCCTTTTCCAAATTAGCTAAAGTTTTAAAGGGGCCGTCCCTTCTTCCCCTAATGGAAGTCATGAGAGCAAAGATCACCCCTTCATTGGCCTATGGTCAAGAAATTCTGTTGGGCAAAGGCTCTTGCCTATTAAATAGGTTGGTTAATAAAATCTATAAGAGAGTCTTTCATGTTCTGCACCTGGCTTCACCCGCGCAGGTACGGTTGGAGTTCGGGCTTCCGGATTTGGTGGCAGTTGACGTGGGTGCCTTCTTGAAGCTGTGTTATAAACTGCGTCAGGCCTCTGACGGCCACCTGGAGGCAGTCCTGTGGCAGGAAATTAGTGAGTTGAAACCAAAGTGCACCTTTTCCCAATTTTTGGTTGAATGTAAACGGCAATTGGATGCTGGTGATCTTTGGGAATGCAATCCCCCCTACTCCTTGTTTAAATCAGAGATTAAAAGGCTTATTCAACTGTATTCTTATCACTCTGACTGTTCTATTCCTGCCCATCGGAAGCATGCCTGGGCAGTAATTGGCTCCTTTAAGCCAGGTATGTCCTCCAGTTTTTTCTCTTGCACATGCGGGTTTTGGTTAAAAAAGGCCTTTTTGGCCCTAAGGATGGGTGATTGTTTTTTTTAAAACATCTGCCCCAGCGGCAGCTACTCCCTGGGGACAGTGTGACATGTAGAGGCTGCAGCAGCGCGAAGGAAACCATTGACCATGTAGTTTGCCTGTGTCCAGCTTTATTAAAGGAGCGTAGACTCTTGCTCCGGAGCAAATGGAACGAATTGGGAATCCGCTCCTGTCGACAGGCTATTATTCAGTCTTTGGACCCAGGCAATCCAATGTTAAATGTGTTACTGACCAAATTTATCAAAATTGCTCGATCTAAATTTAATGGCACTGCGAGCAATGAACACGTTTAGTTGGAATTCTTCCAACCTCTTGCCATTTTGCCCATTATTGGTTAGGATGAGGAGCTCTAACAGTTATGACGATGTTTAGTGCAATTACTACCTTATGCACCATGCACTTTAGGGCTGTGTCCTATGTATATTGCCTTGTGTTTTATGTGGGGCTCCGGGTTGGGTGGTTTGTATTCTATTTTTTTATTCCTTTTTGGGAGAAATGTTTTTTAATATGTCACATGCGTAATTTATGGTGTGCTTTTAGTTTGAACCCAGTCTCTGAGGGTATTTTACTATTTTTGATTGTTTTTTGCTTGGCTTATTTGTATTGGATTTTGTTATCTGTACAATAAACTACTACTACTAATACCTTCATATATCTAGAGCCTACATATCGTACATATCTCAAAAGCTTGGACTCTGCATACATTTCAGTCTTGCATTCTGTGCATATATGAGAAGATTCAGTACTATAGCCCTCATGTACTAAGCGATTTTATGATTGATAAGGCTCAGATTTGTAAAATCAAAGATTTCCCAACTGCAAAATATTATTTTTGAATTCAAGCAACCCAACTTGAGATTCAATAATATTTTACTGAATCCCAATTTGGGTTTGGGAATACATACTGAACCTGTATTTGGAAGGAGCCTGTTAAGGGAGTCCCTTCCAGATACAGATTTGTATATGGATATATTAATGTTTTGTGACTGAAATCCTGTTGTAAAAAATTAATAGTTTACCCCTTGCTCAAAGGAGGTGGTAAGCCATTCGCAAATGGGCCCCTTCCTCTTTGTGAATGTTCAAAAATGCAGCAGGCAGTGGTTCATAAGACTACTGACTGCTCCTAAAAAGGTTTGTGTAGTTTTTATTTTTTTTAAATGCATCCTTTAAGGAAAAGAGGCCTAAAAAACAGTTGCTTTATTTAACCAGTCCAGCCAGAACTGTCATGGCAGGTCCTCTCTGAGCCAGAATACAAGTAACCCAGGACCGATTTTGCCCCAGTTAGGGCCCATCAGCCAAGTATAGCTTGGTTCCAGTAACACCATAAGCACAGGACCCAAGTCTGGGCATAACCGTCCTACTTAGGTGAAGTGCTAAAGTATACAAATCAGTGATGGATGGAATACTGATGAATTCTCACTAGGGCAAAACTGGTCCTAGGTTGCTTGCATTCCGATTCAAGGAGGACCTGGCCTGGCAGATTGAGCTGGACTGTTCCTATTGAAGCAGGGTCAAGACTGAGGTGGCATGGTGTTGTAAAATAACGATGTACTGGGATGAGGCCACAAATGATTACTAGTGGCTAGGATTAATTTAGGCATTCCATCCACCACTTTTTTGTTTACTTTTATACAATCTATCACCAAAGCCCTATTACAGTGGATAGACGATTTAGGTATCCATCCTAGATTGGTTGTCTCATATGTTATCCCATCAAGCACCAGGTCATTATACATCAACTCAGGCATTTCAGAGGTTCTATCATGTCTCATCTCCTCTCCACTTCAACATACACATAATCCCGCTACATTATTAAGCCCTTCAGTCTAACTTGTTTCAACAATGGTACATGACACCCAGAACACCCATAGGCTAAAAGGAACCTGACGGGTCTTACTTCTCCACGTCGTAGTGCCTTGCACATGCCAGGTTGAGGATCACATTCATATCCCAACCTGCCTAATTCTCATTGCCAACATACAAGCTGTTGAATCTAGGAGATGTAAATTTCTTTTCCAAAAACGACGAGCCTTTATGGATATTGACGGCCCAATTCGGGAGCCAGGTCTCCTGTACAAAAAAACACACAAATGCAGCGCACAAGTTTTTAAAATAGCCACCAACCGCAATGCTCACTTTAATATTTAATATATACAAGGAAAGCATGCCGCAGTCCTGAAATCCAACTCATTTTCAGAATATTAGCTTAAACAACAAGATGTATGAGTGGCATCTGTTCCGTAAACTCCTGAAGAGGCCATAAAGCATAAGGCCAAAACGCATCGATTTACACCTGCCAGGAATACAACTTAATAAGAAGAACAAATAATGGATATAAAACATTGAGATGGACCGATAATATCGTTTGCCCTAATTCAGTTGTGGATTGGACCAGTAGGCCTATTGTTATTAGGTGTTACTACCTGGAGACAGTTACTGTTTAGCCATCACCATTAAGGGTTTATTGTCCGTCATCGCGGCAAATATTGTTTACATTGTAATCCTTGTTTTTAATAATAAATATGATGTTCTAACAATGGAAATTATCAGAAATATTTCTGTATATGTGTTAATGGCTATTTGGAAAACATGCTAATCATATTTCGCAAAAGTAAATTTTGATAAACAATTCACGGTTGCCAGCCCCTTGATTGTAGTACAATGCCTCTTTACAACTTGTATATCGCTTACTGTAATAATTTGTGATAACACTCTTTAGGACGCTTTTGAGCACCATCGAGTCTACAAATAATATGTTGTCCTCCTTTTGAATGTCATTGATTTATCCTGCCTGGAGCCCTGTTTTTTATGTTTGTTTAGTTGTGCAGTCCAGGCTATAGAAGGTGATACAGACTCTACCCCTTCTTTTATATATGCAGCCTGTACTTCTCCAGCACAGACCACTGCCTCCTGTGAATGTTGATCAATTACCTGAAAATTAACACATCAAAAACCAAGATCCCCCAGGGGAGAGAACTGGTAGAATTACCACTCTACCACCACCTGACACCAGGAATGTGGACCACCTTCCATGACAAGTAAGAAATAACCAGGCAGCAAGCATCTTTTTTTCATGCATAACAATTTGTTTTTCACAATGGTATATGTCAGTGTATAAGACTGCATCGCTTTTTCTTTATTTTAGTCTCTGCTCAAAAGCAGCTACACGTTTTCTGAAACAAAACAGGATTGCCTATCTAATCCTCAAGCATGACACCAACAATGTTCCCACATAAACCAATTACATTCAATCCAAGAGCAGAAAAGGAGTAGCAGCTAAATGCTGAATTCCTGTTAAGGCAAACTCAGCTTTCCATACATAGGAGGTCAGTTGAGTGTTTTCCATTCAATTGGGTCAATCAATCAGTGCTTGCATAGCGCAACTACTCACCCGTTAGGGTCTCAAGGTGCTGGGGGGAGGGGGAAATGTATCGTATACCAGTGAGGTGGTTCTTAAAAAAGCCATGTCTTCAGTTTCTTCGTGAAGCTGCGAGGGAGGTGGTTTGTCTGATGTGGAGAGGGAAGGCGTTCCATGAGGTGGCTGCAAGGTAGGAAAAGGAGCATCCTCCTGTTCTGGTTTTCTTGAAGGTGATTATTTTCTCTATGGTAAGCCAGTGCAGTGTACACAGGTGTTGCGAGATGTGGCAGTGTCGAGGTAGGTCGAGGACCAGTCTGGCAGCGGCATTCTGGATGTTTTGTAGTTTGCAAGTGAGTTTCTTGTTGATTCCGGCATAGAGTGAGTTGCCATAGTCCAGTCTGCTGGTGATGAGTGCGTGTGTGATGGTCTTTCTATGTTCGAGGGGGATCCACCTGAAGGACTTGCGTAGGAGGCGGAGGGTACAGAAACAGGTGGAGGTGACTGAGTTGATTTGATGGTTCATGCTGAGGTTGGAGTCCAGGATGATTCCGAGGTTGCAGGCTTGGCTGGTGGGAGTGGGCGGGTTTCCGAGGGTGGGTGGCCACCAGGAGTCATTCCACGCGTTGGGTTGAGGGCCCATGATGAGTACTTCTGTTTTGTTTGCAATGAGTTGAAGGCAGCTGTTTCTCATCCAGTTGGTGACTGCTTCCGTGCCTTCGTGGATGTTGTGTCTGGCTTTGTTGGGTTGGTTAGAGACGGAGAGGATGAGTTGGGTGTTGTCGGCGTAGGAGATGATGTTGATGTTCCATAGCTTCTGATGAGGGTGGCTAGCGGGGCCATGTAGACATTAAACAACATGGGGCTGAGGGAGGATCCCTGGGGCACTCCGTAGGTGGTGGATGTGGGGTCTGCGAAGAAGGGGGCGAGTCTCACTCGTTGACGTCTGCCGGAGAGGAAGGATTGGATCCAGTCGAGGGACTTGTCTCTGATGCCGGCTTCGTGGAGTCTTCTTATAAGGGTATGATGGGAGACTGTGTCAAAGGCCGCCGAGAGGTCTAGTAGGATGAGTGCCGTTGTCTTTCCCTTGTCCAGCAGGGTGCGGATGTCAGCTGTTGCAGCCAGGAGGGCTGTTTCGGTGCTATGGTTTTTCCTGAATACGGATTGGGAGATGTCAAGGATATTGTGGTCTTCTATGAACAATGCGAGTTGGCTGTTGACTGCTTTTTTGATGACTTTCGCAGGAAATAGGAGTAGGAAGATGGGCCTGAAGTTTTTATGGTCGGTGGGGTCTGCCAATGGTTTCTTGAGGAGGGGGTTGATCTTGGCATGTTTCCAGTTGTTGGGTAAGGTGGCGGCAGCCATTGAGCAGTTGATGGTGAGGCGGAGCTAGGGGTGATGGTGTATGTGGCTCTGTTGAAAATTTGGTGAGGGATGGGTCCGTGGGGACCCGGCAGTGTATGAACCTCATTGTTCTCAGTGTATCTTCGGAGGTGCGGGGGGCTAGGTGGTGATTGTTGGTTTGTTGGTGTCGGGTTTAGGTGGAGGGGGTTCTGCGCGAAGGTTGTCCTTGTTGAAACTGTCGTAGGTGGTCTTGATTTTGCAGTGGAAGTAGGTGTTGAGTCTGTCAAAGAGGTCCTGTGAGGGTGGGATGTCCGTTGTTTTACTGTTGGGTTGGGCAAACTCCTTGATGATGCTGAAGAGTTCCTTGCAGTTGTGTGCGTGAGAGGAAATTCTGTCTGGTATAACTTTCTTTCTGGTGTTTCTGATGAGTTGGTGGTGGCGGCTCTGAAGTTGCTATGGGCTTCTGTGGATTTGGTGTTTCTCCAGATTTTCTCAAGGCGGCGACAAGTGTGTCTAGATTCTCGGAGTTCTGGGGTGAACCAACTGGCTCTCTTTGCGTGGGTGCTGTTGTTCTTTTTAAGGGGGGTTATGGTGTTGGCGCAGTCGGCGATCCATTCGTGGAAGGTGCGTGCTGCTGTGTTTGGGTTGTCATTGTGTGCGATGGTGGGGGTGGTGATGGTGAGGGCGGCGGTGAGCTGATCGTTGGTTATTCTTGTCCAGTTTCTATGTGATGGTTGGAGTTGGGGTCTGATGACGGTGGGTGTATTAAAGGTGAAATGGAAGCATCAGTGGTCTGTCCATGGGAGTTCTATGGTGTGACTGAAGGTGGCAGAGGTTCCTATTGCGAAGATGGGATCAAGGGTGTGTCCTGTTGAGTGTGTTGGCTCCATCACAATCTGTCGGAGTCCTATGTTGTGGAGGTTGTCTAGGAGGGATGAGGTGTTGGGGTCTTGTAGGTTTTCGAGGTGGAAGTTGAGGTCTCCAGTCAGGGTGTAGTTAATGGCTGCGACAGCTTGTGCGGAGATGCAGTCCGCGATGGAGTCGGTGAAGGGAGTACATGGTCCGGGAGGGCGATAGATGAGGGTTCCCCTGATGGTGGATGTTGGGCTGGTGTGTAGCTTGAAGTGGAGGTGTTCCATCAGGCTTGTGGATTCTTCAGAGTCTTCGGAGTGTGTGTTCAGGCGGAGGTTGGACTTGTGGATGATGGCGATTCCTGCTCCAGGGCGGCTGGGGCAGTTTTTCCAGGTAATCTTGTATCCCTGGAGGATGGCGATGGTGATGTCCGGGCCTGAGGTGGTGTTGGTCCAGGTCTCGGCGAGGAACGCAACGTCCGGGGTGGTGCTGTCAAGGAGATCCCAGATTTCCGTAGCGTGTTTATGGAGGAAGCGGACGTTGAGGAGAATGCAATTCAGAGTTTTCGGGGTTGGAGTGTTGTTGCGGGTGGGTTGTGCTGGGTCCAAAGTCTTGGTGGTGGTGTAAGTTTGGCGGCAGTGGAGGCAGCTGAAGAGACTGTGGGTGTTAGCTGGTGATGCTTGCTTGCAGTTTTTGTTGCATCCTGGATTGAGTGTGACAAGTGCTGCTGATGTGTAGGAGCAGCGGGTGGCAGGACCAGGGGTCCTGGCGCAGGTCGTGGTCGGTTTTTGGACGGGTGCAGACGGGCTTCCCGTTGGCACGCCAGCGCAGCTGCCATTGAGTAGGGAGGGGGGAAGGAGAGGACAATGTGAGGGAAATGGCACGAAAAAGGCAGGTGGGGCAGCAGCGGTGGGGAGAGTGAGAGGGGGAGAGAGAGATGCGAGAGAGGAGTGAGGAGAAAACAAGGAAAAGATAGAGGAAAGCGCAGAAAGCAAAAGACACAAAAAACAGCACACAAAAGAAAAAAACATGGAGAAAAAAAAAAAGAGGCAGAGGGCAGCCCAGCAGAAGAACAGAGCTCTCCCAATAGACACCAGGAATGAGGCGCAGGCAGAAGCCTGTGGGTGGAGGAAGGCCTCAAACTACTGACAGAGGTCAGAGTTCAGGGACAGAAGGGCTTCACTTGCCGGTGGAGCTACGCGGTGGCAGAGCAGTTCACTGACCAGGTCAGTGAGGTTGAGCTAACAGTAACCTTTGCTTACACCGTGTTCAGACAACACAAATGCTGTGTGAAGCCCATGTAAAATACAAGTTACTATTATTATTCAGCAGTACTGCATGTCAATAACAACGCTTAAAAAACAGAGATGCACATTATTCAACCTTTCATGGGAGTCAACATATTTAAGTGCAGCAAAATGGTCATATGAATCCCATGTCTTTTCAAGGATCTGGTGCCCTATCTATATTCAGAAGTGCTGGATTAGTAGACTGCTGTTCTGAACTCTCCAATCATCATTTTTCATCCAGTAGTGAAGTTCTCTGAACCCTTCAGAATACAAAAGGCTTCATATGTGGAACTGTAGTCATTGTGGAAGGTGCTTTATGGAAGAGGCAGCAAAATACTATTGTGCAATGCACCACAGTCACCTTGCTAAAGCCCATCCAATCAAAAACAGACTTTTGACACTGGCTCTCTCATATATCACGTTCAAGTCAGCTTATTATGTTATCTAAGCACTAGACATATGTAAACTATTATGGTTAAACCATCTTTAACTCTGCACTATTCTAATAGTTGATTCAAATAGGGTATCTCAAGGCCTCCAATGAGGCCTGAAAAAACAGCTAGGTATATGATGGTAATGACTGTCTCTCCCTCCAAGGCTCCAGGGTCAGCTAGTCTGGTAACCCTCCTTCACTCGGTTGAGGTAATTATCTTTGCTTGGACACTGACTTACAGACAGGACGTTGGTGACTCCATTATTTCCTGCATTGGTTAATAGTGCAGCAGTAAGCAGTGATAACATTGGCCTTGTTACGTATTTCTAACCAGACCCTTAGCCTGGAAATGCAGGTTTTACATGCAACGTATGCATGCCCATAAGATGTAGCAATCTAATTCGCTAATTCAGACAGTTCATTAATTGAGCTGTCTGCTCTTCCTTCTGTTGGGACTGTCATGGTCTGTACATGTGCAGGTGCGCTAATCTACATACTGTGGAATGATGTGGAGAATGCCAATGGGTTGTGAAAGTTCTCTCTATGCCCAAGGTGTAGCACTAATGATTAACAGTTTATCCTAGCATCTTTGGAGTGATAAAATGCATTTGTTTGCAAATAAGGCAACACTTGACAGTAGTGTGAGGCAAGGAAGAACTCAATCTCTGTTTTCTCACTTCATTTCTATTGCATTTTTGTCATTATATAGATACATTCACACTAAAAGAAAATTAAGTAAAACTAGGATTTTTTGTGCATGCGTTATTTTTATCTCATGTTATAACCATGAAGTTTTATCACAGGTGCAAAACATTGCTACCATAATGGTTGTGTAAATCTAAATCAGGCACAGTCCATGGCACAGAGCACTGGCGCAAATTAATTAACCCATTTAGCAAATTTATAGGCTAATTCCAAAGTACTCTGAGGCTGAAGTGTGAAGGTAACTTTATCTAGAGGTCCATCCCTGCTGCCCGTTTGTCTAGCTGCTGACCGGTTAGTGATACAAAAGAGTCTTCAATTACTTTGTACAACTGTGGCCAAAAGCATTAGGATGTTCCAGTGAAGATGGGCTAGCCCAGTGGTTCTTAACCTTTGGTCTGGGGACGCCTGGGGGTTTGCAAAGCCTACTCAGAGGGTCCCAGGCTTTTTATAAAACTAAATAATATTAATAGATTAATGAAGAGTACATAAACAAAGAGGAAAATGTAAAGATCACAATTTTAAAAACAATCTGTAAATGTGGCGAATTTTTAAATTGGTGGGTACAAATTAACTTTGCATCATCAGATTGATTTGTGGGAGCAGTGCAAGTGCATCAAACAGAATACAATGTGGATGATCATTGGCCTTAATTGAATTTAGAAAAGCTCCAACCTTCCCATTAAAATTAACATTTTGATTATTTTTCTTATACTTGTTTGCAAATTACATTAAATATTTCATTATTTGTGTATTTGTTGGATGAATGCTTGTGTTTGTATTTTTTGTGTATTGTTTTGAGGTTCAAATCATTACAAATGCTTAAACCATGATTACAGGCATCTAATATAGACTCAGTGGGGCCTCCCAGATTCCAATAATGATTCAGCTTGAGGTCCCGTGTTCCAGTAACCATTAAGTGGTGGTCCACATAAGTCAAAAGGGTAAGAACTACTGGGATAGACCCCTAGATTACTGTACTAGGGAACACAAAATAATGACAGGTTAGACCTTTGTAGTGCTCTATGATGTGATAGGGTAAACCTGTAGTATGCTCTTATAATTAGATAGGATTGTTGGGCAGGCCACACAATGATGGAATAGAGCTTAATATTCTGTGTGGTAATAGGACGAGGTTCCACATTTTGATGAGATAAGGCCCTACAGTGCTTCCTATTGCTATTGTTTTTTAATAGAACCTTGGGCCACTCTGTAGAGTGATAGCATTACGCCTTGGATTATTCCGTGTTGCGATAGACTGTCCATTGTGGCAGGTGAAATTAAGTTTGTCCAAAAGTAGCCACTTAAATGTGCTGAGACTGTTGAGTATGTAAAAGTTCCACAAACACTGTTCAATAACCTGTGGCTATGAAGTGGTTTGCTGTAGAACTGTGATGGGATTTTTCTACTCCTTATTGAAAACTGTCAGATGAATTAAGTTCACCACCACCTGTTACCTATTCTATCCACATAGTACAGAAAATGTGTAGGAAAAATTTAGGTTTAAAGTTTGAAATAATAAGAACCAAAGACGAGAAAGTTTCAGTCGGAAATTTAATTATTTAATTAAAGGCATACAGTTCCAAACGTTTTCTTTTTTTTTTTAATTGGAAAACTCAGTTATTAACAGTACTCTCCCATTCTGTTAAATTTTAATACTGTCCGAGAATTGCTGCTGTCTCTGCACACCCATGTCGTCTTTGATGTTATCTGATCCAGCTGTATGTAGTGTTCTAATTGTAAATTTCAGGAAAACCAGTTGTGAGAAACCTTCCACATCAATCCCTCCCATAGGTGCGTTAATGTAATGAAAGTCACCATGCTCTAAATCTCGGCTTTTGCTGTACTAAGCAAACATTTAATTGATGTCAGGTGTGTTAATCCAAGTGCATCACTTGAAATTAACCAAGGTTACAACTCCCAATATGAGTTAGGATAAATGAAATGTAAGGAAAATAGTGTGCCTGATGGCTTGGAGTCATTTTGTGTTCTTAACCACACCCACACTGTGCATCGCTAAATTATAGAAAACATGCACCTTTCAGAGGCACAAAACCTTCCGTTTACGTTTAGGTGATCAAATAGCTCAGGCTTTATTTGTTTATCCTTCCTCATTTACACGCAATGCCACATTATTGTCATTGAACACATTTCTGACTTTTTTCCCAAATGTTCATGCTTTCAAACAAAAAGTTTTTCAAGCTTAAACATTCTAGTGCAATGTCTTTCAAACTATTTATTTCAATTTTTTGATATAATTCACTCTGGACTTCTCAACATT
Organism: Pleurodeles waltl; assembly: GCF_031143425.1. Lineage (NCBI taxonomy): Eukaryota > Metazoa > Chordata > Amphibia > Caudata > Salamandridae > Pleurodeles > Pleurodeles waltl. The sequence goes on from NC_090436.1 coordinate 786,195,394, forward strand.
GGGGGTAGAGCCACAAAATGGTCTGCATGAGACTTTGCACATAATATACCAAAGTAGGAAAGCATCACATTTTACAGAAAGCAACAAATCAACTACCAAATCAAGCATTACATTATATAGTTTTCAAAATAGGAAGAGACGAATAAGCTATTTCCTTAACCACCAAATATGATTGTGGCCAAGGGTGCACTCAAGAGTGGGAACTGAAACACCTTCAGTCACTCCCGTCCTGCCAACTGGACTTTCAATTCTGAACCTCGAAAAAACATACTTAGGGAAAGTTGACCTCCAAGTCACAGAAAGGTAGGAGCGGCTGGCAAATGAAGGACTGGATGATTGTGTCACACCTGGCCTGTGGTTCCTGACTAACATGAGCAAACCAAAAAACGTGAACAAAGGTTCAAAATGGGAGGGAGAAGGAACTTCAGTGCCAGTGCTGCTGTATATATGGCATGTCATGGGCACTAGTCCCCACCCTTTCTCAAAAAACAGAATTTCTAACGTTGACATCTTTACATGAACACACTAATTCACAGGCAGCTAAGCCTCACACCTAGACCAACCACGCTGTTTGTCACATTACATTCTGAATCTTGTAGTTTACTGTGTTTGGAAGACTCCAGGTTTAAATGCAATATACCAGTTCACAAACATAAAAGTACTTTTAAAAGGATGGTTTTCAGACGGATGGAAGGCAGACACAAAGGGAAATTCTGAAGGACCCAGGATCTCTCCTAATGGCCTTAAAGTCATGCTAAGTAGACTAGCACTGCTTCCCCACAAGTCTCTGGCATCAGGATGATTTCAGCGATATAACTGATAATAATGCAACTTGAAGAAGATCTGTCTTTTTCTCAGATAGCTCTTTATACGATATTCTTTTTAATCTGAATGCGAGGCTCTGTTACCATACTGAATATAATTTTTGAACTATAGCATTTTACTGGATCCACTTACCGCTAATTTACGACTACGCCTAAACTTTACTCCTATGCTGAATCGCTGTACCATGTAGGGTTGACACAAACCAGAGCAGGCCCAGTGATTGCCCAGAGGAACGCATGCAAGTCCACAGGTCACATACAAACTGTGCTGTTGAGCCTTAAAGTGTAAACTGTTCAGGCAGACGGTTACACATGAGGCAGGCATTATTTTAACAGCTGGGATAGGAAGCGTGCGAAGAAGCTCCTGTCACCCATTGTGACATTGCCTCTGCTTTACTGCGTCTGCATGCACGGCGACTTCTGCACAGACACACTAGACGCTCAACAGGGCTGTGGACAACTTCACTTGCTGCGTCCAGGCAAAGCAAAGCCTTTGCTCCGGGCCTCATGCACAATGTGATTACAGTAAATACAAAACATAATGAACACCCCAGAGCAAGGCTTAAACAACATGAAACATGATATCGTGTAAAAGCCCGTTTGACTCAGCATCAAAATTGGAGGGGGAGGGGCAGACAGAAATATGGGCGGGCCCGGCCCTTGTCAACCCTCCCGTAGCTACAGCCCTGCACGCCACCAATCTGCTGCTGATTAACTGGAAGTTTAAAACAATGTAAACTAAACCCCCACCTACGGACAAATATAGTGCAACCATACGACTATTAATGTCCACCGATAGCGTGAGCCAGGACTTGCACTGCATCCCTGCCTGTGCAACGGGGACTGGGTAGTACTGATTTTAGGAACAGGATCCTGGGCCAGTCATTCTGATCTACTAATCTCCCACATTTTACAATTTACAGCATGCATGCACATTCCTACAACCGAGGAGGATGAGCACATGGGGCGACAGCCACAGAGTTACACAGCCCTAGGACCCTCAACCCTGGGTTTTCTGTTCACTTCACACATTTTAAGGATTCCGTCATGCATATTTACAATCACCTCGTTCACTATCACAGTAATTTATATACAGTCCGGGAAAATGTATAGGTAACCGTCAAGCCTCCCTCTTCGCACTTAGTCACCTCAAGTAATTCTGATTAGCCGCCCCCAATCACCACCTCCGCGGCGACCAAGGTATCAGGCAGGAGTTATCTGTATCAGTTCCTTCCCATGGCACTTGTGTACCTGCACTCCATTCAATAACTGGCAAATTAATGGTGCATAGTTGCATGGTGCGATCCTCCTGATTGTGACTTTCGGGGCCCCAGGGGATAAGTGTTAAGGGTCATCACCCTTGCCTGGTTCAGTCTGAGGGTCTACAATGGTGTGTCCCCCATGTCCGAGAGCGGCTAGCACCCGACAGTGAATCTGCAGGTTCGCTCATAATCTCGAGCTATTCCCAGACATCCTCTCGTCATTCAAAAAAGTGCGCTTTCTCATGGTGGAGCACTTAGAGTTTTGCTTGGTACAGGAGCACGTACCTAAGATTGAGGGCCCTCAACTTCCTCTTGACACTGAAAAAAGATTTTCTTTGCTCCTAGACTTGTTTTGTATAGTCTGGGTAAATAGCAATTTTTGCATTGCTGAATAGGGGGACTGGTCCCTCCCATTCTGCGCTGAGAATACAGTCTCTATCACGGTTATTTAAGACCTTAGGGATGATGGCCCAAGGAGGTGCCCTTGGCCGTGGAAGCGCATCAGAGTTTTGTGTGCTCTCTCCACCACAAACAGTTCGGATAGACCTCTTGATTTAAGTTTAGTCTGCACTCATTTCTCCAGAAATTGCTCTTTTGATGACCCTTATGTCCTCGCTGGAAAGCCCAAGATTCGAATATTGCTCTGTCGGGAGCGTTCCTCCACGTCTTTGTCCTGCCGTTTCAGGTCCACCGTGATGGTAGACATCTAGGCCATTTGGTGTTTGTGGATCGCATCTTCCCCTAGTAGTTTGGCTATATCGCCCTCCACAGATTTGACTTTGTCAGACACCTTTCGTAAGTCAGTCCTATTTGGCCTGCTTCAATTTTGTGGATAAGGGAAGTGCAGGACCCCTGTATGGCTGCCAAGAGTTCTAATCCGTCCGGTTCCGCCTCACTTCACGGACCATCTTCTACATTGTGTGTGCCCGATTAGCACGTTATTCTTTGTGTAGGTTGGTGCGGGGTGATATATTGTGTGATGGTGTTCGCTGCATATGCTTTCAGCGGCTTGTCTTTTCCCATGATTCAGGGTACTTTCTTGGCTAGTGTACCAGGGCATAGGGCACCAAGCCTAGGTCTTACAGTGTGGTTTCCTTAATGTCTCTGTCTGGTTATCGCAGATTGCAAGATTTACCGAATAATAAGTAAGTACCTTGTAAATAGTCAAGTATCTTGCATTTCTGTCCACCAAATGTTTTTACTGATGCTCAATCATGATTCCTTTGTTTTGAACTCCTGACTTGCGTGTGCACATGAAGGAGGTAAACATAAAATGTACTTCGCTTTTTTTCTTGTCTCTTTTATCTCTTGCAGATCGTTGAGAACTCTCTCCAGGAACCACAAGGTCCCTGGATGTGCAGGCAAACTGGGTCGGCACGAGAAACACAGGGGATGACTTTACTGGAACTCTGATTACTTGCCAAAGAGTGTGGTTCAAGGGAGTGATATTTATACACTCCTGAGATCAAAGATCACTGCCACCATCATATGGCTCTTCCAGAACCTTCTGGATGCCCAGATGGACTGGCATTTGCTGTCAATGTCTGTTTACTGGCTTGTTCCAGAACATTCTGGTCTGTTCCTAAACCTTCTGGCTTGTTCCAGATAGACTGCAATGTGCTTTTAAAGTCAATCTATAAGTGATTAATTGGCAACCTTGTTTTCTTTTACTAACAGTCTTAAATTATGTTTTTTCGATACAGTTCTTTACATTTTAACACACGTGACTCCCACCTGCTCTCAAAGCTTTGGAAACCATCTTTTTGCATCTCTATGAACGTACCTAAAAAATCAAACTCTGAGATGTTTTGTGAAACACCTGACTCTGTAAGCTGGGGGTCATGAGAGTCTGCTACTTTGATTGATTTTAAAAAAGATGCTGACAAATGGAGTTTAATTTGATTTGACTGAGCGGTTCAATCATAGGGGCGGGGCCACACTAACCCCACAGAGCTAGCCCCCTTTTTCAGTTGGTGACACAAACATTCCACAATGGTTATAAGGTTACTCTCCATGGCCTGATGGCTTACCAGCGGTGTTTTATAAAGCCTGCATAACAATCTTAGCAGACCCTCTCACCAGGATATTCAACAATGTCCAAGACTGTGAAGGAGACTATGCTTGTCTCACATCTGTCTCTTTTGCTCGAGCCAGCCAAGACCTGCTATCCTGAAGAGCTTACTGCCCCATTGTGCTCCAGAACTACGATGACTCTGCTTCTATCATAGTACAGAGACTTCATACAGTACTGCCACAACTGATACTTGCTCAACAATCTGGTCTTATGAAAAATTGGTAGCCAGAAGATAACACAATGCTAGAATTCAGCCTGATGGAGGTGGCCGCATGGAGTAGACAGTGAATGGTCCTTCTTTTGTGTGACACTGAGAAGGTCTTCGGCAGGTTCAACTCAATTAGATCTAACGAAAACATTTATCCAAGCCCACTATAAGAGCCCCTCTACCAGAATTAAGGTAAACAGAGCTTACCCACATCGAAGGGGTGGGGAAACAGGGATGCCCTCTCTTACCCTTGATGTTTGCTCTGTCAATGGAGCCACTGGTTCTGATAATCTTACAAAACCCAAATATTAATTATTAAGGGCTTAAGCGTGGGAGATATGAAATATAAATTGGCTCTGTTTGCCAATGATATTCTGTGCCTCATAACCTGTCAAGAATAACCCCCATGAGCACTACAATTGGACTTCGACCACTTCTCTGAGGTCACTGGGTTCAAGATTATTTAATAAAAATCTCAGGGCATAGGCTTTGCAAACCCACAATCCAAAGCCCATGGATTGTTAATGCACGCTGGTTTTGAATGAATTAAAATCCTATTAGATACTTGGGTATTACCCTGCTATCCACAAAAAGACATTTACAACAGTACATTTCTACCTTTCCTCCAAACATTATGCAAAGACCTCTGGGCAAGTTATCTCCAACATGGGGAGAGTAGTGAATTTGAAAATTACTTTTATGCCTAGTCGGCTTTATGTAGCCCAAACGCTGCAACTTAAATTCCCCATCTCAATAATAACTCAACTGTAAAAATGCTAGACCGTTTATGGAAAAACAGAAGGCCTAGAGTCACGAAAGCAACACTATATCGCACAATGGCAGACGGGCTCTTTGGCTTTTCAGACCTGGGCTTATATATCCAGGCGGCCCAAATTCGACCAGCCCTTGACTGGAATTATCATCCAGAAAATAAGCCCTGGATGCAAGTAGAGCAGGAATTTTCCAAAACTACATTACTCCACATGATGTGGCTGCCCCCTCAAGCTAAACCTAAATACACATACTCCTCCAAGCTACATCAAATCTTATAGAATACTGGCAGCAAGTAACGAGAAAGAAGGGTTATTCACCCTGTCCCTCTCTAATGATACCAATAATACATAACCCCAACAAACTGCCAGGCTTGAGAGCTCCAAGTTTCTGTAACTGGAACCAGAATAGCCCACCACTGCTGAGGGATCTCTTTGGAAACAGGAACCATGGAACGCACAAGGCAATCAGAGACAAAGTTAATCTAACTAGGGAAAAACAAATATTGTCAATCTCTGGTATTACACTGGTCAACAAATGAGAATTAAAAGAAAACATGAGCAGTGAAAAGACACATCTAGAGTCCCTATTCACTAATAGAGTGAGGCTTGATGGCATTAGATAGCTATCTCAATATATTCAAGAACTCAGGTAGCTATTACTGTACAAATATATATTGAACTAGGAAAGAGATTTAGAGATGGAAATCCCAGAAGAGACCTTGCTGGCAGGCTGATAGAGGGTTGCTAAGTTATCAATAGGTATACAACAAAGAGAAAATGCCTACAAGCTGGTGACCAACTGGTAGCTCTCCCCCATGAGGCTAAAGACAATGGGCCCTATTACGAGTTTGGCGCACAGGAAATCCTGTCCACCAAACTCCAGACAGAGTGGCCGCTGCCTACGTGGCAACCTCCCCACCAGACTAATTAAGAGTTTTCTGCTAGGACAGAAGGTGAAAACCTGAGTTTCCGCCCACTGACCTAGCGGGAAACAGGCTACAGCATTGTCTCTGGCTCGTAATTGAGCTGGCATCAATGCTGTAGCCTGCAGGGTGCCCCAGCACCCTCACAATGTTCACTGTCTGCATACTTATAACTGGTGCTATCTTGCTTTTTCAACAACTGGTGTTGTGAGATCCAGGAGAAAATAATGTCTTCCTTTTGACCACACCAACTGAGAAGCTAATTTCGCACTTGCTGCTCGTCCCCGATTGTCTAGTACCTAGCTGAGGAAATTGCTAACACCACCCCCAGATAAATATGTGGTGAAGAAAATTGTAGTCCATTTTTGCAATGAAAAAAAATGTTTGGTAATTATACATGATATAGTTCACATGTTCGAGAGCTGTGGCTTGCTCTTATTTGTGATCCATATGTAGAGACCCCAAATAATGGGAGGTAATCCCGCTTTATTGTTTGACATATTGAATCGCTCTCCTGTTTGTATATGAGATGCGCCTCCCAAGAAAATATGATAATTCAATTGCACCAACATGAATAAACGAGGGAATGCTTCATACTTGCCTCTCGACCCTTGATATAGCTAGACTCTAACAAAGGCTGTGTTTCCCTGCAAAAAACAGAGATTTGAAGAATTGTAGCAAATTATGTTTTTCGGACTGCATTTTTCAGCAATATGATTTATGTGACTGCCCATTTCTGTGGTTACAAATTTAAAATAAAGTTGTTTATAAAAGAAAAACAGCACTTGAAACGGCACGTGGCCACTTAAATCATGAATATTAGGGGCCAAGTAAAACCAAAAAAGAAATTTGATGGGACAGAAATATGCAAAGACAGCCTGTTACTCTCAGCAGTGCTGCACATGCTAGTTAAAGAATTCCATTGGAGTAAGAAAAGTACCTCTACAACTGCTCCTTGTACTTAAAAAAACCATTTTAACATATATAAGTATAGATATGGCCCGCTAGAGCCTTCTGGAAGAGGACATCATCACATCATAGTCGTGGTGCATTATGTTACAGACTGACCAAAGGATTTTCTTTTAAGAGGTATCAAACGGTCACCCCCAGTCACAGATCTGGGTTTAGTCCATTGTTATTTTGCTTGCCACGCCACCCCACCCCAGTTCAGACCCCGCCATATGTAAATCAGTCTTGACCCTGCTCCCAATGGAAGCAGTCCAGCCCGAACTGCCAAGCCAGGGGCTCCCTGGACAGAATGCAAGCATCCTAGGACCGGTTTCAGGGTATCACCCTTCATCAGCCAGGCTAGCTTGAATCCAGTGGCGCAGCAAGCAAGGGACCTTCTCTGTAGTCCACATATCTCACAGGGTGGAGGGAGGGCTAACATATAAGGGGCCTGAATAGGAATATTCCACCACAGTAAAGGAGTAGAGACGGGGAGAGATTCTTTCCCAGAACCCGCCAATGGAGAGACTGGCTGGAGATGATTAGTCTTCGAAATAGGGAGTGTCCTGACCAAAGCATTTTCTTTCTCTTAAAGGAAAGGCGGATGGTAATTAGAGAGGAGTGAACTGGTTGGAAGGAGACAATACAGAAATGACAAGTAGTGTCCTGGCCAGAGGCCTTTTTTCTCTCTTACATGGAGATGGGAATCTCAAAATAATGGATTCTAAGAAGAACTATACCTGAAACCTCTCCACCAGTGCTCCTGACAAACTGTGATATGACAGATGGGAGATCGCAGTTCCCACCAATGCCAAGGAAAAGAGACTATAAATCATCCTAAATAAATGCCTGTTTGGATTATTTTTCATTTTTTTTTTTTTCCTCAGGACCACAGTCACTAAAATCGAAAAGAATTGTCAATTTGAAAATTCCTATTCAGTGAGATGCTAGCCTCCTAAAGCTTTACATTTTCATTGCAATGAAATCTCAGTGATGGCTCGTCAATCTCTGATTTAACATACACGTAAACTAAATGCCAGTCGAACATCATATGCAACAAGATACAAACACGTCAATCGCCATGCTAAATTACCAGCTTTTTCCTTTAAAAAAAAAAAAATATGTGAATATTTAGTGCACAAGAAATGGCAGTATGTTCGATGAATAATTTAAAACCAAAAAAAAAACAATTATTCTCACCACACTTACGTTTAACAAACCAGCAAGCCTCTCAGTAGAAAGAATTCAATTGCACAGAACAAGAAGTCAAAACCAATATTACAAGCCAACTAGAAGCATTGGCACACATCAAACTCACATCATAGAATTCAAAGCTATTGTCCTAGGGTTATAGCTTGACAATCTAACCATTGTACATGAAAAATACATTTGTGTTACTTCGCCGTGTTAGATGGGTTATTCGCCGATTAGACTACGAGATCACCATAACACTTGGAATTCAAGGCAAAATTGTTAACCTCATCCAGTTCACAAATAAGGACTGATTTAGTATGGTTGTACATCAGTGACAGTTCATTTTAATGGATTAACCACATACAGTACACCAGAATACAGATGCTCTTAGTTTAAAGTATAAGTACATGATATTTTGATTTTTGTAATTTAGAGACTAGAACCTATCTTTTGAATCTGTGCATACTTTAATTATTCGAGATTTGTCCTGGTAAACCACCTCTCTGATGTCTGTAATTTTCGTAAGAGGTATAAACATATTTTATGTGCTAGCAATAGATGAGCCTTTAATTCCGTTCCATCAGGCAAAAGCAATGTTAACACCACTCATCAGAGCTATATATAAACAAATCTCACCTTTTTACATAAATCAGGCGATTGAGCTATTAGTCCACTTCAAGGGCCCTCAAGCCAGTGCAGAGAAGAGTCCACACTCCTCAAGGCCCAAAATTATGGGCTTTTGGCACAGGGCAGTGCAGCAAGTCACCTTGCTACGCTGCCCTGCGTCAAAGGGAAAGGGCAGAGATGCGCCGTCCTATGGCATATGGCGCATTCCTGTCCTCTTCCTGTGCTGGTGACATTTTGGCAGCCTAGCGCCAACACAGGCACCCTTGCACGTAGCATTGTTTTTGCGCAGGAAGGAACACCTTCCTGCATAAAAACAATCCTGGGAGGCTTTTACCTCTTTCTATGCCAACACAGAAAGACGAAAAAAAACGAGGAGAAATTAAGATATTTCTCCTTGTTGCACCACAGTGGGGAGGCTTAAGGATTTGGTGCGTCCGCAGATTTACAAGATCTTGTAAATCTGGGAATTAGTCCATCCATGGATGTTGCATGGGAACACCTTCCGTAACACCCATGGAAAGCCCCCCCCCCAGCGTAGAGTAAGGCAACACAGCGATTTGTGCTGCCTTGTCTTACTCTATATCTATAAGGCCATTCAAAGCCACACTTAGTGGCTCTGCATGGCCTCAGAGAAGTGATTCAAAGGGTTGTGCCACCGTTGCGTTACAAAAAGTGACACAACAGCGGTGCAAGGGGCTCGTAAATATATCCCTAAATGTCAGAAAGCAGCAATGAACTACATAGATAAAGCATGCACATTTATAAATGAAACCCTATTGCACTATTTTGCCACACTCATCATGAATTAAAGGTAACATCTAGTAATGCTGTTCATGTGGCTTAGCTCAGAATTTCCATTCATGGTCATTGCCGAAAGGTGCAGGTCTTTCTAGGATCTGTACACTTTTGATTTGTACATTTTTATTAATAACTTGCATTATTTGTTATGTGTCTAGGGTACTTCCAACCTTTAGGGCTCAGGCTCTATTTTCAAATTGGTTGTGTCGTTGTAAAGAATGAACATGATCATTTTATGATAAACTATGGCCCCCTCCTGCTGAAAAGAAACCCACTTTTTCACGACAAGGCACTAAAACCATTTTTGCCACTGAAGTCTTAATCTTCGGTCAACCTGGTCATCAGTGGGGCCCTCCTCCTCAAAGGAGAACCAAATTCAGCACTAGCTACCTCCTCATCGACCTCTCTGAGCAGCTCCATTGTTCATGACCTCCTCGTCCATAAGTCTCCTTCAATGAAGAAGTGCCATTTAACAACCCCATCACTGATTAAGTGAAAAGAGGTTGAAGGGATCTTCACACTTCTCATTAATTATGTGAAGGGAAAAGTTGCCAGCAATGCTTCATCATATCAGCTACAAGTCTTCTCTAAGAGCAACAGTGAATACTGTGATATATCTTAGGACTTTCCACCTATTTTATCATATCAGGTTGGAGGCAGCCACATGAGGACTCATGAAGTGAGGTAGGAATTTAATTTGTACAACTTTACACACCCTTTCTCCCCTCTGGAAAATGCAGAAATATTTCATAGTAGCTCCATTTTCTCCCTTCCTTGAGGAGAATCTAATACACTCCATTTGAATGTAGTCAGGTACAACCAGAGGCTGATGGGTGCTATGTTCATCCATCATAGCACCCATCAGCTTCTGCCTATGCTATCCTCAAGGCTACGTCACTGCAACAACAATCACCTGATGCATCAGTCCTTTTGTCTAGCTAGCATTTGTAGTGAACTGTCTACTCTTATTTTTTTCTAGGAAGACCATAAAAATCTGTCTTAGGTTAGGACATTTATCAGAAGCAGGTAGCCCAGAATAGACCATATATTCACAAAGAATATGGTTTAGAACAAGTATCAGTAATTGCTACTTGCTAGAAAAATCCACACAAAATATCTGACCTGTTGCAATTTATCTAGAGGAACCAACATACCCCCAACACTACATTAGAAGTTATTAAATATACCCTAAATGTTATGCAGTAAGGCAATTAAGCAGTCATATCATTGAACACAGGGTAGCCTTTATAGACATGAGGTGCGTTTTTAAAGCCAAAACATTTTTTAGGTGCAATTCAGTGCCCATTGAGGTGACACTGTCATGACCCTTCCAATTTGAGGAAAACACGTGGAAACATTTCCTTAGCCCCAGGAGATCTTTTTTATTGTACCTTCTTCAGAGAAAAGGAAAACAGACAGTGTCTCTCCCTCCTCCCAATGACAAATTAATCTAATCTAGATCCAGACAGTTAGACAACCCTGTCAGAGAAGCTCTTATCTGCAGGGGTTATATAGAGATGTAAGAACCTCACCCTGGGCCCTAGAAAGTGAACACACACAGCTGTTGGTGTTTCATAATAATGAGCTATGTATTATGCCCAATCGTCACCTAAGCCTTATATATCAAATATTATGGTAATATCAGCAGGGTGTGCGTTGTTTGCCTAATTTGCGTTTATGTAATTACTTGGAATATATAAAAAAAGACTGTACATTACGTATAATTACATGAAATGCAAAACAAGCATTTCCACTGTATTGTAGAACAAAAATGCACGACGAGAGAATGTTTTTTTACGCTAAAAGAAGCACAAGCAAGTGTCCTGAATAGCAGGCTCTGGTGTTTTGGTCATTTGCATTGCTCCTGTGCATTTATGCTAAATTTTTGCTGTAAACGGTACGTAATCACACGATGTGGCATTATCGCGTTATATTGGGAATTTCAACAATATTAAGCGCAAAGGGAATTTCCCCGGCTTATAAAACATTATGCCAGCAGAATAGAAAATTCGCCCGCACCTAAACAAAATCAACTTTATACAATTTTGGACTATGTTTATATAGTTTAATTGCGATGTGATGGAAAAGCTTCCTAAGCAAGAGAAGCTCAGTGGGTTTGTATTAACACACAGTAGTCAGGAGCACTGTGCTTTGATTTCTTATTCTTCAGTGGGTAAAGACAGCACCTAGGGCCAGATGTAGCAAAAAAATATTTTGCGAATTGCAAATTGCGAGTCATAGCGACTCGCAATTTGCAACCCGCAAAATATAATGCAGAAAGGTGTCTCAGACACCTTCTGCAACTCGCTATGGGGTCGCAAAGACCCACCGCATGAATATTAATGAGGTGGGTCGCAGTTTGCGACCCCATAGCGAGTCAATGCACTCACAGAGACGGTGGCCTGCTGGAGACAGCAGACCACCATGTCTGTGACTGCTTTTAAATAAATAAAGCAGTTTTTTTTTTCTTTTTCCAGCCCGTTTTACTTAAAGGAAAACGAGCTGCAAAACGAAAAAGTTCCGAAACCATTTGGTTTCGGTTTTTTCAGAGTAGGCAGTGGTCCATAGGACCACTGCCTGCTCTGAAACAAAGTTTTTTTTGGCATTCACAAAGGGGAAGGGGTCCCCTGGGGACCCCTTCCCTTTTGCAAATGTGTTACCATCCACTTCAAGTGGATTGTAACTGCGAGTTGGTTTGCAACTGCATTTGCGGTCACAAACCAACTCAGCATGACGATGCGGTCGCAAATAGGAAGGGAACACCCCTTCCTATTTGCGAGTCGCAGCCTCAAGTTGCGAGTCGGTACCGACTCGCAATTTGAGGTTGTGCATCGCGTTAAGCCTTTTGCGTGTTTTTCGCAGTTTGCGATGCGCAAAAGGTTTCCTACATCTAGCCCAAAGTTCCTGGCACAAATAGGAACCTTCGCCTCTCACCAAGTGCTCTCACCACCTCAAAGCGCATTTCACCAGTGCAGAGATAGAGCCAATGGATTGACCCCACTCTTCCAAAACTCCATATTTGTAGTTGTCTATGTCACAACCTGGTTCCACATTTTCCGGCTTCGGACCTCCCAGCTCTGTGTTTCCACCTTCCTTCGCTCTATGCTCCTCTTCCATGTCCACACCTCCTAACTCTGTCACCATCTCTTCTAGGGGTGGGCGGAGTGCGTGGAGTTGCGCTATGTGGAACTTCGGGAAGTTGCCAAAAATCTCTGCCGTGCTTCGCGGAGTTCTGCAAGCGGGCAGAGTTCTCTGTGGACCCCGTTTGCGTGGCATGTGATGTCAAACGCAACTTGACCTACATAATCATGTTGAAAATCGCGTGTGAACAGCACAACACGGTTCGCAAGGGCACGGCCATCTTGTCTTTCACGCTGCTTATGGTGCTGGGCCTGTTTTTCCATCCTTTTGTATCCATGTAATCCTCCACCCTCCTTTTTAATCTACCCCCCATTTTTATTTGTTATATTAGCCTCTCTTATATTGAAAGTATATTTTTACTTTTTTTTTTTAAATCCATTTTTTTGTGACCTTTTGTATTTTTATTTATTTTTTCTGTTTCTTCCTTGCTTCATTCTCTTTTTCTTCTCTTCTTCACTCCGCCACACCAAGCACCATGGCAGATCATGGACACAGTAGCAGCAAAGAAAAAGTGGCAGCTCTACTTTTTTTGTGCAGTGCCACTTCCCATCTATGCTGACAGCAGGCCTAGTTTGGCTTACCTCTTTTGGGGTCATCGACTACTGTGGGGGAGGGTGCACTGGCTGGTTTGTCAGCACACTGGGAGCCAGTGCACCCAGCAGCAGTTGATGCACCGTTGGGTGGACACAATTGACCGCAAGCAGAACCTGCTTGACCTGCTGGAAGTCAAAGTGTTGGGGCTTGGTGAGTATTATTGTTGGGTGTGTTGTTGTTCCACAATGCAATTTGCAGCGTTGAATCACCCTGCGACAGGGAGGCGTGCCATGGGTGTTACGGTGTAAAACTCCTCTTGCTATTGTTTTTTTTGCAGGAAGGTGTCCTTCCTGGACAAAAACAATCATCCCCTAAATGCAGGCACTGTCCTGCGTCAAAAGTTTGTAAATGGTATGGCTTGTAGTTTAGGTAATTTGGAGTAGGGCTTGAGTTGAGTCCATCATACTAGGCAATCCGATATAGAAAAAGACAACATGACTGTATTTGCCCCTGCTTGTCAATAATTTTTTTGGGGGGAGATTAATTTTACCACTAAGCTTTTATTTTTATCTTCTTTATTCCTTACCTCAGCACCCAAGGGAAAAAAGAGGGCAACAGCGTCCACGGGTGCTGGAAGGAGAGGGTGCCAGTACTTTCAGTACCACCACCAGTGCAGATGCTGGCAGATCAGCTGGCCCAGTAAGTCTTCCTGTTATATTATTTTTATTTCCCTACTTTTATTTTTATTTCTCACCGCTCCTCATTTCAAATAATTTTCTTTTTTTGTTTTACTGTGCCTGTCTACTTTTTTCCACATATTTTTGTTCTATGTAAGCTTTGTTAAAATCTTGTTATCCCTGCATTTATCTATTTATTTACATGTTTCCACTGTACATGACTTCCTCCTGTCTGCAGTCTGTATTAGCTTCCTTCTTCTTTGCAACTATTTACTAAGCTTAGGTTTCCCTTCTCCCCTTATTTATCTTGCGGACTGGTACTTAATACTAAGAGGACAGATTTTTAGGACAGGCACCTCACCGACAAGATTGCAAGCCCTAGTCAGCTTTTCTACGTTTGTGAAGGTTTTCTTTGCCTTGCTCATGCCCATTGCATTTCCCAACCAAGACCTCATCATAGGTTCTCCTGGATTGACCAAGGTATTCCATCCCTTTGTTGTACTTCAGTGACTTAGCTGAGCTCTGCCCCTCCATTACAAAATGTTTGCAGTTGATTTGTCTACCTTGCTTTTATAACAACCAACACAATTCCTGACAAGACCATATCCACTCACCTGAATTCCAGGTTCCGCTGGAGCGAAGAGAATAAAACCCTCACCCCTAAACACCATTCTCTCGTATCTGAAATGAACAGGGAGCAAGCAAATAGTCTCCGGGGGAAAGGGATAGGGAACAAACCCTGGTTCACGAAGGACCGTCACTGTTGTTCTAAGAAAGTTGCCTCATGGCTTGGTGCAGGAATTCTAAGACCAAAAGCAAATAAAAAACAAAAGACCTACAAATATCAGAGAGTCTTTCGGCAAAATAACAATAATTATTATCATTTGATTGGGCAATCACCTAGTCTTTCAGCAAAGTCACAATAATTATTAGCGCTCGATTGCTCAACTATTAAGCACGCTTTTGTAACCCACAACAAAATCGTTATAAAATCAAACTTATGAATTTGTTTTTTGTTATTCATTTTCACACAACAGACTTGCTCCAAAACAATCAGAATAAACATTTAAGTTTACATAGATATCAAGCAATGTTTTTAGGAATTCACAACACTTAACTTCAATGCTGCTTTTAAAAATACTTCTCAAGCTGTCATTGGAAAGTAGTCTTGTATCATGGGTTTCTCAGCATCGAAGAATGTCTTTCATAATGCACCAAAAGGTCATAAACCTAAAGAAGGCTGAAAACAGGGAGACAAGAGGAGAATTACTCACAAACCGACTTCTCCTGAATGTTTCAATTATTTGAGGAAGATGGAATATTGCTTGTAAATTCTCCAGCCGCTGCAAAAGTAATCCGCTTCAGAGAGAGAAGTTCCGATGAAGCCTCGCACTGAAAAGACGACTCCTGAAAGAGTCACATAACTCCAGCTGAACCGGGAACACCTGCAAGCAAAGGAAAACTCGAAGCCAGGCACAGGAAACACCTTGACAGTTCTATTTATAGACTGGTGATGAGTCATCAGACACATGCTGGTGATGAGTCATCAACCACTTCTGATGATTCATATGAACAAATTCTGGTGACGAGTCATCAGACACATGCTGGTGATGAGTCATCAAACACTTCTGATGATTCATATGAAGGAATTCGATGTCTCCACGAACCACTTGGCACACAGTTCACAAATGGAACAACACTTGCTTTTATCAATATAAACAAACATGCAATGTAGTGTTCCTCACAAGTTACAGGGAAGTGCTTTGCTGTCAACACATTAATGACGTTTCATTGTTCTTCATACATGCTGATTTATTTTGTGAGGGTGCAGCAAGAAGCGTGTTTGTGTGAGTGCGAGTCCTAACAATTCCTATAGTGAATGATAGAAGATAGACCTGTAATGATCTATTGTGGTTGTATTTATTTTTTTGGAACAAAATTGTGTAACATTTTTTCCAGCCTCACCGACCACCAGTACCGGGGCCAGCGGCAGCACCAGCGCACCAGACGCAGCAGCAGTTAAAGGGGGAGAATCGGCGGCAGCAGGGACAGGCGCTGGTAAAGCATACTGCTTTTGCTCGTTGACAATTACTAATATGCTCACTGCAAGGGTGTTGTCTGTGAAGCATCTGGTTGAGCAGCTGCAGTAAGGATTGAATTCCTAATCTTAATGCTCAGCAGACAAAAGCTCATCATAATGATTGAATGGAGGCTAAAAATGATGTTTTGATGGAAAAACAAAGAATGGATGGCTGAAAGAAAGAATGGGTGAAATGGTATATCAGTGAAAGGATGTGTGGGTGAAAGGAAAAGACTGATGCGTAAGTGAATGATAGAAGGTGCATGGGTGGGTGAAGATAGATGAAAGGGGTGAAAGAGATGAAAAGATGCCTCAGAGGGTGAAGGAAGGGTGAATGAGTATGCTCAGGTGAGGAATGGGTGGATGGTAATGAATGATACATGGGTAAATGTTGGACGGATAGGTGAAAGCAGGGTGTTTGAAAGGGTGGATACTGGATAAGTGAGTCTATGGATGGAGAGGTGGATAAATATGGAGGGCTGCATTGGAATAGTAAAAGACTGGATGTGAGAGTATAAGCTTAAATCAAATGGTAGGTATCAAAGGGTGAGTACAAGATGAGTGTATAATTGCTTTGATCAAGAAGAAATAAGTGAGCTGTTGTGGAGAGGGACGTGTCTGCTGTTCACCTACTTCTCTTGGTTAGTTTGCATGGTTATTAAAGTTTTGGTTCAAAGTGGGGGTATTTTAATTTTCTGTCTTCTCCCTTAACTCCCTGTAGTTGAAGCAAAGCAGCTATGTATCCTCCCATCCATCATGGTCATAATTCCCTTTACATTAGACACCAATGCTACTGTGAGTACGTAACTGCAGTGTGGCAGTGTACAATAGTGTTTTATGTGCAATGTATGCATCTGCTTCAGTTAATGCAGCATTTACAAAGTTGTCAATGCTTTCAAACTTAAAAGGATGTTCCCATTCCACTCTGTCACCTCCTAGTACTTCCATCCTTTATTTTTGTCCAAAGATCTGTCCCAGGCCACTCAAAAAAAATGTAAAACCCCTTTTGGGATTCGCCACATTTATGTATAAAGTCATATATCATGGCTTCCATAATGGATTCATGGCAGTTCAAATTTTACCCCTTTAACATTTGGATGTCAACTGAACTACAGTGGGGGCATGGGTGGGTAAAAAATGGCAATGTAGCTCATTGTAAATAATCAGCCACATCAAATTCCAATGGCCCTAAGCGACCAGCAATATACTGCTACTGTGCTACTGTACTTTAAAAAAAATTGTTTGAACACATCACAGTTTGTAATTTGTCATTTTTCTTTTTCTTTCTTGCTATAGCTACTCCTGGTGGACATCATCATCCAACTTGCCAGGAGATAGCTGCACGGCTTCAACAGCAGAGGCTGGAGGGCATCAGAAACTAATATCGGTGGCTGGCAGCCCTCCAGGAGGAAGAGGAGCAGGCCAAGGGAGCACTCCTGGAAGCGGGCTCTAGCTCCTCCAGCGAGCCGGCAGCGCCTCCAGCCCTCCTAGTGGGGCCGGCAACACCATCGCAGCCAGTAGCCATCAACCTGTCCCAGCTCCAACACTGTTGCCCCCCTCCTCATGCCAGGCCCAGGACTGCATATTTCAAGGCCACGTCTTATAACACCTTATGCGACTGGACCGCCAGGTGGCAATTCACTGAGGGGGCCCACAATGATATCTGGACCCTACTCTAGTCTGAACTTGGATGCGCCCTCATGGGACCCTTTTGTGAATTCTTTTTTGGGTGGGGGGAAAACTTGTGGGTAGAGAGGATGGTGAGGGAGTTGGGGCGAGGTTTCATAATTTGACTTCAAGTTGGACTTTTCATTGGAATTGAAGACAGACTATTTGTTTGGGGAGAAGGGTGGACCTTGTTGCGGGTGGAAACGGTGAATGTCGTATTCTGTAGATTAATAAAGGGGATCATTTATTTTACCTTATTTATGCCTCAGTCAAATGTTTATTTTGGTGTTTTAGTTTACACTGCTGTCTTTTAGTGTAGCCTGTTTTTTTAAATCTGCTAACAAAATGTATGTCATTTACTTATACTGTTACCCTTGCTCTATTGCCCTTTGCAACTGAACTTTATTGATCACTAGTGGATGATTGCCATTGCCTTTTTTGCCTAAAAAAACCTAGATTACACATAGACAGGTAAGACATCGTATTCTTTAGTAGATGTTAGATTACTAACTAAACAAGTTAACTATTTCAATCCTAGTTCTTTTCTTACCTGAATAGATGAAGCCAGTGAGTTGTCTTCTTCTTACTGCAGGGTTTTTCCCAAGATAGCATCGTAACTCTTAAGGGTAGTAGCAGTCTAGCACGCTAATAGGGAAGACAGAACTTCACAGAAGGTGCCACTCCAACTACAGCATTATTCAAAGGGTTATGCATTACTGTCAGCTCAATTGAAAGAAAAGTAAAATAGAATTAGTGGGTCATCTTATCATAACTTTAGGAAGACTGAGACCAGACTACCACAATGACAGTATTTGAGACACAGCGAAGAAAAGTCAGACCTGATATGATAATAAAATCTAACAATATCAATTTCTTCTGAGCAATGGTGGGGAGCTACATAAAAAACAAAAGTAGGAAATTAAATCATGGAGTCAGGAGAAGTGGGCTCAGACTCAAGTGGTTGGACAAGGTTAAGCGTTTATGGAACACACAAATACAAGGCATGAATGATAATGATTTAATTGGGTCAGTGTGGAATATTGCTCAGGCAAAAGAAGGCAGAAGGTCATGCAGTGAGTTGGTGTCACTTTCACCACACCCACCGCAGCAAGTGTGTGACTCATTTATGGTTTAAAATTAAGTCACAACTCAAAAAAATTACACAGCCCAGGGGAAGAGAGTTAGGGGCTCGATGAATGGATGGGAAAGGGGATTTGGGAAAAGATGTGACAAAGACAAACCCTACACAAAAGAAACCTCAGCAATATTCATTGGTGCACTGAGCAGCACACCTTCATCAGTCTGTTGTGGAAGGAACCTGTCCAGTAGGTAAGCTGGAGTCTCGAGCTTCCCCACGTTTGTTCATGCAGGAGAGGACTAGGAGAAGGCCTTCATATTGAGAAAAACAGTAGCTGTATTATAGAGTAAAGGAGAAGGACAAAAGGAAGCAAGGTAAGCCTCATGAGAAGTCGGGAGTGTACCAAGAAGACTCTGAGGCAGAGCAAGAAGATAATTAGTTTCACGTTTGAGCCAGCAATGCAGCAACTACATACTCAGCAGCATTTTCAAATCAATGTACCAGTTCACAGAGCTGAGTACAAGGCCTCAGACCCTTTGCCATCATCATGGTATCTCTTTGAAATCAACTTTCTCCTTCTAGCTTTTGAGGTAGTCCCATCCTGAGTCCTTCCATCCTTCTCCTCCAGATTCTAAGTAACTATGTACCAGTCCCAAACCGAGCAAGGTAAACCTGTGAAGTGCACTGCAGCTGAAATGAAGATTAGAACAATTAGAGAAACAGAACTGGATTATTTTGTGTAGATTTGTGTTTGGTAACTAAAGTGGCAGGTCTGTTCTAAGGATCCAGAAATAACTAAGGAGTAGACCCTGCAGGTAAATTTCACAAAGTCTGAAAGGCCAATCACTTTCAGGAAAAAATGATCACCCATCAGCCCTCAAACACTGCAAATCCTTGGAAACAAGTTTACAAATGTCTTGAACTCCTTCCCTTACTGTCAGCCACCACATACATTAGTCACCACTCACAAATTCACAAACACTCAATATATCATCATTCATTGGTGAAAAAAGAGTTACTTTAGTACTAGTAGTAGTTCCCTCTTCCAAGCAAAGCACGGTGGTTGAACAAAATATCTCCTCTGATGGCAACTCAACACATTTTTTGATATTGGCACTGACAGTCTTTTGTTTTAACCCCGTGGGTGCCCTGGACGTAACGGTTATGTCCTGGGCAGCACTGCTCAGGTGCCCAGGACGGAACCATTACGTCCAGATAGGGGCCATGGGTAAATCGCTAGTGCCCCCCCTGGGTGCCGGGCAACCCCCTCCCCTAGGCAGGGATGGAAGGGGAATCGCTTCCCCTTCCACCCCCACCCCCTGACCTCCCCATGGTGTCTGATGACGTCAGCCCGCGATCACGCGCTGACCTCATCAGAGGCCTGCCACCCCGTGCTGGAAGCTTAGCTTCCAGCGCTAATCGGAGGAGATATGCTTTCACATTTCTCCTCTGATCACTAGAGGGGTTGAGAAAGGCATCAAAGAAAAGGAAAGGCCTTTCCTTTCTTTTGATGTCTTTCTCAGCATTTCTGCTGCAGACCGCAATGTGTTCGGGCAGCAGAAATGCCCACTAGACACCAGGGAGTTTGTTGTTTTTTATGTAATTGAATAAGGGGAGCGCCCCTTGGGCAAGGGCCGCTCCCCAGGGGGGGCAATTTATTTTTAGGCCATTTCTGCCCCCTGGGGGCAGATCAGCCTATTACAAGTAGGCCCATCTGCCCCCAGGGGGGCAGAAACCCCTAGACACCAGGGATATATTCTTTTAATGTTTTTTTATATATGGGGTGTGACCCCTTAGGCAAGGGTTTCCCCTGGGGAAAAATTGGATTTAGGCCATTTCTTCCCCCCCTTGGGGGCAGATCAGCCTATTTTTATTAGGCCAATCTGCCCCAAACCACTAGACACCAGGGATTTTCTTTTTGTCAGTTTCACATGAGAGGAGCGACCTCTTAGGCGAGGGTCGCTCCCCTAGGGGGGGCAAATTTGTTGTAGGCCATTTCTGCCCCCCTTGGGGGCAGATCAGCCTATTTTTATTAGGCCAATCTGCCCCAAACCACTAGACACCAGGGATTTTCTTTTTGTCAGTTTCACATGAGAGGAGCGACCTCTTAGGCGAGGGTCGCTCCCCTAGGGGGGGCAAATTTGTTGTAGGCCATTTCTGCCCCCCTTGGGGTCAAATCAGCCTATTGTAATTAGGCTGATCTGCCCCTGAGGGGGCAGCAAACCCTAGACACCAAGGACTTTTTTTTGTTGTTTATTTTTATATTTGGGCAGAGCGACCTCTTAGGCAAGGGTCCCTTCCATGAGGGGATCATTGTCTTTTGGCCATTTCTGTTCCCCTTGGGGGCAGATCGGCCTATTGTTGTTAGCCCAATCTGCCCCCAAGGGGGGAAGAAACCAGTAGACACCAGGGATTTTTATTTTTTTGCATCAATTTCACGAAAAGGGGAGCGACCCGTTAGGCAAGGGTCGTTCCCCTGGGGGGCAAATTTATTTTAGGCAGTTTCTGCCCCCGTTGCGGGCAGATCAGCCTATTTTTATTAGGCCGATCTGTCCCCATTTGGGGCAGAAACCACTAGGCACCAGGGATTTATTTTTGCGCCAATCTCATGCACGGGGAGCTTAGACAAGGGTCACTCCCCTTGGGTGGGGGGGGGCAAATTTATTTTAGGCCATTTCTGTTCCCCTTGGGGGCAGATCGGCCTATTTCTATTAGGCTGATCTGCCCCGTGGGGCAGAAACCACTTAGGCACCAGGCATTGGTGTATGTGTATGTGTGTGTTTTGTTTGGGGGAGCAGCCCCTTGGGCAAGGGTCGCTCCCCATGGGGGCATATTACTGTGACATGGCAGATCAACCTAGTTTTGGAAGGCCCATCTGCCCCCGGGGGGGGGCAGAAAGCCCACCAGAGAAGATTTTTTTCCAAAATAAGAGGGTGGGGGTATGGCCAAACCCCTACCCCAAATAAATGGGGCCAAAGTTGTTCTGCCCACTGGTTGCCAGATGGGGCAATTACCCCCAATCACCACCCTGTGGGGGCAGAAAGTCTCCTAGATGCCAGGGAATTAAAATAACAATAAAATAGTGGGATGGTGGCTACCATCCAGTATGGGCCTGGTTATGCCCCCGCCCCAATTGAGGGGGGTAACAGTCTTTCAGCTCTCCCTCGCACACTAAAACATCTTATCCCATGGCAAGCAAGAGGACATTTGATTATTTTAGGTTTTGGTTTTACATTTGGGCCATGAGAGCTTGGCTAACTCTCAAAATCATCCCACTTGGAATGGTGAGGGCTGCACTTTTTGGAATTTGGGAAGCTACCATGTAGAAAAATCCACAAGACCTAGACACATCTGAAAACTAAAAATCTGGGGGATTCCAGGATGGTGTGCTTCACATGCACCCGCACCATTTTCTTACTCACAATGTCCTGCAAACCTCCAACTTTGCTGGAAATCACAAATTTTTCCCACATTTTGTGATGGAACCATCCGGAATCTGCAGGAATCCACAACATTCCTACCACCCTGCATTGTCTCATCTATACTGATAACATTTCTGCTGCACTTGTCAGCCTAAAAATGTTTTTTTTCAAACTGCCCTTTTGGACCCGCTTTGGTTTCCACCCAATTTCAACATGTTTTTGGCTCTTCCCTGTCACAGGCACTTGGCCCACCTACACAAGTGAGGTATAATTTTTACCAGGAGACTGAGAGGAACGTTGGGTGGTAGGAACTTTGTCCCGGTGCAGTGATCCCACACAGAAATGTGGGAAAAATGTGATTTTGTCATTTTTATCGGGAGACTTGGGGGAACGCTGTGTGGAAGAAAATTTGTGGCTCCTCTCAGATTCCAGAACTTGCTGTCACTGAAATGTGAGGAAAAGGTGTTCTTTGGGCCAAATTTTGAGGTTTGCAAAGGATTCTGGTTAACAGAACCTGGGGAGAGACCCACAAGTCACTCCATCTTGAATTCCCCTAGGTGTCTAGTTTTAAAAAATGCACAGGTTTGGTAGGTTTCCCTAGGTGCCGGCTGAGCTAGAGGCCAAAATATACAGCTAGACACTTTGCAAAAAACACGTCAGATTTCAATGTAAAAATGCGATGTGCCCATGTTACATTTCCTGTCAGGAGCATTAGGCCTACCCATGCAAGTGAGGTACCATTTTTATCGAGAGACTTGGGGGAACACAGAATAGCAAAACAAGTGTTATTGCCCCGTGTCTTTCTCTACATTTTTTCCTTCCAAATGTAAGACAGTGTGTATAAAAGACCTCTATTTGAGAAATGCCCTGAAATTCACATGCTAGTATGAGCGCGCCGGAATTCAGAGATGTGCAAATAACCATTGCTTCTTAACACCTTAGCTTGTGCCCATTTTGGAAATACAAAGGTTTTCTTGATACCTAGTTTTCACTCTTCATATTTCAGCAAATGAATTGCTGTATACCCGGTATAGAATGAAAACCCATTGCAAGGTGCAGCTCATTTATTGGTTCTGGGTACCTAGGGTTCTTGATGATCCTACAAGCCCTATATATACCAGCAACCAGAAGAGGCCAGCAGACGTAACGGTATATTGCTTTTGAAAATCTGAAATTGCAGGAAAAATTATAGAGTAAAACGTTGAGAAAACTTTGTTTGAATACACACAAATTACCCCTTGCTGAATTCAAAATTCTGTCTACTTTTCAGAAATGTTTAGTTTTCTGAGAGCCAGCATTGGTTTCACACACATTTCTGTCACTAACTGGAAGGTGGCTGAAAGCACAAAAATAGTAAAAATGGGGTATGTCCCAGTAAAATGCCAAAATTGTGTTGAAAAATGGGTTTTTCTGAGTTTCTGATTCAAGTCTGCCTGTTCCTGAATGCTGAGAAGCTGGTGATTTTAGCACCACAAACCCTTTGTTGATGCTATTTTCAGGGACAAAACCACAAGCGTTCTTCTGCAGCCCTTGTTTCCCATTTTTGTTTTTTTAATGAAATTTTCCCTGTATTTTTGCTAGTTTCTTGGTCTCCTTCAAGGGAACCCACAAAGTCTGGATACCTCTAGAATCCCTAGGATGCTGGAAAAAAGGACGCAAATGTGGCGTGGGTAGCTTATGTGGACAAAAAGTTATGAGGGCCTAAGCGCGAACTGCCACAAATAGCCAAAAAAAGGCCTGATACCTGAGGGAAAAAACCCTGGCAGCGAAGGGGTTAATCAATGATCTTCTCGGGCTTCCCTACTAGGTTATGTAAAAAAAAATAGGATAGGCAATGACATGTGAGGGAGGCAGGCATTGTCTCCAACATCCTGAAGGGTATGTGATGGCTTCATTACTGCACACATGTCTAACTCCAGTCCGGGCTTCTGATATGTGACTATAAAATGGTGGGACAGCATAAATCAGACACAAACATAATTTTCCACTTTTTTTGCAAAGAAATACAAAAAAAAGTTCAACGAGAAATAATTACAAAGTTCTATAGTGGCACTGGCATATTCAGTCCGGGAAGTAGAGTTTGTCCTCAAACTCTGGTGGTTCACCCAGTAGTTGGTCAGCTAACACACTTGATTCTGATCAGTCATCCTCTTCCTCCTTGTGTGGTGTTTAGGGAACGGTGTAATCAGGTGGTATACAATGCTCGGTCATTTTAATCATGGTTAATCTCTCCACGTTTTGAGGTGAGAGACTGCTCCTTCTGACTATTATAACTGCACCAACTGCACTGAAACTCGTTCAGCAGACACACTGGCTACATGACAAGCCAGATTCTTTATTGCCAGCCTGCTGAGCTCTGGCCATTGATTCATCTTCCCACACCAATACACCAATGGTCTTTGATCCACATACACCTCTTTCGGTTCGTCCAGATACTCCTGGAACATCCTCTGAATGGTCATTCGTGCTTACACCTGATCAACCACTTTTTCCTTCGCCTCTCCACTTGATTTAAGACCTGCCACTTTAAACCAAGACAATGCAGATGGTGGGTCCGATTCTTCTGTTGCTGTTGTCGCCGGTCCTCTTGTTGGTGGGGTTGGTGGATGTGAGACAAGACAGCCCTCTCAAGAAGTTGAAGGTGGTACCCCAGTACTGCAGAAGGGGATTCTAAGTTCCAGCCGTTCTTCTTCCAGTTCTCCTGCTTGCTCATCAATCCACCTCTTGATTGTGAAACATCTCCTTAAAAAAAAGGAATGATAGTAGAAATAATTTGTGTGTAGTGTGGATCACATAGGCTGGCACAGATATACTCTTTGGATGAGATGATGTCCTTTTTGCAGCCTTGCATTACAAATCAAGTGATAAATTAGGCTAGTAACCAAGGCATGTCCTTTTGGGTTTTAGTTCACAACCCCAAATGCGAACCTTTCAGACACCTTCTTTAGCTGCTCCTGTAGCAGATGCAAATAACGGGATAGCATGGCCCATTGTGCTGTCCTCCTTGCTAACTTCCAGCGTGAAAACTTAAAAAGGGAGCAGCATCTGTGTGAGGCATTTGACTAGGCCCCATTTGTCTGCATCCATGGTTATAGCTCTCCCAATTGCATCAGCTCCTCTTTCAATGACATAGATGGTCATTTTGAACCTGGTGATAAAGACCGCACCTGACTGGAAGTCTCGGTAACTACCGCCAACAGGCTGGCGGTCCAGACCGCCACATAATGAAGCACATGAGAAACAGCCAGAGACCCTTCCACTCGCCGTCATTTTGGGAGGAACGAAAGTAGAGGCCATCTTCAGGCCACCATATTATGAACCACCACACCGCCATCAGTTCCGGGAGGGAACTACCGCCACCCAAAGCCTGATGGAAACGACCCCTATAAAGGGCAACACTCACCGGAGGTGCACAGAACATGCCGACATGGAGCGAGAGTTGGAAAAAATGCCAGTGCTTCTCCTTGCCATATTTCTCCAGGACCGTGACCACAGAGGAAGACGACGACTGTAAGTACCGCAGCCTAGCACACATGGGAGGAAAGGGCAAAATTACACACTAACCGACCCCACCCACTCCCACCACTTCAAGCCATACATACCTTACCAAAATGTACTTACCAGACACATGCAAACATAATTCAGAACCAGTGCACACACCTGTGTACACCACTCCCCCACAGTGAAACGCTGCACAGCGGGACAATATTGCACCAACAGGTCTGCTGGGCACTAAAATTTAATGGATATAACAAAAATGTCTGTCTAAACAAGGCCATAGGCCAGTCCAAATTCAAGTCTCGGAAGGGCAAATATAGGCCACACTTGACTCCTACGATGGAAAAATCCTCCACTGAGAAAGGGGCAGCCAGGCACCTCAGGGATCAGGGGCAGGGGATGGTGGACGTGGGGGCTAAGGTTTGGAAGGGGGGTCTTTGGCGTAGGTTCTGGAGGTGGAGAGTGTTTGGGTTTGCCCTTGGAAGGAGGAGGAGTGGGCTGGGACAGGAGGATGGCAGAGGGACCAGGGGCAACACAGGGCTTCTTCCTCCCTTGGGAAGGGGCACAGGAATGGGAAGGGTGGACTGGGGAGGACTTTGAAGAGGAAGGAGTGGGCCAAGGGAACGTTTAGGGATAAGACGGGCTGGGCCAGTGGGTTCAACAGGTCAACATGGGAGAGTAAAAGCTTTCTAGGTGCAGCAGGAGGGGTTTTGGAGACAGGTTTGGGAGTGGAGGTAGAGGGAGTGGTGGTACGAGGGGTAGGTGTGCTGGACATGGATGCAGGTGCCTGTTTAGTATGCTTATGTGTGGTGGATGTATGTGGAGTGGATGAGTGTGAGTGTTTGTGTGTTTTGGAAGGAGGGTGGGTGGACACAGTGGGGGAGGTGGATGTTGGTGTGTCTGCTTTGGTATGTTCGGTGTGTGCCTGCATGTGGTGGGACGTGTGTTGCTTGTATTTCTCTGTGTGCTTCATATGTGTTGATTTAGGTACATGGCTGACTGTATGTGTGCTTGTGATGGGTGTGGGGTGCTAGAAGTGGCAGAGTTGGTAGGAGGGGGGACGGAAAGACCAGGGACACTGGCTGCCGTCTAAGAGGAAGCCAGAGCCTGAAAAGATCTCTTTAGGCCAGACATGGCACCGTGAATGCATTGCATTGCTGCATCTGGGATGCCAGCCTCTGCATGGCATTCACGATGGTTGTCTGCCTTACAGAGATGGTTCTTAGGAGGTCAATAACCTCCTCGGTGAGGGCAGCAGGGCTGACTGGGGCAGGAGAAGAGGTGCCTGGGGCGAAGGAGACACCCACGCTCCTGGGTGAGCGGGCACGGGCAACTCTGTGGGGAGCTACTGGGAAAGCAGTGATGGTATGGGGGTGGCGGAATATGGCAAAGAATGGGTGGGCCAAGCAAGGTCTGCTACCACCAGGGAGCTGCCATCGGAAGAGGTGTAGGAGTCACTACCTTCAGTGGTAGTTGCCTTCCCCGTGGTACTCCCCTTGCCCTCTAACCCACTGGTCCCCTTAGCATCAGTGGATTCTGCCTCCTGGGTCCCGTGGGCTGCAGCATCCCCACTCGCTGGTGCCTACGCTCCCTCACCAGATGATGCTAAAGCACACAAGGATACAAAAGCACAGGGGGGGGTGAGAAAAGAAAAATGAAGTGTGCAAATTCAAGGAAAAATATTAATGTTGGAGCACATCTCAGGCACCAACCCTCAGCAGACACAATATATGAAAGGAATGTGCCCCTGACTGGTAAGCATGATCCCACAGTACACTACATTACCATCCCGGCCCTCTATTCTGCTACTCTTTGCAATGGGAAACAATGACAGATTATGCCAAGACAACAAATCTGCAAATCCTTGAGGCCACATCAAACCAATAGCCCAAACAGGGGACCCCTCACAGGCGTACATTCCCAGCCATATCTACCTACGGACACTATCCCACGGACATAGAGGGGGGAAGGACTGCAGGGACACACCTGTCTATGGGTCTGGCACTACAATGCATGCACCCCATAGCACTTAACTACACTCATCATAGTAGCATCACAACAGTGTTGTTACTCACCCCCTTGTGGCTTCTGTGCTGCCTTCAAGCGCCCATCCAAACCCGGATAGGCCACCGCTAGTATGGGGTCCGATGGGCACCTCTCCCACGTTGGGAGGCCGTCCCCAGCTGGGTCGCTCCGGTCTTCCGGGCCCAGCGCCGCAGGTCCTCCCACCACTTCCTGCAGTGGGTGCTCCAACGGTTGTAGACCCCCAGGGTCCGCACTTCCTTGGCAATGGCTTACCACAATCCTTTCTTCTGATGGCCGCTGACCTACATGGGACACACAGAGTAAAGAAACAGATGTCAGTGTGGGTGCCCCATACACAAATGCCATGCAGTCCAACCTGATATAGCCCATGGAGACATACATATAGATAAGCCAAGCCCAAAACTGCCAGACACACAACAGGTAAGCATTCACACAGCCAACAAAAATGCCTACAAGCATCCGCCACATTCACACAGTTTCAAAGAAGACATATATTAACTCATCTGTTCCTCGTGTTGCCCATACAGCTTTGCATACAGGGGTTGAACCCCATCCACCAGCTTCTCCAGCTCCTCCATGATGAAGGCCGGGGCCAGTACCCCTGTAGCACATGCCATCTTAAGGATCAGAGTCAGGACACAGCAGAACAGGCAGTGGAGTTCTTCTCTACTCAAGGTGCAGGAGTCAAGTGACGAGGGCATGGCAATATGGTGGTATATTCCATGGCGGTGTGCACGTCACCACTGCCGCTGATCATGATTGGCCCTGCTTCCCCATTTACAACAATGTTATCCAATAATGAGGTGCACAGCAGTGTACACCGCCTACCGCCATGACGACCAACACCAGCTGAATGAGGTCACTTCCTGCACTACGCTACCTGTAGGGCAGGGGGCTGCCATTTCGCATCCACTACGCCTTCATAGTCAATTGTGTTGCACGTACAACATGAATAGTGGGACCTTGTTCTGGAAGTGTATGTCCAAACTCAATGTCTCTCTTCCTCCACCATAGGTACAGACCCATGTGGCGAGGGAAGGCCCGATGTGTTTACAGACCCCTGGTAGATCGGGCCACTATGGAGGAACGTCACATCATCATCACTTACCGCCTGATTCGAGCCACAATCCTGGAACTCTGTGCACAAATGGAGCCTGTTCTGATGCCAGCGAATAGGAATATCCATGCCATACCTACAACAAGTGACAGTGGGCATGACAGCCGGTGTTTCTCAGCCAATGTTTAGCCACACCCTGTCCAAATTTTTGAATGGATTCGTGCAACACTTGCAAAGTTATGTCCAGTTTCCCCAAAGGGCTGATATCACAACCATCAAATCAGGATTCTATGCTTTTGCAAATATCCCCCATGTGATAGGTGCGATTGATGGTACCCACATAGCCTTCATACCCCCAAGAGTAAATGAACAGGTGTTCAGAAATCGTAAAAACGTTCACTCCATTAATGTCCAATTGATGTGTTCTGCTGATCAGTATATTTCTCATGTCAATGCAAGGTTCCCAGGATCAGTCCATGATTTCAATGTCCTGAGAAACAGCAGTGTACCACACATGATGGGACAACTACAAGGGGACAGAGCTTGGCTCATAGGTGAGTCTGTATGACACTGTACTAGAGACATACCTTACAGGCAGGCTGCATGCAAGTAGTAAGTGTGTGTATTAACTCTGTTTCACCCACTTTTCCAGGGGATTCTGGCTACCCCAACATACAATGGCTCCTGACACCTGTGAGAAATCCCAGGACAGATACTGAACTCCATTATAATGAAGCACGTGGTCACACTAGGAGGATGATAGAGTGGACCATAGGACTCCTGATGGCAATATTTAGTTGCCTTCATCTCTCTGGAGGATCCCTGTGCTATGGCATTGACAAGGTGTGTCAGATAGTGGTGGCCTGCTGCATGCTACACAACTTGGCTGTGAGGAAAGCTATCCCACTTCTGGAAGAAGAGGATGCTGTCGAACCACCCCTGCCATCTCAGAGGATAGATGTAAGTGATGAAGAAGAAGAGGGGGAAGACATCACCTTCAGAACCCTGCTAATCCGGCTATATTTCCAGTGACTCAGGTACATTTCCTATTCTGCAAATGGGTTTCCTGCATTGTTTCTGTGAGACTTATGTACTAAGTGCTGTGGTGTTCCTTACCAGTGATGTTGCAACTTTATGAATGGTGAAACAGATGTGTGTTACAGCAATGGAATGCACATTGTGACATACTTCAAACATGACTGTCAGACCCCCTCCTGCAATTAAAGCGGCATTATGACGGAAACTGGCTAATACATACACATTAACATTTGCTTGCTGATATTAAATGAGGCCAGATTTTTTGTGTGTACAAGTGTATATATTTGAAGATAAAACAAACATGAGTGATGGGACAGTAGAAGGGAGTGGGCACAAAGTGAACAATATCCTCAGGTACATTTCCACAGCTATTAGTAGCACAGGGGCAAAGTCCATGGGGCCACTGGATGATGTTGAAATGGCAGTGGTATGTCAACAAGGTAGCTCAGTGGCACACAATGGAGACAGTTCAGGGCAGAGTCACTTCCTGGTGGTGGGCTTGGTTTTGGCTGGTGTTTCACTGGGATGTCTCGGTCTGTGGCCACGTTTGCAAGGGGATACCTGGGCTGCAGGGGAAGGGGTGCTGGTGTCCTGTAAGACCTCTGGCAGTGCCACCACTCCAATAGCTGCTGCAGCTGCAGATGTTGAAGGCAGGGCATTGTCCTGGCTAGTGGAAGGGGGCTGCAGGTGGATGGAGGACTCAGGCTGGATGTTGGCCTTGTGCTGCAGCACCCCTGAAATGGAGGCCATGGTGGCATTGAGCTGTTTCCATTGCTCCATGGCCTCCGGGTGGTGTGCTACCTGCAGCCTCTGATTCTGCTCTAATGGGGCCAGGATCTGGCACATCCTGTCCTGGTAATGGTGGTATACACCCAGGACCTCAGCAATGACCTCCTGGGCAGCAGCATCCCTCCTTGGGCCACCCCTCTGGGCCACTGATACCCTCCCACTGACCCTAACCCCCTGTGCCTGTGTTCCCTGCACAGGTTTGGCATTCCCACTTGCACTGGGCCCTTCATCATCCTGCCTGGTGTTGGGTGAAGATTAGGACTCTGTACATGTGGGCAGCCAGTCCCTGGCCTGGAGACACTGGTGTTGAAGCGTTGGGCCAGAGCTGTTGGTGATGGCTGAGTGGTAGGGGTGTCAGTGGTTTCCCGGGATGGGGCTTCTAGAGGGTGACTGTGCAGGACTGTGAGATGGGCCAGGGATTTCCTCTGTGTCCAGACATCCCTCTGCATTCTCCTGAGTGGGGTCTTCGTTTTCAGGTGGGGGACTGGTACTCCTTAACGTCTCAGTCTGGGGGGTCAAGGGTGGTGGTACCTGTGTGTGAGAGAATAGAGATGTGGGTGTCCTGCACTTTCTTGTCCCTTGCAGCACTGGTTAGCAGTAATTGGTGGTTACATTCTCATGTAGTAGCATGCAGGGTCCCTTTGTGATCTTTTTGATGCATTTAGTGGGGGGGGTGGTGCATTCTGGGTGTTGTAGTGCTTCTGACATTACATGCTTGGGTTGGTGACTGTGCACAGTGGACTGGGTAGTGATTTGTATGGGGGGTTGTGGGTATGCTGGAAACCTGGATGGGAGTGTCTGGGTGTTGTGGGCTGGGTAGGGGATAGGGGCATGGTGGTAGTGAGAGGGATGGGGTAATGCATGCATTACAGGTGTGGGGACTGTCAGGGTACTGTTGTTGACTTACTCAAGTCCAGTCCTCCAGGGAGTCCAGTGAGTCCCTCCGGGTGCAGGATAGTCCAGACTTTCTCCTCTCAGTCGGTGTATTCGGGGGGAGGAGGTGGGGCACCACCAGTCTTCTGTACCGCGATGTTGTGTCATGATGCCATGGAGAGCACCTTCCCCCGCAGGTCATTCTATCTCTTTCTGATGTCATCCCTTATGCGTGGATGGGTTCCCACTGCGTTGACCTTGTTGACGATCCTCTGCCATAGCTCCATCTTCCTGGTCAAGGGCATCTGCTCCACCTGTTCCCCGAATAGCTGTGGTTCGACCCTGAGTATTTTGTCCACCATGGTCCTTAGCTCCCTGTCGGTGGTTAGGGGGTGCCATGTTGTGTGTTGTGGGTGGTGTGTTGTGGGTGAGTTGGTAATGGTGCTGTTGTGTGGTTTGTGATGGTGGGTGTGCAGTGTTTGTGTTTTAGTGGTGATTTTGTGTGTGTTACTTGTGTGATGGTTTGCTCAGTGTATGTGTGTTGGGGTGTCAATATGTGTTGTGCTAGTGGCGTAGAAAAGGATTGTGGTGAGTGTATGTGTGTGTTTTATAGTGGTGTGGATGTGTGTCAGGTGTGTGCTTTTCAAATCGGCCAATGTGTGCATTTGTTGTTGGCAGTTCCCATTGCTGACCGCAGTGGTTGGTACCGCCAATGTTTGTTCTGCTTTCACTGTCCGCCGAGCTGATTTGTGCATCATTGTTTGGTGGGCGGGAGGTTTGTATGCGTGGCGGTGGCGGGGTGAGGTGTCCTGTGTTTCTGCTGTCATTAGCCCTGGCGGTGGGTGAAGGTTGAGAATTTTTGGGCGATTTTCATTTTTGGCATCTTTATACAGCGATATGCCATCCACGCCACTGGCGGTCTTTTGTTGGCCGTCAGCATGGCGGTCGGCGATGTTTACCGCCAAGTTCATAATGAGGGCCATAGTCATTGATCTGTTTGTACTGCTCAAACAGACACTGCAACATAGAATAGGTTGAGTTCCAATGTGTTGGCACCTCCTGTATCAGGGCTTTAACTGGTACTCTGTTATGGTGCTAAATAATCCGCAACTGTTTGCAGGCTTTAAAAGAATTGCTGAAATGAGTGCAGATGAGTCTGGAACCTGAAATAACCACCGTCTGCCATGGCCTTGACTATGTTACTGCCATTTTCCGTGGCAACAAATCCAACCCGGAGACATCTGAGTCGCAGCCATTCCGACCCCTTGCTATTAAATTCCTCCAAGATGTTTGCAGCTGTGTGTGACTTCTCTATGTCGAGCATGGCTACTGTTGTATGCCATCAAACGCTCTTAAAAATTTCTTCAGGGCCAAGTCCTTGATAGGTAAGTAAATAGCTTTTGCTTTGCCCCCAGAAAAGAGATCCAGTGTGCAGTGATGCACATGAAATCAGCCGCTTGACAACTGGTCCACATTTCTGTTGTCAGGTGGATAGTGTGGAAAACACTTGCTGCAAAGCGTGTCCAACCAATTGCAGCACATCGTGATGCAGCGCTGGAACAGTAACTCTGGCTTGGAACCTTTTATTTTGGGGAGAGGCCTACCACAACTTCTAAGAATCCCACTCCTTCCACAAAAGAAAAAGTGAGGAGGTCCAGCGCTAACATTTTTGCCAGCTTGCCATTGTGCAAACATGCCATTGGGTTGTTGCAGTCGTAGGGCCCCTACCTGCCTAAACATGCCTGTAATTGTAGCCTTGATCTTCTTCTTTTGTGGGGCCACTAATGCAGGCAACGTTTCAGATGTAGGTGGTGGTAGACTCAATAAGCGTCGTGGTGCAGTCACAGTATGCTGTGGATTCTTCATCTGACTATGAATCTTCCTGTATCATTGTGAGGTCGCAGATGATTCTGGTGCACTGCTGGGGACAGGGCTGCTTTGCGTGAGGATGATGTCACCCTCTTCTTTCTCACCTTCCACTGTAATGTGACCAGGTGCAGCTGATGTTTCCTGGCTCTCCTCACCTTCTCTACCCCGACCATGTTGAGCCATTTGTTTCAGGTGCTGCTCTCACTGGATTGTGTGATGTTTTTTTCTATTGGTCGCATGGCCTCCAGTACCATAACGTGAGCCAGGCATACCTCGACGAACACTTGTGTGGCAAATGGAGCATTTGGCAATATTCTCCTCCTGTTTGCTAATTGTAAAATAGTCCCAAACTGGGGTGGAGTACTTTCTTGGTGGGATACTGCCAATGCCTGAAGAAGAATTGGATGTAGGTGGTCGTGGGTGTGTTGATTGCCTCTCTGCAGTGCATACTTGCACTGAGTTAGGGGTTGTTGCAGGTCTCTGCTGGGGCCTTACAAATATGGGAGCTGGCGGTGCTGCCTGTGCCACATCCCTCAGAGCGGATTGGATAGTAATGTCAGACACCTTTGTGCCAGCTTCCACAATGACTGCGTCGTCGTCATCATCCTCATCATCCCCTTCCATAATTCTATCTTTCTGGAACTTTTATTTTCCCTTGCCTCTTCTGGTGTCTCCCAGACTCTACCTCGGCCCATTCCATGTCCCTATCATCATCATCAGAAGTGGTGCTTGGAGAAGATGGTGGAGTAGTACCTTTCCTTTTTCTTGCTGGAGATCTGGGAGCCCTTGATTCTAATATAGGAGGTTTTTGCTTGACAGAAAGTTCAACTTCCTGTCCTGCTCCAACTTCGGGAAGATCTGGCTGCGGCTTCTGTCCACTTTGCTGTTTCCTGAAACAATTGGGCAGTACTCAGCTAAAGGGACAAATCAAATTCAACATCACAGCTTGTGGGCATCACCATGAATGCAGTGACTGCCTCACTGACAGACATGGTCTTGGGCTTGGATTGGGGTGGTGTTGTTGATGCGGGAGTGCTCCCAGGTTCCTCCTCGGAGGCCGGTGTGGCATATGTCTCCTGAAAAAGGTTGTAGTTGGCACGCCACTGGCAGAAAGCTGCTTCTTCTGACTGGCCACCTTCTTGGGAACAACTTTCTTTGGGGCCATCTTAACTAGCATTATGTTGTCAGTGGCACTATGAGCACAAGCGAAAGAGTTTGGTACCTGTGGATCGAAGTAACTGTAAGGCCTTCTCTTTGGTTGTACTGCGGGTGATGTGGGGTCTCTTCTCTTGTACACCTAAAAACAATCAGGCATGAAAAACTTAGTTTTTGAAAAGTAGCATTGTTGCAGCAGGTTGAAAATAGTACAGAGAAATGCAAACTTAGTGCAGTTGGTTACTTATGTAATATACCCAGGGGCATATTTATACTCTGTCTGCGATGAATGTGCGTCAAACTTTTTGACGCACATTCAACGCTAACCTTGCCCCATATTTAAACTTTGACACCCAATCCCACGGACGTCAAAATCCCGCAGTGTGCGTAATTTTTGGGATGCGGCAACCCGCCTTGCGTTAATCATATGCAAGGTAGGCGTTCCAGTCCAAAAAATGACTTAAACGGCCATGTGTCGTATTTATGCTTCTGGGCAAAAATGCTGCACGGAAGGGAGGCGGAGCCAGAAAATGACACACAGCCCGATTTGCGTAAAAAATTAACGCCTGGGTCAGGGCAGGTGTTAAAATGGGGCAAACACACCTGTATTTAATCAGAACACACGTAAGCAACAGCAGAGCAGCAAAATGAAGACATGGAGGTGATTCTCATCCAGCGTGCACGCAGACGCAGAGCCCAGGACCAGCAACAGCAGCTACCACAACACCAGCAGGGACCCCAAAGGCAGCGCAGAAGGCAGGAGAGAATATTCCGCACCAGAACAACCCTTCATGGCCTCAGGGAACATGACATCATCCAGAGGTACAGGTTGAACTGGCAGGCCATTCAGCAGCTGCTGCGAAACATAGAGCCACAGTTGGCACCCACCTTGCTGACACCCCACACCATCCCAACAGAAACCAAGCTGCTAGCTATACTTCACATGCTGGCAAGTGGCTCTTTTCAAACAACTGGTGCCCTGGTTGCCGGAATATCACAGCCATCATTTTCTGCCTTTTTGCCCAAAGTACTGGATGCCATCATTGGACTCACACCCGCCACATCTGCTTCCCAAACACACTGCAGAAGCAGCAGGAGACAAAACAGGGGTTTTACTTCATTAGTGGCTTCCCACACGTCCTTGGTGCCATCGACTGCACACATGTACGCCTTCTGCCACCTGCTGCAACTGAACACCTCTACCGCAACAGGAAGCACACACATTCCATCAATGTGCAGGCCATTGTTGATCACCAAGGATTGATCACCAACATTGTGGCAAAATATCCTGGGAGTGTCAATGACAAATTCATCTTCTGTCACAGCACCATCAATCAGCACTTCCAGGATGGATGGTATGGCAATGGACTACTTGTTGGTCAGTATAGAAACCTACTTATATACACACTGCACAGCAACCCTCTAGGACACACAACACATACACCACGACAGCAACATGTAGACAGGAACACACTGAGGTCGTGACATCACTAGCCATGTTTCATAGGTCTGCATTTAACCTGTCATACATCTGAAATTAGTCTACAGTCTAGTGTTAAGACGTCAATGATCCCAACGTTTGGAGTGGTTTGCCTAATTGTCACCTTGCAAAATGTAAGCGTCTCAATGATGTTTAAATTAATCCATTGCATAAGTCTAAAGGTATGGGATGTCCAGGGTACATTGATGTGAATGTGTTAACAACACTGTCAAAATTAATCTGTGTATGGAACTATCATCTCACCCCCAGTGAAGACACATGGACACCTGTATCACAAGTCACAATGCTAGGGAGTGCACACTGTACTGCAAATCCCAAAACATACTGCTGACAACCGGTCAGCCGCCAAACACTTGTTCAGCCAAGGAAACAACACAATGCAGATGTTACATCCTACAAGCCTAAGAAGGAACACTATAATACAAAAGAGTCACAGACAACAAAAGACAACTACTGCCATTCAAGGTGATTTCAATGGGGCAAGCTACATCAACATAATCCAATTTACTTTCTTTTTCAGCTGATCAGGGGTATGGCATCCAGCCATGGATAATGACACCATTTGGCAACCCAAGCACTGCAGTAGAGCGTGCCTACAATGACGCACATAGGAGGACACGCAGCATAGTCGAGAGGACCTTCGGCATCCTCAAGTCGAGATTCAGGTGCCTCGACATCACTGGTGGTAGCCTCCTATATTCCCCTAAAATGGTCTGTAAGATCATTCTAACATGTGCCAATCTGCACAACATTTGCATAAGAAGGAACATTCCCTTCTTGGAACCAGAGTCACACATGCCTGAAGAGGAGGAAGAGGAGGATGCTGGCCTGCAACATGAGGGGGAACAACACAATACGGCAGCTGGATTGCGTAGGTGACAACATATCGTGAACAATTTCTTTTAAAACTAATCACCATCACCACTTTATTAACTAATGTAAATAAACACTGATAATAATCACCATATTATGGTCTGGGTAATCATTTTTGCTCACCTTTATCTCTAACCATCAGAATAACAGTGTAGCCTCATGGAGCATTGCTGATATGCCGATCAGGACACAGAAAATCCCAGAGCAATTGTGATGCATATCATACAACAGTCCCATACGCACACACTGTAAACGACATATATCCTGTACATTTCACCTTTGAAGGGCAATAGCAGAGGACCACACCTATTTCACACATACATGTTGGCAACATGGTTCATCGCAGCATATGGCACACAACTAAGACACCATCACTCAATAAGGGGAAAACAAGCCTCATACATGAGGCAGTTGATGTGCTATTGCATTGGTAACAGGAATGCATGACCAGACCCTGGTGAGCAGTAAGTCCAACTGCATCCAATCTTTGCAAGGACTATCTGTGACTAGAGTTCCATATAAGCAGAACATAGACAGCACAAGTGCCACACCTTTGACAAGCTTTGCGCACATGACATTCCATGTACATGTCAGC
The DNA here is from genome assembly GCF_031143425.1 of Pleurodeles waltl. Lineage (NCBI taxonomy): Eukaryota > Metazoa > Chordata > Amphibia > Caudata > Salamandridae > Pleurodeles > Pleurodeles waltl. The sequence goes on from NC_090436.1 coordinate 786,232,919, forward strand.
CCGTTTCCTAACTCCTGACATACCCATGCTCCTGGTCACAACTCACCTGTCTGAAGAGGTCCCTGGAATGGTAATATGTTTACCCCGATATTCCGTCCTCTACACACACCGACAAACAATACTAATCCTGTGTGCTACACCCTTTCCTATGTTATGCCATTGTCATAGTACATCTGACTGCATGGACGTCAGGTCAATTAATACACTGGCTTGCAGTTTCTAAGCCCTGTTATCACCTGTAGATTGCTTCCCGTGTGAAAGGTACTGTTGGCCATTTGAATTCAAATCTCACATACAGGACTTGTGAGAAACTGATGCAGCACACACCTGTGAGTACCTCCATGCACACCACCCATTTGAACATTCACTGCCCCTGCTGATGCCTGGAACAGCATAGAAGTTTCCATTTTGTCAAATACACCGTTATGCATTGCTACTAATTAAGCCGCGTAACACAGCCCTTGGGTTTATGTGTCACCTTCAAAAACACAGGACATACACAGTTTTCCATGTCAACTGTCTTGTTCTTCCTCCGACCAGTCTTAGTCAGACCACTGATTATGTACCTTGTGAAATTGCTGGATCCAGATTGACCCTGCATCCTGTCAGCCTGACTGGCACCTGTCTGGGCGTTACCCTAAAGGTTCCTTGTGGCTACACATGTACCTCACTTGCGTTAGCAAACCTCTCATTCCTCAGAGGGTATTTTGTCATGTGCTTCATCAATGCATACCCAAATACATTGTATAGCATCATCTGCTTTTTAGTTGTACCATATTAGTAAAATTGTCTTTTAATATCAAAATCATGCCCATCCCTTGTCTGGGTCTCATGTATGCATGAACGACAAAGTGTGACAGTTTACGAGGGCCGTATGCAGGAATTGTGTATGGTGCTTCCAGCAGAACCAGCTACCTCTGATAATGTCCATGAAAAGTCCACACATGTTAGGACCCTGACAGTTCACACGCTGAATTACATTGCTCACAACATATTGATGGGCTGTGCATGCTGAATAGCTGCTACATTAATCAACACAGAGGCTATGATGTTCCCAGATACAGTGGGAACTTCACAGGCCAACCTGTGTACAAATGTTGTAATGACACCTGCCGGAACATGACACCTGAGACATTATCGCACTCAGCACACCAAGGTTGCCCTGTTGACAGTCTCATTACACGTCTTCAGTGACAGGGTGGGACCATCCCTGTGTAGGTTCACATGTCCTCATCCACTTTGCCACATTGATCTCCGAAGATTACTCAGTAGATACAGGAATAGCTACCACTGACTCATGATGAGACCTGGACGTAACTGTGACAACATACACCCCTAAAAATATACAGGATCAACATTGGACCACACACATGAACAAGACACCTCTGTGCAATTGATCACTGGAAATATGTGGACACATGCTGCCTCGTCTGCTGGTCCACCACTGCCACTGGAGAGTTGTGGCTCAGTCATATGACCACAACTGTGGCGTCATATTACATTTGTGGTTCACCTTTGGCTGTCTGTGCCAATAACATGGTACCCACTTCGTCTATGCATGCGCCTGACTCACTGTGGGTTCACCAACAAGTGCCTAGGAAGCAGTTACCAAAATTCTAGGACATGGGATGGCCAACTTGTGGTCCATTGACATGAACAAGCGTCTGCCATCTATCCGGTGCATGCTTTGTCATTTGTGGTGTCTACGTTACCCAAAATCTTGGAAGTGGACACAACAGATGTTGCTACATGTATGACTAGCACATGTCCTCTCTCATTTCCACAATGACTTGCATCTAAGGTTTGGACACATTGACTTCACATTCATACAAAAATATTTGCAATAATGCATCTTGTAATGCACACACACTGGGTTGACAACTACATTAGTAGCCAATGCACACACATTGAGCCATAGGCATTGAGGTTATGTACTCATGTGCGTCACCTTGCTATCCTCTCCTGATGCCAAACATGCCCAAATTGTGCAATACATATATGTAGGCCACACATATGGCCATCTAGTGCATCAGCCAAGCGTCAAAATCCAGTTAAGGAAGTAGCGGGTCATGGTCTGCTGCAGTATGATGTCTCACATGTGAACATGCACCATTAACACCAAAGTGGGTGCAATCAGCCTATCTCAGTTGTGTCACAAATGTAACATTACATTAAAATGGAAAAAATACCCAAAACCAGTTCATGCCCTGAAATTTTTACGCATGTGCGGAAACAAATTATGCACAAGTGTCAAAAATTGACACGTATGCCTGAAAAACGACGCATAATGCCCTGAAAATTGGTTAAATGTTAAGACTATTTACAAATATATGGATGCGGCCTAATTTTTAGTCCTGTGCCTCGGAAAAAATTACGCACATACTGTATGCGTGAAAAAATATGATGCATAACGATAAAAACGGTGGCCATTTTATGCAGGAAGTGATGTAATAGGATATCCTGTTTACAGATTATGTACAGTGGGTGTACTTTCACTTTCACTTTGCTGTCTGTGATTCTTCTAGATTGTGTGGCTGTGTTCTGAGTGTTGTCCAGTGAAATTGTGCTTTTGTCTCCTGTGTGCTCCATTAATTGTTAGTTTGTGAAATAAATATTGTTGTTGTATGCTGTCTGAGTGTGTTTTGTGTACAATTGTCCAGTATTGTATTGTACTTGTTGTTTGTGGGAGTCTTTTGTAGGTAGTGCTAGTTTGGGGATAGTTGGGCTCTATTAGTTGTTAAGTTTACTTTTTTTGTACTTCTACTTTCCCCCTTTTCTCCTTTGTTCTTCTTTATCCCCTATTCCCCTTTTCGATGCTAAGATGTTGGGTAGGCCCCGTCTTGGCAGGATGGGTGAGGAGGAGCTTGGGGGGTTTATATGGCTCGTGTGCCATTTCCTCCCACTCATGATCGAGGCAGGGTGATACAGGAGTATCACACCCAGGGGCGACAAATCCGGTGGGGAAAGGTCCTGCATCACGTGCATGGGAGCCAGAGGACTGACCACCAGCTGAAGCACCGCTGGGCTCACCTCATCACCAGGGAGCAAGATCTGGTGGACCACCTGGGAATTGTGATTGGTGGCCCTGTTGGTGAGTACAAATCATGTAAATGTGCACAATTAAAAGCTCTGTAGTGACATCAGATGATTTGTACAATATCTGCCGGCTAAGTTGCTGACTGTGTGGAATGCTTTGGAAACATACAGGGCCATTGATGGACTATGTGAAGGACCACAATTGCTAGCTGTCAGGAAGCACGTGCTCTGCAAACTTACAGAATACTTTTGCTTAATGTAATTTGGTGCTGCCTTTGTGTCAGACAGCAACACAAAATAGGAGCCAATCATGTCTATATAGGTCACATTTGGCAGTGAAGTATAGATTTTCTAAAATATTGGCAACCTTTGTTGACCCAATAGCTAGACTGACTTTCTAAACACTACATGATGCAGAAATTGAGTGCTGGCTTCACGTCAATTGATGATAGCAATGTGGCCCAAACATATGTCTCATGTGTGTCTGGTGAATGTGTAAGGAAAGCGTTTTTTGAAGTTCTATGAATGTTAGGGATTATTGTGGTCCTTCATCATTTTGGATACATGTCAGATCTGGATTTGGAAACATAGGGAAAAGGTGTAAGGTGCCCTCAGCTTACATCTTACACTGGTATTTGGTGTTTGGTGTTCCACCTTTCGTTTAGGGATGGCAGGCCAAAGGTATGCAAATGGGTTCATATCTCTATGGTTGGTGCAAATCACCATAGCTGGGCCACATCAAATGAAAAAACTGTAACAACATGAGGGCTTACAAAAGTCCCTGCCCCTCTGTACATTGTACTTATGTGTCATAAATGTGTCATGGCCACATATGCTGTTTGACTGGTTATGCAGTCCTCAAGTAACCAGGCTTTGGATGTCTCTCTTGGATGCACATGATGAGACGAATACACTCCATTATTATGTCTGCTCACTTATGACGGAGCATGTTTGCCACCACATGATAGTTAGGGCCACTGCATGTGTGCAGATATGTGTGTAAATTTCACACGAGACCCATGCTATGTACATGTTAGCCGTGCTATATCGGATGCAGTATCATCATGTCTGAGTGGCTTTAATTACTTATGTCATCTTACACATAGTTTTTGTCTTTGGAATTGTTGGTCAGTGCACAGATTTTGAGCACATTCCTTCCTTCCATGCCTTACAGGTGGACTGGCACCCTACACTGTGGGCGAGGTGGCTTCATTTGAGGACCCCGACAACTCCAGTAAGTGTTGATATGTCTGTTATGTGTTGTGTTTGCTGGTGATGTGTGATGTACTCCTGTGTGTTGAACCCATAGCAAGGTATGATGCGCTGGCCCATCATTTGTCTTGTTCCATGACTGGGATTTAAATTTATCACCATTTTAGAGTTGGCCAATGCTTATCCTATTGTCTTATTTAGGGATTCTAGGTCAGTCCTGTAGGCCCCGCAATGTGAATGGGGATGAGTCATGTGGATAACACTTGTATCAGCAAGAGTCGCACTGGACCTAATCTGTGATTTACTCAGCCTGTCAGAATGGGGCTGCTAAATGGTTACCCACAGACTTCGGCTTCCCTATTCACTAATGTACTTATTAAACTGTAGGTTGAACTTCCTAGCAGCATGTAGCTCCACATGTAGTGCTACAAGTATGTGCACTTGAGTGCAATGGCCTAGGTGTGCATGCAAATCATGACCATGGGTGTTCCTTCAACTCTGTGTCTGTTGTAAGTCATGCCTTACTGGAAGTATATGATGTGGACAAAGGTCTGCATTTCCAGACATGTGTGGCGCTGGGATTGGTCAAGGGTTTGCTGTCTCCTATTTGTTGATAGACCTTACCTGTGGTGTGTGTGTAGAGCCAAACACATGCCCATCTTTCTATAGCTTCCTGGGTGTCCATGTTGTTGGAAATTGTAAGTTGTTTCTCCACCCCCCCACCCTCAAACACAGGCATGGGTTTGTGAATAGTGTACTTAGGACTGATGATACCAGTATGTTACACAGACATGTAAATCAGTGAATGTTTGGTCGGAACCTAGTATACACACTCAGGTATAGCACATGACGACTATACTAGCAAGTCCATTTACAACTTGCAGATCATGTGGCCCTAGATTTCCATCACGTACACTGAGATTTGTAGCCCTGGCATTGGCGCAGGATGTGCTGCATGATTGTTAGCAGACAACTGGCAGAACTCTGATGCCAAATTAATGCCAGTTGTTACCCATCTTGTAGGGTTTGGATGTGCTATGTGTGATACGACCTTTGCAGGCTGGCATGCCATGTACTTCCTCAGGGACATTCAATGATCTGTATGATAATATGAGCTCTTACAAGTACAGTAGATGTACTATCTGATTTACTCCTTGTGCCATTTCACACAATACAGTTCCTAATGTAATTTTTTTGCCTTTGTCTTCACAGCTGCGAACATGACACCCATCCAGGTCCGTGAGTTCCAGAGGCGGGCAATGCGTTACCAGCATATCCTGCTGGTAGAATCAGGGTCCAGAGGATGGCACGAAGATACAGGAATGAACGGGCCTCCGGAGCATGGAGGGCTTTCCCCCAGGGTGGCCCTACTTTGCCCACCACAGCCACCACCAGCACAACCACCACTTCCACCAAGGTGGCACCACCCACAGCTGGGACTGTTGTCTCAACGTCTGCAGTTGCTCCAGGCCCTAGCAGTGGAACACCTTCAGGGCAGCCCACAAGCATAGACTCTACACGCCCACACAGGTCCTCAGCTGGTACCCAGACCGCCTCAGCTGCTACAGTTGACCCTGCAGCTTTTCTGAAAATGCAAAGAAAAATGGACTGTGTCCTACGGAAAATTAGTCACCTGAGCTGGGATGTACGCCATATGAACAGGCGTGTGCGGTCCATAAAGCGGACCCTCCGGAGACTTTTTATATGGACATGATTCCCTCCCCTCCCTCTCTTTCTTTGTTCTTATACTTAGTGGGCTTGTGGGGCTTAGTGTTAGGTTAGTATAGGTGGTTAGTTTAGTTAGTGTTAGTGGGTGGGGGGGTCCTGATTATTTCTATTTTTCTTTTTGAGTGTGTGGGTGGGGGGCTATGTTGGGGTTTTTGTGTTTACAAAAAAAAAGAAAAATTAATATAAAAAAATACAAAAAATATATATTTATTTAGTATAGGATAGTATGTATTTAGGTTAGTATCTGTTGTCCTCCATGTGTCCCGTCTCATAAGGGGGGTGAGGGTTGATGTTTAGAACGTTTTGTTACATGTGATAAGTAAGTTTAGCTTAGGTTAGTTAGGGACAGTTGTGGGTAATGAGTAGTTAGGGTAGATTAGGGTAGGTAAGACTTTTCCCAGAGTTTCCTCTTCTGTTATTACCGTTTAATAAATATATAGTGAACCCTTTACAGTATCTGTTAAATGCTTGTTGATTAGGGCCTTGGCATACGTGTACATGAATTTGGTTCTATTACATTTGTGTCCTATGCTACGAACAAATCCCAACTGAGCTGTAAGATTGGCAGCTACCCCAGAGCTACCTTGTAAGGATTCCACCATTCATTGCAACCACCAATCACAGTTAATATGGATCCCAATGTGTTTTTTTCAATAAGTATGTTTTCAAAGTCACAAACAGTGCTTCCAGATTTAGTATTGGGGGAACTGTTTTAGGTCTGACTGCAGTGTGATGTTCAAGGAAACCCTTATAAGGTGAGTGGTCGTAAGCACTCTTGTAGTATCGTCTTCATGACTCACAGACATCATTTGTGACACTGTTCAGCATGATTACTTATTTGGATGGAAACTCAGACACCTTCATTCATGCAGTTTTTTTAGTGTTTGCTTAGATTTGTGGGCACTGTTATATGTGTTAGTATTGAATGGTGACAACATTTTGCTGCCACTATTTGATGACTTAGATATCCCTTGAGGAAGCATTATTCTGTCCAACACAGCATGATGGTGTATGTTTTCTCCTTTCATCAGATATTACCCTCAGGAAGGGCAGAGTATGATGCAATCCAGGCCACTGTGCAAAGTTATCTGACTACATAATTTCAGGACAGTTGTATTGACAAGCTACGTAATTTGACAGGAGGCACATTTCAGTTACCTACTGCACAGTTGATGTGTCACATTACACAGATACAAAGTGGTTGTGTAAGTGCTATTTATTGAAAAGTGCTGTAGTGCTATATGTACATTGTCCATGATTGTGAGTCCATTATAGTGACATCTTCCATTGTGATCCTACACAAGTGGTAAAGGAAAATGCATTTGACATGCTGGGGTGATGTGTCAGACAGTGCAGAGGGACAGGATTTGCCAATGAGTAAGTGAGAGACAATCACTGGGCACGATGACAAGACAAACAGTGGTTTGCTGAACAGTCATTGAGTACAGTTGTTGTGAGACTGGCATGTTACAAAGCGCTGGACCTTGGTAATAGTTGGTCATGTGGCAGGGACTAGTGCTTCCGGGTACTTTTCCGTGTGAAGGTGATCTGTTCCATGTCTTCTTCTTCTGATGTGTGTGTTGCCTCCTCTGTTCTTGGTGGTGGTGGTTGTGAAGGGGCAACACACACCTCAGTGTTAGAAGACGTGGAGTCAGACATCCTGGTCGCTGCTACCTGTGAAGGTCTTAAGGGAAGTACTGCTGTAAGGAGGATCTGCTGATTCTTAAGAATAGCAGCCACATCACGATGGTAGGCAGCCAGGTCGGCCCTGAGGGGTTCAATGTTGCATTTGTGCACGCGTTGACAGGATTGCTGTTGTAGGTGTTGGGTCAACTGTATTACAGCTGTGCTGATTTCTTTCAGCCTTTTTTCAAGTTCCTGCAAGATAGTTGTTCGCCCTTGTATAGCTGCTGCCTGTTCTTCAGTTGACATCATGCATGAACGCACCCCTTCTAGGCTGGCTGCCATAGTTTGCATCCCCACCCGAACCTCCTTGGCCAGCTCCCGCTGTACTCCGACTACAGTTCTCTCAAAGCTGGTGCCTGTGTCGTCTGAGTCCTCAGCTGTATTGGAGCTGGCAGGTCTTTCAATTGGTGTTGTGGGTGGGTCCTCTGTGATGGCTGCTTGTTCTGAGCTCCTCCTTGTGACTGAATGTGGGGTCTGGAGGGTTCCAAGGACATCTTGGATGGTCTGCGGGCTGATGTTTGTCAGCTCGTCATCCATGTCATCAGGGTATTCCTGGACAGGCATATCCGTAGGAGATCCATCGTCCTCTGCAATGAAATAGGGTACAATTAGTGTGTCTGTGTTGTGGCATTGGTGATGTGACATGCCTGCCTTGTGATGAATTCACATTGTGATTTTGTTTCCTGTTCATTGCTCCAGTCTTTCAGATGGGCATTCTCCCAGGACTATGGCCCACCTGCATGTCACATGTATTGTGGTAAGTTATGTGACTTGTCGGCATCATCTCCTCTAGTGTTGTTTTAGGCCAAATAGTGAATTGCCACCTTTTTGTCATACTCAAGCCTCCGTCTACCTCCATTCTCATGGTGAGGCCTTTCACTGGCTGTGGGTGCTCTGATGGCACTAGCAGCACACTTAACAATCTGGACCTGCCCCAGTCTCTGATCTTTCACATCCACTTATATGTAGTTGACATGTAGCGTATCCTATGCATAGCAATGTTATGGCACGATATGGATGTTAGCATTGTTAATGTGTACAGCTGATGTTGGGGAATGTGTGGTACATTGGATTGCCCTGATAGTCATAGCAGTGTCCTATTTCTTCCTCTGACTGTGCAAGTGTATGTCAGTGACCAATGCTGTTGCCTGAGCAGTATGACATTTGGGATGTTGCATTGTGACCCAGGCACAGGTTGGACCCTGGCATATGCTGCATGGGCGTGTCCTTAGTGCTGTGTAGCTCCTACAGTTGATGACATTGGCTGATGTTTGCGGCAACTATGGGCATTCACATTTGACAGGACTGGAGCCTTTGTCTTGTTTCAGGGGATTGTTGAAGTTGTCATCCTCAACCCACTACTTTAGGTGTGTATGATCCATGGGGACGTTACTGCCATTGGCTACTTGACCAGCACACACAGCGGAGGTGGTAGTGGCAACTGTTGTCACTGTTACATTCTAGTTGTCAGTATGGCTAGAGGTTGTTAATTGGGCCCTAGTTAATGTAGGGGGTAGAGTGGCTGACGTGTTAAGGGATGTCAGTTTGACGTTGTGCCCTTCCCTCCTGGCGTGGCTTTACCTTTGCTCCATCGTTGGCATGGCAGCATGCCCCCATGGGACTCTTGTTGGTGTACTGTAATGGTGTGCCCCAGCTTCTCTCTGTGCAGGCCATGCCCCCATGCCATACCCCTTTACCCATGCCACTCCATGTATATGATGACTTCCATGCATTTTGTGGTAGGTATCACCCCCCTGCTTACAGTTGACATTAGTGCATTTTAATTCCCCATGCGACTTACCCTGCATGTGCGTTGTCTCCTGGTAGTCTGCTCTGTCCTGTCCTTGTAATCCTGTGACGATCTCCTCAGGGATGACGGCTGCGACCATCTCCTCCATTTGGTCCAGGGCCTCCTGGTGTGCTGGACTCCCACCTCCAGTCTGCAGTGCTGCCTTCCTGTTCCTGGCCATCTTTTCCTTGGTCTTGCGCTTGCAGTCATGCCAGCGTTTCTTGCACTCGATGACTGTTCTGCGTACTTCTGCCACACTGTTAATCTTGTCAACAATTTGTTGCCATATTGCCTCTCTCCTACTGATTGGCAACTTTGAGGTGACAAACAATTGGTGCTGGTGTTCCGTCACCTCTTTAACCAGAATTTCCTGTTCCTGTGCACTGAAGCGACACTTTCTTTTCTTCTTAAAACTGTCCTGGGTGTTGCGAGTGTCCTCCTGACTGGTTCCTGGTCTGTTGTCATCTTCCTGGGGTCTGTACAGGCATCTGGGATCCATTTTGGCTCTCCTCTGCTGAAATGGCTGTGTTTGCGGGGATTTTTGACGGTATTGCATCAAAAAACAGCACATATCCGGTGTGTGGTGTCGTAAATCGACTCACAGTCATTTCCGCCGCGTTAACGTCGTTTTGCTTTACGACTTGACGCTGCAGTGTGCGTCAAAAAAATGACTTACACCTGTGGTTTGCACCACCGGGCGCCAAAGTATAAATTTGACGCTCGCATGGCGCACAGAAATGGCGTTAGCCGGCGGTAATATTTTTGACGCAAAACTGAGCCGGCGCAGTTTTGCATCAAAAAGTATAAATATGGGCCCTAATATTTAATCGAACATTGTAAAGGCAACCCACACCACCACACCATAAAAAAATTACATTTCAAATCAGACAGCACTACAGGCAGATTTAGCTCTTTGCTTTATCTCCATCTGTTTTAGGAGGCACCTGGGGTAGTCAGAGAGTGGTTCATGGGTAAATGGAATAATCTGTTAAATAAAATAACCCTCGGCGGCAATGGGGAAATGGAATAATCACTAACAAAATTAATTATGCTGTTGATTTGTCTGTTGTGCTGCACAGCTAGGTTGTCCTGGAGCAAATGGAATTACACTTAAGAAATTGAATGTTCTAGTGCAGCTTTAAGTCTTTGGTGGATGGATGGAGGAATGGAATGAATCGGATAGATGGATCAAGGCAAAATGCAGAACTCAATAAAAATAAAAAATAAAATAAAACATTATTAAAAAAATAAAAAATAGAAACATAAAAATTAAAAATCACAGTAAAATAAAAAAAAGAAACATTAAAAAAAATATAAAAATTAAAACAAAAATAAAAGAAAACAATAAAATTCAAATTGAAAATAAAAATGTGAAAAAGAAAATAGAACAAATGAAATGGAAACTTAAAAATAAACTTAAAAATAATGTTTATATGTAAGCCTATGTCAAAGACACACTGGCTGCACAGTGTACGCAGACAATGGCTGCCATCCAGCCACATGGTCAAACATCAATAATAAGGAGCAAGGAGGAAGCATGGAGAACAAAGAACACATGCAAGCCTATGGCAAGGGACACTGGCTGGATGGACACAGTGACTGTCAGCTAGCCACATGGTCAAACAACGCCAATAAAGATAAAGGAGGAAGCATGGAGAACAAATAACACATGCAAGCCTATGGCAAGAGACACTGGCTGGATGGACAAAATGGCTGCCAGCCAGCCACATGGTCAAACAACAACAAGGAGCAAGGAGGAAGCATGGAGAACAAAGAACACATGCAAGCCTATGGCAAGGGGCACTGGCTGGGTGGACAAAATTACTGACAGTCAGCCATGTGGTCAAACAACAAAAGCAAAAGGTGGCATGGAGAATAAAGAACACATGTAAGCCTATGGCAAAGGGTGCTGGCTGGATGGACAAAATGGCTGCCAGCCACATGGTCAAACTACAACAATAAGGAGAACAAAAAAGAACATATGCAAGTCTATGGCAAAGGGACCCTGCCTGCATGCACAAAATGGCTGCCAGTCACATGGTCAAACAACATCCTCCTATGCCATCAAATATTATTACCCCACAACATATATAGTTTTTGCAAAAATAATGAAATGCAAACATTAGCCAACATTTTAAATTGAATCCAATGCCACCCCTGCCCTAATTGAAGTTTTAAAAGCAAATACCACTGAAATACTTATTACATGCTCTGATGACTACTAATACTGGCCTGGACTGACTGGCTAAGTAGCCCTTTGGAAATCTAGTCCACAAACTAAAATAATATTGTGAATGGAAAGATATAGAAAAGGTACTGAGCTGTGCAACAATTTTCCTTTACAAAAGATGAAAAATCAATGTAATGCAAAATAAATAATAGCTAGGCCCTTACTTAAATTCCAGGCCACACACCACTATACATTTTGAAAATCAAATTAAAGTACAATGAAATGCTGGTGCATGCCCAAGCAAAGAAAAAACAACACCTTTATTCAATATAGTTTTAGAACTTACTTGTGTGATTTCACAAAAACAAAGGCCCATATTTATACTTTTTGCCCCAAAACTGAGCAAACACAGTTTTGCGGCAAAAGGTATAGCGCTGGCTTGCGTAAATCCAAAGCAACAGCCGGGCACCAAATTTATGGAATGCCGCAAGCCGGTGCTCAGGTTGGGCTAGCATCAGAAAAAATGATGTTAGGCGGGTGGGGGTGGTGGTACGTGTGAAGGGTGTTTTGCCTCAAGAAATTATGCTAGACTGGTTAGAAGCAAAACAAATGCTGTTACCCAGCCTAGCGTCATTTCCTGATGCAAAACCATCCATACCACATGACTCCTGTCTTATAAGAGACAGGATTCATACCCACCACCACAATGGCCAGCACAGGGGACCAGGGTACCCTGGGCATGGCCATTGCACCCAGTGCCATGCAGGGGGACCCATGTCAGATCCCCCAATGGCACTTACATTGTTTTTATAAATACCTATCTATACTTACCCTACTTACCTGGGATGGGTCCCCCATCCTCTGGTGTCCCTCTGGTGTGGGTGGACATTTCCTGGGCCTTGGGGTGGGCACCTGTGGGCCCATTCCATGGTGTTTAACAATGGAAATGGGTCCACAGGTCCCTTTATGCCTGGTCTGACCCAGGTGTTAAATAATGGTGCAAAGCAAGCTTTGCACCATTTTTTAGCCCCTCCTCTCACCTGTGCGTCATTTTAGCATGGGGAAAAACATGAGGCTATGGGGTTAGCACCATTTTTTAGATGGGAACGCATACCTTGCATCTCACTGACGCAAGGTAGGTGTACGGATCCAAAGAATGGTGCTAACTCCAATATTTTGACGCTAGACATGTCTTACGTCAAAATATAAATATGGAGTTAGGTTTGTGCCAAATTTGCGTCAGAAAAGATTACGAAAATTAGAAGCAAACAGTAAATATGCCCCAAAGTCCTTAAATCCAAAGGTATATCCAGGAGAAAAAGAGAGTGATCCTTCCACATTGAAATCCAAGTGTAAAGTGACCAGGGGATGGACAAAGCACTGGGAAGAGACTGCTGGATAGGAACAGGAAGTTGGAATCCCTGACACACTTCCTTCCTGTTTAAAAAGAAAAAGCTTCTCAATCTGACAAACAAATTGCAGGGTACATTGGAGAAGAAAATCTAGTCACAAAAGCTCTTTTTGTCTAGATTTAGTGGCTCTCTATTAGAAAATCTACTTCAGAAGTGAGTTTGTACTCGCGAGTGGCCAGTTTTGGCTGGAAGCAATGTGAGGGAACGCAAAGTCTTGCGTGTGCTAGTGGGGCAGGAGAATTGTCACACTCGCAAAAAAGTGCCAAAACCCAATCTCGCAAGAGCGAACAAACTCCACCAGTGGAGCGGAGTTCTACGCCCAGACCTAATCTCTTCTTCTTACAACTCTCCTCGTCATGCCTCCCGTCCCTTTTTCTTGTGCTCCAGTTCACTCTTTCTTCCGGTTCCTCACTTCCTCTTCAACTACTAGCATGCTGACCTCCCTTCGGCCTGGTTTCATCTTTATGACCATTTTGAATCAGTCATAACCTTCTCCTGCCCCTCGCCATGGTATGCTCTAGCTACAGTATGCTCTAGCCATCCATATTGGGAGTGCTTGAAACATATACAGGTGGCACAAGAGGACATATTACTGCATTCATTCTGCCCATCGAAGAAAGGATAAGATTTCTCCATGACTCCATGTAACTCTTTTTGGCTGCTAACTTGGGGTGGGGAAGGGTGCTGGGGAGGGGAATAGATTTCTGGGCCCATCTTAAAGGAAATTAAACTCTCAATGTCACTGCTTCTTTGTCCCCAAGGGTCAAATTGAACACCTCAGATTTGTCATAATTTTAGATCTAGAGAACATCTCGAAAAATTCAAGTAGATCTCCTACCTCTGGCAAGGATGTGTGCGGAGAGCCTTGCGATAAGAGCACATTGTCGGCATATAGAGGAATCAATATTCTTGTGCCCAGAATGTTACACCGGTCACAAACTCAGAATGATGCAGTAGGCAGGGCAAGGGCTCAACAAAGAGAGAAAACAGGAGTGGGGATGGGGGACACTCAAGCCTAGTACCTCTGTGCAGTGGAAAGGACAAGAAGGCCTTACTATTCAAAATCCTCTCTATCAGCGGAGCACAGTTGAAAAAATAATTTGCATAAATTAGGGCCTATTTCTATTTTCTTTAGGGTGAGATGCAGGAAAGACCAGGCCACCAAGTCAAAGGCCTTCTTTGCATCTAGGGAAAAGTTTTTCTTTAGAGATGTTTTCTTGACAAGGTAGATGGTAGTAATGATATAATCATGTGTCTGGAGTCTTTAAACACCTCTGCTCCGATTAGGGTGGGCCAAAGCCTGTAGCGCCTCATTTAAATGGGTACCCAGAATCTTAGTATATAATTTTGTGTCTATATTGAGCAACCCCATAGGCCGATAGGACACACAAAATGTTGCATCCTTGGTTGCTTCTGGGAGGACAGCGATAGTAGCTTCCTCCATGGTGGGTGTTGTGGACCTTATACCAGCAGAAACATTTAACAGACAGACCAATTTGGGAGTCAGTTTGGATGTGAACTTCTTATAAAAGTGGGCCATAAACCCATTGAGTCCCAGGGCCTTCTTAATTTGTAGGTATTTTATGGCCTGTTTGACCTCACCCAGATGGGTCGGTGCTCTAGCCTTTCATTCTGTATTCCTGCAATTTTTGGGTGCCTGATGTCCTCCAGAAAGTACTCCTGCAAAGCTATGTAGCAGTGTTCCTTACTGTATAAGTGAGAGTAGAAGCAGTGGAATTCATTAGCCTTATTGATGTCATCAGCAAATTTCCCCCCTCTACTGCTCTGAATTTCCTTTACATAAGATTCCCTTTTACCCCTCACAATCTTTGCTAGCTGTGTACCCACTTTATCCCGATAAATGAAAGAGTGTTTATTGAGGTGGAGAAGGGCAAACTAATCCTTATGGGTATAACTTATACGGAGCTGTCCTCTATCTGCAATACATTTGTCTGTAGTGTACAGCGGAGGGTTTGTACCCTCTCCCTCCAAATCCCAGATTTCTTGTTGTAAGCTTTGTACATCTTATTTATAGAGGCAGAGCCATTCAGCTGTTGCCGCTACAAAGCATCCACTAATCACCGCTCTGGATCATATCCTAAACGCCACTGATTGCATTTCCCAACTCTCAATGATCTCAAAATATTCCTCTTTTTGTTGGCTTATTTCTTCCTGTTGGGCCTGGCCGTGCAACAGTGAGGGATTATAGCACCAACTGTTGGGCCGCAATCACTCTGATGCTCACAGAGCGTACCCTAGCCATTAATACATTTCTCAAGAGAATATAATCTATATAGGAGTGGGCCCATTGGACTTGGGGATAAAAGGTGTGTCTCACCTAAGAAGCATGTAGTTCGCGCCAGGCATCCCCAAGGCCTAGGTTTGCTAAGGATTTCTTCAACCTCTCGGAAAAGACCCCTGTGTGGAATACTGCTCCCCTTCCCTGTTTCTGTGGGGATCCTATGTTATCTTAAAATCTGCTGTTAAAATATCCCATATGTATGACATCCCCTCATGCAACTTCTGCCAATTCTTTCAAGAATAGTAAGATATAGGAGTCCTGCTCTACGTTAGGAGCATAAAGTGTGGCCTTTGGCTTCGAGTATGAGTACGTTAATATTTCTTTAAGAATGTAGAGGTTGATAAAGTAGATGTGGGTAGTCTACTTTGAGTGTTGTGAAACATGTACGGTGCCGGCCCTATGAAACAACAAAGAAATAGAGAAATCAAACCAAAACTAACAGAAACTTCCAACAGTGAGGAGCTTCAAATGCCCCCCTGTAGTGCAGCACCTGAAGACAGAATACCCTCTATGTCACTGCCAACTGGGTGGGGGGGCGAGAGGATTTCCCTCTTACCCTAACAGCTCCAGAACAACGTTTGGTCCCTGACACACCAGCATGTCAAACGTGATTTGAACAGGTCCTGCCCCGCCCTGTCGGGAGGTTCAATTTTCTGCTGTATTATTGCGCGGTTCCCTTGGTGGCTCCAGTCCCTTGAGCCCATTTTTCTTGAGGGCAATTCTATCCTTTGTTCCTGTCTTGGAGATTCTGTCATATCAACTGGTGTAGATAGACCCAACAAGCAGGCCGACGCAGGAGATATATGTGTCTGTGTGGCGCATGTCACCTAGTTCAAATGATAGGCCAAAGGTGTAGCTCCATTCATACTGCGCACGTTTCCCAACGTTTCTTAGTGATTTCTTTAAATTCTGTCCAGCTCTGGAGAGTCACTTGTGCAATGTCCTGTAAGTAAGTAACATTTTATTTCAGTTATTTAAAACCATTTCTCCTTGACATAAATAGCACAAACATTTACAATTCTTTTTATTGCATAATAAAGTGAACTAAAAGGCCTAGTTTCGCATGATAATCTGCACTGAACAAAGTGCCAATAATAAAATAAAGCCAAGTTAGTTTAAATTACTGTGGGATACTTCTTTTTCGACGACACGGATGCTGTTTACTAGAGACAGAGGCTGAGAAGCGTAAGGATTTTGAAGTTTGAAAGATGCTAAAACTAGCCCTCAAAAGGTATTCATTGTAAAAGAGCGACCATGTCCTAAAGTCTGTTAAGTGATGTTCCCTACAAAATTCGGCACCAGACCTTTATGCATTGGACCACAACTCCCTGAGGTCCAGTTTGTTAGGCAAGCAATTAGTTGATGTTACTTTGGGGCATCAACAGTCTATCTGCGTTATTCCTGAATTTGATAAATTTGGGGATCACGTGCAAATTCACATGTTCGGATACCACGTTGGTTGAAGACATTGCAAAGTCACAAACTTCGTTTATTCAATAACGTTGTGCAAAAGCAGAGCAAATTTGTCAATGTTTCCTTTTGTTGTAAACAGAATCTGCAGTTACCTGTGGACGGGCGATCCAACCACTTTGGCAGTCGCTCCTGCGAAGAAAACAGACAGAAGAAGAGTTGGAGGAGACTGATTTAAAAATATCCCTCAAATATTTCCGCTACTCCCTGTGGCAAAAGATGTTTATTTGATTTTATTCTTAACCAGACGTGGCTTATTTTACTGTCTTTTGTTTGTTTGTCCCTATGAAAGGAGCTACGTTTACTTGTTTATCCAGCACGTTTTTGAAGATGTTGTAAATTGGCTTCTGTTCTATAAAGGTCCTGCAGCCAGGAACTGAAGTGCCACTGTGAAGAATGATGACTTGATTTCGATCTTATGGTTAGGCTGAGTTGAATTTCCTTCCAAAGATAGGATTGTAAAGTTGAGCCTGTGCTAGGTTTACTAAAAAATATTTTTAGGTTACTTTTTTGGCAAGATGTTACTTGACTAGACTAAGCTCCAGCCTAATTTGGGTTTGCAATGCATGCTGCAGGGGACTTGAATAACAGGCGGTATGCTTTGAATTGACTAATTTTAAGAAATGTTCCGAGTTTGTCTGGAATGGAGGGGCCCGCGGAGAGAGAGACTCGTTCTAGTCTCTTCGCGGGCACTTTCGGGAGGACAGGAAGTGGCGCATGGCACCGGATTGCTCAAAGGTAAGTAGGGGTGGGTTTTCCTAACAAGGGTTTATAAGGGGGGTGGGAGAGTGGGTCGGCCTCTTTTCCGCGCCGACCAGTACTAGGAAGGGCAGAGTTTTGCAGAGGTCCGTGGATCAGGCGAGGAGCGGGTACGCAGCTTTCAGGGTGGGCCGGGAGGCGTATACTTCTCTCTGAGTGTGGTTTTCTTTATTTTTGGGACGCGAGGCTCCGTGGCCGCAGCACGTCAATCAGCAGGCGCTTTCTGAGTGTCGGCTAACGCGCGAGGCCAGGCGGGCCCCACACCTGCTGTCCAGCCTTCGGTATTTTTGAAGCGCGAGGCTCGGCGGCCTCAGCACGTTTGGGACGGGGGGCCCAGGGGTCACAGTGTACAGAGGAGGCCAGACGGGCCCGGGAATCTATAATTGGGGCAATTTAGGACGCGTGAGGCTCGGCGGCCTTGACGCGTGCAAACAGGGGCGTCGGCTGGCACGTTGGGCACGTTGGGCTAGGCGTGCCCCGCGATCGTTTGGCATATTTATAGCATTCTGGCAGCGCGAGGCTCGGCGGCCTCAATGCTTTGGAGGTAGGGCCCGCGGGGGTCATTTTGCACATGGGCCCAAGCGGGACACGCGTTGGTGACAATTTTATATAATTGAAGCGTGGGGCTCTGCGGCCTCAGCGCTTTAGCGACAGGTGCCTAAAAGGGGTCTGAGGGCGCACGGTATTTGGTAGGGCCCCGCAATTGTTTTAAATCCACGCGGCTCTCGCCGCTCGGACCGCCCAGCGCCATGGCAACTAGCCATGATGCTGAGGCGGTTAGGGGCGCGCTTTGCATTTTGGGCGAAGCCGGACGTTCTGATCTACTCAGGCCTGGGGTCTTGGAACAGGCCTGGGTCAGTATGACTCGGCCGACGCGGGCTGCTTCGAGCCGGGTAGCGGCTGCAATTGGCACGTGCGAGTCCCAGGACTCAGATGGAGACAAGGATGTAGAGGGTGGGGCCCAGGGAGAGGAATCAGATACGGGCGCGGGGATGCTTGATGCGCACAGCCCTTTAATTGTCAGTGGGGAGACACAGGGCACACAGGTGGCAGGACCAGGGGTCACGGGAGAGGGTAGCTCAGGCACAATATTGGAAGGGCCCCCAGGGGCCAATGGGGACAATGCGAAAGGTGAGGTCCCTGTCTTACAGGCTGAGGAGGGTGAGCAGCCCTTGCCCGGGCCCAGTGGTGGGTGGGCCCCTTTAGACCTGTCTTGCCCAAAGGGGGGGCCCACAGCTCGGGGGGCCCCAGGGTCCCAGCCAAAAAACAGGGAAAGTACACAGGAAAATCCAGGGGGGGACAGCCAGACCCAGGGCAACCCCGAGACAGGCCAGAGCCACAAAACACAAGGTAGGTGGGGAGGCAGGGGCCCTTGGGGCCCTGGGCCCGTCCGTGCAGGGAGGCTGGGACCATGCAGAGGCATGGGACCTGGAAGCCAGGATTCAAGAGCAGCGTAGGGTTGTGGAGGAAACTGAGGCCAGGTGGGCTCAGTTGTGCAGGGACAGGGAGGAATCGGGTACCTGTGGTGATGCAATCAAAAGGGCCAGAGAGGTTCCGGACGTCAGAGGGTCGCAGCCATCTAGTTCAGGTGCGCGGTGTTGGGTATGGGTACCTCAGAACGAGGTGGGACGGGGCCAAGAGGCTAGAGCGGCTGAAGGGCCGGTCGGTGCTGGAAGCCCCAGTGGCGCACACGGCCACGTGGGAAGAAGTAAGCCAATGCCAACAGCCGAGGTTGGCAGAAGAAGGGCGATGCCAACAGGGCGCAGCACGGCCCAAACACGAAGCACTAGAAGGGTCTGCAGCGGCCTTCTCTACACCCCTGGAGCGTGGGTACCACAATGATGGTGTGCGCCATGTGGGCCAGGAAACAACAACTGCAGTGCCAACAAAGTCACGGGGGTATGTGGAGAACAGGTGCGAGTGGGTAGGCGATGAAGAGTTGGAATTGGATTATGAGGATGGCGGGGATGATTGGGAAGATGGAGAGATCCGGGATGAAGAGGTGAGCGGCCTCAAGAAGGGGGGGCGAGGGTGCAAGTGCAGCGCAACCTCTTCCTCTGCTTTTGTTTTACAGGACACCGTTAGGCTGAAGGGCCATCAGGAATGCAGCAAACGATGTCACGTGGTAGATCAATAAGGAGAACGACGTGCAATTTGGGGGAAACTGACGGAGGTAAGGGGATATGGTGGTCAGTCTGGGGCGACGGGGGGTCGCTAAGGTGCCATGCACAAGCAAATCCATTGGTGTGGGGGATGGGTCAGTGTTGGAGACAACAGGGTTAGTGTCAGGACAGAAGGGAGATGTGAACAAGGGCAATGAGGCTTCTTCCACAGCAGTTACAGCAGCTGGTAGTCAGACGGCACAGGACTACACGGGCACAGAGGACAATGAGGGGATAAGTCATAGGAAGCAACTCCCATATATGGGTTTGGCCATGCCCCTGGGGTCTCATGTAGCTGACAAAACAAAGACGAGGATATGGAAGATTGGGTATGTAGACGTTTTTAAGCTTCTGTATAGGGACATACAGGCCAAGGTGGGATATAAGGAGGAAGAATGGGAACCGGCACGCAGGCCCAGGTTTCCCATCAAAATGGACAATTAGACATCCGTTTTTCTCTTAATCGCTAGTATATATTGTGATAAGTACCCGGACAGGGCCATTGCGCTTTTCAAGTATATGGACATTATAAGGAAGGCACAGATGCATTTTGGGGGCTTTGCATGGCTGAGTTATGATGAAGAGTTTAGGGCTTGGGTGAGTGTAAATCCTGAAAAACCTTGGGGGGATGTAGACCGATAGTTATGGATGCAATGGATGGCATCGGCGCAGTCATCAGTGTCAACGCATACGGCGAGTGGGTTGCCAGTAATGTACAAGCCTTTTCAGTCACGCCCCGCCCCGGGGGGGGGGCGGCGCAGCTACCAAAACACTGGTGTCCACCACGGGGGCTTGTTGGAACTTCAACAAAGGTTTTTTCTCACGACCACAGTGTAGGTTTAAACATGACTGCTCCAAGTGCGGGGGCCGTCACCCAGTCACTCAATGTTTTTCCCTTTCCAGCCCGGCTGAACAATGGAGGGCGTCTAGAGGAAGGGGCGCGCAAGGCGCTACTGCGCCAAAGGGGTCCTACGCCAGTTAGTCTGGAGATGCTGTTGCCTTGGTTACACATCTATCCAGATGCAGATAAGGCTCGTCAGCTGGAATGGGGGTTTCGTGAAGGTTTCCAGGTGAGTTATCAAGGTCCCCAAAAAAGGAGGTGGGCAGTCAACTTGCGATCTGCTAAGGAACAGCCCCAGAAAGTGCGTGACAAACTGGCAAAAGAGGTGGCTTTGGGGAGAATAGCAGGGACATTTTATGATTGGCCAAGCGATCAATTGATGATATCCCCTTTGGGAGTTGTACCCAAAAAGGCGCCGGGCGAGTTCCGCATGATTCACCATTTGTCATGGCCTGAAGGTGCGTCAGTCAATGACTTTATTGCACAAGAAGACACCAAAGTGATTTATGCTTCGGGGGATGATGCAGTGAAGTTGGTTTTGAAGTGCGGGCGGAAGGCCGAAATGGCAAAATGTGACATACAATCTGCCGTTAGGCTGTTACCCATTCATCCAGCAGATTTTGACCTTCTGGGTATGCAGCTGGATGGAGCCATTTATGTGGACAGGGTGCTACCCATGGGCTGTGCAATATCATGCGCTCTATTTGAAACCTTCAGCACTTTCTTGCAGTGGGTTTTTGTCAGAATAAGTGGCCACCGGACGGTGACTCACTACCTGGACGACTTCTTATTTGTAGGGTCAACCACATCCGGGGCATGTGGTCGGGCGCTGGCAGATTTTCAGAGCTTACCAGACAGGAGTGCGGTTGGCCCCTTAAAAGACAGAGGGGCCGCTATCAGTTTTGACCTCTTTGGGCATCGAACTAGATGCAGACGCACTAGTGGCCAGATTGCCAGCGACAAAAGTGACAGAAATAATTGATTTTCTGGCGGTAGTGCGAACCCTTCACAAGATGGATTTGCGAACGGCTCAAAAATTGTTGGGATACCTTAATTTTGCATGCAGAGTGGTGAGGGGAGGTCGGACATTTTGTAGACGATTGGGGCTATCCATGTCAGGAGCAGTGCTACCACATCACACAATAAGGGTTTTGTTGGCCTTGATAGAGGACATCAAAGTATGGGAAACCTTTCTTAAAAAATTCAATGGGGTACCCATGTCCTTCGGTGACGTTGACACGGTGTGGCAGGTTCACATTTTTTCTGATGCAGCGGGAGCTTCGGCATCTACTGGGACGGGAGGTGGTACACTGAGGCATGGACTGGGATGGGAGGTGGTGCACCGAGGCATGGCCACCACAATGGCTGAAGCAAGGGAGGAGCATTGCTTTCCTTTAGTTTTTTCCATAATTAGTGGCACTGGCAGTCTGGGGTCAGGAATTGGCCAACAGGACAGTGGTTTTTCAGGTGAACAACAGGACAGTAGTGGAGTTAGTCAACAGACAGAGGGCTAGGGATCTCAGAGTGTTGCGCTTATTGCGCCAGTTTATGCTTAGGTGTTTATCTCTAAATGTTATTTTTAAAGCTGCACACATACCCGGGGTTTACAACGAGATTGCAGATTCCCTATCTCATTCACAGTGGCGGCGTTTTCGCAAGTTGGCGCCAGGAGCGGAGCGGAACAAGACTGCGGTCCGGGCAGACATTTGGGAGTGGGGGGCATGATGATCATGGGGCTGGTGGAGATGTCTTTAGTGGTATCCACACGGCGGAGTTACAGGCTTGCATGGTTGAAGTTTCAATCTTTTGAGTTGTTTTTGGGCAATTTCTGGGCACAAGGTCCACAGGCCCTCGAGGCACAGGCTTTACGCTTTGTGCTTTTTCCGATTAAGGAGGGTTTATCCCCAGCCACAATAGGAGAGAAGCTGGCTGGGGTTTCATTTTATGGGAAACTTTTCTTTGGTTATGATCCAGCGCATAATGATTTGTTAGGAAAGATGTTGAAAGGTTGGGGAAGAGTCAGGGCTAGTGCGGTTAAACCAGCAAGAGAACCCATTACTTTAGAAATACTGCTGGAGTTATTGCATGTGTTGCCAGCATGCTGTGCGGATGAGTACGAAGTGGGTTTATTTCGCTTATGTATGGTTTGGATGTTTTTTGGCGCTTTTCGAGTATCTGATCTGTTGGGCATAGGGAAAGAGATTGGGGTAAAGGTTAAAGAGGTTTGCATGCATAGGGACAGGTTTGGTATTTGGTTCAGGCGTTCAAAGACGGATCAGTTGGGGAAAGGAAAATGGGTATGGCTGGATGGGGGGGGGGGAAGAGCTGGTGTGCCCAGTAAAAGAATGGATGGCTTTTAAGCAAAAGCTGAGTATGACGGGAGAAAGTGGGGTGTTTATACAAGGGTCAGGGAGGAAGCTTACTAGCTATCAGTTGCTGCAGGTTTTGAGGATGGCTCTTGGTGGGACTTGTCGGCTTGCAGTGGATTTTGGCACACTCGTTCAGGATTGGCGCAGCTACAGCAGTGGCTCATCTAGGTTGGGACTGGGCTAAGATTAAGGCCATAGGTAGATGGAAATCTAGATGCTGTGAGCGTTATGTCAGGCCGGTATGGGTTAAAGGCACAAGAGGCTGGTTCAAGGAACGAAGACATAAAAAAGAGGGGGGGGGGGTTTAGGTTTTCATGACAGCCTTTATAGTGTTTTTTCTTTGCAGGATGTGTGGGTGGGCCACAGAAAGACAAGATGGTGACATGGCTGGTCGGTCATTCCTTCGTTCACTGGGCGGCGAAGTTTGCGGAAAAACAAATTTATGGCAGGTCGATGCGACTGCCTAGCAGAAACCACAAAGTTTATTGGTGGGGGAAGAGTGGCATGAGGTGGTGAAGTTTGCTTCCATTTATCACTGGTAACATGCCGCAGTGGGGATGTCCTAATTTATTACTGATTCATCTGGGGGAAAATGACTTGGTGAAGCTATTGGGGCTCACATTGATACAACTTATGCAGCGAGACTTGGAACTTTTGAAACAGAAGCTATGCGGGACATGTTTGGTGTGGACAGAATTTGTGCCCAGACGAGTGTGGTGAGGGGCAGTTAATCATGGAGCCATCGAGCGGGCTCATAAAAAACTGAACAGGGCAATGAGAGTATTTTGCTGGGCTCAGGGGATCAAGGTCCTGAGGCATGAGGACATTAAAGAACAACATGAGACATTGTTCAGAGCGGATGGGGTGCATTTTTTACAGTTGGGAAATACATATTATCTGACAGAGTTAAGGTTGATGTTAGGGGATTTATGGGGAGAGAAGCTGTGGTTTAGAGAGCAACTATAAAAAATAAAATAAAATAAAAACCTGAAGACGGCTGTTTTTCCCGGGCGGTGCAGCAAAACGCCAAGTGGGTTTTGCTGGATGGCAGAAGATGGGGGAGGGTGGAGAGCCAGATGCCAGCTTGTCCACCCTTCCAAGGGGAAAAACAAGAAGGTGAAGGATCAGAGTGGGGGTGGGGGGTAGGTTACAAGCAAGGAGGGCATGAGAGGAATAGGGGAGTGTCTCGGGGAGGAGAATTGACAGGAGGTTTTGGAAGAGAGAATGAGGATCAAGGGATTCTTTAAAAGTTAGGGTTGGTTAACATGGGGGATACAGTTTCAAGTTTATTGATGTTCATGTTTAAATCCTGTCCTAACTAAATGGCCTTTTACACCAATGATGGGTGTCACTGTATGTGTGTCCCGATGGAGGGGCCCGCGGAGAGAGAGACTTGTTCTAGTCTCTACGCGGGCACTTTCGGGAGGACAGGAAGTGGTGCAGAGGCGCCGGATTGGTCAAAGGTAAGTGGGGGTGGGTTTTCCTAACGAGGGTCTATAAGGGGGTGGGAGAGTGGGTCGGCCTCTTTTCCGCGCCGACCAGTACTAGGAAGGGCGGAGGTTTGACCACCCACCCACCCGGCATTTTAAAGAGGGTGAGGAAGGAAAAACTGCATTAGGGGGCGCAGGAACGGGGGGAGGAAAGAGGGGGTTTTGAAGTCAGTTAGGGCTTGTGATTTTATAGGGTTTTAGCAGAAGATGGGGGAGGGTGGAGAGCCAGATGCGGGCTTGTCCACCCTTCCAAAGGGAAAAACAAGGAGGTGAAGGATCAGAGTGGAGGAGTAGGTTACAAGCAAGGAGGGCATGAGAGGAATAGGGGAATGTCTAGGGGAGGAGACTTGAAAGGAGGTTTTGGGAGAGAGAATGAGGATAAAGGGAATCTTTAAAAGTTAGGGTTGGTTAAAATGGGGGATACAGTTTAAAGTTTATTGATGTTCATGTTTAACTCCTGTCCTAAATATATGACCTTTTACACCAATGATGGGTGTCACTATATGTGTGTCCCGAAAGCGCCTGTCCCGAATGCTACTATTAGGAATTAATTTTACTTTGGCTGCTCTTTTATTAAGAGGAGCAAAACTTGATTAAATGTTTTGTGTCGTAGGCTTGAAAAGCAAAGATTAGGGACGAAATCTTGGATTTTAGTGTGTTAAAGTTTTGCACGTGTCCACCTCGATCTTGCAGCCAGATTCCTAAGTGTTTCTATTTGTTGTTTTGGTGATGAGGTTGACGCCTAAATGGCAAATGGCTTTCTTATTTATTTTTCGCTCAAAGTTCACTGTTTGTTTTCCCAAAGTTAACTGCCATTTGATTTTCTTTGCAGTGTTTATCCAGGACTTTTAGAAGTTTCTGAAGAACTACTCCTGTTCTATTCCGCAGGACCACGACATCAGGGTATTTCTAACAAAGTGATGCGCCTATGGCTAGTGCTCAACAGATGGGAATTCACTGTGTCTAATTGTAAGATCAGGTCTGAAATTAACAAGTGATAAAACATTGAAGCAAGCACACATCTTGCTTCAGCCCTCTGTGTGAGAAAAGTTCAGGAGAAAGTGCCTAATTTGTATTTAGTTTAATTTACACCCAAGTGTCCCTTTAAAGAAGTTATATAGCACACATTAGTGACAGGTATGTGCCAGCAAGCCAGATTTGCCAGAATAGATTCCTATTGAACTTTTAGAACGTATAAAGATGGTGCAGAGCACTACTGATTTTTCGATTGCCATAGAAAAAGCTACCAAATTATCTGTTGTGCTGGCCATAGCTTTAAATCTTGTTTGGTTAAACACGATTAATTTTTCTTCACTAATCAATCCTCTAAATCCTCCAGTAATAAATGGGCAAAACATTTTAAGAGGGCTATCAGGAGGGGCGGTTCCTCTGCTATGGTGGAGGAGCATCACCCCCACGCCAGCAGCTGCAAAACTTTACAGTAAAATCATAATAAACTATGTTTATCATGGTTTAAATGTAAAGGGGAGGAGCCATGGGGCGTGTCAGGGACAGAGGGGGAGTGCATAGCACCCCCCCTCAGTGCCCATGTATGTGTGGCCGGCCAGCTCACGTCCACCAAACATATATGCGCACTAGGCTCTCTCCAACCTGGCACTGTGTTGCTGGGTTGGAGAGAGCAGGCAGAGACTACCACTCTGCCTCGGAGAGCCCTGACAGGGTGCTCCGTCCAACTCTACTGCTGCTTTCATGCTGCCAGCAGTTCCTTCCGCCACATGCAGCGCCACGACACCCCTTTTCCCTCCTGCGAGCCATGACTGACTATCAGCCGATAGCTATCTGGGCTTGAAAACAAACCTTTCCTATAGATAAGATGCAATATTGATCCTCACAAAGATGCTGGTATGTCATGCACAGTTACATAAAAATTAAATAAATTATAGGAGCAATTTGTCCAGTGCTCAGAAACCTGTTTAATGATCGGAGCTGGCAGCCCATTTGCACCAGGAGCACCATCACCCTCGCTTTTCCTAATGTGATACTTTATTTTATTATTATATTCAAAGGACACAAGAAGGCTATTTGAATTTTCAAGGAGTGAGGTGATTGAGTGACAGTATCCTGGTGAGTGGACCTTATATGGTACATTCGTAATGCTTGAGAAACATTGTTGCCGGTTACCAGATTGAGCCCCCTTTCCATGTGATTATTAAGCAGCCAGAACTTCGGCTGATTTTTGTTGTTGACTGTTTAAAAAAGGGCTATCCAGTCAGTCTTCCTGAGATCTCTTGGTATCCCACAATGATTTTCTATAGCTTTTAAGTAGCTCTTTTTATCTTGCTTATCTGTTCTGACGGGTGTTGAATCAGTTGTATACCATTTATTTTGAGTAAAGCGTTTGCAATGACGTGCTGAGTGACCCATATCTAGAAGGCAGGTATTTAGCTTGCCTTTAACTTGCATATTTGTCCTGGCAAATAGCAGTGTTTGAAACAGTTTATAGCAATTATAGTTTGATATTAAATGGCATTCTCATTTTACTATTTTCCAGTAGTCTTGATTGAGTGAAATTCCTACTACTGCCAGTGTTGTTGCAAGACTGTTCTTATTAACTATGGTGAACTGCTTGGACACGTAATCAACCTAATAGACCGTACGGGAACTGTGTTAGAAACAAATGTTGCCAGACTCCCTGGCTTTGCGCAGAATCTATTCATTTTAAAGTATTGGTGAAATTTGACCAGCATATCCCTCAGTCTTTGCTGTTGGGCTGATCTTCTGGGGCTTGGGCCGTGGATCCTGTCAAGACAGAACCTGCCTGTTTATCGCCAAAAATGGAAGAGAATATTCCCGTAACAAAGGTACCATAGTTGACGTCTAATACCTCCTCACGTGGTCCTCTTCTTCATAGATTATCTCTCTGTGAACAATTTTAAAGGTCCTCCAATTTATCAATGTCCCCTTCAGCTGGGTCTCCAGTGTAATACTCTAATTCTTTGTGGTTGAATGATCGCTCTCAAGGCGCTGCAGTTGAGATTCAGCATTGATGATCCTCTGGTCTATTGAGTCAACATTTCAGTATAGCTCTTGAATTTTAGCCCTCAGGTCTGAGCACAGATCCCCAAGACCTTGTCAAAGTCTGGCGGAGTTCATCACAAAGCTCGGACTTAAAGGCACATAGGCTCTCCGAGGAGAATAGATTTAATCTAAGCCATGGCGGTCTGGCCCCAATGAGGTTGAGCACTCTCCAAATCATCGTCACCTGTTGAGTGCGGTTGGGTCTTGTGAAGATAGGCCAGGAGGCCACTGCAAGCAGACTTCTCTTTAGGGGAAATGTGAGGGCCTCCCAGCCATTTCCAAACTACTGGGGGCCTAAATGTCAATGTGTGCAGAAGGTGGTCTTGCAGATGCCTCTATATGGAGGCCAGGGTGAGTGGCACCATGAAGGGCTTCTGCGTATGCTAGCAGCAAAAGTTCATAAACAAAATTTAATGGGCAGCCGTTTCACTACATTGTTCCCAATCCCAAAGGAAGCCCCCATTCATCCCTCCAGCATATAACATGTGCAGAGGCCTTCCCCTGTTTGTATCCTGCTTGTATCCT
The DNA here is from genome assembly GCF_031143425.1 of Pleurodeles waltl. Taxonomy (NCBI): domain Eukaryota; kingdom Metazoa; phylum Chordata; class Amphibia; order Caudata; family Salamandridae; genus Pleurodeles; species Pleurodeles waltl. The sequence continues at coordinate 786,260,909 of NC_090436.1, forward strand.
GAATCATCCAGAACCATAGGGCTATGATTCCCCTCACCCAGTCTATATTGGTGCAGTGTCTGTGAGCTCAAGTGAACCAGGGAGGGAGGCTAGGGGGCAATTCAGCAAGTGCTCATGTAACGGTGTAAAGACTCATAATTTACGTGTGGGCTCCAGTAGCCCCATGATCGTGACGGGTCCTTTCCTCTCTTGTGCACCAACCTTTCCACACGCAGTGCCTATTCATGTCATCTGTGAGCCTTGATTCCTCAGTTGGCACTTGTACCACAGGAGCAAGTAATCCACTGCACTCTGCAGTCTTCTGTCCACAAGCCATCCTCGGTAGCACATCGCCCGTACCCGGGTCAGAGGTGCACTCAGTCCTGCTTTGCTCCTCTCCAGCATGGAGGCTCAGGCCGCAGCTGCCACGCAGGTTGACAGTCCAAGCAAACTATTTGAAAAAGAGCCCTCACGTTCACCTCACAGCTTATTACCTGTTGCTCCACCGTTGCCTCATCCCACCAAAGGGTACCTGAGCTGGCATGGGTATTCAAAGTCTTGCCCCTGTTTGCAGGCTAGCACTGCAGGCCGTGCAGCGCAGCACCCTCTTCTGGATCAAGCAGCCCCTTCCATCATGCAATGGAGGTCCACCAGAGCCTCATTACCATCCCAGATGACAACGTCCTGTCCACAAGGGATGTCGGAAACTCGATGGTGCCCAAAAGCAGGAGATGAGTATGAAGTTAACTTTGAAAAGAACCTGGCCAAGCAGGACCAGTAGCAAAGCGAGTAGTTCTACTCCACCATCTTGACCACTCCATCATTCTTAATCTGTTAAAACCTGCATACAAGAGTTTGTGAGTATTTAGCCAAGGAAGTGTCGTTATAATGTCTTGTGTTGGTGGGTGCAGCATATAACCACAATATTCAATCAGCTCCCTCACAGTCACTAAATATATGAATTATTTGTTAAGTGAGCACTTTTATTTGAATTTCACTGTACAAGAACAATTTTCATTGCTTCTAGAATCCTAGAAATATCTGTTTTTGGCATGACCTCTAATTTTCAACCAATGTAGATGTAGTACTGTTGCATTAATCATAAACATGTTTTTTTAGATGAATGAAGTTCCTGTCCGGCTTGAACAGTCTTTTGCATTCAAAAATACTGATTGGTCTTTAGGTAAACAATGCATTGAATACAGAATTTCCAATGTGTACATTAAAAATTCGTTGTTTGTACTGCCCAGCGACTTTCTTAATCAAACGCCATTCAAATTGTAATGCATTAATCAGTATCTTACTAAACCCACGTATCGACCATTTGTTAAAGTATTAATTAAAATTCCTGTACTGAAATCAAATTACATGTAGTGTCTGGCTTGCTAAACATCTTTTAATGATCACTGAAATTAAATAAACAAAATATTTCAACTTCTTTAATTATGCAAATTCAGATTTTGAAAAGATGCCTGCAATGTAACTAGAAGTTCGAACAGTTCCTGTTCATATTTATAATTTTGCATTGTGTTTTGCAGCATCAAAAGCAACTGACTTCATTTACGAACTTAAATATATATATTTTGTCATTATAATTTTGAAATCATTGTCCGTTATGTTAAATGTACCTGAAACATTTTCTGCATCTATCGCTTATTTGTATAACAGCTTCTGAGCCAGATTTATGAGTTATGGCAATAGCAGTTAATCCCTTCTGCTGTTTTCGACCTTCAAGAAAATATAAATGTTAAAATTTTCATGCAATGTGTCTTTGTGTAGTTTTATGACTTCTAATGAAAAATCATTCACCCAGTCTTGACATTGCGGCCTATACTAATGGTGTTAATGTGCACTGTGTCATATCTAGAGTCTATTTTATTGGCCGCTAGTCCTGTTACTCCTTAAGCATTTTTGTTATTACATTAATTTGCTTGAGAACTCCCAACACAAGTTATCCCAGATTCAGGATAAGCATTTTTAAAAGTACGATCATTCACTATTGCTTGCATTTCATCTTCATTCAATACTCTTTCCCGTTTCCAATTCGAGAAGTAAGAATAGTTTTCTTTAAGTATTAAAGGTGCTAGCGATTCATTAATGGTAGTGAAACCTGCAGACGTTTTCTGTTGAACTGTATCATTTAAAAATACCAAATATTGTGGAAACTAAAGTACTAGAAACAAAGGGCCTCAAAGGGAAGTCAGAATGATTGGACCGTCAAAGCCACGGGGAGGAGACTGCCATTATACCAACTGCCTCCCTCCCAGTTGTATTATGATGTTTCCACAGGGCTGACCGGAGGAAACATTGTATTACAAAATTTTTGCCGATCAGACCGGTGGAAACAGTGCCATGGCATTGGCCTCGACTCCACTAGGGGGAGGTGTGGCACAACAGCACCCACAAAATGCTCACAAGGGTGCTGGTAGGGGGGTCCCTGCATGGCCCATGCCCTTGTGGCCCCTAGCACTGGCTTTCTGCCGGCCCTTTCAAGGCATGGGCCCGCCATGAAATGGCTGGTGGAAAGAGGCTTTGTGGGTGAGCACAACTCCGACTGTAGGGATCCAGGATCCTGGAAGTGGCGGCTGTTCCCTGGTGGTCCAATCATCAGGGTTGTAATTTGCCAGTCGTACCGCTGGGAGTGCAGCGGTCCGACCTCCACCACAGGTTTAATGGACCTCAGACCGCCAACCCATAATTTGGCCAAAAAGTATCTGGCCCTTGTATCTGCCAACTCTCTGTACCTCACACCAATAGTACTGGAATGGATACACTCCAAGATGAATAACTTTTCTCAGTATATTCATCTAAGAATAAAAAAAAAAAATAGATCTCCTTGTGCCTAGAAATAGACACACAGGCGAGGTTTTTTACATTCCGGTTATTAAAATACTCAAATTATGAGAGCAACAATTACTGCAGCATTCAACATTTTCATCTGACACATTTTCTAACTGTAGAGGTGGTGCCATAGCAAACGTCACATTATCAATTGTTATTTCATTTCTTAATTGATATTTGGTCTGTTCTCTAGACTGATTGCTGCTCCATTCTGTGAGTGGAATCTGACTGGGACACATTCTGCGACAGAGTTGTTTACAGCACAGTCAGCATAGGATTTGGAAGTTGCACTGGTCTATCGTACACGATACCGCAAATCCTGAAGCAGAGTAAGATATGACTGATCAGGCAAAACGGTTAGATGATACATGTCTTGACAAATTATTTATTGATCTCTCAGCACCTAACAGATTTTGGTCCCAAGAACTACCACTGTCAAAGATCCTCACAGTAAATGTTTGGTTGAAATAATGTTAGCCTTCTCTACAACGTCTTTGAACTGGGCCTAATGGGAAGTGAGTATTAGAGATGCACCATACCTTAGCAAGCGCCTCCACTAATATATTAGAGGAAAAAGCTGACCCTTGATCAGAATGAAATGCACAAACTCCACCCTTCGCTGCTAAGCCTAACAAGTCTTTTTAAGACTGTGCAGGCCACAGCCTGGCGTGGGGCCATAACCACACGACTCATGTCCATGAGTCTACTGTTACTAATATATATCTGTCTGCTGACTGAAATGGACTGACATGTTCCCGGTACACATTTTGGAAAGAATATGCTGCGTTCTCAAACAAAGTTGGTCTGAGGGATCTAACAATTGTACAATTTGTTTTTGGGACAAATTTCACATTGTAGTACATACTGTGTTGTTTGATATGGCATTAAAAGCTACTAGTAAGGCTCCTTTAGGATGCATAATGTCGCAGACACACCAGCTTGTGCAGAGCCTATTCATTCAAGAGCAAATTTTATTCAATTTAATTAGTTAGACTAATTTGGCATACATTGTTCTGCTATTTTAGAAATGTTTACAGTAGGGAACCCATCTTGTCCAAAGAAGTAATTGTCCCTCTCTGGAAAGCCTGAAGAAGGATTTTTTTTGTAAATTTTGTGATGATTGGACTTCTATGTGTATCTCTGGGTCAATCCTCGTTTTTGACCAGGTGGCTCCAACAACTTTACAAGCCTGCACATGTACTGCTGATTTTGCAAAGTGATCAACTACCGAAATACAGTTACAGAGAAGTCCCTCACTTTGGTGTGCCAGACTGTGCTAGATTTCCACCAATAGAAGCTGTCACTAGATGGCCGCAATCTGAGCTCACCACTGTTTAGCTTTTATCATTTTTCTCCATGACTCTTTGTAATCATTGGTCTACCAATAATTCAAACCAACATTATATGCCTGTACATAAAAAGCTGAGTTTGATACAGTATAGTTGGACCTGGCCCTTTCTGCAGGGCCTCTCCGGATTTTTGCCTTTCTTTTCTGAACCTGTTGCTGTTAACCTTTAGGACTCTGTGCACTTTTCCCTGCTAAAGACTGGTAAAGTGCACGTGCTCTCCCTTCTAAACATGGCAAAATTGGCCTACACATGATTGGTACATTTAATTTATGTATACATCCCTATTAAATGATATTACATGTAGCCTAGAAATGACCACCCACGAAGACTGCCAACCAAAGCTCCAGCAGAACCTGCGCTTAGTGCCAACAGCAATCACCCGTATTATATGCCAATGGAAAGCTCCAGCTCCTCACATGGACTCAGGAAGGTAACTCTTCTGTGGGAAGAACCTGGCCCCTGTATCTGACCCTAGCTCCATCGCTGTAATCTGAATTTGTGACTTTTTTCCTGGTCCAGCACAACCAAATCACGCCGATCACCATGAGTGATGCTTTGTGCTTTTTGGAGTTATTTTGACCTAAACTGTTAAACTCATATCTCCAATTCTACTGATTGGTTTTGGGGTTTTCTTGTGTTGTGTTTTCACTTTATGACTGTTTGAGCACTGTATACATACTTTACATATTGCCTCAAGGTTAAGCCTGACTGCTTTTGCGCCAAGTTACCACAGAGTTAAGCTGGTTTATTTAGTGATTTTTGTGGTTCACTCTGACAAGGTGTGTGTTCATTATTTGAGTGGGGCTTCCACCACTCTTAACTAATAACCCATTTTTTTCCAAAAAGTGCAACTGTAGGGGAAGTGTTAGGCCCATTCCAATCTGTGCAACAGTAGGGAAAGCATTGGACTTCACATGAATGAAATGTACTATTACCATGCCAAACAACACACAGCAGAAGGGAAAGTGTTGAATTTTAGAAGGGTTATTGTTTTTTTCTTTTATTTGGAGCAGACACACAACATTTCATCCATATCCCAAAATAGTTCCATCTATTTGATCAATTTATCACAAAACACACACTTCTGAATAATAATACGAGTCAATCATCAAACAACGGACAGACCAAGCTCAGGGGAACAAAGTATGAAATAAATTCAACCCTTGCCAATTGTATATATCACCATTAAATAACCCCCACGGGTGTCAAACAGAGCTCCCAGAAGCACACCAATCCCACATTTCTATTTTATTCTCAACCCAGTGCGCCATAGATGCTCAAATCACAGCCCCTCGTTTCCGAGTCCTCTTCCCCATACAAATGTAGAAGGCTTTCTCCGTATTGTACATGCTCAATGTCTGGGTAAGCCATTGCTGCACTGTAAGGGGGGCATTCATCCCAGCACACAGCAGTTATACAGAGGCGTGCTACCACCATGAGAACAAAAACAAAATAAAGTATCCCCCGGTCTCTGTCTGTGCTTTGATCGACCCCGTTTAACATCAAGTGATGGAGTGATGTTGACTTCTTCCTACAAAGCTACCCTTGTGAATGCCCTAATTCCCTCCCTAAATGCATACAGTTTAACACAGCCTTAGGTCATATGTTCCATGTCTGCCAGGTCCCACCCGCACAGCTGACAGCAGTCATCGGTTTTTTTTCCTTATCGGACCAGCTTGGCTGGGGAATAATACAGATTGAAAACACTCTTATAATGCTGACTCCTCAGACAGGTCATGAGCAAAGAAACCATGGCAACCTCTAATGACTCCTCCAGGTCTATCCCCTGAATTCCCAATCTTGCCTCCTACTTCTCACTCTGAGATTCAAGATCATCCATGACGGCCTCATTCAACAGCCTATATATTTGACCATTCCCATCTCCCTGGATCATATGCTCAACAAGCAGAATCCTTTCGAGAAACAGTACTCCATCCCCAAGTTTAGCAATAAATTCCCTAATCTGTAGGTACTTAAAAAAGGTTTCACCACCCCAGCAAAACATGAGCTGCAGATCCCTGAACAAGGATAAACTGTCATGAGTGAAAAGGTCCCACAGACTAACCATGCCTGCTTTCTCCCAAACTTTCCATACCCCATCGTGAAATATAGAAGGGAATATGGGTGATTGTATCTGTTATATCCTGAAATTCTGCCATGCCTCCTAATCTGCATCCAGATCTTGTATGCAGCCCCCACAGTCTTTTTTTTCTTCTTTTTTTGTCCTTATTCCCGTAACCCCAAAGTCTGAAGCATCTATCAAGTACACCTCTGGAATAGTGGATTCCTTCCAATTCAGTTCCCGTGTGCCGCTATTAGACCAGGGAGTGAACCATATCTCTGGGCTAAATTAGCTCTACGGAACACTACTACCTCGCGTTCCTTTGGACTCGCATTTGTGTAATCATAGGACAGGCACTAATTTGTTGCAAGCCAGTTTATTAGTGGCCCCCAGAACTCACATCTCTTCTCAGTTCTTTCCTTCCTTCTGGTATCGCATATTAAATTATACATTAATGAGTCTTTCCTTTCAACAAATGTTGGGGGGTCGGACTAGTCCATCTCCTACATATCTCTCTCCTAGCCAACAGAATCATATAAAACAGCAACTTAGCACTATCCTTTTTTATCCAGTTCTCTCCCTGTGTGCAACCAAAGATAATCAGAAAGGGGCTTACCTTATACTTCACAGGTAAAATCTTATTAATGTAATCACCCACCTCACTCCAAAACCGACTAAGTCGAGGACCCTCCCAGAACATATGCATATCACTGCAGATTCCAAGCCGAATTTCCCACACCTGACCTTATTACCGGGCTTCAATCTTGTTAAATTCTCGGGAGTCCAAAAGGCCCTGTGAATTGGAAATAAATGATTCCTTCTTAAACAAGCAGGTTTAACTGTAGAATACAGCAAATCAATAGATACTTCCCATAACTCTCTTATCTGTGTTCCTGGGAAATGTTATTTCCAAATTTCATCTGGTATAAGGAATTCACCTTCTATCATGTCCAGGAGTGTCCAGTACCATCTCAATAGCCCTTTTTTGTCCATGTCGACCTTCTGAAGCAGCATTTCCACCTCATTCAAGCCACCCACTCCACCTTTGATCTCTTTCACCCAACTCCTTATTTGCAAGTATTTAAAGTTAGAGAAACTACCTGCTGATTCCTAATAAGATCTTCATAAGAAATCAAACCTTCTGCTGTACACAGTTGCTCCCATCGCCAAAACCCAGCCTCCTTGAAAGGTACAGCTAAAACATCTTTAGTCCATTCTGGCGAACCAGGTGAGTTCCATATGGGGGCATATTTACTATAATAGGGCATGTTAGTGGCCCTCCTCACTTCGTGCCAAATTTTGGCCCAATCAGTATTCTAAATTTCACCTTTTTAAAAATTTGTGGTCCCCAAATTTATACAAGAAACCCACTTCTGCAACCTTCTCAAATTTCATCATTACTTTTAAAATCTGCCCCAATTCGGAGATGGTAGACCCACCCAGGGCCCCTCTCGTATTCTTTATAAAGGTTGCCCAGGCATAAAGTTGTAGATCCGTTAGTGCTAACCCCCTTTTCTCTTTCCTCCGCCTCAACTTCTTCCATGGTATATGTACTCCTTTATTGCCCCATACAAAACTACTAATCTCGCCTTGAAATTTACTCATCAATTTCTCAGAGATAATTAATAATATTCTCAGTAGAATCATCATTTTAACCAAACTGACCCTTCCTAAGATCGTAAGGGGTAGATTGGTCCAGTTTTTCATCCGCTTACAAGACTCATTCATAACTCTCTCTGCGATTTCCCCCATATCATATGTTATCGTGATGCCCAAATATTTCAGCTCTCTGTTGTTCATAACACTACTCTCGGGCATATTGCAAGTCATGACTTCTGTTTTACCTTTATTAACCACATACCCGGCAATCTCCTCGAATTCTGTCATCAAATCTTCCAAAACAGGCAAAGATTGTTTCAAATTACTTGTATAAATCATCAAGTCATCTGCATATAGGGCTACTTTTCTGTACCAATTCCCACACTGGAACGGGGTTATCATACACTCACTTCTAATTTTACAGGCCATGGGTTCTATGTATAAACTAAATGGCAGTGGGGATAGTGGACATCCCTGTCTAGTTCCCCTCACAATTTTAAAAGGGTGAATTAAAGACCCATTAACCAAAATTCTAGCCACCGGGTTATGATATATTAACCGTAATACCCTTATAAACCTCCTTCCCAAGTTAAGTGACTCACAGAGAGAGGTCAGATATGACCATTAACCATATCAAAAGCCTTGGCGACATCAACCATCACCACCACTAAAGGTACCTTACACGTGCTTGCCAAGTCGATTGCACCTATCAAACCTTGAGTTAACAACATAATTTTAGCAAAAATGTTATAGTCGCTATTCAATAGAGAGATTGGCCTATAGGATTCACAACGAGTGGGGTCTTTTCCTGGCTTTATTATTTAAGTAATCGTTGCCTCCCTCCATGAGGGGGGAGCGTAGCCCCCTCCAGCAAAATATTATCACATCACCCTGCAAAAACATCTGTTATAGGGTCCCCTAAGTTTTATAGACTTAAAGGGGTAGCCTATCCGGACCTGGCGCCTTCTCTGGTTTGCCCGAACGAATCACCTCCTCCACTTCACCCCGCTCAATTACTTCATTCAGAGTTCTTTTATCCTCGTCCCCCAAGGTGATAAGATCTACATCTTCCAGCCATTTGCGTACCATCACTGGAGACACCTCTACCCTCTCTGTATAGAGATCCCTAAAGAAATCTTGAAACAATTCTCCTATGTCCTCATTCCCTCTAAAAGTAGCCTCTAGATTTTTCCTCTGGATTTCCATCACCTTATTTCTCACTTGATTTTACTTTATTTGCCATGCAAGTAGTTTCCCACAATTTTCCCCATAGTAAAAAAAAGTCATCCTATTAGCTTCACAACTTTCCCTAACTCTTTTATCTAATTAAGCTGCTAGCTGATTTCGTAATTCTCGGAGTACCCTGGCTAATCTTTCAATTTCATCCTCCCTGCCCCTTTAATCTATCAGCACCTTTTCCACTGACTGTATACGCCCTTCAAGACGCTAATCTTATTTTTGTATATTTTCCTCTTAAAGGAGGCTGCTCTAATCAATCTACTTCTCAAAAAAGCTTTAAAAACATCCCACACTATCTCTGGTGGTGATGAACCGGCATTCAACTTAAAGAATTCTTCTGTATCTGTTCTCAAACCTGCCACAATGGCTTCGTCAAAAAGGAGGGTTCTGTCAAGCATCCACCTACTCTGTGCAATGTTCCTGCTGACCCTAAAACTCACACACACTGCTGAATGATCTGATAAGTGTACTCCAATATGAGAAATGTCTTCAACACTCTCTTTCAGCCTCCCATCTACTAACACATAATCAATCCTAGATTGATGTCTATACTTTTTATTATTATATGTATACCCCCACCTTATTCCCATCCGTTCCCTCCAAATATCATGTAACCCAAATTGAGGCATCATATTAATTACTTGAGATCGCATCTTCTCATTCATTTTCGATCTACTCCCAGCTGACCTATCTAGGTCATAGTTTAATACTATATTAAAATCTCCTGATATCCATATTATTGGATTCGAGAATTGTAACAGGTGCTGGTACAATTCTAGCAGGGGCTGAACATAATTCCTATTCTGGCCATAATAACCCACTAAAGTAAACACCTGATTGAAAGTCACCAACTTCCCTATTACCCACCTGCCTGCTTTATCCATGGGTCCTCCCTGAAAGGAAATTTCAGGGTGATTTTTAACTAATATAGCCACCCCCTTACTACCCTGGGCATGTATGGAACTTAAAGTATGCTGAATCCATCGATTTGACTTAAACAACGTGATACACTCCTCATTAGATAGATGTGTTTCTTGCAAGATTATCACCATAGCTTGGATATCCCTACGGTATTGCACTATCCTGTTATGCCTACTCCTTACCCATAAACCATTGACATTCCACAATAGGAGCCTCAGCTCTTTACCATTCATCTTCTGACCTTTACACACAATCTGCCTGCAACCACCCTAGAGATTTGCAAAAAACAGTTTGTATCAAGTACATGTGAATAGGTTTTTTCCCCTTGCTCCCCACCCTGTGCACCCCCTAACCCCCAACTTCCCCCTAACTCCGGTGACTCAACCTCCATATCCCTGAGAGATCCCACCTTATCTTCCTCACTGGCCAATAACGCCTTGGGAAGGCTCCTCCCGGTCCTTGAAACGCAACAGTAATGAGTCTGCGCTCCTTAACTAGACAGCTGATTGCCCTTATCTAGCATCTTAATGATTACATCTACATCTCTGCTATCGCTAAAGGTGGACATTTTATTGTTATCCATCACTCTCAAGGAAGCTGGGAATTTCAATTGGGCCGCAGCCCCTAACCGCTTCAAAACTTCGATTCTTTTCCCCAGTTCCCATTGTTTGTTCAATGTCAAACTTGATAGATCAGATCTAATCTCAAAATTGATACCCTCAGCAGTTAAAGTCTTTTTTTTTGTGCAGCCGCTAAAATACGCTCCTTAACGGCATAAGTATGGAAGCAAACTAGAATCTTTCTAAGTTTATCTCTATTGGGGATTTTTCAAAATGGATCCCTATGTGCCCTCTGGATATCTTTTACTAAGTCTTCTTCTTCATCGCTTCAAATCCCCACCTTCCAGTCCTTCGGGGACTTTTAACAACTTCAAGTTATTTCTCCTCAATTTATTCTCCATTAACTCAAGCTTTAATTGAACCTTTTCCTCCCCTAATTTCAGATGTTGAATTGCCTCCCTATTATCTTCCATAACTCTCCTCAAATCACTGACTTCTACTTCCAGGACAGCTGTCCTTTCTGCAAGATCATCAAACTTCTGCCCCAGGGCTTCACATAAATCTCTTATCTCCTTCTGGTTAATATTTGAAATCTCAAAACTACCTCTAACCTCCACCGCCAGATCTCGTATCATTCCTGCAATAGACTGACCCACGGGTTCCTCCGTCGGGACCTGCACCTGGGGGCTCTGCCCCTCCTCCAGCTGCTGTAAGTCCCCATCTCCGCCCTGCCTCTCCTCATACTCTAACACCTTCTGATAGCTGGTAGTAACACTTTTAGTGAAGTTTGCCACGTCGTCTTGACTTGAAGTCCCACTGTTATTAATCTGGTCCAAGTTAACCTCTTCCAGCTTCCAGAATTTGGAACCTATTAAGGAAGCACTAACTTTGTGGGCCCTGATGAGTCTCCACATTCCCTTCTGGATTTGAAGCAGCCCCTGCAATCTCAAATTTAATATTCTTGTAGAATCTGTGCTCGATGTTCTTGACAAAGCACCCCCTAACCTCCACCTCCAGAGCCAGGTCATATATAGTAGGAATTTTAGCCTCTAATGTAGCCGATCTCCCATAGTCTGTAACAAGAACCCCCATGCAACAGAGCAAAGCAGCCCAATAGTAGGAGTTGAAGTTGGGGACTGCCCATCCTCCCCTGCATCTAGGAAAGACCATATACTTCAATGCCCACCAAACCTTTTTATAATGCCAAATAAAGTTAATACAAACAAAGTCTAGTTTTTGAGCCATGATGCCTCCACTGTCAGTGGGATCACCCAGAACAAATATAAAACCTTGGGGAATACATTCATTTTTATAACATTGCAGCTGCCTGCTAACATCAGATGTAACCCATTAATTTTCCTGAGTTCCTGGCAGGTCTTGGCTAACACTGGGGCATAATTGATTTCATAATTTTCCCCACATTTGCAGTAATTCGAATACCTAAATACATTGCCTCCACTACCCTTCCGTCATCTCTCAAGTCTAAATTTTGGGTACAAAGGATCTGCGCCTTCTGTTTGCTAAGAAGTAGCCAGAGAGCGCACCAAGCCCTTCTGCCTTCCTTTCTATTTCAGCCAGCACATTTTGATGTTCTGGTGTAAGCAGGGTGATGTCGTCCACATAGGCTAATACTTTAGTGTCAAATCCTTTGTTAGAGACTGGAACAATTACCCTGCTCTTCAATAGTTGCACAATGAATGCAAACAAGAGGGGCAAGCAGGGGCACCCCATCCTCATCCCCCTTGTAATTGCAATCCTTCCTGACTTCTTTCCCATAATCTGGAGCTGAGCAATAGGCCTAAAATATATGTGTTTATAGCCTCGATTAAACCTTTCCTGAACCCTTTACATCTAAGAGTTTACCAGAGGTACCTCCATGACACAGGGTCAAAAGCCTTTTCTGCGTCAAGGACGATCATAGCCAAAGGATCCCCCATAACCTCAGTCATATCAAACAATGTAATTGCTCTCTGGATATGTTAGTCGTAGGTGCCCAGGTATAAAGCCATGATGCCAGGGTAAAACTGCTTTGGCTGTAATGTTTCTTAACCGTACCAAAAATATTTTAGAATATAGCTTGGCATCAGAGTTAATTAATGAAATAGGTCTATATGACTCCGGTTTCATTGGGGGCTTTCCCTTTAAAAAATAAATAAATATATTATTACAGGCTATTGAAGCAGGGGCACTGTTTCCCGCTGCACCACTAGGAATGTGTCCAACAGACCGTTTGCCAACTCCAAGACGAATATTTGATAAAACTCTGAAGGCAGCCTGTCTGACTCTGCAGCTTTGCCAGATTCTAAAGTCTTAAGGGCTTCCCTAAATTAATCAATTGTTATAGCAGACTCCAAGGCTTTATCTTCCTAGCTATTTAGATGAACTAGACTGTTCTACCACAAAAACCGCTGTATGTGAGCCAAAGAGGGGAATATTTCTTCCTGACAGAGTTCTTGATAACATCCCTCAACAATCTTAACAATGGAGTCAGGGCTATCAACCAGCTAACCATCTTTCCCTTCTATAGCATCACTGCACCTTTCTATTTCCCGCTGCCGCACCCGAAGGGCCAACAGTCTCCCCACTGACTCCCCATACTCATAATTTCCCGTTCTAAAAGTCTGAAATTTCATTCTGATAGCACTACCCCTTTCATCACACCTATTTTTCACGACCACCAATGATTAGCTTCATATGTTTTGCTTTTAGGTCTAGAAGCCCCTAGTGCAGCATACCCAATTCTTTGGTCTGTTGCTTCCCACTATATGACGAAAAGCTAACAATCTTCCTCCTGATGCCTGCTTTAAATAGGTCCCAAACTTCCCCCACAAAAGCACTTCTGCAGTTCAATCATAGAAATTCGACCATCCATCTTTTCATGTGGTCAATATAGGCAATACCTAGAAGCAGCTTCCAATCGAACGTCCAATTACTTTGCCACCTAACCACTTGGAGATCTGATAGTTCTAACAGCAAAGGGTTATGGTCTGAAAATAATCTCAAGAGCCTCTTGAAATCAGCTTAACACACCAATCCTGCAGATAACAAGAAATAATCCAATGGGGCATATTTTTTGTGTGGGTGAGAAAAATAAGTATAGCCCGGATCAGGCCATTTCAACTGATCCCACACATCCACCATCCATAACTTTTTATAAAATAGCTCAGCTCCTTATATACGAATGGTTTTCTCACAGCATAATTGCAGGATGAGCTGGCTGAGCTACTACTAATCCTAACCTCCATATTAAAGCAAAATGAAGTTAAAAACATCACCCACAACCAAAGGGGTGGGTCATGATACCAGCTCAACCCTACCCACACTACAGCTTCATCCAGGTTGGAGCAATATATATAGTAGATGGTAATGCACACTCCCCCCACCTGACATTCCACTATCGCCCATCTGGCAAGCTTTCCACTAGAGAGTGTTTCACCAAGCAGTCATTATCCTTAGCTAAAATTGCAACACCCTCGTAGAAGTACTTTGAGTAGTGCTCGCGAGAAGGGAGTAGCCCTGGATCTGTAACTAATCCCTCTTTTGTCAGGGTAAATGAGTTTCTTGGGCACAAATCACATCTGGCACTAATGAATGGAACATTTTGCCACTCTTTGCCTTTTAGACCTATCATTGAGGCTGCATTTATTAACTGAACATATGCGTATACTATCAGATTTCATCCTCGACTCCAAATGGAAAACACCCCCCCCATATCCTTGTGTGATCTCAAAAATGCGTCATTCTCTGGACTGGATATAATATACTCCGCTCTTCCTACTTCTCTTGTCTTGCTCCTTTTCTTTTTTACCCGCCTCCTCTTCCCCAAGGGAAGCCCAATCCTCCCTGGTCTTGCCTCACTATCCCCCACCCCAACTCTCTCTACCAGCCCCACCCTGCCCAAACCCCCACCTCCTAGCACAGCTCCACACATCAGCACGTGGCTTATGGCTAATATGACCAAATATGACCAAATATACCACCCTCTGTGTTCCCGCTCCCACACTTAGATAATGCGTTTACTCCTCCTCATTTGGTTCAAGTATTCCTGTCTACATTCTGAAAAGACTCCAAAAACTCCTTTGCTTTCACATCAGACGTAAACATTCTAATTTTACCCTTCCAGGCAACTATCAGCCTGACTGTGCTTAAAAGCAAAGCCTGCCCACCCTCCTCATGGAAAGGCTTAAGAAGCTGACGGAGCCTCCATCTTCTCTCAATTGTAGCATGACAAAAGTCCAGATGCACCCAAAAAATCAATTTTCCAGCAGTGCACTTATTTTTTTAACCATAATAAACTTTATTTTGATCACTAAGATCATAAAAGTACAACACAGTTATGTGATACACATATAAATACTTGAAATCATGTTAAGATAAAAAAAATACAGCATAATAAAATCTCATGGCAGTCAAGCCTTTTTTAATAGTATTGTGACCACAAAACAACAGTAGACACGAGCACTGAAGGTAACTTGCTGTGGAATAACCTTGCATTAGCATAGGTTACCCATGAATGGGTATTACATATGTCCTGTTATTAATGTGTGAGGAGGGAGTATACCTGACAATAAACACTATAAAAGCCAAAAAAACAAGTGCTACCTACAGTGAATTCTTCTAAATAAAGAGCTCAAATTGGTACATTACAAACAATCGGTGGAGTTAACCAGTGAATTCACAATCCCCTTGTAATTTAAATAAATTCTTAGTATACACTTGGAGCGGCTAGCCCATAGGGCCATCCAATGTTTAGCCCTACCAAAACCCACTGCTCTACTTGTGTCGGTGCTAAATATTCAACTTTGTTTGTTTGTTTCGGATTGCAAATCCATAATACCACAATTAAAGAATATCCGTTACATTTCCACCATCTGTAAAAATGACAAAAAAAATTAAACCAGAGTCTAAAAACACTCAACTAAAAATATAGACCATCAACAATAAAGTGTGTGTGCAATTCAAAATGACTAGCAGTCGAAAAATAATACATCCATTCCTAGAAGATATCATATTACAATCCATGATTGTCAGAAGATGACCCAAAGAGGCTAGTGCTCACCAAAGCTTTAGCCTCTGTGTTGATTATTAGAGGCTATCCAGCTGTCAGTCCTTATAAGGAGCTCAGTGCAATCATCGAGCCTGAGGAAGGCCATACTTTACTTTACTTTCCTCCTGAGGCTTACTGTAAATTTTCTTCCCCAACCCCCTCCCGAACCAGAATCTTATGTCTTCTTATGTCTTCTAATCCATACTCCCAGGCTGTAGCACAGCACCATTCAGTAATCCCCAATCCCTAGGGCTAGACAGACTAGCCTAAGCCACCGCCGCCTAGAGGGTTGGTGCCCTGGGCAGACAATGGTAATATGACTAACCATTTCACGAATTGATTTGCAAAGAGGGCATAAAACGGATGTCCTATCTCCTTGCCAAGAGCTACAGAAGGCATTCTCAGGCAAGCAACCATATCTAAAACGCAGATACAAACTTTTAGCCCTGGGGGGGGTAACGTAATCCCAAAAATTGTCAAATTTAGGCATGACTTTAAGCTCCAGATATAGGGGGTTATTACAACTTTGGAGGAAGTGTTAATCCGTCCCAAATGTGACGGATATACCACCAGCCGTATTACGAGTTCCATAGGATATAATGGACTTGTAATACGGCTGGTGGTATATCCGTCACTTTACCGTCACTTTTGGGACGGATTAACACCTCCTCCAAAGTTGTAATAACCCCCATAGTTCTGTAAGGCGACCCTGGTTAACCCTGGTCTGCTGACACTCCCTGATATACTGCCAGTAAGCTGCCTTTGCTACCGGTCTGTCTTCTCTAAGGATTAGATCTGGCTGGTCCCAAAATACCTCGAGCTTCATCTTTTTATACCAAGCATGAACGAAGCTCAGCCATGGAACTTCCCAGGCTATGTCAAGCTTTACCAAGTGGCCTAGGCATAAACTATATGTGGCCAGGTCAGGGGTAGACCAGACCCATACCCAGTAGAGAAGGGGTTTTAGCTGTATTTAGTCAGTCATCCTCTTAATACCCGTATCTCAGGAGGTAAGCAGGGCACTAGTTGGTATGGGCGCCGCCGCCCTAATGAAATAGTTTTCAGCTACCTCTAGCATGTGTGTGTTAGCATACCCCTAGACTTCTGCACCATAAGTTGCTGCATTCAGGGCCTTAGCTCGATATGCCTCAAGGGCTGGCGCAATAGAGCGGGTTTCTGTAGCTCTAAAAAAATAAAGGATAGCACTGGATGTATGTGATAATGCTACTTGTGGATCCCATTTTAGTTTTGGAAACATGGTAATTCCCAAATAGTCAAACTCCGACACCCTTTCAAGAATAGGATCACCCATTCTTATGTTCCTCGTTCTTACTATGGAGTTCCCAAAAACCATATACTTGGCCTCAGAGCAATTTATCTCCAGCCCTCTATCTCTAAAGAAAGACCCAAATTTTGACCAGGTTTTGCAGTCCCATTGGGGACTTGGAAATTAGCAATGAATCATCAGCGAACAAAAGGATAGGGATTTTCCCTTCATTAATGGTGGGAGAATCATTTGTGCACTGCTCAAGGTATTCAGTGACATCGTTCATTTATAAAGAAAAGAGTGTAGGGGCCAACATGCATCCTTGGGGTACCCCCTGGCAGACTGGAATTCGGGATGTCACTTCTCCGTGCCCCCCCATCGGACCTGGGCAAAATAAGATCTGTAAAAATGGTTGCCAAAGGTCCCTGAAATCGCCGTTGCGCTGCTGCGAGGTCAGAGTAAGCTTCTCCATAGCGAGAATAAACCACAGCTTATGAAGCCATGATGTAAATGTCGGGATCCTGTCCGTACCCCACATCGCTAATATCAGCTGCAGCGCCGCATTGAGGGCCAGGGCCATCTGCCGCCCTTTCAGTGATCTCAGGGGGAAGGTGAGTGGATTGGGCAGACCCAACAAGATATACGCAGGGAATCTGGGGATCTGAGTACCAAACGCAGCATCAATAGTGTCTATAACATTCTCCCAGTATCAATGGAGTTTGGGGCAATGCCAGAGTAAGTGCACCAGCGAACCCCCACTCCCACACCCCCTCCAACAGAGGCTAGACTTAGTGGGACCCAAGCGTGAATCCGTACTGGGGTGAAGTACCAATAGGAGGCCACCTTATAGGCTGTCTCTGTGCCTGCCGCATTGTAAGCCATATGGTGTGTCCTGTAATAGATGCTATCCCAATCTTCGTCAGACAGTTCCCTTTCCAGTTCCATCTCCCACCGCAACCGACCCTTAGACTTAGGCAGGCAACCGTCCCCCTGTAATAGCCCGTAAAGCTCTGAGATCACCCGCTTATCATCCTTCTTCACTAGGATCCATTTTTCAAACAGCGTCAACGGCCTATCAATTAATGCTCTATTAGCTGGCAACAAGGCCCAATGCCGTATTTGATAGTACATCATCCTGTCTGCCTCTGTTAAGCCATATGTCTCCCTTATCTGGTCAAAGGAGATCACCCCCTGCTCGTCAAAGAGATATCCCACCCTTTTACAGCCCCCTTCATACCATCGGCGCAGCACTTCCACTTGTAGGCCCTGTCCAAAGTCAGGGTTCGCACCCAGGGGGGTCATTGGGGATGGGAACTACCGCATCCCATACACGCAACGTTACTTCCGTGATCGGAGATGCATAAAGACCGCTCACCCTGTGGCGGCGTCAAAGCCAGGGCTCCTTCCATATATGGGAGCCCACCACCGCTTGGTCCATAAAGCACCAATGTTTCTCAGTAGACGGGCCACTCCATTCTAGTAGAAAACGCAACTGCGCTGCCTGAAAGTATCGTAAGAGGCAGGGAACCGCTAATCCTCCCATCCCTTTGGGGCGGTACAAAACCCGGCGTGGAAGACGCGTCCCTCTGGCCTCCCCAATGAATCTCAGAACCGCCGTTTGAAGGGTTGCAATCGTTCGGGGCGGAGGCTTCACGGGAGCGCCTGGAACACATACAGGACGCGTGGCAAGATGGTCATCTTCACCGCCGCCACCATGCCCAACCAAGACAGCTTAAGTCTCCCCCAATTCTCTAGATCCCGCTGCACCTCCCGAATCAGTTTCGTGTAGTTCAGAGTCACCGTTCTAGCAACGGAAGGCGCTAAATCAATCCCCAAATAAGGAAGCCTCGAGGATGACCATATAAACTGGAATCGGGCTTTCAGATCCCTTTCATGCTCAGCGCTAATAAACCTGCTCATGGACTGAGACTTCAGCATGTTCATCCGGAATCCCGAGACCCAGCCAAATTCATCAAGTATCCCCATTAGCGCAGGCAGCGAGGTCGCGGGCTACGCCAGGGTAAGAATCACGTTGTCCGCATACAGAGAAATGAGATGCTCATTGCCCCCGAACTTCACACCCGTGATCTGAGGATTATCCCGCAGCCGCTGCACCAGGGGCTCCATGCAGAGCGCAAACAAGAGAGGTGAAAGCGGGCACCCCTGCCGGGTCCCCCGTTGGATTGAGAATGGCAATGAAAGAGTCTCATTGACCCGGACCGTAGCCCGAGGCGCCTGGTAGATACAGCGGATCCATGCCATAAAACCTGGGCCCAACCCAAAGCGCTCAAGCACCCTGAACAGATATGGCCAGTGGACTCTATCGAATGCCTTTTCGGCATCAATAGAAAGGAAAGTCGCCTCTCTGCGTGAGCGGTCCGTTTTATCCAGTAGATGAAGCAATCGCTTCGTATTATCACTACACTGCCTGTGCGGTATAAAACCTGCTTGATCAGGATCCACAAGGCCCGGCATGTAATAATTAAGACGATTTGCAAGTATTCCTGTAAATAATTTGGCATCAATATTCAAGAGCGAGATCGGCCTATAGGAGGCGCATTCTTCGGGGTCTTTCCCCGGCTTAGGAATAACCACAATAGTGGCATCCAACATACTGACTGTTAGAACTCCCGTCGCACGGAAGGAGTTGAAAAGCCGCACTAATATCGGTACGAGTTCCACACAAAAAGGGCCATATTTATACTTTTTGACGCAAAACTGCGCTAACGCAGTTTTGCGTCAAAAAAATTAGCGCCGGCTAACGCCATTCTGAAGCGCCATGCGGGCGCCGTATTTATTCAATGACGTTAGCCGGCGTTAGCCGCCGGCGCTGCCAGGTGTGCGTGAAAAAAAACGACGTACACCAGGCAGCGCCGGCGTAGTGGGATATGGAGCTTGGGCACCAAAAAATGGGGCAAGTCAGGCTGAGGCAAATTTTTCACCTCAACCCGATTTGCGCCATTTTTTCCAACTCCCAACCCCCATTGAAATGACTCCTGTCTTAGCAAAGACAGGAGTCATGCCCCCTTGCCCAATGGCCATGCCCAGGGGACTTCTGTCCCCTGGGCATGGTCATTGGGCATAGTGGCATGTAGGGGGACACAAATCAGGCCCCCCTATGCCACAAAAAAAAAACAAACAAAAAAACAAATGAACTTACCTTAATGTCCCTGGGATGGGTCCCTCCAGCCTTGGGTGTCCTCCTGGGGTGGGCAAGGGTGACAGGGCGGGGTCCCTGGGGGCATGGGAGGGCACCTCTGGGCTCCTTCCGAGCCCACAGGTCCCTAAACGCCTGGCTTGACCAGGCGCTAAAAAACGACGCAAAAGCCCCTGGACGTCATTTTTTTTTACACTCCCGGGCGTGAATTTTGCCCGGGAGTGTAAATACGGCGCACATGCCTCGGAGTAAATTTTTTAGACGGGAACGCCTACCTTGCATATCATTAACGCAAAGTAGGTGTCCACGCAAAAAAATGACGCAAACTCCATGGACTTTGGCGCTAGACGCGTATAACGCCAAAGTATAAATATGGAGTTAGTTTTGCTTCGGAATTGCGTCAAAAAAAACGACGCAATTCCGGCGCAAACAGAGTATAAATATGCCCCAAAGTCTTTTAAAAAAAAGTGCAGTGAAACCGTCCAGTCCAGGGGACTTCCCCAGCTGCAAACGCGAGATTGCTGATATGACCTATTCCGACCTTATAGGTTGATCTAATGAAGTCGCCTCCCTCTCGCCCAGAGAAGTAATTGCTATACCCTCTAGGAATGCCACAGGAGCCACATTACCGGGATCCTCAGCCTCATACAGTCCCCGATAGAACTCCGCACACGCCTCTGCAATTTGATCGCTCGTTCGCGCTTCCGCTCCCGAGGGAGAACGAACCAGCTTTATCGTCGACGACGCGGGCTGCGCACGTAACCGATGTGCCAAAAGCTTCCCACATCTATTACTTCCAATATAATACTTGTGCTTAAGGCGTGCCACCGCATACTCTGCCCTGTCCCAATCTAGCCGTTTCAGCTGCTTCCTTACCTTCTTAAGCTCTCGCCAGACTCTATGGGCACCCGTATGTTTATGGGAGCGCTCCAGTACCGCCACCCTCTGTTCCAGCTCCTCTCTCATCAATCTCCTTGCTTTATTATCCCTGGCGGACAACGACATCACCTCACCTCTCACCACCGCCTTCAATGCCTCCCACAATGTCGCCAAGCAGGTGCTCCCATCGTCATTCAAACTAAGGTAATCTGCTATTGCACTTCGGATCGCCTCCACTCTTGCAACGTTCTGAAGCATTGAGTCCCTGAATCGCCACCCCGACGCCCCCACCCGCTCCATGTTCATAGCAACCTCAACTGTGACAGGAGCATGGTCCGACAGGACCCGAGGCTTAATCGCCGACTCCCTAACTCGGGAAAGGAACTCTTGTGAAGCCAAGAAAAGGTCGAGCCGAGCGTATGTCTTGGTCGCTGCTGAGTAAAAGGAATAATCCCTAAGCGTGGGGTGTGCCCTTCTCCACACATCCTCCAAGCCACACCCACCCAGCCACTGACGGCCAGCCACTGTCAAGGACCCTGTCTGCCCATGACGGTGATCGGAGCGGTCCAGATCACCATCCATCACCAGGTTAAAATCGCCCCACACCAAGATCGCACCATCCGGCGAATGCAGCAGCGGGGTCAGAGCCTGCTTTAGGAAGCCTTCTTGCTGGGTATTAAGCGCGTATAAGGAAGCAATAGTAAAGGAGAAGGCCCCCAACCTCATCCTCATGGCCAAAAGCCTACCTTGCACCTCATGTATTTTAGTCACCACATCCCCGGGAAATGAGCGCGCTAATAGTATCGCAACCCCTGCATGTTTCGAGGAAGCTGAAGACCAGAATTGCCTAGGTAACCACTTAGAACGCATGCGGTAGATGTCCTTCTGCATGAGATGTGTCTCCTGTAACAGGCAAATGTGACTCCCCGACCTCTCTAAGGCCGACAGGATGGCTAACCTCTTAGTTGGATTATTAAGCCCACGGACATTCAAGCTTATGCATTTAATAGTCATACCCTAAAATGAAACGGCGGTCAAGAAGGGAGAGACCTCACTGGGAAACCACACCCCAGACCACAGCATCAACCACCCCAAACGCCAGGGCCCGAGCACATCTCCACACAAAGGCCAGCATCGCAGGGAAACACACCAACATACAATCAAGACGCACAACAGGTGCTCACAACCAAGAAGTCCTCGCACATCCATCTCCACGAGGTAAAGTCTCCACAGGGCTGTAGAACCACTCATGTTCATCGAACCAGGTCCATCGCCCCCGCCGCCCCGGCCTGTCTTCAGCGGCCACCAGGCCGTAAACAGTGCGACTATCAGCAGTTCAGACCACCTCGATCACCTCTCGCCTAGGCATTAGTTCCAGCGGCCACGCTGCTCAACACAGATTCCCGCTCCGACCTCAGCTCCGAAGCCGTAGGGCGCTGTAGTTTCCTCCTTTTCTCCTTCCGCCGCCAACGCAGGCGATCCCCGCCAGCCAAGCTCACTTTTCCGCCCGCCTCCTGGCTATGGTCCTCCAAGTCCAGAATGTGAGATAGAAGGTAAACGGTACTGATATCCTAAGCAGGATGCCAGAACCTCCTATGTCTGTGGAGTAGCCTACATGCGCCACTAGTTTGGAGCCAAAGCAGTCGAGGGCTTGGTAATGGTTACCAGGGAGGTGTGTTTCTTGAAGCAACATCAGGTCCGTGGTCAATCTATGCAGGTATTGCAATACCAGTATGCACTTAATTTTTCTGCCCAGGCTGTTTAGATTCCACGACCATATGGAAAATCCCAGCTGTCCGAGTCCCGCCATTGGCGTAGTGATTTGGTGTGAACAGATGCTCAGCCCCCAGGAGTAGATCTGTCATGCTGTACTCTGCTCCTCTTCCTGCTGTGTGTCTCCCCATGCCTACATTTCCTTCAACTGCACACATGCTGAGATAAGTAAATTTAGTACATAACAAAAACATTGAATTCAAGTCCCCCAACACTCCCCACACTGCTACCCTGCACAGTAGGCTTAAAACTACCCACCACCCCAACATCGCCCCACCACCTTGCAGGGCTGAACTAGTATACCCATGGTGTTTCATCCCATTGAAATATTAGCAGTGTCCTTGCCTTACACAGTGTTGGAAAACATTGCTAAAAATCCCCTATCCCACCCACAGGGATCACTGTGACTCATCCCTGTGCAAGTCCAGACTGCACCAGAGTACCAACATTAGAATCTATAAGTCACCTTCCAGTTTGATCGCAGTGGTCCATCAAGACTTCTAACACTGCACTTTAGCGAGTCATCGCTTCTGGGGCCCCAGGATCAAATCACTTGCCAGCCATCTGATCCCCATCTTCTGCCCGCTCGCCACCCTGTTCCAGTTGTGCATCACCCTGCTGGCTGATCGGTTACCCCTCCCCGCCTCTCTCTGCGACTGCCGGCCAGGGGTGCGCCTGCCCTCCAGCCACTCCCACGACTCCTTGGGAGTACTGAAGAGCTATGACTTGCCCTCCGCCACAACTTACAGCCTTGCCAAATACAGCATCAAATATTTCAGCTCTTTGGTGCGCAACGCTCACATGACCTCCCCAAAGCTGCAACGCTGGTGCTGTGCCTGTGAAATCCGGGAAGAAGAGAATCATGGTGCTTTCGTACATCAAATCGCCATGTGAGCGGGCTGCCTGGACAATAGCGTCCCTGTTGCTGTAATTCAATATCCTAGCTATAATTATTCATGGGGGCCCCGGCTTCAGTGGTGGAATAGGTACCCTATGGGCTTGCTCAATAGAAAAGAACTTAGAGAGGCGTTTGGGCCAGAGAGTATTAAATATAAGATCTTCGAGAAATAAGTCAACACTGGGCCATTCAGCCCTTTCGGGAACCCCCGCCACCCTAATGTTGTTTCTGCATGCCTGCCTTCTCGACCTTCCAGCTTGGCAGCCATGGCCATCTGCTGCCTTGTGAGGTGTTGCACCTGTTCCTCCAGTTTCTTGGACTCGGACTGCAACAGGTTTATGTGTGATTCAGCCATTGTTACTTTTTCTGAGATATTTTGAATGTCCAACCTGAGGAGGTTAAAATTGATAGTTACCGTATCCAGCTTTGGGTCAATAGTGCTTCTAAGATCGCTTATGGCTGCCATTATTGCACTGAAGGAGGGCTCTGCTGCATCCACAGCACACAACCCCTGCCCAACTGCCACTGGGGTAAGCTTAGATATTGCATATTTCTTTGCTTTGTTAGTTTGTGTAGACGCCGGTTCCTTTGGCCTAACCATAGCCCCATGGAGCGCTGCCGCGTGGGCACCTGCAGTGTGCGTATCAGTCCCTGTATTTTCTGGCCCACAGGAAGTTCAGTTGGGATGCAATTCAGCCGGGAGGGTGACGGGGTGGGGACAAAGACCAGTGGCAAGCCCTGGTCCACACATACCTCTTTATGCCTGTGTCTTGCGGGTGCTAGTCCTGTAGTACACCAAGGTTCAGCGTCCTCCGGCCTAGGGTCCCCCCCATACAGGCTGCAGCTCTCGGCTCCAGCAGCAGGCCACAGGCCCGGCCCAGCGCTCTGCACAGTAGCAAGCCCACATGGTGTCCATAGAGCATCACAGGGATCGGTGTCTTGAGGCAGTCAGTCAGGAGGCAGAGGGAACAGCAATATACCCCCGCCTGCTCCCTCACCACCTCTGCACCAGGGACCGCCGATTCCAGCTGTATAGATGGCAGCCCAGCAGCACTTGTCTCCTATAGCCGCCGGCTCTGCACGGCCCTCTCAGCCAGTCCCGCCTGACAATCATCTAGTCCCGCGGGCCAAGGGGGAAGCCACCAGAGATCTGCACCAGATCACAGATCACTGCTCTATGCTCCAGTACACGTTTTATGGTAGACAGGAATGGATTAGTGATCGGATGCAGAGATTAACCGTTCAGCCTCTCAGAGCCAGCTTAGTGTACTTCCATCTTGGCTGGAGCCAAGCCACACCCCCTCTTACTTTTCTTTCTTGAGTACAAAATTGGCACAGTGGCTAGACCTGAGTGTCCACATAGTGGAGCAGCAAAAATGATCGGGACTTAGCAGTGATGAGGCTCATTGTACAGGAACTACAGAAACAGATGGCAGATGTTCAGAAACACATCAGATAGCTGAATTACCGGATGAAAGATTCTGAGGGGTCGTTCAGGAGAAACAATACATGCATCATTGGGCATAAAGATTGGTTAACTCAGTAAGAGCGCCCCAGGACCAATCCTCATGTGTGACAGTGAAAACAGTGCAGAAGATCACTGTGAACCCACACTTCACCCTTTGGGCCCCCAAAAGCCTGTGATTGCCAGAATACTGAACTATGAAGACTAAGATATTTTGAAACAAAGGGCAAGACAAAATGGTGCTTCTCAAATTGTCAATGTATAACTGAATAGACCCCAAATTTCACAACAGCCGTACAAGCTGAATGTGATTCTTTTCTTGAAGAGAAATGAAGACTTGTAGGAAAGTGCCCCTTTTGGACATGGTCATCCCCATGTTTTGCTCACTGGTACTGAGGTTTTTCAACTGAGGTGCACTGGGTCCCTGCCAAACAGGTCCTCAGTGCCAGTGCTCTTTCTCTAAAATAAGGTAAAATGTATACAATTGGCACTCAATTATGTACCTCTGTAACTCCCTAGTAAATGGTACTCTTTGTACCTAGGGCCTGGGTATCAGAGAGGATCCCTAAGGGCTGCAGTATGCGTTGTACCACCCTCAAGGAACCCCTAAATATACTCCACACAGCTGCCTTTGCAGAATGTGTGTCCTGGGGAAAGCCAGGCAAAAACACCACATGGCACACCCCTTGTGTGCCATGCCTCACTCACTGCATCTAAATAAATGTGTCACCCCTACAGCAGACCTTAGAGCCCTAAGACAGGGTACATTATATTTGATGGAAGGACATATCTCCATGAGCGGATATGCCCCTGTGATGTCTAGTTTGATTACTGGATATTGCAGGTGAACTGGGAAGCCATCTTAAGGTATGTACTGGGCACTCATTACGAGTTCTCTAGATGGCTTCATGGAAACCTGTGGTGTTTGGTATCAAACACCTCATCTTAATAAATCAAAGCTGATACCAGCTTTGGATTTATTATGATATGCATCCAACACTTTGCCAACCAGTCAGCATCTCAGTTGGAGTGGAGGAGCCACTTCCCTGCTTCCTGCAGGCACCAACTGTAACATCCCGTTCACAGTTCTACTCACCACCGGATCCACCCACACTACAGCCACTCAGGAGGAGGCCATTGTGTTCCAAGAGCCCAGTTCTGGCTCCCCACCAATTGAGAAGACCTCAGGACCAACCATGGATGTCCTGCAACAATACCTGGGCTACTGGACTCCTTACAGGAGCCAAGGCTTGTTGAATCCCAACCTTGATTTCAACACTGCATCCAAAAACCAGCCATCGAGGGACATCAGCATTGCAGAGGACATCTCCCAGAGTAGTCCAGATGCTCTGTTTTGTCCTTCTTCTTCAGGTCCCCCAAAGAACAGTGTGCGCCTTGACCCAGGAGTACAGACAACAAAGATCTGCTGAACCTGATCTCCATGGCCTGGGTCCACGACATCAGATCATGTTCCCTTGCTCCCAGGATCTCCACTGACCGAGCACCCTGTTGAGAGCTCCCAGACTTGTCCCCAAGACCCCCCTTGTAGTCTCTTTATAGGTGGCCCCTCTTGTTGCAAACCATGCATTACACAAGGCACTCGACTCGACTACCGTCACTGCACCCGGACATCCTAGGACTGATAAAACTGTATCGCTGTGCTTGCTTGTGATCTTGCACCCCTGGCACACTACATCCCACAGAGGACCCCCGCAAACTGTTTGCAAGGACCCCTTTGCAATAAAAGTACTTTGAAGTATTTACTGCATAAAAGCGCATGTGTCACTTACTTGCTAAACCCTTATAACTGCAACAGTACTTATCTTCTTTGACATTTTCTGGTGTTGAACCACTTTATTAACAAAGTAACTATTTGTTTAAACATTGGCCTTGAGTTCCTTCTTGAGTGTGTCTCATTTACTGACTCTGTGTGTTCAACAAATGCTTGGAACTACCCTCTGATAAGCCTAACTACTTGCCCAGACTACCACAAAAGAGATCTTTTGGGATTACTACTTTTACCCCTGTAAACCAATAAGGGTAGCTTGTACTATCTGCATAGTGTACCCCTACATTTGGTACACTGCTCAGATAGCCAGCTTCCTACAATGGTGGTTCAGCGATGGGATAGAAGTATTAGCATTTGCTGATACCACTGTCAATAGGTTTTTCATCGAAGAAACTCACAATTGACTTTAGTTTAAAAATAAATTTCCAATCTTTTCGATTTTTCCAAATTTCTAATCAGAACTGTTAGGGCCTTGTGTCTGGTACAGAGGAGAGAGTCAGGTAACTGATCCTGACACCTTTCCTGAAACTTACTATGCAGCAGCTAAGGAATTCCTGTAAGGCCAGCAAAATTAAAAGTGCCTGAAGCCCTACAAAAACACAGCTTCAGGAGCTACTTGCAGAGTTTGAAGCCACCTATATAACAGAGGATGCTGACACCACCCCAGAGGGCGAGGTGGACAGTGATCATGAATGTGGGGGTAGCCCCCCACAACTTGTTAGGGAGGGTGATGAGGTGGCCCCTCACATCTACCCTAAGACTGTACCTAAAGGGCTACGATGGGGTTAGAACCCCTGAGTGGTGTCAGCAAAATAAATAGGGAGAGAGCTAACCTTTGATCCCAAAATCCCCAAAGGGATTGTCCAAAACTTTGTTGAGGGTGATGATTTCACTAAATGGTTCACAGCCTTTGAGAGGGCTTGTAAGATGAGCAAGATTCACTAAAGGCCCTTGGGCTTTCTACTTTGGGAGCTTTTCTCAGGCAAGTGCAGGGATAAACTCCTGAGACTGAGTGAGGAAGAAGCTGAGTCCTATGACCTTATGAAGGATACCCTGATTAAGGGCTTTGGGGCCGTATTTATAATTTTTGGCGCACAACTGCGCCAATGCAGTTGTGAGTCAAAAAATTTAACGCCGGCTAACGCCATTCCAAAGCGCCATGCGGGCACCTTATTTATGGAATGACGTTAGCCGGCGGAGCTGCCTGGTGTGCGTCAAAAAAATGACTTACACCAGGCAGCGCCGGCATAGGGGAAAATGGAGCTTGGGCGTAAAAAAATGGGGCAAGTCAGGCTGAGGCAAATTTTTCGCCTCAACCCAATTTGCGCCATTTTGTTTTACTCCCAACCCTCATTTAAATGACTCCTGTCTTAGCAAAGACAGGAGTTATGCCCCCTTGCCCAATGGCCATGCCCAGGGGACTTCTGTCCCCTGGGCATGGTCATTGGGCATAGTGGCATGTAGGGGGGCACAAATCAGGCCCCCCTATGCCACCCAAAAAAAATAAATAAATACTTACCTGAACTTACCTTAAGTTCCCTGGGATGGGTCCCTCCATCCTTGGGCGTCCTCCTGGGGTGGGCAAGGGTGGCAGCGGGTGTCCCTGGGGGCATGGGAGGGCACCTCTGGGCTCCTTCCGAGCCCACAGGTCCCTTAACGCCTGCCCTGACCAGGCGTTAAAAAATGGCGTAAAAGCGGCTGGACGTAATTTTTTTTGACCCGCCCACTCCCGTGCGTCATTTTTGCACGGGAGTTTAAATAAGGCGCCCATGCCTTGGAGTCATTTTTTAGATGGGAACGCCCACCTTGCATATCATTAACGCAAGGTAGGTGTCCACGCTAAAAAATGACGCAAACTCCAAGATCTTTGGCGATAGACGGGTCTAACGCCAAAGTATAAATATGGAGTTAGCTTTGCGTCAGATTTGCGTCAATAAAAACGACGCAATTCCGGCGCAAACAGAGTATAAATATGCCCCTCGATTTCGCTACTAAGGAGAATAGAATCAAATTCAGGGAGACTCACAAAACCTCCAGTCAGTCCTGGGTAGATTTTGTAGACTTTTCACTCAAAACACTAGGAGGCTGGATGAAAGGAAGTAAGGTGCATGATTATGAAGGGCTCTATAATTTGATTATGCAGGAGCATCTGTTGTGTAACTGTACCTAGAAAACTTGCATCACTACCTGGTGGACTTCGGCAGAAAACTAGGTCAAACCAATGGTGTCCAGGAAGACCCATGATGGGGGTGATCAAGTGAAAGGGGTTGCTAATCTCCTCCAAGGAAAAGGCAGTGGGGGAAAAACCCAAAGTCTTCTAAAGGCCCCAAAAATCTACTCGGAGTGTGGGCCCTGAGACTCTTCCCAATCAAAGGGTGGGTGCCAGGGTAAGAACTGGGGTCTTAAAAGGCTTGGTGTATCAATTGTAAGATCAATGGACACCAAACTGGGGACTCTTCTTGTCCCAAAAACACCCCCTCTAGTGCAACCCCAGCGACTGCTGGGGTGGTGAGTCTCCAGATGGGATCATTGGTGGACTCCGACCAGGTCAGAGTACACACTGAAGCCACCTTAATCTCAGAGAGTGGGGTGCATGTAGCTACCCTGGATGTCTGGCCCAGTAACCTGGAGAAGCACAAACAAAAGCCACATGTCAATGGGGTTGAAGTGGAAGCACTTGTCAGGCACGTTTTTGTAGATACTTACAAAATCATTTACAAAGGAGTTTTGACACGGAGAGCCGGAGTGAAAAATCAATGACCAAAGGTCTGTTTATTTTTGCTGCAGCAAAAGAGGACAAGTTTACCACTGGCATCCCTGGCCCGAAGTAAAGTGTGCTCCCATGGAGCGTTTAACAGTGATATTTATACTCATACATCAAAGGATACATAAAGTATGTAAATAATGATATATGTCATACAGATATTTTAAGGAAGTAATCAGTTTCCACACACCGGTTCCATTCCCTGCTTTGTCCTCGACTCCCTTCTGCAGCTGCCTGACTCCCCACATTCTTGAGACCCTTCAAAGGATTGCGTGGTTCAAAGGTATAGATATCAGCCTTTCCCTCCCCAAAACACAACAGCCGAGGTCGGTTAGTTATTTTTACCACATGATTATAATGAGTAACGTGCCCCAGCTAGGGAAAGAAACCAGCTGCAAGCCTGTGGTGTGGAGCCAGGCTTATTTTACTTAAACAAATATACATAAGATAACATATGTGATAGGCAGTGCGTTCAGAGAGAAAAGAGCTCAAACTTACACGTGTTAAAGGAAAAGGAGCAATTCAAAATGGATTCTTACACACTGAGAAATATAAGTTCAAGTGTCACCAAGGCAACTGGAAAACTGATATCCCGAGACCAATACATAATTGGACAGACATCCAGTTATAAACGGTGATAACATTGTCAAGGTTCATCCCATGGCCATGGTAACCTTGGAATGGGGAGGGGTTAGGAGCCAAAAGAAGATGGTTGTGTCCTCTACAATTCCAATAGAATGTCTGCTATGGAATGATCTGGAGACCTCATTATAGGCTGAGGTAGAGGTGAAAAGCCATGCTGGGAATACCTAAATGGGTGTACGTAAAAACCAGAGCACAGTGCAAAGCACAGGGTGAAAAAGAGGTGTTGGAGCCTAGGAATAATGGACCAACCCTCCAGGAGAAAAGGCAAGAAGTCTGGGAGACCGCCTTCTGAGGAGGCACAAGCTAAGGTTCCCTCTCCTCAGGGAGAAGCACTGTCAGCCCTTGAGGGAAGTGAGCCCCAGGAACGTGGGCCTTACATGGCAGAGCTCCTAGACCCAGAGGGGTCCTCTATGGAATATCTTTGCAAGGGACAGAGGACCTGTCCCACTCTTGAAAGCCTGAGCTTCTGACCGAAAAGGGGAAATGTCAGTGGCTCCCACAGGACCTATTGGGAGGATGCGCTCCTTTACACTGAGGCCAGAGACCCCAAATCTGGTACCACCAGGAGAGTGGTAATGCCTCAGCAGTACATGGAGTTCTTAGTCACATTGGCCCATGATATCCTCTTAGCTGGGCATCATGGCAGATCAACACTTGGAGTAGGTTAGTTAGCCACTTCTAAAGGCCTGGTATGTCCCAGAAAGTAAAGGAGTTTTGCAATGCCTGTGTCACCTGTCAAGCCTGTGACAAGACAGGTGACAAACCAAAGCCCCCCTTAACTCCACTACCAGTGGCCGGGTACCCTCTGAAAGGGTAGAGGTTGACATTGTTGGCCTCCCGGACCCTGAAACAGCATCAGGGAACAGATTTATACTGGTGGTAGTGGATCATGCCACTAGGTACCCTGAGACAATTCCCCTTAGGACTGCCACTGCCCTTGCAGTTGCCAGAGCCCTCCTCAGTATCTTAACTAGGGTGGGCTTCCTTAAGGAGGTGGTGTCAGACAGAGATGCAAACTTCATGTCTGCTTACCTAAAAGCAACATGGAAGGAATGTGGTGTGACCTATAAGTTCACACACCCATACGACCCACAAACAATTGGTTTGGTTGAGAGATTCAATAAAACCATGAAAAATATGATCATAGGGATCCCCGAAAAGCTCAGGAGGCTATGAGATGTCCTTTTGCCATGCCTGCTTTTCACCTACAGAGATGTGTCTCAAAGGGGAGTGGGATTTAGTCCCTTTGAACTTTTGTTTGGCCATCCTGTTAGGGGATCACTGAGTCCAGTGAGAGAAGCCTGAGAGATGCCTCTCAAACAACCCAAACAAGACATAGTGCAATATGTGCTTGGCCTATGTCCCAGGACGGCTGAATATATGGAAAAAGCCAACAAAAACCTTGAGGCAATACAAGAACTTCAGAAGCAATGGTTTCACCAAAAGGCTCCACTGGTGGAGTAACCAACAGAGCAGAAGGTATGGTTGTTGGAGTCTGTGGCTCCCTGGGCCCTCAGGACATGATGAGTGGACCCTACCCTATCCTTGAGAAAAAAGGGGAGGTCACCTATCTGGTGGACCTTGGCACTCCCAGGTGCCCTCACAGGGACATCCATGTGAATGGCCTTAAACCCTATTATGACAGGGCTGATGTGATCATGCTCATGGTCACTGAAGAGAGCCATGAAGAAGAGAACGAACCTTTCCCTGACCTCCTTTCCCACAGCCCTGCAGATAGGTCTGTTGAAGGAGATGTATTTTCAGACAACCTCAATGCCCAGCAGCAAGCTGATTGTAGGCAAGTCCAGAGGCAGTTTGCAGCTCTTTTCTTTGACCCTTGGTCTGACTACCTGGTGTACCCATGATGTAGACACTGGAGACAGTATGCCTGTCAAGAGCAAAATCTATAGACAGTCTGATCAAGTCAAAGAAATCATCAGAGTTGAAGTAAGCAAGATGCTGGAACTTGGGGTGATTGAGCCCTCTGAAAGTCCCTGGGCTAGCCCAGGGGTCTTAGTTCCCATACCTCATTTCAAGGGAGGTAAACCAGAGCTGAGGTTTTGTGTGGACTACAGGAGCCGCAATGCTGTCACTAAGACAGATGTTCATCCCATTTCAAGGGCTGATGAACTAATTGACATGCTGGGTGCAGCCAAATTTGTCAGTACTTTCGATATAACATCAATGTATTGGCAGATTGAGTTAAAGAATGCCCCTCCCACCTTCTAAAGCTCAGTGAACAAAGTCCTTGCTCGGTTAGATTCTTTTAACGCAGTATATATAGATATAACTGTCTATAGCTCTACTTGGCACGACCACCTGATCCACCTTGGAAAGGTCCTTGAGGCTCTGCAGCAAGCAGGCCTCACTGTCAAGGCAGGCAAGTGCCAGAAAGGGCAGGCCACTGTTGTATACTTGGGCCACCTTGTGGGTGGAAGCCAAGTGCAATCTTTACAACCCAAGATCCAGACAATTCTGGACTGGGAGGCTCCAACAACCCAGTCCCAAGACTGGGTACTACAGGAGGTTTATGAAGGAGTGTGGAATTATTGTGGCACCTCTCACAGAACTCACGTCTAAGAAGCAACCTAAGAAAAGTATACTGCCAAGTGAGTTGTCAAAAAGCTTTTGAGACCCTGAAAGAGGCAGTGTGATCAGCACCCATTCTAAAAGCTCCAGATTATACCAAGGAGTTCATTGTGCAGACACATCTCTCTGAGCATGGGTTAGGAGCGGTCCTATCCCAAACCAACAATGATAGCCAGGACCAACCAGTTGCTTTTATTAGCAGGAAGTTCTCTCCAGGGGACACATTGGAGTGTCATTGAGAGGGAAGCCTTTGATGTGGGTTGGTCCCTGAAGAAGATGAGACTGAACTTGTTTGGTACTCATTTCATTGTTCAAACTGACCACAGGCCTCTCAGATGGTTGATGCAAATGAAGGCAGAAAATCCTAAACTGATGAGGTGGACCCTATCCCTACAGGTTATGGACTTGCTGTGGAACACAGACCAGAGACTGACCATGCCAATGCAGATGGCATTTCCTGTTTTTTCCACTTAGACAATGAAGACTCTCTTGGGAAAGGTTGGTCTTGTTCCCTTTCATTTGGTGGGTGGAGGTTGAGTAGGAAAGTGTCACTTTTGGACAGGGTCATCCCCACTTTTTGCTCTTGAGGTTTTGCGACTGAGGTGCATTGAGTCCCTGCCAAACAGGGCCCCAGTGCTCTCTCCCTAAAGCACGGTAAAATGTGTACAATTGGGACACACTCCTGTACCTCTGTAGGTCCCTAGTAAATGGTACCCCTGGTACCTAGGGCCTTGGTACTGGAGAGGGTCCCTAAGGGCTGCAGCATGCATTGTGCCACCCTCAGGGACCCCCCTAAACAAGCTGCACACAAGTGCTGCAGACTACGTGTCCTTGTGCAGGCCAAGCTAAAACACAACATGACACACTCCTCTAAATATATGTAAGTCACACTATAGCAGACCCTAGAGCCCTAAGGAAGGGTGCATTATATTTGATGTGGGGACATATCTGCATGAGCAGACATGCCCCTGTGATGTCTAGTTCAATCACAGGATATTGCAAGTGAACAGGAAAGCCATCTTAAGGTATGTACTAGACACTCACCATTATGAGTTCCCCACCTACATAATGGCTTCACTGCAGCCTATGGTGTTTGGTATCTAACACCTTGTCTTAATAAATCCATGGCTGATGCCAGCCTTGTATTTATTATGATGTGCACCCAGAGGGTGCCTTAGAAGTGCCCCCTGTAACCTTCTAGTCCCTCAGTGTGCTGGCTGACTGGTACCAACCAGCCTGCCACCCCAAATATATTTCTGGCCCCCTAGAGGTGAGCGCCCATGCTCTCAGAGGCCAGAAACAATGCCTGCTCCAGAGAAAAGTGTTATCTCCTACTCCAGTAGGATGGCTAGTGAATCTGCTTACCAAGGCCAGAGACTTTAAAGACCCTGCTGCCTTTGGTATTCAACCCCAGCCTCCCCAGACCTCTGAGTTGCTACCCACTGCCCAGAAGTCAACTTGGCACCAGAACAGGTGGGGAAATTAGTTATACAGTAAGCGTGTTCTACCTTTGGGCTAGCCACACCCCTGTTGTGGGCTACCCAAAGTGGACACTCAAGGAAGGGTTCCACTATCTTGATTTTGGTGGAACGTTGGTGGAATTTTGGTGGAACTAGGAATCTGAGACAGGAAGTGATCATATAGGGGATGTAGGCTACTACTCTACACTCCCCTAAATGCCCCTAAATTGAGTATTTAGGTGGCCCCCTGACACTGGGACAGATTTGTCTGACCCAAGAAGAATAGGACAAAAAAGAACCAAAGGAGCAAGAACTGTGGAAGACTGGTGGAGTCTTGGAGCACAACCCTGCCTGCCTACCTGCTTCTGTCCTGACAATCGCGATATTCTGACTCGTGCTGCAGTTGTGGGGACTCCAAAAGCCTTGGACGTTCTCCAGCACTTCGCCAACCCATCAGCATCTCCCTTGGAGTGGAGGAGCCACTTCCCTGCTTCCTACAGGCACCAACCACAACGTCTGGTTCACTGTTCTGCTGACCATTGGGTCCACCCATGCAGCAGCCACCTTGAAGGAGGCCAGTCCAACTTTCTGCTCCAAGAGGCCAGTCCTACTTTCCAGCCAAGTGAGAGGACATCAGGACCAACTGGGGCCAACCTGCACCAATACACTGGAGTACCTGCCCCTTTGCAGCAGCCAAGGCTTGTTGAAGCCCAACCCGGATACCAACATCGCATCCGAAGACCAGCCATCAAGGGACATCAGCATTGCAGAGGATATTGCCCAGATTAGTGGAGCTAGCCTGTTTTGTCCCTCTTCTTGCAGGTCACCTAAAGAAGACCTTGATGCAAGAGCACTGATGACAAAGACCCACTGTACCCGAGCTCCATGGCCTGGGTCCACAACATCAGATGGCGTTCCATTGCCCCCAGGACGCCCACAGACTGCGCTACTCATAGAAAGCTCCCAGACTTTTCCCCAAGTACCCCCTTGCAGTCTCTTTCTAGGTAGCCCCTCTCGTCGCCAACCGTGGATTGCACAATGCACTCAACTCGACTATCATCACTGCACCTTGACGCCCCATGACAGATGAAACTGTATCGCTGTTCTTACTTGTGGCCTTGCACCCCTAGCACACTACAAACCACAGAGGATCCCTTAGGACTGCTTGCAAGGACCCCTTTACAATAAAGGTACTTTGAAGTCTTTACCGCGTAAAAGCACGTGTGTCACTTACACACATGTGTAAATCGTTACAACTGCAACATTACTTATCTTCTTTGACGTTTTCTGGTGTTGAAACACTATATTAACAAAGTAACTATTTTTTAAAACATTGGTCTTGAGTTCCTTCTTGAGTGTGTCTCAATTATTGACTCTGTGTGTTCAACAAATGCTTAGCACTACCCTCTGATGAATCTAAGTCACCCACACTACCACAAAGAGAGCTTTTGGGATTATTACTTTTACTCTTGTAAACTAACAAGGGTCGCCTGTACTATCTGCATAGTATACCCCTGCATTTGGTACTCTGCATAGACAGCCAGCTCCCTACAAGACTCAAATAAACAAGAAATATATTCTAATTTTCCCCACATGGTGTATGGCAGATAGTGTAACACATTTTTTCACAGATCCCCAATATGTATGGTACTGGATAAAACATCAGAGAACAGGATCATATCTCCGAAAACTAAGTGGCCAAATCAATGCAGAAAAGGGACAATAGAAAGTGAGAGACATAGTGGGAAATAACTTTTGGGCCATCTGTATGGCATATGCAGGAAAAACAGTCTCACAACCAGGCGCGGCCCGTCCTTTAGGGCGGAGGTGCCATGCCCCCCTACCTTTTGCCCCTCATGAAGAGTGCCGGTCTGACTGAAAAAAGGTCAGCCTGACAAACACTCTTTATGTTCAGGTAAGGCAGCCAGGAGCGAGGCATGCGCAATTTGTGCAGACTCCTGGCTGCCTGAGCTGAACTTTGCTGGGCTGAAGAAGTCACAGCTCCTGTGGGCGTGACCTCCTCGGCTCAGCAAAGGTGCCTCGAGGCCCTCTCCTGGGTGATGAGGGAAGCGTCACTCATTGACTTCGACCTGGGCGCTTCAGGTTTAAGACCTGAAGCGCCCATGGCGAGTGTCAATCAGTGACACCTCGTCACAGAGTGGGGTGGGATAAGCAGTCTCACTGACCCCATCCCACTCTGTGACGAAGTTGGGACTGCTGCCTTCCCTCGTTGGCTGACCTAAGGTCAGCCAGCGAGGGAAGGCAGCAGTCCTAACTCTCCTGGGACCTCCGAGGCTGAAGGTAAGTGTATGTGTGTGATCTTTTTAAATGAATGTTTGGTGCGTGCGTGCATGTTTGAATTCTGATGAGTGTTGTTAATGGATGTGCGTGCATGCGTGCATGCTTGCGTGTGTGTGTGTGTGTGTGAAAGAATGAGTGTGAGTGGGTTTCCCGCCCGCTACCCTCCCTCCTAAAGCTGTCAGCCTGCACTGCTCACAACACACAAGATAGATTCACTTGCACAGGAAGAAGGAACAGTATCAAGAGAAGTTGAATCCGGATCTGGATCACAAAAAGTTGCCAGAGGTCACACATATGACAGAAGACATATTTATATGAGTAAATCTAATTTTGTATTTTCTGAGATGGCCATCTTAGAGCTTCTGCTCTTGGACTGCAACAGAGAAAAACACAATACAGACTATACTAGTTCTACTATCAATTTAAATGCTAGGAACTGAAATATAAACTCCCAGCTGCCTGATGGGTGCTCCAGCTGACATCAGCTGCATTTAATTACCTCTTGATTAATTAGGGCAAAGAAATGATGATTTGGGTCCCTGAGTTAAAGAAAGGATGCTGGAACAGGCCTTTCCCCACCATTATGTGTTGTTCATCCATGGGTTAGGTAGTATAGGCCCACACTCAATTTCTTTAGATTAGTGCCATTGATTACAAGCCAGGAGCAAATTTATCCTGGCCATGAGAGGTTTTTAAAGGGGTCTTCATTAGTGGCTTACACGTGGTTCTGATCTATAGGTCATGCATTATGAATAACTAACGGCACTAAACATTAGGGAGGAGGCTCTGTGAGGGATAGAGGTGGGGTGGCAACATCCACAAGATACTAGATGAAAACTGATGCTATATTATTTCCTCACATGGAATATAGCACATGCATTTCAAATTAGCGTTTACAGGTGGAGTCCCTCAGAGATGGAGACATTTGGGGTAAACTAAGCAGATGATCAAAAATAATTCCTTGAAAATGCAGGATCCATAGGGAGCACAATATTGAAATGTGTTACGGCTGTGGTGCACAGGATGTGCCTCAAATCAACTTATGGTGTAAACAGGGAATCAATAAAATAGAGGAGTATACTGCCACACTGGAAAAAAACACAAAACACAAGGTGGAGATGGCATAGTAGACCTGGTACAAATATGAAACACAGTACGTTGAGACACCAGAAAGACTCAAGCTACTTGACTACTGCAAGTTTAAAGTGAGACTGCTTATTGAGGATGATAGGTCTGGTGGTGACTTATCATGGCTGTCACAGGCTGAAATGACCCATCCTCCGGTTACGCATAACAGACCACTAATGGAACAAACAGAAACAAATAATATACTAGTGTTACTATACCCAGCTGTACATTGAAGAGTGAAGATCATTGCCTGCTAGATCAAATTCCCAAATGACCAAATGAACAAGTGCACAGGCTGAGGAAATGGATGCCCCACTCACAGTGTCGGAATGGAGAAATGCGATTAGAAATCTGGCTAGTGGTAAAATGCCAGGCAGTGATGGTCTACTGAGTTTTAAACTGCTGGAGGTATGCCAGGCAGTCTGCACATGCAGCGTGTAAATCTGGATACTTACCTCCTACCACCAAGGAAGCAAAAAGGTACATTCTAGACATGAAGGCTTACCAACCTTTGTCTATTCTCAACTTAGACTAAAACATTGGGCAAAGTGCTGGCTAACATAATTTCAAAAGTGTTGCCTGGTGTGGAACCTGACTTCATCTGTGTTGTACTGAAAACATAGGGACATATAGATACTGCCATTTACTCAGCAGGACATGTCATTTTCATCCCAGTAGAAAATCCTGATTGCATTTTCATAGACAGGGGGTGTTATGTTGTGCGACAAGACAGTGAAGACATGCATTGGCTAAGACACAAGTTTCCTGAGTGGATTGGTGCTGCCATACATGGCAAGTAGCCAAGTCCAGAACGTGTGATGTGTCTCCATAACAAGCCAGGCAACTATTTTGCAGGATCATGGACGTGTGTGGCCCATGTAGTACTGGCATGAACAAAAATCCAATTTACAGTTGCCACATGCACATGCAGCTGAAGGGAAGACAAACCGTCTCATACCCTTCAAGGAGTATGTCACAAGGCTGCTAGAGTGAGCTGTCAGGAACTATACTCACCTCACAGCCGGGGCTCTTAAAATTTTAACCTACCTATTAAGAATGCTGCAAGTTTGCTTCTCTCAAAAAGAGGCAAGCGTGCAGCCTTCCAGAAAGAACTCAAGAAGGAACTCAAGACCAATATTTAGAAAAATTGTTACTTTGTATTTTGTTTATGCCAGTACTACATGGGCCACACACCTTCATTAGGATTAATCAACAGTGGAGGCTACTTACCTTAGTAGGGGTCTCCTTCACATTGCCTTTTTCCTGATGGTGACCCCTGCCTAAATTGTTACATGGGTCGAAACTTCAACATTTTGATACATTTGGACTGGTTTCTGAAAGAACGTAAAGGATAGCAGCACTTTCATGATGGAGTGTGATCCGTTTTATTTGTAATTTCATACCACTCATTTGTATATATTTGCACTGTACATAGAACTTGCGCACAATTATCTCACTTTCATTGCAGCATATTACTTTTTGGAGCACCTCTGATTGCATACCGTTTTTGATTCAGATTAGATGTACAAGTACTCATCGTAACAGTAAAACGTAATTGTAAACATTCAGTTGATCCTACCTCACCAACACTTATTTTTTAAACTTATGGTTACATGGCAAGATTGTCTCCTGCTCCCATAGAGGCTACTCTTGCTGATCCTACATTAGTAAGCTGAAAATGTAGCGACTATTTTTATTAATTGCAGATTGTTAACCCAAAATAAATTAGATATATTTTCTTTCATTGAGGAAGAACAACCACATGCAGTGTCTATAACAGAAACATGACTCCATGAAAGCTCCATGCCTGAAGTACTGCCTGTCGGGCTATAAACTTGCTAGATGTGACCACTTGGGAAAATAAGGAAGCGGAATTGCAGTGATATATAATGAAGCCTTATGCTGTGTATTGTCCCATTTTCAGTTACCAGAGTGCGAAAGTACATTATTCTCCATCAAACCTTTACCCACGTTTACACTCTCATTGGCTCATTGTTTATTGCCCTCCATGTCCTGCCACACAGTTTTAACAAGCCCTACCAGAGTTGCTGGCAAGAAAAGCTCCAGACAGAGCTAATTTTACACTTCTTGAAGATCTGAGCATTCATTTGGATGACATCCATTGCTCTAACACAGTAAATGTATTACAAGACAACCGCTGTTCAACTGGTGCAACTGCTTAGGTTTCAGACGCACAAGAAAGGACGTCTTCTTGACCCAGTTTTAACAAATCTGCCTAATATGACAGGTTAGAGGCTTTTGCCGGTTACATGGTCAGACCACTTTGTTTTTCTAGTTCAATGGTTCCCAACCTGTGGTCCGGGGACCACTGGGGGTCCACGAAGACATCTCAGGGGGTCCGCAAGAGCCTAGAAAATTAAAAAGTATTAACAAATATTGACAAATTAGGTCCCCGACTTCCAGTAATGACTCAGGTGGGGGTCCCCGGATTCCAATAATGATTCAGTGGGGGTCCCTGGGTTCCATTAATGTTAAAGTAGAGGTCCACAGAAATCAAAAGTTTGGGAACCACTGTTCTAGTTCCTATACCATGTTATAATTAATTCAGTCCTTCATCTACCTTAACGAGTATAGAACACTGCTGATCAAAACTGGACCTAGTTCAGTTTTAACACACTCTATGTAATTCTAAACCAAATATATGCGATTACATCATAGTGGTAGACCAAAAATTCAGAGATTGAATTAACTCGTCATTAGAAGTGAACATGCGATTCCAGCAATAAAAACAACTTTCGGAAAGCAGTTAAACGCATCACTATGTTATTAGGAGTAGCAGGCATCCTACTACGCACAAAAAATAGATAATTCTGCTACCTTTGCTAAAGAGGTGCTTGCTATAGTCTAATGTGTAACTGATCCACCTGAGATGGGCCCAATTATAACAATGTTTGCTGCTTGTTCTAATTATTCGCCAAACGTTTTCTCTTAAAAGGTTTCTGATATATATGCCACTTTTCTAGGCCAGATAATTCGACCAGTGTGATTGCTGAAAAATCCAGTCAATCTGAGACTATGATGGAGATCCTTCCAGCTTTCTCTCCCATTAAGGAAGAGATGCTAGATTCTTTAATGAATAAAGTCAAATCATGTTCACTACTGGACCCTGCCCCTCCATATATTTACAATCAACAAAAGCGAATATTTACCCTTCTCTTTAAAGGGTCTTAAACTTCTCCTTCTTGAGTGGTGTAGCCCCTACAACCTGGAAACATGCAGTGGTAAAACCGTTACTAAAAATACCTTCCCTGGATCCCTTTCTAGTACGAAATTACAGGCCAATATCCTTGCTTTCTTGTCTGGGCAAGTTTTTAGAAAAAATATGTGAACATCCAACTACTGGGATTTCTGGAGAGAAATGATCTTCATCCCTGTCAAACTGGGTTTCGGCTTGACCTCAACACCAAAGCATGGTACAAGGTTCTTTGAGCCCCACGCTGTACAAGTTGTCTGTTGGTCCACTTGCAGAGATTATTCAATCATTTGGTCGCTCACTTGTTTGGTACACCCATGATACTCAGATTGTTATTTCTTTAGCTCCTGAAACCCATTCAAAATCAACTCGACTTAAACCTTGTCTTACAGAAGTAGCACAAAGGAAAGATACTTGTTGTTTGAAAAAAATAGAAGTTAAGGTAGTTGATGATGATCATTTGTTGGTCCCAAGGCTGCTGACCAGATTCTCTAGGTATCGAGCCCCAATCTAAATCTACGATAAAAATCTATGTATGTGGCTAGAAAATAAGCTCTCTTTTGAGACACAGGTACAGAAACTAGCAGCTGGCTGATTTGGCATCTTAAGGATGCTTACAAAGCATTTAGAAATTCTACCTAATTCTACTCAGAGGACCTGCTGTCTAGGCTTTAGTAATTTCTCACTTATTGGACTTTGGGAATGCACTATTCCCGGAATGTCCACAATGTGTATTAAATAGTCTGCAGGTGGTACAAAACGCAGCAGTGCATCTTTTGTTAAGGGTACTTAGACGTCAATCCGTTTCAGGATCTCTGCCCATACTTCACTGCCTTCCCATAAAAATTGGATTCAAGTTAAAGCTCTTTGCATTGCTTAACAAGCTTACATTAAAAAGGGCCCTATCCTTCTACAGCATCTCAGACAAGCTTACAGTCCAACAACAGCCTTGAGATTCTCCACGTCTTATCTATCAGTAATTCCAAATGCGCAGAAAAATAGGAGTGGAGGTCAGTCTTTCGCTTTCCTGGTTTCCAAATTATGGCATTCTCTGCCTGTGACGTTACTGATGGCTGGAGATGAGCTCAGTTTCAGGAAACACCTTAAGACTTTGCTATTTGTGCAACTTGGTTTAAATATTCTGTGCCAGAACAACCAAGCGCTAGGAGGCCGGATTCGGGTAGCCAGGCACTTAGAAATTCCGTTGAATAGAATTGAATTGGTTAAAGCTATAGCTTTTGCCCAGCATATCGTGCCTTTATGAACTGAATAATTATTTTTCAATCAAACATATTAAGACATGTCTGAAAAAATAGATCACATTATCAAGAGCATACCCCTCAAAGGAGAATTTTGCAGCCAGATGTATATCCTACAATTTAGCATGGACTGCTGTGCACCATGGCTCACAGTAAAGAAAAAAAAAACAAGGCTAGCTGCATCATTACACTTTTTCCCTTACTTTAAGAAAAGTTGCACAGCAGCCCTGGCTGAAGTACATGCCTTGAAGTAAAGCAAAAATGCACTATGACGCAGTCAGTCCTGGCTGCATCATATCTCTTTTTTTCTCTATTTTAAGATGTTGCACAGCAGCCTGAGCTGCTGTGCAACATGCCTAAAAATAGTTTGGCAAAGCCAATAGACCACGCCTAAGCGAAACCTATTGGCGTTGACAATGCCTGTTCACTTTGTCAGTGAGATTCCATGGCCAAAAGCTATAATTGAAGCACTAGTCTAAGTATGAGAGCACTAAGTCTTCCATCAGTGCTACCCTGTTTACATTTGGATCAAATGGAACATTTCTAAAAAAAAAAAAGAGATCTTGTGCAGAAAGTGCTTGGCCAATACATTGACTTCAGAAGTGAATGAAAGCTCAAAGTATAATATCACAATCACACTTTTGACTGTGCACATGCAGATAAAAGCTCTTTCTCATCCAAATAAACGTGATCTAGGCATGAGGAGATGCTGTCCACGTTCACTAGTATGAGGTCCACTAAAAAAGCAGATTTGGTCATGCAAATGCACAGTGCACTGCTGCAGAAACCACACCAGGGATACAATGGTGAATCAATAAGCAAACAGAAAATATAGCTTATAAAAGGGTTGGGCGTGAGTAGGGTTACATCTAGGTATGTATTATTCAAAAACCTACACAATCTATGCCATGTGTCACCTCTTGTAGAAGAAACATATGTATACACATACTGTAAGCAAGACCGTGTGGTCGAAATGCGTAGGTGGTGGTGTTTGGTTGGGTACACTATTGGATTAAAGCAAATAAACTCTCCTGGAGTGCAACGTTACAATTGTTTTCAATTGTTTGTTTCGAAGATTGAAAAGGAATGGTCAGTTCCTTACATGTGCACCAGTGGAAAATGCACACTGCAATTAGGATCGTTTTGATGGAATATATATATTATATTATAATGCACGAAATTAAACTAATTTCCAAACCATTTAAGCCTATAAGGTTGGAGACCGTCAAGCTGTGAACTAATCCCCGAGAACAGCACGATACAAGAACAGAGTGGATGAAGCTTCTAATCTATGTTGCTTATTCCACATCCATAATATTAGCAGAGTTATTGGTGACTGATAGAATTATTTAATTTATTCCAGTGACTATGGCTTCCGGGTGGGAAGCGCAACGGAAAGAAAAATCAAATAAGTTATTTTTTGCCCAGATGGATAAGGGACCCAATACGCAGCCCGGTCGTGGCAGTATGAAGGAGGAAGTGAAATTACAGACCCTATATGATAAAATGGAAAAACTGCACAGAAAGGAATTGTCCAAATGGTGGGAGGTTGAATCACTACAAAGATATATTGACGTGGAGCGTGTCCCTAGAGGACTGAGGATTTACACTATACCAACTTACGAGGATCCCAATCCGGAGATGCTCGAGGAGTGGGCTGAGAATTCGAAACAGAGCTCAATGAACATGATGCGTATACTGAGCAAATATGCGATGAAGGATAGGAGTAAAATTTTAGATGAGATAGAAAAAGTTAGACTTGAACTATTGTCATTAGTCAAACAAGAAGTATTTGATGAATATATGAAGAATTTAGAAATGAAACTCGACAAATTGGAGGAAGAGATCACCGGTAAGAAACAGAAAAAATTCATACGGGACTACAAGGATTATCAAGATGGTCGTATTCTTACTTTCCACCGAAAATACAACCATATGTATAGTGGGGAAACCACTGAAATACACATAAGGGAATCTGAACGGGTTAACCAACCAGTTGAAGAACAGGTAGAAAGTGACATCTCGGATGGAAACCTTTCGGATATATCAGACACGGCCCTATCGGGGGCTGCAATATCAGATAAAGAAGTGGATAGAATGAATTTTTTAAAACAATTCAGACTGTTGAACCAGGGAAGGATGGGACAACACAAAGAAGCT
Source organism: Pleurodeles waltl (assembly GCF_031143425.1). Taxonomy (NCBI): domain Eukaryota; kingdom Metazoa; phylum Chordata; class Amphibia; order Caudata; family Salamandridae; genus Pleurodeles; species Pleurodeles waltl. Next base: position 786,305,254 of record NC_090436.1, read on the forward strand.
CACCCCCAGAGGGGCAGAGGACGAGGAGCCAGGGGAAGAGGAAGAGGAACAGACAGGCCAAAAAGAGGGGATGTAGGAGACGATGCAAGGCCCTCGGGAGTGGTGACTCGGGCACGCAAGTAAAAACTATGAATGTTGTAAATCTCTCTAGGAGAGTGCTGTCAGCTGTGGAAGAGGACCTCTTGTCTCTTGGCCTGTCATTCTGCCCAACTGGCTGCTTTAACTATACTCAAACTAGGATTGACACATTTAAATTCATTAGGAAATTGAAATTGAAGAAGTGGTATCATACCAAGGTTAAAAGTGATGTGAGGTTAGATGTGAAAGATAATGAGAGAAATGTCAGTAATTTATGTATTTCTGATATTGATTTGCTACATACAGCAACCGACCTTTGTGAGGGGGTGGTTGCCCATGAGGATCCCATCTTGAACTTGATGGGATCAGGCATTGCCCTTGATAATACTTGCCCGAGTAATTTCAAGCCGAAATCCACCTTTTTACCTGTTATTCATTGTGATGCACTTGATGTTTTTGAACGAACAGTGACTAAACAATTGAAGAAATTGAGATATGGTGCAAGTAATGCAAAGAAGAGCAACTTATCAGGTGAACAGTGGCAAGCTCTCAGGGAATTGAGGGAAGATCATGCTATTGTCATTAGACAATCTGACAAGGGGGGCAATGTAGTAATTCAAGACACCATAAAGTATATGGCAGAGGGAATGAGACAGCTCAGTGACACTCAGTGTTATGAAGAAACAAGCTGGGGAGATGTTAAACTAATGAATGTAAAATACTATGACATGCTTATTGATTGGAGAGATCAAGGATTGATAGAATGGGATGAATTCCTGTTTCTCAAGTGTGACCATCCAAAGATTCCAATACTCAAGGAGTCAGTCAATCCCCCAGGGAGACCTATAGTTTCGGCTATGGAGTCTCTCCTAGAGAACACATCAAAATATATTGATTATTTTTTACGTCCCTTTGTGGAATCAATACCTTCGTACATAAGGGATACTACACACTTCCTTAAGATTATTGATGACATTCATTGGGAAGATGATTTCCTATTGTTAACATTGGATGTGACCAGCCTTTATACCAGCATAGATCATTCTCTGGGGGTAAAAGCTATTAGACATTTTCTTCGAGCTAGATCATTGTCCTTCTTTTTCCATTCAGAGATGTTGTGTACTATGATAGAATTCTGCCTTAAAAATAATCTGTTTATCTTTGATAACCATCTTTATAGGCAGTTACAAGGGACAGCTATGGGCACCTGCTTTGCCCCCAGCTATGCAAATTTGTTTATGGGCTGGTGGGAGGAGCAGGTGTCAGATAAATTAACCCAATTTGAGTCCAATGTGGTCCTATGGTGTTGTTTCATTGACGATATTTTTGTAATTTGGAGAGGTGATGAGGAAGCAGCTCTACAATTTGTGCGGGATCTAAACACTAATGAGTACAATTTGAGATTTACTGAGCATCTGAACCCGAGGTGTATTGAATTCCTCGATGTTGAAATCACTGTAAGAGACAACAAATTGGTATCTAAACTGTATAGGAAAACAACAGCTGGTAATAACTTGCTATGTGCTCATAGTGTTCATCCGGGGACTTTGATACGCAGTATACCGTTCGGGGAGCTACTGAGAGCTCGGAGAAACTGTAGTGAGACAGCTGATTTCCAACTAGAATGTGAAGTCATGTGTGAGAGGTTTAGGAATAGAGGTTATGGGGCGAAGGTTATTGATCAAGCCAGACGGAAAGTTGAATCTTTGAATAGAGCTGATGTCCTGTATGGGACTAAAAGGGGTTGTGTAAAGGAGAATGACTCCATTAGATTCATTACAACTTATAATAATCAGTCATATAAAATACGCACCATTCTAAGTAAGAGTTGGCATATTTTACAGACGGACCCCCATCTGACAAGTTGGATTGAAGATAATCCTCAAATAACTTTTAGGAAAAGTAGATCTCTCAAGGACAATCTATGTCGCAATGATGTGACATTGGGAGGTTGCCTACAGAATACCATAGTGGATGGTTTTGTTTGTTGTATGAAATGCAAAGCGTGTAAAACCAGTAATAGCTGCAAGACATTGACTGTTCCAGGTAGATCAGACACTTTTGCAATCAGGGGAAGTTACAATTGTAATACATCTTACTGTGTGTATTGCCTGATATGCCCGTGCAACAAGCTGTATGTGGGCAGTACAATTCACAATGCGAAGAAGAGAGTTCTGGAACATAGACGAGCTATTAAAAACTATGATAAGAATTATCCAGTAGCTAGGCATTTCTTTAACCAACACTTTGGCAACGAGAATTTACTTAAGTTTGTAGTCATTGATCAAGTGAAGATCAGCAAAAGGGGTGGTAACAGAAAAAAACTGCTACGTATTTTAGAGTCTAGATATATAATAGACTTTGAGACGTTGGAACCTATCGGGCTGAATTCAAGTGAGGAGTTGAGTATCCATTTAGGGTAGTTATTTGGCGTAGATTTTTTGATACAAGGTGAGGAAGTGAGGCGGCATTTTTTAGAATAACACTTTTATCAATGGTGACATGTATGGGAAGATAAAAATAATATTTTTTTGAAAAATATTCTGTGGTTTTTCTTATCAATTGCCACAGTAAAAGAACATGTATATCTGACTATGTAATTTGAAAAGGTCCACTATATGAGTTAGATCTGCTGATATAACATCTAGGGCAGCAAGATATCGTCCAAAGAAATCTTTTTGAAGTATATATGTCCATCAAGATGGTATGTCAATTAATGGTATTCATTCTAATATTGGTACAAATATTTAATATATTGAAATTACCGAAGACCTATAAGGAATACAGTAATATTTAAATGTATTTATACCCACTTGGGCGCTGTAGGATTAAATGGTAATAATGGTAATAATTCCGATTTGGGTGCCAATAGAGGATATAGTTACAATATCTGAGAATATTTATAGTTTTTTAAGAGGATGATTAACTTTATGGAATATTTATATCTTGTATACTTTAATGTTGGATTAACTAATTTTAGAATCTATTAACATCATTTAATATTGTATTCTTCCTTTTAGATTTTATATGTTGAGCAATAACTTCATGATATATTTTACGAAAGGATGGTAATGGATATTAGAACAAACTGGAGCAATTTTGTAAAAAAATGGGGTACAAATTAATGTGTGAATCAATTCTTTGGACACTTTAAGATGGCCGCCACACTATGTGTTTTATGGTTGATGTATTTAAGAATTGTCCGTCATCTATGTTTGTCATTAATTTGGTTTTTAAGGTGAGCACTTTAGCAAAAATTTATCCATGAGTAAGGCGGATGCCGAAACGCGTTGGATGTTTCATGCTGGAATAAATTAATTCAAGGAATACTGTATTTTGGAGGTGTCCTGGTTCTCCTGTTATTTCAAGGGAGTGTTTGAAGATATATTAGGGCTTCTCGGAGCCCATCCAGGACCGCTGTATGAGCTCCTGTATTCCGGGACTTGTGTTTGGAATATATATATATATATATACACAGAAAAACCACCTGCTTTTGCTTTTGGGGAGAGCTGCACAATCCACTATGACGAATACCAACATTTTATCCAACTAATAGTATCTAGTGGAATATTACCTAATTGTTTTCCTATGTAGCCAGACATGAGTAGAGTGAGCTTTAAGTGAGAGATGTGGAAATCACTCGTCCATGAAGTAAGGTTCATCACAAGTGAACAATCAAAGTTAAACAACCTCTCACAATCATCTACTCATACATTATATTCTACCTTCTTATGTCCGGTGAGCATCACAGATAACCTTCACTCCAGTGCCACTCAAAAAGGATCGTGATGGTTTACCTGTACTTTGATGAGTACAGGGTACACAGCTCAACTTTGATGCCACACTGCAGTAAGGATTTGCTGCAATGAAGAGGGCAACAAGACATAGTGGTAAAACCTTTTAATGTTTGGTGTATTTGCTCCACATACTGAATGCTGTTAACCACCTAGTCAGCCAAGACCATTCTCCAGCATTCTAAATACAACACATACAGGATGAAGCATACACAAGACACAGCTGGGCAGTGGAAAGGGAGATAATAGAAAATATACACACATATAAGAACAGTGTGTTATAAGATATTATACCCTTTCTTTTCCTCAAACACAATTCATCCATTGCATAATCCTTTTACCTATGAGAGACCCTAATATTTTGAGCGTTGTGTCCGATTCACTTCACATGCTTCACTAGAGTGGTTTTCATCAGCTGGCAACACTGAAATATCATGTCCTCAAGGAACACAATCACCCTCACCATTTGCTTCACTCACACCTTTCTGTTCCTACAGATTCAACTCAGCTTCATTAAACTCAGTTAATCTTTCCACTTTTGATATCACTTTAATGGCATGTGCACCATTCGATCATTGACCTTGTCTAGCAACAAAGCAGTTCTCTTGACCTTGGTAACCAGGTGACGTTAACTAAACCTATGATCACCAGGCTTGACGTAAGTTTGCTTACTCCTCGAATAATCAATCTTAGATGATGTCATTTTACCAACATACTATCTCTTGTAATATTTTTTCACCACTTCTTGTTTGTTTAACCCTCCTGGATCTATTGTCTCATTATCACTAGAGCTGTTTTGTTGCTTCTGCCTTTCACACATTCGGGAACTCTGGACAAATAGAGATTTATTTTGGATAATGCCAATCTTTCTCTAAGTAGCTCCAAAGGGTGTTCTCCATTGGAGTTGTGGGTGTGGTGCAATAAGCCAACATCTGAGCTCTCAATCTTTCTTTAACTAACATTCCCCTTTCTGTGCCAGTTGAATGGTTTCAATTAGTCTGTTAGCCCCCCCTCCACTTGTCCATTTCTCTATTAATGGTACGAGATAGCTTTGACATACTTGATACCATTCTCTTGCATAAAGCCTACCATATCATGTGACAAACAATCCACACCATTATATCTCATAAATTTTTTAAGATTCCTTCTCTAGCAAAAGATATGTTTGAATTGATAAAGAGAAGAAGAACCACGGCATATCGCAGATATGTGAGAATTTCAATTTATTCCTCTGTGTTGTCTCAGGAAACACATCGCTAGAACCAATAATACACAGTGGCCATGGTGTCAAAAGCCCAATATCAATCTCATGTTCGAAGAAGACAAACAGCCGACACGTGTTTCATCAGAATTGACTTTTTCAAGGCTCCAACTTGTGGAAGTATCAAGTTGTACTGTTAAGTTCCAAAGGCCAATGATGATTAGAAAATTGCAAAGCATGAACTACAGAGAATAGCCAACGACCATGATAAGCCTCAGCAGTGAAGCAGCGAGTATCCTTTCAAACTGTTAGCGGCGTCGCATCTGAATTGAGTTTGGTTACAAATTTAAGCTCAATCCACTTGCTATAGTAGTCTGTGATCAGAATTATAAAACACATTTGAGTGGGCAACACAACACCCATTGCACGCCACTTCCACACAAAGTTCTACGTGTGAAGGGGCCGTATTTACAAGGTGGCGTTAAGCCACAAAAAGTGCCTTAATGCCACCTTGTAAAAATGGCACAGGGAATAGTGACACCGGAGCGACACGAGCATGACAATAGCTCTCATTTGATAATAGAGTATGTTGGTTCCTGGCCTAATAACTTGCGAGATGCAAATGCTATGTTGTGCTTTTCTCTTTTATCAGACTGACCCAACAGTGCACCCATCCATACTTGACTTACATCAACAACAACTGCGAATTTCACTGTTTCATTGAAGGGTTGTGATGATTGTACCGCTTGCAACTTTTTTCTTCTTTATGGTTTTGTCACACTCCATGGGCTATAAGAAATGAGCATCTTTTCTTTCTTTACCAATGTTTTCAAGGGTTCTCTTTTCTCACAGTAGATTTTTAATGAACTTAAAATATAGCTCGCAAATTCCTATGAATTTCTGCAGTTCCTCTTTGTACCCCGTTGTAGGTGACAGAGCAATCACCATGACTAGCAAGGTTTAGGACATACTCCTTTAACTCTGATAATGTGACTGACCCAGGTATTCAACATTTGATTCAAAGAACTCATATTTTTCACTCTGATGTTAATAGGAAGTCCTTAATCTTTTGCAAGAATTTTCACAGAATTCTTTTGTGTTCCTCCATAGTTAGTGAATAAATTAACGCTGTCTTGCAAATCACATAATCCTTCTATTTGCACAAATAACATGTTCATGATTCTCTGTAAAACTGCAGATGCTGAGCACAGGCCAATGGGCAGGCAATTAAATTAGAAGGCTCCCTCTGGTGTTAGGTTGGCTGTGAGTTTCAGGAACCTTTCTACAGGTTGAATAGGTTATATGCTGGTGTAAGGTCATGGGTCCCTGGACTATGGGTAAGAACAGGTAATCTACCTAGGGAATGTCAGTATCATTCTGGACAGCAAACTCACCATGAGGTCCCAAGTCACTGCAGTGTCATCCTACTGCTTCTTCATCCGGCGTATGTTACATATGATTTTCAAGTTGCTTCCCCAAAACGTGAGACGCACCATCACCGAGCCCTCCTCACCAGTCAACTGGACTACGGAAGCACCACATGGTGATTCAATTGCCTGTAGTCACAGCCTGGCCTAATATCCTCGGATCTTTTTCTTGCTTTCACCACTGGCTATAACCGTTATGAGTTATTTATGGGATCTATTATTCCTGCTGCACACAATTTGTGAATTTGACCATATGACATTACGTTCTTTTTTTTAACAGGGTATGCTCCTTCCTGCAGTATTAATTTACATTGGAATTCTTCTAACAAACCCACTGTGTGAACGCTTCTTTGTAATCTTGAAAAATTGTGTACAGATCATCTTCCTGGTAACTAAAGACATCTAGTACTTTGAAAGGATTTATTAACATCCATAAATTTTGCCTCACCAACCATCCTAGAATGTTCCCTCCATGGTCCACAACATACACTCTAGTAGATGAGCTTCCTCCATCGAACAGTGGCTTTTAACACCTTTTCAGGTTTGATCTTATGATCACTGTATGCTCCTGGTATTATCCTGTTGTAACATAGGCGGTCATTCTGACCCTGGCGGTCAAAGACCGCCAGGGCGGAGGACCGCGGGAGCACCGCCGACAGGCCGGCGGTGCTCCAATGGGGATTCCGACCGCGGCGGTAAAGCCGCGGTCGGACCGGCACCACTGGCGGGCTCCCGCCAGTGTACCGCCGCCCCATTGAATCCTCCAAGGCGGCGCAGCTTGCTGCGCCGCCGAGGGGATTCCGACCCCCCCTACCGCCATCCAGATCCCGGCCGTCCGACCGCCGGGATCCGGATGGCGGTAGGGGGGGTCGCGGGGCCCCTGGGGGCCCCTGCAGTGCCCATGCCACTGGCATGGGCATTGCAGGGGCCCCCGTAAGAGGGCCCCTACATGTATTTCACTGTCTGCTGCGCAGACAGTGAAATATGCGACGAGTGCAACTGCACCCGTCGCACAGCTTCCACTCCGCCGGCTCGATTCCGAGCCGGCTTCATCATGGAAGCCTCTTTCCCGCTGGGCTGGCGGGCGGTCTGAAGGCGACCGCCCGCCAGCCCAGCGGGAAAGTCAGAATTACCGCCGCGGTCTTTCGACCGCGGAACGGTAACCTGACGGCGGGACTTTGGCGGGCGGCCTCCGCCGCCCGCCAAGGTCAGAATGAGGGCCATAGTCTCTTTTGTGGTTACATGTTTTCATGAGGCCTTTGAAAATATAGTTTTTCTTGATCCTGTGTTAACTAGTGTCTCCACATTTGCTGAGTTGATTTATACTCTGCATTTTGGTTGACTACTGTTGCCTTGTTTTCCACTAGAAGAAACACAAAGGGGCATATTTATACTCTGTTTGCACCGAATGTGCGTCAAAAAGTTTGACGCACAATCGGCGCAAACCCTGCCCCATATTTATACTTTGACGCCCGACCCCGCGGGCGTCAAAATTCCACCATGTGCGTCATTTTTTGGAAGGGGGAACCAGCCTTGCGTTAATTATATGCAAGGTAGGCGTTCCCTTCCAAAAAATGACTTTAAGGCCTGTGCCCCTTATTTAGACTGTGGTGTCATTTTGACGCACAGGAGGGGGTGGGCCTTAAAAAACGGCGCACAGCCTGATGTGCGCCGTTTTTTAACGCCTGGGTCAGGGCAGGCGTTAAGGGACCTGTGGGGTCGGAAGGAGCCCAGAGAAGCCCTCCCCTACCCCCAGGGACACCCCCTGCCACCCTTGCCCACCCCAGGAGGACACTCAAGGATGGAGGGACCCATCCCAGGGAAGTAAAGGTAAGTTTGGGTAAGTATTTTTTTCCGATTTTTTTTGTTGCATAGGGGGGCCTGATTTGGGCCCCCCTACATGCCACTATGCCCAATGGCCATGCCCAGGGGACATAAGTCCCCTGGGCATGGCCATTGGGCAAGGGGGCATGACTCCTGTCTTTGCTAAGACAGGAGTCATGTCAATGGAGGTTGGGCGTAAAAAAAAAAATGGCGTAAAAAAAGAAATGGCGCAAATCCGTTTTGAGGCCTGGATTTTGCCTCAGACCTTACTTGCACCATTTTTTGACGCACAACCCCCATTTTCCCATATGCCGGCGCTGCCTGGTGTGAGTCATTTTTTTGGACGCACACCAGTCCGCAGCGCCGGCTAACGTCATTCCATTAATAAGGCACCCGCATGGCGCGTTGGAATGGAGTTAGCCGGCGGTAAATTTTTTGACGCACAGCTGCGTTGGCGCAGTTGTGCGTCAAAAAGTATAAATATGGGCCAAAATCTTTCATGAGTTCTTCATTACCTAGTTCATCTTCTTCTTCAACTGTATACACCTGCATGAATATTCTTGTCCTGTAAAATTTGGAGCATGTCCCCTTTTCACGCTTAGTACAGTATTTTCCCACTATGGGGCAATTTCTGGATATAGCCAGGTGATTACCATTTCGACAAAAGTAATGCACACATTTTGCAGAATGGTCTCTTGAAATTACCATCCATGTGCTTGCTACAGCCCTTTCCTTCTGTATTTAATTTTTGTCTGATGCCTGTATTTTACGTTTAAAAAAAATAATCATATTCCTTTAGAGAATCGTTCTATGCTCTTTATCGTTGATATGACCTCTACCTGGCCGGGTGTCAATAGCATAACATCTCTTGTGTCTTTGTGCATGTGGTTCAAATTATGATCCCATCCATGACCTTCTATTTAGTGTCTGTAAAATTGCATGCTGTACCTTGTATAATTATTGTTGCTGCATATGCTTCAACTGCCTCACCTTAGCGATAATAAAAAAAATTATACTTCTCCATCATGATGCTCGTTATGGTATTAAAATGCATCTCCGTTCTTCTTGTTGCCTGTGGGTGGACATCCCATTCTTCTTCGTCCTTCTCTTTTGATATAGGGTCAAATAATTGTTTACTTTCTACACCTACACAGTCTAATAAAAGTGCTTGTTTTCTTGCTGTGCTGTACATTGTTCAATCAATTGCAATTAAATGCATCTCAGAAGTCTTAATCAATGGACAAGTTCTTTTGTTAAGGGCTTCTGGCCCATCTAAAAATGTTGCAGGCATTGACACTGCATTTATTATTCCTGCCATTTTACGTTCTGTGTTAAAGTTAGTTGTCCCAATAATGATCAGTCTCAAAATAGAGTGGTCTGTAGGCTACTGGTGTTTGCAGAACTTTTGATTAGGAGTGAACAAAGAACCCCCAGGCCACCTTGTTGCTGTGGACCAAAAGGTGGGGAGGAGGAGTTAGGCACTACATACTGTGCTCTGCTCTTCCACAGTGTGGGACTGCCCAGGTTGTTCCCGGGCCAAGACCAGACCAATAGCAGACTCATCTGCATACATCAATACCGGGTAGTGGGTTAACTAGGCCACTCCCCTTTGTGTCTTCCCTTTCACATTTGGCACTCTACTGTTCACGGGAAAGTGTAAGACTCCAGGTAAGCTTAGGCAGGTGAATAATGGCCCCTCTCATTACACCACTGATTGCTTTCTTGAGTGTGTCATTGGTGTGAGCTCTAAAGAAACTGAATTATCAGGGGGTCTTCCAAACATTTCCCTATACATCCTCAATTGCAACACTTACAACTGCAGGACCTTCTACTTCTTCACACATGTTATTTTCTGGCATGGCCCCTGACTTAGTGCAACGTCCTGAAGGCAGTGAGGTTATTGCTTTCCATCTTACCAGCCCTGCTACCAAACACAAGAAGAAACTATAGCTCTTACTGTTGCGTGGCTCTTATTCTTCTAATGAGACTACTGGATTTGAGCGGCAGAATCGCCTGCGTTGTGGGGGATTGAGTCTGAACCTACTACTGGCGACACTTGTCGGCCCAATCCTGCTTTTGCTCCGGCTAACTAGCAGTGCCTCATCTCTACCCAAGAGCAGGGATGATTGGGCAGCCGAACGCATGACACAATTGACTCCTCAAAGAAATCGTGGTCATTCAGATTGCATCTGTTTCTCTCAGTTACATTAGTCTTACATATACAAGGACAATCAGAGGTAGTATATGTTTCAATAAAGTTTTTAATGAAGCAACTGCATCTTAGATACTGAAGCATGTACTGCAATAACCAGGACGATGAAGCATGACAAGATTAAAATAGTGACAAGGAGAGTAAAACATAAAAATAACGCTACCATATTGACACTAGAATCATTAAAATAATTCCTATCTATGCTATATTAGAGCACAGCATGTTAAGCTTTAGTTTTGCTCTTCAGGTTCCCCAGGGAAGACATCATCCCTCATACCTGAGCAAGAGGCCTGAAGTCTGCATAAGCAGCTGTAGCGAAGCGTTCAGCAATCAGCATACAGTCGTGGTCATCTGGCTGGAATCTCCCTCTAACGTGTTTGGGACAGTGAAGTGTTTTTATAATAAAACAGCTGATGTTCTGAGAAAACGTCCCTATATAAGGATGTTTATGTTTCTATGAAAACTGGAGAAAAAGCATTACCATGTTTACCGGCAACCTATCTTACCGCAGCCTTGAGAGAAGCACAGAGTGAAAGAAATGTCTTGTTTAATAACGCAGTGCTGGCCTAGACAACAAACAGCTAGATAGAGAGAAATAAAACACGACTGCAAATGTGGCTAATGTTAAAATAATAAATGAAGCTGAATAAAATATATCTAGGTTAAAGTGCACAGCAGCAGGCCTAGTTTGCTAAAATAACGTGTATGAAGCTATAACTAAAATAGCTACAGAACACCCTCCCCTTGCCGGTTTAAAGGTGGTTCAAAGCCTAACAATATATAAAAGCTACTAAAATGCGACCTAAGGCATATGTATAAAAAAGTCAATAATGACAAGTCAAAAAGACAGTTGAGCATATATAAAAGGACAATTTGAAAATTTTAACTTGTGGCGTAAAAAAGGCCGAATTTCAAGAGTCAGAGTAATTTTGGAAGTTGCCAGTCGAATCCAAGATAATTGAAGACAGGAAATCTTCCACTTCGGCAGGTGGTAAAGTAAAAAACTCATTGCCAAGAAGAACCGACGAGCATTCGTGTTCCAAAGCCTGGGCGTCAGCCAAGGCAGCAGCATTCCGTGGTTTGCCCAATAATCAGTTCAGAGCTGCATCATCCATGAAGGGCAACTCATAAGCAGCTTCCCATAGCAAACACACCCTCAAGGCGCATGTCCAGTCATGAGCCCTCAGCGAGAACATCAACAGATCAGCGTCCAATGAAAGCAAGCGCTGCATAGAAAGACAAACTTTCAGTGCAGGTTCGAATGAGCACCAGATGCACTGAAACACGGGCTCCACGCAATGCAAAACCGGTCTGAATGACAGAGACCAGTCACACTCCAATTGCTCCAGGAGTGTTGCTCCGAAGTACTGCATCATGCGTTCACAACATATCTGCGCTGGTGGGAATGCTTTCATTCCTGCTTGTTCCGCCCGGACAGCCATTGCGCAGAAAAAGTAGCAATAGCAAAATGCCACCTATTATAGCCAAAGTTATCGGAAATCCCTTGAAAATACTGGAGAATTTTGAGTGGATGGCTTATGGTATTAAACCAAATATAGAGGAGAAGGTGTGAACAAAACCAGAACCAACAACCTTAAAGAAATTTGTGATTCTAGTAGTACTGGATGCATTAAATATTCGTCCCACAAGCTCACCAAAGTGTCTCGGAAAGTTAGTACTTAAAAGGAACTGTATCTCTGCTGATGACCTTGCCACCTGAAGTGCGTAGGTCTCGCGCGCAGATGTGAGCGCCACATGTTTTTGGAACAATAAAGCCTTGAGTCTGCTCAACTTGTCAAAATTCACATTAGAAGTAGCATTATGGAGCCAAATCTCAGCTACTTCTCTTTGTCTTGTGGGAGGAAAAAGTACGTTCCTGCAGCATGTAACAATCTTAGAGACCAAAACAACATAAACTATTCCGGCTCGCATCCCACAACGGTTTTGACTATTGAGGAGAACATAGCTGCCATTTCAAAGCACTTGGAACGCAGGTCTAATTAAGGGGACTGGAACTCCTTTCAGATAACAAGCCAAGTTTGCTGCCCAAGCATTACAAGCCCCGTGCAAGGACAGCTGTTTACAAACCATCGAATGCTGACAGAAGACTCGCATTCACTACCCCTAAGAAAGTCCTCTTTCATGCCACTGAGACATTTGTATAATAAGGGCAGCTCCCATACCTCATGGATGCAACTATCTTCCAGCCTTTCATATCTGCCTACTGGAATGTGTTTTAAGCAAGACGTGAATTTGAGTGTTGAAATAGGCAGATTAATGACCCCTGTGTATTAACCACTCAGCAGATGGTATTTCAGCCACAGTAAAAGGCAACTTTTCTAATTCTTCGATCTTTAACATATTATAAGTCGCTTCTTTCTTAGCCATTAGTTGTTGTTGCGTTAATTTAAATGTAGAAAATATGTCCCTTGTGCTAACGTGTTGCCAGGGAATACGACCCTCCTTCAATGTTTGAAGTGTCCAACCCAACTGCATAAAGGACCATAGTTGACTTTGTCGATGGTGTTGCTTTGCTTAAGACCTGGGCTGGGCTTCCTCTATCTTTTATAGGAAGAGTTAACGTCCTCAAAATGATTATTCTTCCCAAATGTATCTTTTTGTTCAATGCGATCCCTCTGGAGTTTAAGAAAACTGGTTTAAAAAGATACAAGCAGACCTAACCTCTCTTCTATGGTCCTCCAGAGGGGTCAGGATTGCTTGGCAAAAGTTGTGTAGGCCTAAGGGTGAAGGGGGGATTGCGGCTCCAGATTTTTATAAATATTATCTGGCTTTTCATTTGAAGAATGTTCGGATTTTACATTGTGACAGTTCTGAAGATACTTCTTTGTGGGGCGCAATGACTCAAGAGTTTCCAGCGGCTGGTAGTTTTTTCTTGTACAAGTTTGGTCATCCCAAATTTTTCAAAATAAATCGTTTGAAGCTTCTTAAGGATGCTGCTAGAGTCTGGTGGCTGGCTCGGCAAGTACTAGATATTCATTATTACAGTTTTTGGGCCCGATTTGGGAATCTCCTGGCACTCCCAGATTACAGGCTTTCCAAGTTCAAATACCTGAAGTTATTGAGTTGGGTGGCTTCCCTTCAAGGGGAGGGTGGTATTAAGAACTACTAGGAGGAGAGGCTATTAACAGGTTTGGTTCATAAATAAATTTCTGTTTGGTATCGGGCGTTCCTTGAAGCTTTGGATTCAGAGGCCTCCCTCCCAGAGAAGAAATGGGGAAGTGTCTTGCCAGACCCAGATATAGCGCATATTTGGGAGTCTTCATTTACCATGCTTTGGTCGGTAACTAGATCAGTTGCTTTGCAGAAGAATCATTTGTTTACAATACACAGGGTTTACTGGTCACTCCAGAGGTTAACTGCTTTGGGGAAGGTAGAAAAGAAGTGTCCACGTTGTGTGGAGCCTAATGCAGACAACATACATATGTTTTGGAGTTGCCCTAACCTCTTCTCTTTTTGGACCTCGATTAATGGTTTTCTTGAACAGGTTATTTGCACTGATGTGGAAGTGACCCCTGTATAAGTGTTTTTTGGGGTTTCTTCGGGTACCTCATGGGATTCCAAGTTGCCCAGGTCATATAAGGGTATGATGTTCCTACTGATGCTGCTGGCCAGAAGACAAATATGTTTAAAATGGGTTAAATCCACATCTCCGAACATACGTGATTGGTTTGCATCTGTTAATTACTTTTGTGATTTGGAACATATGGGCCCGTTGGGTAACAGAGATGAATGTTGGGCCATTTGGGAGAACTTTTTGCAAACTGTTACTCCAGATTTATAGTCCAATGATTATTACCACAACCTTCTGTCCTCTTTCTCGCTCCTCCCCCCTCTCTGGGCTGGCTGTTGGTTGGGGCCTTGCAGGACATGAGTTTTGGTTCCGTTTGGGAGAGGTGAATAGCTGCGTTTGCTTAGGTTGGATCCCTTTATATTGGATAACCTCACGAGACGCAGGTTGATGCCCCTCACGCAGCGAGGTGGAATTTTTCTTTTCACTATTATGAGGATGAAAAAACAAAAAAAACCAAAAAAAAGTATTGATGTTTTGTGCCAATTGCAGGTTGCGCTGAGCCATTGGTGTACATGACTCTTTGATATTGATCAATAGGCAGTGTATTTGCTGGAACTGGGTATTCTAGTTCATATTGCAAAATTTCCTGAGTTTGTAATTTTGTGTCAAAAATGTAGTCTACATCAGTGGCCGTCAAAGACGTTGCCCATTGAATCTAACATGGATGTAATGCTTTAGCGTTTGGAACGCTGGCTTTGGTACCAGCCTCAAGGGCTGGAATTGGAGAGACAACAGTAATGCGTTTGCCTTGGGCTAGTGGTCTTTCTTTAATGACGGCCATCTGAACAGCAGTGAGAAATTTCTCAGTGGGAGCAAAGCGTTGTTCTGCTGCTGAATACACATGTGATTTGTATGCAATCAGGACTGTCTCACCCTCGTTGAAAGTTTTATAGGAGAAACCAATGGCACCAGCAATTACTCTGATGACCAGATGTTTTTTGTTGTCTTTGTGTGTAAGTGTTGTGCATCAAGCATGTCTGTTTGCAAAGCTCTGAGAATGCGTGTGTGTTTGACTGTCCAAATTTTACTTGAAACGTCAGGACATATTAAGTCATACAAAGGTTTTATGCATGATGCGTAATCTGGAATGTAAGTTCTGCCAAAATTTAGGAAAGCCAATAGGGATTGGAGTTTTTTTAATAATATTTGGAGATTGTAATTGTCCACATTTCTCCAAGAATTGTGGCGCTAGGCTCTTTCCTTCACTTGATATATCCCAAAAAAAGAACGCTAAGGAAGGATATTTTTGGTTTTTTAAAATTTAATTTGTTGGGGAAGTTTCTCTTCTTTTTTAACAGAAACTTCTGTTGAGCGTTGTGATTCCTGTCTCAGTTTCACGTACTCAGTTCTGTGCTCTGACTGCCCACCTCTCTCACTGTGTTTTTCCAGTGAGTCCTGAAAGGAACGAGATTGTCGTGTATCAGTATATTGATATCTGTCAGGCATTTTTATATTATCTCTATTTCTGAGATTATATTTAATCTGCGGTGTCTCCGTGTGCAGAGATTCTCCCCTTTCTTTTTTAGGTGTTTGTTGTTTTTTATCCCAGCGTTTCTTAGTACCCTCAGGAACTTGCTTTTTTAGAATCTTTATTAGATTTACCTTGAAATTGTAGTTTTGTTGGTCTGGCCCCCAGACTATCTCGACCAATGCTAGAGTAGGTCTCCGCGATAATCTTTGGTAGCTCACGTTCTTGATCCTGTGGAGGAACATCCCAGAGCCGCATGCGCACCGCTAGTGCGACCGCTCACCCTTTAAGGTTACTTAATATAATTGAGGATACTGTGGCAAAGTTGCCCATTAGTTGCATCCCCAAGTCCAGGGCCGGGGCAGCCCCATATTCATCTTGAATTTGTTTCAACACTTCTGTTAAATTGGCACGTGTCAGTGTACCGTATACGGTAGTTTAGAGCGTGGCAGATACCATGCCACATGTATTACAGTTACCTATAGTGGGAACCATCCCAAATGGCAATCACACAGTTAATGTTCTGTGTTTCTCCTGAGGTCCAGTATGAGGAAATACTGCTTCAAGTGCATTTATTTTTTGAGCTAAAAAAAACAGAATTTCTTTTCGTTTGCCAGGTACTTTACCCATGATCAAATGTACAGTCGCAGGATTGATACCTGCCGTTACTGCATGTGGTCGCGCTGGAGCAGCACGTGCTGGGTTTGTGTTTAATGTTTATATTACAAACTGTACTAATCTTCTGTATATTGCCATCAGCTCAGCGTATAGGCGGCGGACTTCGTCTGCAGTTAAATTCACTGCTGCAGGGTGAGGTGTATAAGTGGTAAAGGCCAGGTAGGACCTGACCATCACTTAGAGGACCTAACCTAACGTGTACAATTGTATGAGGCAGGGCGCCATCAAGCCAATTATTATGTTTTTGATAAGATAGAGGTATTTCTAGGTATACATATGTTCTGTATTATGCAGGTGCGTTTGCATGTGCATAGTGATGAAATGTATTTGTGTTCCTATCACCTGCTGGAAATGTGGCCTAAGAATAAAAAAGTTCCGTTCCATAGGCTGGGTGAGCCTCAACAACAGATGTGACTGGACCCCCTTGGGCTGTTAGGCCATGTGCCAGTAAATGTGCAGTAAGGGGTGGTCACATATTGACTGCAATTGCTACCTGTTGTGGATTCACCATAGTGAATAGTAAGTTTAGTTGAGAGATAAGCACACCAAATGGGGATTATCCTTTTAATGGTTCAAGCTTGAACAACCTACAGGGTTAGTTAGGTACACCCTACTTAGCTGAGGAGGAAATCCTCAATACCACGGATGTCTCCGTATGTAGTACTGAGGTGTCTTTGTATGGAGTGAGACAGAGATATTCAGGAGGACCCAAAAATTAGAGCCTGACCAAATGTTGGCAGCGCCATGTCGTGTAGGCTCCCATTATTCTAATGAGGCTACTGGATTTGAGCTGCAGAATCGCCTGCGGTGTGGGGGACTGAGTCTGAACCCACTACAGGTGACACCTGTCGGTCCAATCCGGGTTTTGCTCCGGCTAACTAGCAATGCCTCACCTCTACCCAAAGCAGGGATGATTGGGCAGCCGAGCGCATGATACAATTGACTCCTCAGTGAAATCGTGGTTCCTCAGATTACATCCATTTCTCTCAGTTACATTAGTCTCACGGATACAAGGACAATTAGAAGCAGTATATGTTTCAAAAGGTTTTTAATGAAGCAACTGTATCTTAGATACTAAAGCACATACTGTAATAACCAGGACGACGAAGCATGACAGGATTAAAATAGTAATGAGGAGAGTAAAGCATAAAAATAACGCTACCATATTGTCACTAGAATCATTAAACTAATTCTTACCTAGGCTGTATTAGAGCACAGCATGTTAAGCTCTAGTTCTGCCCTTCAGGTTCCCCAGGGAAGACAACATCCCTCATACCTGAGCAAGGGGCCTGAAGTCTGCGTGTATGGGACAGTGAAGTGTTTTTATAATAAAACAGCTGATGTTCTGAGAAAATGTCCCTATGTAAGGATGTGTATGTGTCTATGAAAACCAGAGACAAAGCGTTATCACGTTTACTGACAACCTATCTTACTGCAGCCTTGAGAGAAGCACAGAGTGAAAGAAATGTCTGTTTAATAATGCAGTGCTGGCCTAAGCAAAGAACAGCTAGATAGAGAGAAATAAAACAAGACCGCAAATGTGACTACTGTTGAAATAATAAATGAAGCTGAATAAAATATATCTGGGACGAAGTGCACAGTGGTAAGCCTAGTGTGCTAAGATAACGTGTATGAAGCTATAACTAAAATGGCTACACAACATTATGATCTTTATTCAGTTAAAGATTTCCACTGGGTGTTTTTTTTAAAACTGTCGTCTTCAGCCAATGAGCCTCATTCTTGGACTATAAGTAACAACATTTCGCAGCCTTTCACTTCTTCATTATTTTCCATTGTACCTATTCACAAACACTTTGCGGCCCTTAATTGCGTAGACCACAATAACTTACTATCTAGCATACGCAACAGCATCTGTTCTGCTTTCGATATGAATTCCTGCATCGTTCCCATCATAATTTCCTCACACACTGATTTCTTCCTTTTTCTGATTATTCTGTCCAATCTGCTGGATTGATGCATTTTGTTAGTTAGAATATAGCTGGATTGGACCCTAAGCTGATTTTGGTTAGAGGGTTGTCCTATGTGAGAGACTTTGACATTGTTATGTTTCAAGAAACATGGGCCGTATTGGATGTTGTATGTGAGAGGATTGTCTGTTATGCCATAAGCGCTTCTCCGTCAACTTCTAGGTGTCCCATAGGGGGACTTTCGACCTGCTTCAGGGTATCTTTCAAATGCTCTCTTAGTGCTCTTAGCACTTGCCATTCAGACATTCAACAATTTTTTGTTTCTTGGGAAAATGGTGTTCAGGTCTTTTGTTCAGATTTTACAATGATTATTTTTCACTGCACAATTTTTATCACAATAGTACACTTTTTAATGTGGTGGGCGACATGCCGATGTCTCTTGTTGACTGTCCCTCGCCTGCTACATATGTGATCTTCGGCAGCGATTTCAATGCTAAGATTGCCTCTAATTTAACTCTTCCTAATCCGTCCTATCTGCATGATAATAAGGATTCTTTTTTTCCTCACCTAATGATTTACGTGGAGCATTATTATATGACCTTATAACGGAACATAATCTTGTTAATGTACATTAGTTGTTAAATTCTGATCATGTGAGCACCCCAACTTTTACAGATAGAGGCTGTTCTATTAAAGATCCCATTTTTGAATCTTGTGGTCTGACTACATTTGTTACTGATTATTCAGTGTGGGTGAACTGTTATAAAACCCTAATTTCCTTCTCATTTCCATTTGATTGTCTATTTTATGAGGTGTTATCTCACAGCTGTGATCCGTCATGAAACCTTTGAGGATGATGGGTTGAGAATCAATTGGAGCCTCATGAAAGTTACTAGCTTTATAACAATTTTGTTGGGTTGATCTGCGTTTGATATTTTTAATGTTTTCTTTCATCATTTTTACGTCTTGATTTCGTTCTACATTCTTTTAGGTCCCTTTGTGCTGTGATTTCAAAGTTGCTAACTAGATCCTTCAGTTCTACTCAGCAGCCCACCTGTAAATGGTTTGACAATGATTGTTCTGCGGTCAGTAAGTATCTTTCGGCTGCTCTTTCTAGACATCCTATATGTAAAGTTGTGATCGCTTCCTGCAGAGCAGCCTATAAGTCAGTCCTAAAATGAAAAACAGGTATTATTAGACCAGATAATTGGACGCAGCTGGAACATGCCAGCAGATTGAAAGATCTTTCACCTTTTGGAAAGTGGTTACCTCTTCCTTCTGAAGTGAGGGTTCTTGAACCCTCCTAGCTTTATCTCAGCTGAACAGTGGGTCACTCATGTTAAACTTACTTATGGAAAAGCTGGGTGCTCTACTCCACCATTTTCTCCTTTGACCTCAAACATTAGCACTTGCTTTAGCTTCATTTTTGAGGATGTAGAAGTTGCCATTTGAGAAAATTAATCGGGTAAAACACCTGGACAAGATCAAGATTGCTTTCCCATGGACGTGTTCACATCTCACATATAGCTGGACCCCCCCTTTCGAACACCATCTTGAACTCTGCCAGTCATTCAAGATTACTGTGTTTCTGGACCAATTCAGGTTTCGACCCCATATTTAAAAAAGGTAATTGAAGCGATCCAAAATGCTTTAAGCACATCTCTTTAATTGATTCTGCTGTTAAAGTAGCTGGGAGGGTAATTAAAAAAGAAATTGCTTGGTCTTTTGAAAACAACATACTTCTTGATGGCCAATATGGGTTTAGGGAGAACCTATGGACTGGGGAGCAGAAATGTAATCTGCATTTAATGATCAGCAAGTTTACTTTGTTTTATCAGCCTTCTATCTATTTAGCTTTTATGGATCTGAGTAGTGCTTTCAACCATGCTATTAGACCAAAGTTTTTGCAGATTTTGTTAAATCAAAGTTTTTGCAGATATTTGTTTCTTTTAAATTACTTGTATTGCACTGATTTTACTCTCTTTTTGGAACAATTATCGAACAGTTCTTTTTTATGAGTTTAATTTTGCAGTAGAGAGTTTATGACTTTATTTTTATTCTTCATGTTTATAAACATGCTCTCACTTTTTATGAAGGAGCTGCACATCAAGTCAACTGATTTTTGGGCAACGTGATGGTGTGACCGTGTATTACAAGGAATAAAGTACCCCTGCCATGCATTATAAGGATATTGCAAGTTACCTCAGAGTTGCCTATTCATGTATATGAACTCGACCTTTGTCGTTGTTCCTTTATATAGTCAGGGAACTCCTCACTGGCTTGCAATAGCAATATAATGCACTTTGGGGGTACTTTATCCCATATATAATATTTATTGACAACTGTTATTTGTCCTTTTATAGCATTTTTTATATAGTGGATAAAGCTTTTGATTGATCGTTTGCTTTGATGATTGAGCAATCTATATTTTAGTATTGCACAGTGTTGAAACTGAGTTCCTAGTGTTTGCAATGGCATATGAATAGATACATTGCTAATTTAGTATTTGGCACTAATTTTTGTATATTCTTTTCAATAGAAATTCAGAAGGATATAAAGAAAGAAAAAAAAAAGATGTCGACTCTTGCATTCACACTGAACTACTCTACAGAGTGCTCCTTACTAGGCCTGACTAGAGAGGTTAGCAGGCTAGTTCTATTGCCAAATAATTGCTAGGATGAGCTACACTGAATGAGACTCCTCCTTTAAAATGAGTGCTGCTCGTAGTATCACACAGATGGTCACACATTAGCACTCGTAGGGGCTGATTATAAGTTGTTCGGTTAATTCCAAATCATGTGTAAATCCCTGTTTATGCATGGGTTTGAATTTCAAGTTGTAAGGTATTTAACGCTTCTGATAATTATCGGATGCATCAAATAGTTTAACATTCATTGAATGAGGCAGATCGAACCTGCTGAAATTTAACAGGAAAAACCATGTGCTATTTATTATGGCATGAGGATTTTGGTGCGTTAATCACCAAAATCTGCATGTTAACCCCCTACAACTCGTAATAGGTGGTATTTATCGTACTCCATACATAACATACACTGTGGTATCACTATTATTTATAAAGAAATACCACCTATACCAGTAATCAGGGCCTATCTGTAAGGAAATACTTCTTTTTGCAAGATCACCCCCAAAGTTTTGGACTGATGCTGCAGGTTTTTCGACTCTGAGAGTGCACTGAGGATTGCTAACCAGACCTCAGTGCCAATGTTCTCACCTTTAAAGATATACGTTTAATTAATTTATACACAATTGGTATAACTTTACTTACTTATAGGTCCCCATTAGATGGTACCATGGATGCCCAGGGCTTGTAAGGTTAAGTGTCCCTCCCAAGGCTGCAGCTCTTATGTATTACCTTTGATGTGACAACATG
Organism: Pleurodeles waltl; assembly: GCF_031143425.1. Lineage (NCBI taxonomy): Eukaryota > Metazoa > Chordata > Amphibia > Caudata > Salamandridae > Pleurodeles > Pleurodeles waltl. The sequence continues at coordinate 786,326,847 of NC_090436.1, forward strand.
ATAACATCTTCCAGCCTGCCTCTTCTTAATATATATGTCACCTCTAAAGCATGCCTATCCAATCATAAGGCACTGTGATATGTATTAAAAAGAAGGACATGTATTTTTATGTGTCCTAACTGTAAAAACCCCAAGCATGTGTTTACTGCAGAAAAGCTAGTAGGCCCATTGGTGAGTACAGGGTTACACATTGACAACTTAGCTATGCTAGCTTCTTAATGGGACAAATAAAGGTGGTACTTCAAGGTATCAAAATAATTGTTACAATAAACGCGACTTGATGCCCAAAACAGATTTAATGTAACTTTTTTAAAGAAATGCAACTTTTAGAAAGTTGCCACTCTGTTGGCCAAATTTTCCTGAGGCCATTTGCAGATCCTGGCCACAAGACAGCCTTCTGCCCTCCTGGGGAGAAGTGAGAACGACTTCCAGGAATGGATACAATAGAGGCATGCCGCTCGTTGAAAGAGGTATCACCTTTCCCTGGCAGGAAGCCACACAGAGTGTAAGTCCAAAATACGAGCTTTAACAGGGAAGGCACCTTGAAGGGCAAGTGGTGAACACACGTGATAGGGGCTTCTCTTTTGTTAAGGTAGACGGGGTGACATCGGGAACAGAGAAGGGAGATCAGTTGCCAAACTGTTTTTTCCGTGGGCATGTAGCTTTCAGGTAGCCACCTGGGGCTGGGGGTGATTTAGGGGCCATCAGGAGATGCAGCTGTGACCCCTGGCTTGCCCCTTGTGACCCCTGGCACTGTCTTTGCGACCCCTGGCTTCAGAGGTGGCAAAATCAGTACCAGGAGCACAATGGTATTTCGTCCTTACGGACGTTGGGTGAGGCTCCTTTCTTGTTGTTTTGTCTCATTGTTTTACTACACTAATAGTGAATAATGTTTCATTATTCTCTATTAGTGTAATAAAATTACAATTAGATGGAATATGGACCTCTCTGGCAGTTGGGGTAAGTAAAAAATGCGTTTAAATGCATGTTGTGTGTGTGCGTGAGGGTGAGCGTGTGTTTGTGTGAGAGAGAGTATGTGTAAGTGTGAATGTGTGTGTGTGTAAGCAATGAACTTGAATGTACAAAGAGCGTGTGATGTCACATTCACTACCGCTGGCCTGGCATTTTGGTGAATTGTTGTTCATGGTAGCTACATCTCTCATGTGGGCTCCCAAGCTCCACATACCGAGAGAGGGGATCTGCCATCGTGTGACTGGTCATTATAGTGTACTCTGGGATAGCTAGATGCCACAATTTGCAGGAAGTTGTCATTAGAAGGGCCCTAGTAGCCCATTAGCTAGTAACATTCTGTCCCCCAAGAGCACTTTCTGGGCATGTATCTGGCACCTGGATCTCAGATCACATCTGGACTGGAGAAATGACCAAAAACAGACTGCCCAGTTGTTCCCCCGCAAGAGAAACTGCACCAACCACTGCATTGCAGCTGCTGATCTTTGGGCTAGCAAAAAGAGAGCTGTGTCTGTGGTGACTGGCTCATGAAATGTCACTCCCATGCAGAAATGGTGAACTTCGAGAGTCAGTTGGTTGCACCAAGATCACAAAAGCTGAAGAAGCCAGTTCTGGCCAGTCAGTAGCCACAACTGACTGATCGCCATTGACTACGGATGAGCAGCCCGGATAACTAAGTCGCAATGCTCAAAAAATGCACCCAAATCTGTCAGACCTGGGAGGGTCATCGGAGTGCAGTTTGATCACCAAAGACAGAAACTAGCCTTCACCAAAAGGAATTGCTGGTTTCACTGTGACCAGAGACCAGTAGTCGAGTGGCAACTTGATTTTTGCTGGACCAAAAAGGATTTTGAGGGACATTGATCCCTGTCCTTCCTGTACCCTGGATAGAGGAGGAGGCCCAGGAAGACCCCTGTTGACTGCATTCTTAGCATCTTACAGCTTTTTCAGTATCCTGGATCCCTTGCATCAGGACAGCTCAATTAAAGTCTATAATGATTCGCACAAAGAACCTGGAACTGGACTTGAAACTGCGTTTGTGGCAAGGTCACTGTTCTAAAACTACTTTCTGTCCCCCTTGGCCCTCCCTTCGTTGGAGTTGGTCACCTAAAGCAGGCCGGAGTAGCCAAACACAACTCTTTAAAAGTTTTAAAATTTTAAAATTTTGCAGTTATCAATGTTTTTTTGAATTTTTCTTTGATGTTCGATTTACTTAAAAATCCATATCCCCAGAACCATGTGCTCAATTTTGTTTGCTCTGGTGTCTAAAATATTCATAAAACTAAGATCTAGTTTTTATGATTTGTTGTTGGATTTATTTTTTGTTGTGTGGCTTTATTTCACTATGTTGTTACTTCTAAATGCTTTACACGTGTTCCTTTTCATTAAGCCTTACTGCTTGTAGCTACAGCTACCCAGGGTTGAGCTAAGGTTCAATAAACGAGCCTGACTGGACCCATGTTGGTATAATGAGTTTATTAAATGGTGAGGTTGTACAACCACACCATGTAATACACCATTTCACTCTCACTTGGGATAGATAATTCTTAGACGTGGGCAGACTCAGGGCATGTGACTAGGCTCTGTGAAGATTTCCCATTCTTCAGAGTGTGCACCCTCTCCATTGAGCACCACAAGACAGTGCACCTCTGAGAGAGGCATCAGCTGAAAAACACTGCATTCTTGAATCAAACCTTGATGCTCCAGCGCTGTAGCGCAATGATGCCTGTCCTCGAACAGCTTTAGCTGAGCTCTGTTCAACAACACACACATCAGGGCTGCTTCGCAGAGACCAGCTGAGCACCAACACACCTCTCCACCATCACTCAGCACCATCACCTCATTTGGATCCCATCTTTGTCAGCTGCATTATTTGTATACTGAAGAAGCCAACAAGACATTGAGGTAAGACCTTTTAATGTTCATTGTACTTGTATACCAAATGCTGGTAATCACATTCCCAGCCCAGATAAACCGCCAACATTTTAAATTGTGGACACAGAGGATGGCACATGCACAAGACACTTGTAATGGAGCATTACATAGGAAAAGGAGGTGAGAGTAAATAATCACAATTAGAACAACAAAGTTGTGTATAATAGTGTGATATGAGATATTTGGCCTCCTTGAAAATGGGTCACATTTATCAGGTGCATGTAGCCTCTCTCAGTATACGCCTATAGAAAGGCACTGGGCAGGGCTCTAAAATTAAGAGGGAGTTCAATGTTTGAAGATTCTTTTGAGAATCCACGTGAAAGGCAACCACTGTTCACTGACCCTTTTGGTTGAGACACTTCTATCTAAGTCACATAAACTCCTTTTCTCAGCACTAACCACAACATTCTCTGATGACATACCACACTATCTGCACATGTGGCTGTTGCCAGCAGATTCCCTTCATGACAACACTACACTCACACTCTCACATAAAATACACAACAAACCTCATTTAAATGCAAGCACACTTTGTCAAGTGCCTAGTTCCCACAACTGAGAAAAAACATCTAAAACAAATTACCTAACTGTGAGGTAAGCTGGGTGACTTTTTTGGGCTACACTTAACTGGCTGAAACCTGTTGCCCAGTGGATATAGGTGCCAACAGAGCCTCTTCACACATCGCACCATTTTTAAACAGCCAAGGGTACGCTACTAACAAAAGTATTTGGAATACACCTGAAGGTTATTTTAATTCTCAAAACCAAACCCCTTTCACATCCTTAGTACTACAATCAAAGTGCTTCCTCCATGAAGGTGGGATGACATTGTCCAGCAACCGTAGCAATTCCAGACATAGAAGTCAGTGATGAAGCATGCCACACATCTGTGTGGGTAGGAGTACTTTTGAGAAATAAGGACTACTTCCCTGATTTTTGTTAGGAAATAGATGATACATAAGCAATCCCTATGATAGGGCTCCTATCTGAGTAGTCATACTTGTCAGTTGGGAAACTGCGTTGTCATTCCATACATTTCCCTCTCCCTCATGTGATTAGGAGTATTTAAGCAACGCACAGCTGTCAGAGTATTTTGTATTGAAGTTTCTTCTATTTAAGCCAGCAGAATATAAGTGGCTTTCTGTTGAAAATACATTTTACTTTATATTTTTACTTCACTTACCACCCTGTGTTAAAAAAAAAACACAACTATGACTGAGAATTTGGGCTTAACCTTTACTGATGACGAGGTGGGGTGAGATGATGAGGCAATTTTGTATGTCCCTCCACTGCTGAATGATCCAAATATCACACAGTCTCTGTCCAAGGCAGAGGACTGGAATTAATTATCAGACCTAAAACTCAATCAGTCTGCTCCATGGCATTATAATCACAATATACCTCAGAGCAAATGCAGCACTCAGTGGCCTAATAGTCAGAAATGCACCGAGAATATTGCTGGAAGATGCAGTATTTAGGGAGGAGTGGTCACTATCTGTGCGGTAGTGCACACGAGATTAGTTGGTGTGGATATTAAAGACCGGTAAGACACTGTGTGATGTTATTGAAGATCCGTACATCACAGAATAACCTGAAAACTACAGTCCAAGGAACTGTACTCCTGAAGAAACTGGAAGCGAGCAATAAGAAATTGACAGATTATTTCTGTTGAAGTCAAAGATTCAGAAGTTACGGAAAGGTATTAAAACATGCTCATGAAAAGGTATGTCCTTATTCTGAGGAAGAACATTCCTGGTAAAGCAGAAATGAAGCACTCCAGAACAATGACAACTGAAGTGTGTAAAGCTGGTCATCTGGTCCTGGAAGCCACATTAGTGGAAAGAACAAGAAAGTTGGAAATAGAAATTGATCAAAATGTCACAGGGAGTTTCACATGAATACTCCCTAACTGAACACCACTCAAACTTTCTTAACCTCTACCACGGCCCTTTGCAACCATTATTTTTTAGATAGCTGAAATACTGCAGGTGGTCTGCCGTGAGCATTCTTTGGAGTATGTGTGACATAGGTGATGCTGGCCCATAATATCCTATGGGACAATAATACCCCTCTTCAAAAGCAGGTCTTACCAAGAGGAATGGTATTTCTAAGGTCCACCCGACTCTAATCTTTAGATAATTCCAAAAAACACTTGCAAGATATAGTAAAACCCTTATCTTCCACTGGTTATGAATGAGTGTCAACACGATTAAAGGTAATCATAGTTGAAGCACAGGGTTCCCTGCCCCCCAAGTGAATGCATCACAGTATGGATACAGGTGGCTGAACATTGATAATGGTTTCAGGATGAGGATGGGCTTCCAGTCAAGATGGACACAAACAGAATTAGAACACCAGGGGTACCTTCAGGTTGTCCTTGGGCCAAGGTCAGTTTCGGCCTCACACAGGCCTAGTTTTGGATGGTTAGAGTCAGCCCATTCATCTAAGTAGGAACATTAAGCAGCTTTAAGTGGATATTAGTCATGGATCCAAGCTGCTCACATTCATGGAGGGCTATGCCCAGGGGCAGAGCATGATTAAAAAGATTAAGGGGTGAGCTTTAAGAATTTTCCATCAATCAAGCGGACACAGAATGGTAAAATACATTATATATCAAGCAGGGTGCATGAAAAGCTATGGCCTTGGCTATGCTTCTTATCCCAACTACAGCAGGGCATCCCCAGTATCTGACATAAACGACTATTCATCAGCTTACATATGAAGGATCCACTCAGTACATTTAAAAACAGGGCACCTACTCAGCAACTGGTCACAACTGGCAGGACCACAGAGGGTTGTGTTGGCTCTCATTATATACTGGATTTGGATGGCAGAACCACTGGATTGTGGGGGACTGAGTCCAATACCACACTTTGTGACAGCTGTCAGCCTAACCCTTCCTGCCAGCTGGCAGTACGTCGCCTGTACCTAAGAGTAGAGGTGATTTGTGGCAGCTGTGTGCATGACATTCTGATTTCTCAGGAAAACTGTGGTGGAACAAATGTCATCCTTTTCTTTCAGTTACATTCGTCTCACACATGCAAAGACAAACAGAAGCAGGACTTGGTTCAATTATTTTATTGAATCTACTGCATACCAGATAAAAAGGCATGTATTGCAATGATTGGGATAATCAAATATGCTAACAGGAGAACGGTGACGAAAAAGCTGAAACATAAAAATTCCCACCACATTGTCATTGTGAGAGTCGAACTTTAACGTGAATAATTGTCTTTTATATAATCGTATTTATCTACTAATGTGTGAAATAATTTAATCATAAAATTATTGGTAACATGAAAATTGTACTATAAGGAGTGGCTGCCATCAAGTGAAAGACCTACATATTGAACTAACGTTGTAATGACAAATATTCTGTCTCTTTAAAAACATGTTCTCTGTAAAATTAAATGCTGAAATAATGTTTTGTTTTCTGCTGGGCCTCAAGCAGACAAGGCCACAATGCATAGTTAGCTAACACTTGGTGTTCCTGTTATTGATACATTTATGTATTCTCATGTCCATTGTTTAACAGACTCCATTCATTGAATTTGCATATTTGTCTGTAGTTATGTTTCTAACCCATGCGTTTTCCTTGAGTGAAATGGTGCAGAAGAAAATGTTTCCATTTCTTTGTAACTACATCCAGCATCAGTGCATTTGGAAGGTGCTAAAACAATGGACCCACAAATCGCAACCAGGGAAGGAAGTGTGCAAGATACATTTAATATTAGTTCGAGTTTCATCAATGGAATAGAAGCCAATCAGTGGCTTACATATAAATGTTGTATCTTCTTTAGTATATTTGTAATATCAAAGGTCTTCGTAATTGGATGTTCTATCTTCGCCTGATGTTTTTAACTAATGAAATTTGTTTAATAAGTTTAATTTAACGGTCAGTCGTCGTCTGCCATGGATCCATTATTAGCTCTTTTGTCCCTGATTTCCAGAGACTTCACTTTGTATACTTGATGTGATCTGTTACCGTGACATTTCATGCTTTGCCAGTTAGTCTAATGATGTTCTGGTGTTTTATTATTTTCTGAGTTTATTATGCCTATTCAATACTGAACTATTATTCTGATGGTTTAGTTTTCTTATAGTCCAAATTCTAAACTGTCCCCCTTTCCCTGTTCCTGTCCTGCTGCTGTCGCTGTTGTCCTCCTGATTAAGTTATCACCTGATTGCTATTTTCCTTAGGATAGGCAATTGTATAAATCTATGTATTGTGTTTGTCTCTTGTTTTTCAGGTACCAACTGCTACTGAAATGATACTGCCGCTTGTTTTGATAGCGCCATAGATTAGATGTTTTCTAAATTTATGTTATTGAGGGCCTCATTATGACATTGGCGGTAAATACCGCCTAACGCCACGGTGCGGGCCAGCAACATACTGTCGCCGTGGATACCAGCCGCCAACCGCATTATGACCGTTGATGGAATACTGCCAGAAGGCTGGTGGTATTTCGTCGATGGTCATGGCGGCAGGCGGCAGTAAGGTGCTGCTGCTGCAAGTAGCAGCGCCACACCAGAAAAACACCGCCTACCATGTCATGAGCCATGATACGGCCTGGTGGTGTTTTGCTGGCAGACGTTGCTCCTGGGAGCAGGGACGCGTCCCGCCTCCTGCAGGAGGATCCCCTGCAAGCAGGTTAATCGGATTCTCTGACAGGAGAGGGGGTGGAGGATGTTGTGTGCATGTGTGGGGGTGTTGTGTATGTGTGGGAGGGGTGTGTGTCTGTTTTTGGATGCATGCATGCAGGTGTGAGTCACGTGGTATGCGTATGTGAATGAATGAATGTGAGTGTACGTGTATGTTGTGTGTTGTGAATGCGTGTGCGCTACAATGTGTGTTGCGGGGTGTGGGTATGTATGTGTGGTTGCATGGGTGGACGTGGGGATCCGTGTGTGTATGAGTGTTAATGTGTGCGTGTGTGGGTGTGTGGATGTCGGGAGGGTTGGGAATGGGAGGGTAGAGGAGGGCTTTATGGAGGGGGGCGGGGGAGACCCCTATCAGTGCCAGGTAAGGAATTTCCTGGCACTGATAGTGCCTACCGCCATGGTTTTCGTGGCAGTAATATTGCCACAAAAACCATGGCGGTAGGCGAGGTCATAATCCCGAGGGTGGGATTGTGATGGCCACAGGGCTGGAGACTGAAGTCTCCAACTCTGCGGCTGTTACCACCCTGGTGGACGGAGCGGTGCATTGGCTTGAGCCAAACCGCCAATGTCATAATTTGGGAAAAGGTACTGCCAACCTGTTGGCAGTACCTTACCACAAATTACCGCCGTACGCCACGGTCGTAATGACCCCCTAAATCATAAAGCCCAACATGCTAATGCTAATTAGTGGTTGGTGAGGTGTTACTCGCATACTTATGATTGGTCAATAACTATTCATTTGTTGATTCAATGAATTCAATTTCTCTTGCTCAGATTCTATTGCGATTGATTTGTGTATTTTTATTGAAATAATAATTCTTATTGCGTTGATTAAGTTTAGATTCATTCGCCATCTGAATCAGCCTTTATTGTTTCTTTACATGTATCAATTGAGTTTGAGATTAATGTTCGTGACTTTAGCATTGGTAATATGGGGCAATAAACATTTTAACTTCTTAATAAACTGGTGTGGTTATTCATGGTCGCAGTGACCATGATGTGTTGTTTTCATTGACTTTATATTGATGTGTATTGTATTGTTTGATATTGATGCTTCTGATGTTTTCTTTAAAGCAAATTTGTTTCGGTTCATCGCCCTATAGCACGAAATCCGCTATCTAGTTTGTTGTAAGTAAAATATAGCCAAGATTTCTGCTTTAACATCACAGTGCTAAATACAGAAATTCCTAACTATGCCACTAAAGTACTATATTAGAACACAACAGTGTTAGCCCTAATCCTCCCTTCAGGATCCCTGGGAAAACACCATCCCCCATACCTGAATGTGGTAATAGAGAAGAGGGCTGTTGGTCTACCTTGACTCCTCTCCCATGTAGGCAGAAAAGACGTCAAGTCTCAGCAGACAGCTGCAATGAAGCTACAACATGCAGTGGCAGTTTCTGGCTGGAACGTCCATCTAACATTTAGGGGGCAGATTTTTTTAACAATAAAACAGCTGGTGTTCTTACAAAACTGGCTTAACGTAAGCACACATATACTTCTGTGAAGTGGGTGAGAATGTTATGTTGTACTTTGTATCGACAACAATATTGTGTACAGCCTTTAACAACACCAAGTGAAGATGTTGTGCTAAGAAATGAAAATAATTCCTAGGCAGAGCGAACCATAGTTAAAGAAATAAAAACATCACTGCAAAATGAAGCTTCTGGTAAAATGATAAAGTGAATTAAAATTAATTACTACTAGGTTAAAGGGCACAAGCTGCAGGACTATGCCTAAAATAACATACCCATAAAAATAATGCTAACATATCCTCACAAAAACCCTCAATTTGTCAGTTTAAAGTGAGGAGGTTAGCATAAAAGCACTATGGTAAAAAAGAAACTAAAATGTGTACATAATGTCCAAGTTGACAAGCAAAACACACTGAAGCAGGCCAACTAAAAATGGTGAATTTAGAATGTAGAAGTCATACGAAAAAGTCAAATGTCAACAGTATATCAAAAGTCAGAGTCATTTTGAAAATCGCCAATTATATCCATGACAATTGAATCAAGGAAAGATCCCACTTCAGCTGGTGTTAATATCACCAAATCGGTGCCAAGAAAAACCAAAGAGCACTCGTATTCCAAAGCCTCAGCTCCAGCCAAGGCAGTAGCATTCCATGTAGTGCCAGATGTTAAAGTACCAAGTCCCAAGTGATCCACAAAGGGCGGCTCATAGAAGGCTTCCTGTAGCAAACATACTCTCAGTGCGCATGTCTGGGAGTCAGCCCTCAGTGAGAATATCAACAGATCAGCGTCCAGTGAAAGTAATCGCCACTTAGAAAGACAAAATTATAGTGCACTCCAGTTCTTCAAGGAGTGGTGCTTCGAAATACTGCATCATGCGTTCACGACATAGTTGCACTGGTGGAAGCGCCATCAGTCCTCCTTGCTGAGACAGGGCAGCCATTGTGAATAAAAAATAGCAACGGCAAAATGCTACCAATTAAGGCCCAAGTATTTGGGAATCCCCCAAAAATAACTGAAAATATTGAATGTATGTCTGAAGGTATTATACCAACTATAGATGAAAAGGTGCATGCTGAACCCAGAACCAAAAAGCTTAAAGAAATATACAATCCCAGCAGTATTTGACGTGTTAAATATTTGCCCCACAAGTTCACTGAAGTATCTTGGAAAGCTGGTATTTAAAAGGGACTGTATCTCTGCAGATGACCTTGCTACTTTGAGCGCATAGGTCTTGCAGGCCGATGTCAGTGCTACATGTTTCTAATGCAATAGAACTTTTAGTCTGCTTAGGTTGTCAACATTTACATTAGAAGTAGCAATATGAAGCTAAATGTCTGCTACTTTCGCCTTTTGCGTGGCGGGGAAAGTATGTTACCGCATAAAGTTACAATTTTGGAGACCGACACTATGTAGGCAATTCTGGTTCGCATTACACAACAGCTTTTGCTGTTTAGAAGCACATAAATTCCATTTTAGAGCACCTGGAACGCTGGTTGAATTAGGGGACAGGAAATCCCTTCAGATAACAGGCCAAATTCGCTACTGAAGTGTTACAAGCTCTGTGCAAGGGCAGCTGCTTACAAACCATTGAATGGCTAACAGAAGTCTTCCATTCAATAACGCAAAGAAAGACCTATTTCATGCCATTGAGTAGCACCTACACCTCATGAATGTAGATATCACCTACCCTTTCATACCTGCCTACTGGAATGTGTTTAAAGCAAGATGTGAACTGTAGTGTTGAAACCTTTCTAACTCCTCCATGTTCAGCATAATATAAGTTACTTCTTTCTCAGCCATCATTTGCAAATGCGGCAAACAGGTATTTTGCTCTGATGTACTGCCATGGAACAAGACCATTTTTCAATGTCTGAAGTGTCCAACCCAACTGCATAAAGGATCTAAGTTGACTCTGTCCATGTTGTAGAGATGACATGCCAATTTGCATATTGTCAGTTGAAGAAAAAGTATGCTGTTAAGAGTTTATCAACGGTCAGACAAGGTGTTAATCCCATTATCTATAATGGCTAATGCTTTCCATAAGTTCTCCTGATCTATTTGCCTTAAACGGGCAACTACTTCTTGTTGTGAAAGTTTCCAAATGATTTAAGAAGCCCTTTTTATGTTGTCTCTTAGTGCCTAACATGAAATCTTGTAAATCTGTGTCATTTGACAGGAGACTGAGTTGTTCTTTTACAGCATCTAGTGAGGAACTTTTTAACCATTGCTCGCATAATTTTCCTACACTATATGTTATCATAAAACCTGAATGTTCTGATGATACATAGTGAGGGTCTGGTCTGTTCGCTCTAAAACTCCCTGAGGAATTTACAAAACGCCCAGGACAACCATTTGTGTCCACTGACCACAATAACCACCCACCAGGGCTTGAAAGTTTTGAGGTAAATGTTCCTTTCTGGACCCACCCAACGAGCTGTTCTTCAGTTCCATCAATGTATCTGTGCCACTTGGTAAATTTTGTGGGGGGGGGGATACAGGGTGCATTCAATTCTTTAATTTTCTCAAAGCCTAGACAGCTCGTTAGCTGCCCTGTGTTATTTACAAATATCATTTCTAAAGGTATTTGGCATGCTCTAAAATAAAGCTTCCCTTACCTGTATTTGCTAATTTTTAGTTCCCCAAACACTCTTTAAGTCAATTGACTTCATCCAATATTCATAACTTTCTATGGCCAACCAGGAAACAAAGGAATGAGAATAAATCAACTTTGTGTCCATTTATAGTACATTGTGCATTTCCATTGGAGGTCATTTAAAATAATAAGATTCAGCATTTTGAACAGTATGCCCAGAAAAATATTTATGTTTTTCCATATATATTTTAGAACTTCCCACTGCTAGGGTGGGCCAATGTTCCCATTGTGTATAATTAAAAACAGTCTTTAGGGTACTAGGTCTGTGAATTAAATGATGTCCGTATTGATTATAACAGAACATATCACCATCATTTTCTTATGTTTGGTTGATATCTTCACTTTCAAACACAGTAAAATACTCTAGCTCAGAAAGCATGGAATCAACTGTTTTTACATCCCAGTCATCAGAAACAACCCCAGGTGTTTTCACATCATTCATTGAAAGTTTGAAAACATATGGAATTTGTCGGACCAAATATATCAAAAGATGCTTTATCCCAAACAATCCCATCAGGAATTGGTATATGTAAAATGTTCACGAGGGACAAGTCTCGATGACCCTTATGTGAGGAAAAATGTGGTTTTAGGACCTCATCCACCAGTTCGGCTGCAGAAAATTCAGGAAGGTAATGACCATGTATGAGTCAGAAAGATGCGATGACAAACTTTATCCAAAGGGGGAAGGCAAGTAAAGCTAGTGAGAGCCTCAGATAGTTCCCTGGATAAATAAAATAGATACTTTTGAGCCAATATTTCAGCTTAAGTGGTTTTGACAATGGTGTTGCAGCAGAAGTGGATGCGTCAGAGGAAGAATAATTGAGATTGGCAAAGTATCTAGAAGCAGGTAGTGGAAAAGCTGGAGCTGTGTGAGGAAGCAGAGAACTAGCAGAAGTCTCCCTCAGTGGTTCATAGTAGATGATTCCATCAGTTTGAATTGCATTTGAGTTATATTGCTCATTATTTTGGTTGTTTCTTGTTGCAGATAAAAATAGTGGTACTAATGATAAATCATGTTTCACCCTCCCCAAGCTCAGGGAAGTGTCTGCATTGCTGCTTAAAACATGTAGAGGAACTTCCTGGTCTGTAGTTAGAGGGCTTCATGAACTACCTAGGAGTCCTCTAGGTCTGTTGTGTAGGATCGGCCACATGGTGTAACTTGACATGATCAATAGGTACAAAGCGGTTTTCCTTTGAACCAGGCAGCACTGGTAGCATATCAGTTCTGGTACTGTGTATTCCCAGGCCTGGAGCCAGTGCACAATATAAGGACCAAACTTCTTTTTCACAGCAAGGCTTTCTTGCACTAGATCCCCAACTTTTGGTATCCAGCAGGTTGATGTTTTTGGTGCATCCCTTATTCCCAAGGAGGCAGCACAGGCAGGTGTGTTTTCATCACAGAACCTTTGTAATTCCTGCAAGACAGTGATATGCTCATTTATGTCAAAGGTGTGTCTGCTGCCTTCGTGCCAGAGCCATCAAGATCAAGAACATACATTGGTGTTCAGAGCAGCACCTCTAATGGGGTGCACCCTCCCAGGGACCTTCTGGGCAGATTATTAAGCGGCATGTTTAAGAAAAGTGGCACTGCACATAGTGCGCCGCCACTCTTCTTGTGCCCTTTTTTGTCCCCTACCATCACCATGTGTGCGCCATATTTAAAATACAGTGCACCATGACGCAGGGTAGGGGACAATAGTGTCATTTTTTTTGTTACGCTAATGATGGACTCTGCAGGAGTAGCGCCAAAATTTTGGCACTACTCCTGCAGAGTACATAGGGGCCCATTGTATACAATGGCATGCCACTTTTTAATGTCTGCTTTGAGCAGGCGTTAAAAGTGCCGAAACAAATTACGTAAGGAAAGCTGCTAGATTTCCTTGCATAATTTTTTCGCCCCTCCCCTAATGGGGGAACGCCCCATTTGCATACATTATGCCTGGCGCAGGCATAATGTAGTGCAAAGGGTCACAAAGTGGCACAATGCATACATTGCACCACTTTGTAAATATGGTGCAGCATTTTTGGCCTTCTAACACCCCATTAACGTAAACAAAATGATGCTATTGTGGCATTAGAATGGCGCTAGGGGCTCTTAAATAGGCCCCTGAGTGCTCTCTAGACTCCATACAGGTGACTAAGCCAACTATGACTTGTGCCTAATACTCTCTCTGTTAAGGATTACTTCAAGTCTCAGTTCTTTCATTCCACTATTACCCTCGGGATGGCACAGTGACTAGAAATGGCATTGGACCCCTAACAGAGCCATGGTGTTTCTGAATGGCCTTGAGGCAAAGGCAGGGCCCTGGTCTGAAAGGAAAGTCGAAACTGCATATGTACCGATAAAGATTTGCAAATCTTTAATAACCGTTTGAGCGTCAGCTGACCATTGTGGCCATACGCATAGAAATCTGAAGTATGAGTTGAAAGTGACTAAAATATATTTGTATCCATCGTCAGGTGTCAGGGGACCAAAATGGTCCAGGTACATACATTGCAGTGGTTTGTTTGAAATGAGAAGGGGTATCAGTTGTAGGCATTTGATGGTGGACCCTTTTATTAGCTGACAGATGTCACAACATAGGATATACTGTTTGTCTGTATACACCTGGCCACCAATAGCGTTTTTGAAGTAGAGAAATAGTAGCCACCACACCCACATGGGCAGAAGCAACTCCCTCATGTGCCACCTTTATCAACTCAGATCTTGGGTCTTGGTTGGGGATCACAGGATCACCCACCCTTGGTATTGTTACTAAGGCAATATTTAGGCTAGTTATGCGGTAGGAATATTTGGCAGGCTGTGCCTTTTGTAATGGCTTGCCGTCAGTCGAAGCTTTCACAGCAGTCAGTGTTTCATCATCCAGCCTCATTCATGAACGAGTAATTGCAGCAACAGAAGCCTTAGCTACTGCTGACTTAGCCACTTCATCAGCCAAGAAATTGCCTGTAAAGTGTTTTCCTACATGTTGATGTCCCTATGTATGAACTATATGGGCATTGGGTAGCGTTTCTTTCAGATCTGCTACTTCCCCCCCACATTTACATGTGTTTTATGGTGTTGCCTTCTGAATCTCTGAACCCATTCTGACACGAGTATTGCAGGTATTAATTGAAAGATTGGACGCAGTAGTACGAATCACAGACTATTAACGTTAGTTGTTCTGGATCTGTGTGTTCCAGTGCCATCACCAGAGCCTTGAGCTCTGCTAGTTGTACCATACAGTCCCCTAAGGTCTGTGTGTAAGTGTTTTGTGGATGGAATTTCCCATCTTTCATGAAGCCACTGACAGCTGCTCTAGAGGCGGAGTATTGCTGTTTAGTGCCTATAGCTGGTTGGGCTGAACCATCAGTATAAATAATTGGTTGATATTGATAAATAGGCAAAGTGTTTGCAGGTACTGGGTATTCCATTTCTTACTGAAGGAATTCTTGAGTTTGTAATTTCGGGTCGAAGATATAATCAACATCAGTGGCGGTCAGAGACATTGCCCATTGAATCCAGCGTGGTTGTAATGCTTTCACATTTGGAACGCTGGCTTTTGTAACAGCCTCAAGGGCTGGGATCGGAGATACAACGATAATGCGTTTCTCCTGAGCCAGAGGTCTCTCTTTAATGACAGCCATCTGAATAGCAGTCAGAATCTTTTCTGTGGGAGCAAAGAGTTGTTCTGCTGAGGAGTACTGGTGTTATTTGTGTGCAATACGGACAGTATCACCCTCATTAAATGTTACATAGGTGAAGCCAATGGCACCAGCAATTACTCTGATGACCAAATGTGTTTTGTTGTCCATTGTGTGTAAGTGTTTCACTGCAAGCATATCTTGTAGCAATGCTCTGAGAATGCGTGTGTTTGACAGTCCAATATTTACTTGAGAAGTCGAAGTGTATTAAATCATGTAATGGTTTAATATGTTGTGTATAATCTGGGATGTAAATTCTACCAAAGTTTAGAAAGCCCAAAAAGGACTGGAGCTTTTTTATGGTATTTGGTGGTTGCAACTGTGCACATTTTTCTAGAAAAGTGGGGCGCTAGGTTCTTGCCTTCATCTGATAGTTTGTATCCCAAAAATAGGAAACCAAGAAAGGCAATTTTTGCTTTCTTAAAATTAAATTTGTAGCCACATTCGGCAAATCCCATAACAATGTGGGCCACCCATATTAGGTGGTGAACGAGATCATCCATTAGGTAGATGTCATGAACATAGGACGCTTCAAGTCAATGTTGTGTACAATGGATTTTACACATGCTGAGAACAGCCTGAGCTGTTTTTATACCCTTGAGGGAGCCTACAAACTTTTTCTGCAAGCCTAAAACACTTAATGCTTTTTAATCCCTACTTTCAGGCTCTATATATTGGCAGAAAAAGTCATTAGAAATACCCAATGTTGTTTTGTATTTTTGCGCACTAAATTGTTAATGAGTGCTGTGTTATGTGCATTTTGGATAGCAAATGTGCATGTATGACTGTTTAAATGTCTGTGATCTAAGACTATTCTATATGAATGTTCTGGCTTAGCAATAGGAAACCGGGGAATAATCATCAGTGAGACGCAGGGCTCAATACACCCTAGTACTCTAACTGTGCAAGAATCTCTCTCACTGGTGTTTTAGCTTCATGCTTAATAGGATATGGAGGCTGAGGCTGTGTTTGGGACCTAATTGGAATTATGTGGTAGGGAGAATCTTTATCAACCCCACCTTGATTGCGATACAGCACAGGGGCTTGTGCCAGTGCCCAATCAAATACGTACAACTCTTTTAACTCTAAAGGAAATAGGGGCAAGAATAAAGGCATAATGACCTCTTCCCCTTGTGGGACATCACAGACAAATTCTGGTGGTCAGTCTTTTTCGGCCAACAAAATGTCATAATTGCCAATTATTCGTTTCCAGAATATGACATCAATTGTGTGCTCAGTGACTCCCTATAGCTGTATTTTCATTTTATAAACCCTATTGAGAGGTGAGACGCGCATGTCTGCAGTCTCGACTTCTATAAAGTCGTCAGTTGCTTTCACCTCCAGATGCTCTTGCAGACTCCCTCAAACTATTGTGACGTCTGCTGTGCTGTCTAGGAGAGCCAATGCCAAGTTCCTGTTCTTCAATAAAACTCTTATCTTGCATGGCATTTCTTGCATAAACAGCTGCCACCTTCTTTTTGAATTGGGGTTTTTGTTGTAGAAGTTTCTCTTCTTTTTTTATTGAAACTTCCGCTGAGTGTAGTGAATCTTTTTTTGGTTTCGGGTACTCCATTCATTGTTCTGATCGCCTACCTCTCTCACTACATTTATCCGGTGAGTACTGAAAGGAATGAGATTAGCGTATATTAGTATATTGATATTTATCAGGCATTTTATATTATCCCTATTTCTAAGGTTATAGTGTTTTTCAGAGGCCTGGGAATGTGGAGATTCTCCCCTATCTATTTTAGGTGTTTTTTTTTTTATCCTAGCATTTTTTTAGAGCCCTCAGCTACTTGCTTGGTAGGATCCTTATTGGATTTACCTTGTAATTGTGGTTTACTAGGTCTGGCTCCCAATATATCCTGATGTATACTAGAATAGGTTTGCACAATAATTTTAGGCAGCTCACACTGATCCTGTGGAGGAACATCCCTGAGCCACATGCTTCTGCTTCCCCTTTAAGATTACTTAATATTATTGAGTAGAAGAAGACAGAAATACTTTATTCGGTTGTTATCAGCAACCATAAAAGCACATACAAACAATAAAATAGTTAACATAACTATAATAGGAATTAAAATCCGTGGGTGATGTGCATCAGTTACCGACAATAAAACAAGAAAACATATTCCCATTTATATTGTGCAAAACTTGTTAAAAAAGCCTTAGGGCACTAAAAAGTTTGTAAACAAAACACCTGCAGTATTATCTAAAAACCCTTTCTGGCTTTCAATACTAAACATAGATAAACTGCAATACCATTGCAAATTTCAATTGATGGAAGAGTTTGTAGGTACAGATAGGCCGGGCAACACTGATGTATTTATAGAGATTTTAAAAGCGGTATTAAAAATGTCTTTCTCTGGCTAATATACAATTTACAAAATAAGACTGTATGTATTGTACTTTGTATCGAGACTTAGTCACAGGGACAGTTCTCCAATACAATACTCCAATCAGTCATTACGGGAAAAATAACCAAGTGATGGAATGTCTTTAGTTTTAAGCGAATGAGAACATAACGGTGCCTGGGGTTCAAAACATACAGTAGCTATGACTCCATGCCGTCCGTCATCTGCATCAGTTGATTCCTCATTACACTTGTTTTTTGTGCACCTATGACCCACCTTGGATCAGCCAGGTGGGTAAGGCATTCCATTTTAAGTTCTTTCCTGCTCAATGTTCCCATTATGTCTGGTGTAGCATAATAGTCCGGGTGGCCTATGTCCATAAAAAAGTTCTCAATATACTCTAACCAGGGAATTTGCAATGAATAATTTAAAATTAGGCAATCTTTTAAAATCGCCATGTTCAGGCTAGCGTATTATGGAGACCAAACATTATGCCATAGCAATACTGGTTGTTTCCTTATTAAATCTGCAATGTGCGTAACTGCCAGTTCTGAATGACACACAAATGATGAAGTGGATTTTGAAACATTTAAAAGTGACTTTAAAAAATCATTTTCTGCTATCTGCAGAACATTGCACTTTTTATGTCCCCATAAGCCAGCCCCATACATGGCAACAGAGACACATTTAGCACTGTAGATTGTCAGCATGTCTTTTGGGGTGATCCCCTCTACCCGTTTAGAGACGTTTTTTATAGCCATGGTGGTTTTAATGAACTGTAATTTCCAAGAGCTGATACATTGGGACCAAGTGCCTTTGCTATCAAACAGAATTCCCAGGTTCGAGAGTGTTGATGTAATATCTATTTTCTCTCCCTTTATTGTGATGCAGCAGTTATTGGTAGTCTTAGTGTCACATTTCATTACATATGTTTTAGATTGATTAACTCTAAGCCCTAGTTCTTCCATGTGATTAGCAAAGGCTGCCAGAAGACGCTGCAAAGCTAGTGGGGTTTGTGCCATAAGAATGGTGTCGTCAGCATACACAAGAGCTGGTATCGGTCGATGCCCAATTTGGGGTAGATCCTTGCATTTATTAACTAGCACTGACTCAAGTTTGTTTATATATAATGAGAAAAGGAATTGCGCTAATACACAGCCTTGTTGTACCCCTTGATTTATATTAAATGAGCTAGTACACTCCCCGAGCACCCAAACCTTACCTTTGCTCTACTTTCAGAGTATAACTCCCTTATAAAGAGAATTATTGTTTCATCTACCCTGAGATGAGTCAAAGTGAACCATAATTTGCTGTGAATCACACAATCAAACGCCAAAGTCAAATCGACAAAGACCATGGGAGATTACCTTTCCTGGCCTTCGTGTATTTACCAATCAATATGTCTAGGTTTAGAGCCTGTTCCACTGTTCCTATCCCCTGGGTGAAAGCCATAATGCAAGTCCAATAGAATATTATTTGTTTCAACCCACTCCTGTAATCTGTTCAAAATAATCCGACCAGCTATCTTTGCAAAAGTGTTGAGAAGCGAGATTGGTCTGTAACAAGCAGGGTTATGATGATCAGCTTTTTAAAATATTGGCACTATGATGGACTCTGCCCAAGTTGAAATAAAACCTGTGGAACAACATGCTCTAAGTACCTGTGTTAATAAAGGGCCCCAAAGAGCAGTATCGGACTATATATGTCCACTGGGACTCCGCCTGGGCCTGGTGCTTTCCCATTTAAGCTTGCATTATTAGCTTCGCTGACCTCATTTATAGTAAACGGTGGAGCAATAGGCAACAAGTCACCTTTATAAATATCTGCATCTGGGGTCACCTTTTTGGAACTATATATTTTGGAGAAATGGGCAATCCATTCCTCTTCCGTGATAGCTATTTCTATGCTGGGAGATTCTTTTTCTCCCAGCAGCGGGGAGTTTACTACCTTCCAAAATTTAACATTACTTGCTTTTAAGGCTTGCTTCGTACAGGATATTCCAAGTCTCTTTTTATATAATTTTTTTCCTATTTTTAGCGGGCTTCTTATACTCCTGCCTCAGTGTAGAAATCTCTTACTTCTTTTCAAATTATTAGAAATAATTTTTATGAGCCCATGTACATTCAGAGCCAAACCAGCCTTTTTTTCGGAGTCCCGGCATTCTCACACTAGAGCTAAGTGACTTTTTAATCCCACATGTAATTGCAGTAAAAGCTCTGATACATTCTTGTGGGTGTATATTATCCTCAAGGCAAATCTCAAAATCTTTGGCATTATTGCTAAGCAGCTGTTTCATAAAGCCTATTGGTTGAATCTGAGACCAGCATAGAGGATACCCATTTCTAGAACCCAATTCTATATTACTAAGATGGTCCGGGGGTCCTCTATGCTGCTTTTTATCCAAAGGCAAGGCGAGATGTATGCTTTGAGGATAATGATCGCTAAATACAATATCATGAGTCTGATGGTTAGATATGCTGTGAGAGAAGTTATTAAATGTAAGAATAAAATCAATTGTTGTGTTTGCACATTTACCATTTAAGGTTGGTTTAAATTGCGAATTGCTGTCGCAAATTTCAACATGATGTCAAGTGTGAGTGAAGTGAGCTTGGGTCTCATTACCCCCTTTGTATAGACCACAGACTTTCTCAGAGGATTGTGTGCACAGATGTACATTGAAATCACCTCCCCATACAATCAGGGTCTTTCTCCTAATGGAGTTACACACTAATCTTATGTCATCCTGCAGTTGTCTAATTATATTTAAAATTTTACAGAAAGGGGCATTTATGTAAAAATGTATAATGGCTAAGTGTAACAACTTTTGTAGCTTACACACAATCAGCTGATAACAAGAATGAGAAGTTAGTCTATTCACCTTCATCATATCAAGCTCTTTTGAAATATAAGTACAAAGCCCTCCTTTCGACCTGCCATGAATGGAGGGGATTGCAGAAGTATGGAGTGTCCTGTATCCATTTATATGTATTGGATCCATGCACCAAGTTTCCTGGAAACACAAAAAGGAAAATGCTCAGATAAAGCCTGACCATTCAATGTTTTCAATCTTACTGCAGAGACCTGCCACATTCCAGAACAAAAGATTGAGATCTGATTTTACAACCCCTGCTTCATATGAATCAGAGGTGACGAGATCTACCTCATTAGGAGGGAGAAATGAGTAAGTGACGGAGTGAATGAGATCTCCTCCTTTACGCACTACAGATCTAATGTTGTGCTCATCATTAATAATTTCCATGAGTGTTTCCCTGCTACTGCCCACAATACAATTATAATTGTTTAATAGGTCAGATAAAGATTCCGCAGAGGTAGCCCACCCACTATGGCCGACCGGGTTATCGCTCAGTCAGTCCAATTCTTCCAGTGGAGAGAGAGCTTGAAATCTACTACTAGTAGGTATGACAGTGTTACACTGAGTTCTCTCTCCTAAGGAGGGGGTACACTTTCTGGGTTGGTCCTGACCCTTATTGCCTAGGTAGAAATAGCCTAATGGTAGTAATGAAATCTCATGGTTAGATACCTGTTGAGCACTTAATCTCCATAGGATTCTTTCTACCAATTTTGGAGATTTAAATGAGAGTACCACACAATCCCCCATTAATGATTTCTGCCTCCTACCTACCCAGTTAACTCTCCTAACAATCTTTATGTCTTCGAATAGAGTGTCAATCATCCCAGGTTCTATTTGGGATCCTATCCAATTCAAGGATTTATTTCTTAGCGCATCCATGATTCCTGGTTGTGACCGCGTATAGTAGGACCCTTTGCCACGACCACTACATAGGGAGTTGCCGCGGTGGTAGTTGTAAGATGTTGCACTGGAGAAGTGGAATATCCGGGGGAGAGTGAGACATGTTATGGGTCTCAGGGCCACTTACGCTTGTGTACGCTGTCGTAGTTTGATGTACACTACAAGAGCATTCTACGTATCTACAGGACTCTGTGGGAGTCTGCTTGGCTAAAGAGGTAATTGGCTGGAGTTGCAACTCCGTTGTTGAACGTAAATTTAAGTGGATTGTGCCATTAGATTGAAAAGTTGTGGAAACTGGATCAACTGATCGTGTCTTCAAGAAATCAATGATGGACACCACGTTACTCTCCACTTGGACGATTTAAAAGAATATCAAGTGATGATTTAACTGAAGGTTCAAAAGGTTTGATTGTGTCTAGTATGTTTACATGCGCTTTTATTGTAATTTCAGTTATCTTCTTAGGGGGTTTCTTTGTGACGGTTTTAACTTGCAACTGTCCAGTAAGTTGAATGCTTGTATCACCTTTATAACAGAGTTCAGCTGTCAGAGGGTTTGAAGCATTTCCCCTTAGAGGTGCTCAAGGCTTTCATGTACGTTTAGGTGGGGGGGGGGGAATCATCAGCCTCTAATATAGACTCATTTACGTATTGGACACAGCCGTTTTGGGTTTCATCCTGGTTTCTATTCTCTATTGCCTTAGTCCAATGTGTGGAATCAAGGTCTAAATTAGAGGGATTGTTGTACAAAAGTGAAGCCTCTATAGGGTTTCCTTGTAATAGTAGCCTTTCTTCTACATTTGAAATCTGCTTATCTATAGCCCCCATTGTACCTGAAATATACTTTAGTATGGATGTCTGATCTTTATGAGGGGGTGTGATGTTTTCATTTGGTTGCTTCCTCTTGCCCATCTCTGGGCACTAGTCCTGCAATGAATTGCCTATTTAATGTTACTTTGACACATGTATTTCTTCACTGGCTCCCTATTAACATACAGGCCAATAAAACTAATATGGTTCAAATGTAGCACATAGGTAGATGGAACATCAGTGTAAGTTGGTGCACAAGAAAACACTATGGAAAAAGTATTCTAATGTCCTAAATGATGGTAAGCTCCCTCATCAGGGTGGTGATTTAAAACACTGTTTTATCTTTTAAATAACAGTAAATGTTAGAGGGGTGGCCCAGCCCAGCCTCCTCCAGGCTCTGACGGGCACAGGCAGGCCTGCTCTTGGCCCGGTCTTTGCCCGGAACAAGCCCGGGTGTGGCCTGAATGCGTCCTGCAGATAAAAATCAGTACCTTTATGCGCCTACTGGCGCTGCCGGTAAGGTGGGCGGGGTAGCCTGTGCCTCGTCTGCTGCTACTGCTGCTGGGCGGGAGCAAGGCTTCCCCCATGTGTGCTCTGCGCGTCCCGCGCCGCGGGTGAGAGGCAGTACCTTTTTGCACCTCCTGGCGCTGCCGGTAAGGTGGGTGGCGTAGCCTGTGCTGCGTCTGCCGGTACTGCTGCTGGGCGGGATCAAGGCCTCCCCCATGTGTGCTCTGCACGTCCCGCACCGCGGGTGAAAGGCGGTACCTTTATGCGCCTCCTGTCGATGCCGGTAAGGTGGGCGGCGTAGCCTGTGCCGTGTCTGCCGCTACTGCTGCTGGGTGGGATCATGGCCTCTCCGCGTGAGCTCTGCGCATATTATTGAGTACACCATAGCAAGATTGTCCATTAATTGCATCATCAAATCCAGCCCCATATTCATCTAGAATTTGTTCTAACACTTCTGGAAGATTGGCAAGTGTTGGTGTACCGGATGCGGAAGTGTAGAGCGCAGCAAACACTCTGCCCTAGTTGGTGGAGTTATCCATCGTGGGAACCATACCGAAAGGCAAGCACATAGTGAGAATTCTGTGTTTACCTTGGGGTCCCATATGGGGAAACACTGCTTCCAACTCATTTATTATCTGAGCTAAAGAAAAATGGATTTTTTTCACATTTGTGGGTATCTTACCCATAATCGAATGCACCATCACAGGGATAATGCCTGGTGTGACTGCGTGTGGTTGTGCTGGGTTAGTACTTAATGTTTGCATTGCAAATTTTACTAAGAGTCTATGGGCCTGATTCTAACTTTGGAGGACGGTGTTAAACCGTCCCAAAAGTGGCGGATATACCACCTACCGTATTACGAGTTCCATAGGATATAATGGACTCGTAATACGGTAGGTGGTATATCCGCCACTTTTGGGACGGTTTAACACCGTCCTCCAAAGTTAGAATCAGGCCCTATATATTGCTACAAGCTCAATGTCTGAGCGGCGAACCTCAGCTATCACTATGGTGCCTATATCAGGATGTGGTGTGTATGTGGCCAACTGTGGCCAGGTAGGATCTTCATTGCTCAAAGGACCTAGCCTAACATTCACTGTTGTAAATGGTAGAGCACCATCAAGTCAGTGTTGGTAGTCTTGAAACAATAAATATATTTCTATGTATGATTATGCTATGTTTTGTGCAGGTGCATTGGCATGTGTATGTGATCAAATGTATTACTGTTCCTATCAACTGCTGGAAAGTTAACCCAAGAGAAAGATATTTCTGTCCTGTAAGCTGGATGTGCCTCAACCACAAATTTAACAGCACCCCCCTAGGGGTGTAAGGTCCATTATTTAATAAATGATAGTGAGGGGGCCTCATGTTTACTGCAATTACCATCTGTGGATTTGCGATATTGAATCCACATCGGGATTGTTCAGAGATAAGGACACCAAATGGGGAAAAATTATTTTAAGGTTCAAACTTGAACAACTTGCAGTCTGAAATAGGTGCCATATATCCAGCTGAGGAGGAGATCCTCAATACCACAGATGTCTCCATATATAGTATTGGGTGCCTTTTAGCAAGTAGTAAGACAGAGATACTCAGGAAGATCCATAATTCAGTGCCAGAGCAAATGTTGACAGCGCCATGTCGTGTTGGCTCTCATTATAATAATAAGACTGCTGGATTCGGGCGGCAGCACCACTAGATTGTGTGACAACTGTCAGCTTGGTCCTTCTGGCCAGCTAGCAGTACCTCTCCTGTACTTCAGAGTGGAGGTGATTCGTGACGGCCGTATGCATGACATTCTGATTTCTCAGGGAAATCGTGGTGGAACAGATCTCATCCTTTTTTCTCAGTTACATTCGTTTCACACATGCAAAGACAAACAGAAACAGGACTTGGTTCAATGTAGTTTATTGAATCAACTTCATACTAGATAAAAAGGCATGTACTGCAAAGATTAGGATAATGAAACATGCTAATAGCAGAGTGGTTACGAAAAAGGTGAAACATATGACAATTCCCACGCTAGTGTCACTGCTAAATATATGAATTCCTATGTATGCCACCAAAGTACTTTGTTAGAGCACAGCAGTGTTAGCCCATATCCACCCTTCAGGGTGCCAGGGAAGCCACCATCCCCCATACCTGAATGTGGTAGTAGCGAAGAGGGCTGTTGGTCTACTGAGAGTCCTCTTCCATGTGGGTGGAAAATACGTCAAGTCTCAGCAGACAACTGCAATGAAGCTACAGCATGCAGTAGCAGTTTCTGGCTGGAACTTACCTCTAATGTATAGAGGGCAGAGAGATGTTTTATAATAAAACAGCTAGTGTTTTAAGGAAACTGCCCTAACTTAAGAACACATATGTTTCCGTGAAGTGGCAGGGAATATTATGTTCTATTTTGTATTGACAACAATATTGTGTAGCACCTTGAGCAGGCACAGAGTGAAGATGTTGTGCTAAGAAATGAAAATAATTCCTAGGCAAAGCGAACAATAGATAAAGGAAAAAGAAATCACTGCAAAATGAGGCTTCTGGTAAAATATTAAAATGAATTCAACTGAATTACTACTAGGCTAATGGGTACAAGCTGCAGGCCTATTCCTTAAATAACGTGCCCATAAAACAATGCTAAAATAACCCTACAACAAGAGCAGTACCACAATACACCAAGCTTGATATAGGATGCCACACAGAACTGTCCAAATCACCCACAGGGAACCTTTTAGAAGGTGTAAAAACAAGTAGATACCAATAAAGATAACTGTTATTATGCTGACCGCGAGCAAAAGTTTCTCAATATGAGTATATTCAAGACGCCTTGAGACTTATAATATCTTTCCATACCACATGCTAATAAGCCACACCTGTTGGTGATGGACACAACCTCATAATGGTATCAAGCGATTGGCAACTATGTGTTAATGATGGTTGGAGTAAAATGGATTTGCTCTTAACCCATGATGAGGCCTGGGGTGACTTTGACAAACAACTACACCATTTAAGGACAGGTGCTTTGTGGTTTCTTTAGCAGTTCAGGAACTAGGAGCTATACCTTACCAGGTGCAATTCAACCCATAATAAAGTAAGGAAACAATGGGGCAGAACTTTGAGTGAAGACAATGGTTTACAACATCAGCCTCTCTTTCATTTCGAACATGTGTAACAGCGTTGCATTGGTGAACAGGAATAAAACTAGCTCCAGTGGGGATGATCTGTGCTGCCAGAGCAGGCAAATCACAATGCCGATACCTAAGAAAATATAAACGTTGTGCTCATGACCTCCAAACTCTCATCTATCCCATGATCAGTGATCTAAGTGACAAGTTTCGCTCTCTAAAAAACAGCATGACGCATAGCTGATCTGCTTTGAGAGGACAGATCAATGGCATCTAACACACCTTGAAGTAACGGTGGCCAAGGCTTCATTAATTATGTTACTGTACACAACAGTAACATTTGACTGAACGCATTAAGGCAGCAACTATGATTGGTACTAAGTATGGAATGAAGTCAGGTCAGTTAAGGTCCAGGTAATGGTGGGGGGCCTCAGAGCTGACAATTGGCACCTCTGAGGCTTGGCAGAATTACAGGGTGATTCAAAGGAGTACGATGCAAAAAGCAACCAAAAGAACTAGCCCAGAGGGGCTTCAAGCCAATACACCGGGAGTCCTTATGGGAGGGCCCCAGGATGAAAGCGAAAGTGCCTTATTATTCCCAAGGGCAATTGTAAGCCTGAGTAACTGGGGGTTTGCCTGGTACTGCTCCGCCTCTGGACATGAGTTCTTTTCCCTGGACTATGGGGTCCAGATGTGAGGTGAACCCTCAAAATGGTCAGCAGCAGATGTTGTGTATTCCTGGTCTTCATTGGCTAATCAGGCGGGCAGCCACTTTAGGTCATTTCATCACTGGCTGCCCTTGGATCACCTGTAAGTTAACCCACTACTCTACCAAATAAACCTCCAACATAACATTCTCCAAACTAATTGGAGTGGTCTCAGTCATTTCCTTGTGTACTTTTCCCTGGCATGTGTCTGTTCAGTGTAATTTAGTGTGTGGGCCTGGCTATGGGGATATCTGTGCTAATCTGGCGCAGTTTCCTTGCACAGCAATATGCCCGACTTAACGGGGAGCCAAGTAGGTGGTCTGCCGGGTGCATGCTTTGGAGTATGTGTGATGTAGGCGATGCCTGCCCATAATATCCTATAGGGCATTACTACCCCTTTTCAAAAGTAGGTCTTCCCAAGGGGAATGGTATGTCTAATGTCCACCCAACTCTAATCTTTAGATAATTCCCAAAAACACTTGCAAGATAAAGTTGTGGTAATACCACCCTCCCCTTCCACTGGTTATGAATGAGTGTCAACACAATTAAAGGTAATCATAGCTGGAGCACAGGGTTCCCCGCACCCCAGGTGAATGAGTCAAGGGTGGGATGGATACAGGTGGCTAAACATTGAGAATGCTACATAATTAGAACATAGGGCCAGATTTAAGGGAAAACAATGGTGCACGTTGCTGCCCCCAATTTGGCTGCGCCGCACACCGTCATTTTCACAACACAAGGATGTGCTGTATTTAATAGACTACGGCTCACCCCCTGTGTTTCCCCCTTTACCCGTGCTGAATTTGCTGCAGTGCAAACACCATTATGCAAGGATGGTTGCGCTGAGGGGGAAGTTGTTTTTGTGCAGGAAGGAGCGCCTTCCTGCACAAAAACAATCTTAAATGTCGATTTTCTCTTTCTATGTGCGCTGCACAATGCAGCACACATAGAAATAGCAAAAAACAAGGAGAAATTAAAGCAATTCTCCTCATTGCACCCTGCTAACGCTACCCCTGGCGTGGCATTAGATTTTGGCACTGCCTCAGGTTTACGAAAACTCGTAAATCTGGGACAGTGTCTAAATGCAATGGGTGTTGCTGTGACCCACCCACAGCAACACCCATCGTATGCCCCTTTCACCCAAAGTGCTGTGTGTGACGGGGCTGTATTTAAAAGGTGGCGTTAAGCCAGAAAAAGTGGCTTACCGCCACCTTGTCAATATGGTGTAGTGCCTAGCACCACCGCATCATCATTAAAAGTTACGCTCTGGTGGTGCTAGGGGCTCTTAAATACACTCCCTAGTGTGTGTAGTGGATCCCCCTACAACATTTAATGTGTTTAAAATTAAAAGTTACTTATAACATATGTAACTAATTTCCACAGAACTCGGGTAACTGGTAATATCTGGATCTGCGGGTGACATGTAGATGGGAAATGACAGTGAAGTATTGAGTGTGAATGTAGAACGGGACTGAGCGAGTGGCATACACTCACAGTATAAACTGAAAAGGAGATCAGTCATCACAACACTTAGGGGATTATCATTGTCCTCATGAATGTCACATTACTTTTTTGGGCTCCACTTAATCAGCTGAAACATGTTGACCAGTGGAAGTCGGAGCCAACAGAGTCTCCTCACACATCCCAGCCTGTTTCTAAACAGCCAAGGGTGCCGTACAAGTGCAAATATTTGAGTTACACCTGAAGGCTATTTTAATTTTCAAAAACGAGAGCTCTTTCAAGTCCTTAAGACTACCATCAATGTGCTCCCTCCAAAAGTGGGGCTGCGCCATCTGGCCACAGTAGCATGCCACATATCTGTGTGGGTGAGAGTCCTTTTAATAAATAAGGGCTACATCTTTGATTTTTGTAGGAAATAGGTGGTATATGAGCAATCCCTATGTGTAGGACTCCTCCCTGAATACTCACTAACTGTAAACTTCACAGAGGTTATAGGTTGTTCTGTATCACAGTGGGGGGGTTAGAGGTGCTCCAGTTGGTACATGGAGCAAGTCAAACAGCCTTGGGTAAACAAAAGTAAGGCCCATATTTATACCTTCTTAGAGCCGCATTTGCGCCGCTTTTTAACGCAAAAGCGTTGCAAACTTACAAAATACAGTTGCATTTTGTACGTTTGCACCACTTTTGCGTCAAAAATGATGCAAATGCGAAGCTAAAAAAGTATAAATATGGGCCTAAGGGGCATATTTATACTCCGTTTGCGCCAAATTTGCGTCGTTTTTTTTTACGCAAATTCGGCGCAAAACTAACGCCATATTTATACTTTGGCGTTAGACGCGTCTAGCGCCAAAGTAGGAGTAAAGAGCGTCATTTTTTTGCGTGAACGCCTTCCTTGCGTTAATGAGATGCAAGGTAGGCGTTCCCGTCCCAAAAAATGACTGCGACGCAAATGCGTCGTATTTATACTCCTGGGCAAAAATCACGCCCGGGAGTGGGCGGGTCAAAAAACCCCGCATTTGCGCCGCTTTTTAACGCCTGGGTCAGGGCAGGCATTAAGGGACCTGTGGGCTCATAATGAGCCCACAGCTGCCCTCCCATGCCCCCAGGGACCCCCCCTGCCACCCTTGACCACCCCAGGAGGACACCCAAGGATGGAGGGACCCACCCCAGGGACATTCAGGTAAGTATAAAAAAAATATGTTTTTTTTTTTTTGGCATAGTGGGGCCTGATTTGTGCCCCCCTACATGCCACAATGCCCAATGACCATGCCCAGGGGACATAAGTTCCCTGGGCATGGCCATTGGGCAAGGGGGCATGACTCCTGTCTTTACTAAGACAGGAGTCATGTAAATGGCGTCTGGGCGTCGTTAAAAATGGCGCAAATCGGTTGGAGGCAATTTTTTTGCGTCAACCTGACTTGCACCATTTTTAAGACGCCCTAACGCCATTTTTCCCTACGCCGGCGCTGCCTGGTGTACGTGGTTTTTTTCCACGCACACCAGGCAGCGCCGGTCTGCTTGCGGCGGCTAACGCCATTCAATAAATACGGCGCCCGCATGGCGCTTCAGAATGGCGTTAGCCGGCGCAAACATTTTTGACGCTAAACTGCGTTAGCGCAGTTTAGCGTCAAAAAGTATAAATACGGGCCTAAGTGTTTAAGGCTGCATGGGATGTTCCCTCTTCTACATGCTAGCCCTTTATTAGTGCGTCAGCTTTATGTTGACGATTCAGCAAATGCATGCCTTTCACTGCAAACGACCATTGAGCATGCTGAGCTTCCTATAATGAGATAAGTTACAACAAGCATTGGCAAACCCAACAGAAACCATTTTGTACAGTCACCTTGCTTCTGTGCAGCATGGTTGAAGATAAAAACAAAAACCATGACGCAGTCAATACTGTCTGCGTCATAGTGCTTTATTTCCTTTTACTTTCAACCATGCTGCAGAACAGCCTCGTTTCTGTTTATCGTTGCTACAAAAACATTCACAAAGATAATAGATCTTGCATAGGCAAGACATAGGGCTTGGCCAATGGTTGTTTTGGGCAGGTGATTGATGAGGTGTATTAAACACTAACACATACTCAATATGAAGGCAGTAAATAAGCCCAGTTTTTAATTTTAACCTAGAGCAGTGGGTGGCTGGCTGGCGTTCACATTGGCAGGAGACATGATTTATATGTGATTTGTATTTCCAGAACTGCACATTCAAATTGCGCATGTGTTACTATGCTGTTTTATATCCCCAGAAACAGGTAAACATGTGACAAGTGAAAATGATGGAGAAATGCAGAGTGCCTTTTTTTGAACCAAGGTGTTTATGTTTGCAGTATCCTCAGATTTCGTGTGTGGATGGGAAGGTAGTGTAGGGTTACCTGATCCAATGGAGTTACAAGCTTGTCCGTGCAGAGAGGGTCAATGCCCCTTCATTGTTTTCATTGCTACACTGTCCTTATGGTTCAGACTTAGGACTTCAGAGTTCAGGTTGATCTCAGTTGTAAAAGAGAGCATGCAGGGGTGCAGAGTTGAAGGTGCTCCTGGTCTTCCTCTGGTTCTTGGCCTTTCAATGGACCCCCATATTAACCTACCCCATCGCAGAATCACTTGCAATAAGAAAAAAAAATGGATTTGAATGGCGGACATGGGGAAGGGAGCAGACAGCAATGACTGGAGGGCAATTAACAAGAATGGGAGGGGCTGCAAACAATGATGAGAGGGCAAGCAATACCACCGGGAGGAAAGAGACGGGGGCATACAACTACGATGAGAAGTTGACAGATGCAAGCAACAACGAGAAGGAAGCAGTGACAATGGGGAAAGCAGCAAGAAAAAAAGTACCTGCATACGAGCAAAAGCAGTGGAAGAAGACTAATAACGACATTAATCAGTACTTGGTCCATGCTCCACTGAAGAGACAAACACACAAAGAGAGAGTGTGAAACCATCACGCACTGACTAATGAGAAGCAAGGAAATGACCATAATTTCACAATAGCATAGAAATTCAACTTTGTCATAGTTCTGCTCCAGGTTGTGGCTCCAATTAACAAAAATGTTTTCTTTGATATTTATAACTAGGAATATCCAACATAAAGGAGAATTACTGCAAATGTAGTTTAATATAGGTCTAAAGAGGCTTTGAATTGTAATATGATGTTTTAGTTGTCAGCAGATGACCAAGATGATGTCCGGATCCTCTCTAAGTCAAAATACATCTACTTTAACTACTGCCATTTAAAATGTATTGTTATCAGAAAATCTAATTAGCCATGTCTAATGCTGTGCAATTCTGAAGCCAAATAACTTTCTATAAAAGATCATGGAGAGTGCATCAAGTCCCATCACGCTAGACCCTACCTGAATTCAGCATCCATAACCAGCAAGCAAGGAGACAAACTCCCCTGCTGACCCTCCACAGGTCCTGGGTACTGAAGAGACTGCTAACTGCTAACACAGGTTCTACTGTTCAGTGATGGCTATTAATACAAGCAGGATGGGGCAGGCCAATCACACACACGCATCCATATACATGTACACTCAGACCCATGCATTCACAAGCGTGCACACATACAACCACCATTCACAAGCACATACACACAAATACACTTACATTCATACATTCACACACACACGCACACTAAACATTAAAAAAAACAGCTTACCAGCAACAGCAGTGATCTCCGGTGGCGGGAAGTAAGCCTCTGTGAATCCTGGAGAATTGAGCTGCCGAATCCTCTCATTAGCTGACCTTCTGATGGGTCAGCCAATGAGAGAAGGCAGCACTCCCTTACTCATCACAGAATGGGATGGGGTCACTGAGACTGCTGATTTCACCAACTCTTTGACAAGCATCACTGATGGACAGTCGGCCCTGGCTACTTCAGGGATTTAAACAGAAGAGCCCAGGTCCTAGTCTATGAGTGACATTCCCCCTGGTCATGAGGGGGAGGACCTACAAGTGCTTTGCCAGGCCAAAGAGAGCACGCTCACAGGGCTGTCAAATTTTCAGCTCAGCAAAGTTCAGCTCTGACATCCATGCCCCTGCACATTTAGCGTATGTACAGCGCCTGGCTGCCTGACATGCACATAAAGAGTGTCTATCAGCCTGACATTTGTTCAGTCTGACAGACACTCTTCATGTCTGCAAAGAGGTAGTGAGCCTCACATCATGAAAGGCCTGATTTAGAGTTTGGCTGTCGGGTACTCCATCACAAATGTGATGGATACCCTGTCCACCTATTACAAATGCATTAGAATATGATGTGCTTGAAAGAAGATGGACAGGTTTTCTCTGTCACCACTGTGATGGAGGGCCCATCCACCAAACTTGAAACCAGGCCCTAACACATTATCCTCTTTCAATAAATCTTTCTCACCAGCAGACACTTGTAATGTGAAAGTCAATAACCAAAGCCTTACATTTCAGGCTCCAAGTATAACCAACCTTACCAATGTTTCACTTTATACAAACAACTTCCAGCAAAACAAATAAATAGGGCATCATCATAATTTGCATATAAAAAATTCAAATATGTATCCTGAGTTTCTGCCCAATTACTGACCCATTCTGGGTCTCACATCTATTTCAGTCTGTGTAATCAGTACTAACTACACTTCTTTCCTTTAGACATTAATCGGAAGCAATTCCAATGAGAATTTTACACCCACCATAGTATAAAAATAAAAATGCTGAACATCACAAAAGAAATACTCACTACTTGGCACAAAGGTCAATCACAGGGCTTCATATTTCTGAACCTGTGAACCGCTTTTGACATTATTGCTCCCAAAGACCTAGTGACATATGCCACAATGTGGGTACTGTCCATACATGGCTGACTCCCTTCGTGGCCAACCACATATAACAAGTCAAATTGGTTCTTTTAATATCAGTGATAACCATAATCACAAGCATAGTCTCTCAATGCATTGCTTTCTCATCTTGTCCCTTCAACGCATACTGTATCCCACTGGTGTTCTTACTAGATGCCTATGGCATCAGCTACCACATGTGTGTCGAACTAACAAGTGTGTAGAAGATGGAGTGATGAGGTTGTAAGCCGGGGTGGATTCCCTGGGCCTTACTCAAGAAAAGTCCAGAATGTAGACAATCTGAGGGTAATCATGGCCTGTGTGAACATCATAGTCAAAAGTGCCTTTTATCATCTATGTTTGTTTCAGGACCTACACCCCGTCCCTCTGATTTGCCTAAAAGAATGCATTGGTTCTAAACACAGTCTTACTACATTTGGGCCACTACAATGGCACCCTTTCGGAGCTGCCCAAGAAATCTCTAGAAAATTTGCAAAAGATCCAAAATCATTTTTCACTTAAGGAGTAAGACACAATGATCACATAACGTCTGCAGTCAGATCACTTCACTGGTTGATGATTATGGAGAGATTTCACTGTAAGATTGTCCACTAGTCCATCAGCTATCAAGGTGCCTGATGAACAAGTTACTTCAGTAATACTACTGCTGGTAGAGACTCCATGTAACTGCAGATTCCACACCTTTTGAATATTCCTTCAGGCAGAAGACTAGATCTGGAAGATCTCAAGCAGCACCGATGCATGCTGACAGGTGGCGTCATGCTGCTCTGCGCTGACAATGCTCCACTCCGGAAGTGACAAGCTGGGCCCTATATAGGCTCTACCCATGCACATTGACATCAGTTTCTTTCTGAACTGTCTGTGCCCTGAGATATGGAATTTAATCCCCAGACTGGTAGTGACGAGTCTGCAGATATCTAATTGGGACCTTTTTAAAAATCAAGAATCCAATCACAGAACGAGGTGTGACGTAAGTTCTCATTAGGGTAACAAGGCCACTAAATTTGGGCAGTAGGATTGCCTAGATTGTGGGTACTGAGTACAATTCCACACCAGGTAACACCTGTCGGCCTAATCCGGGGTTTCCGGCTAACTAGCAGCGCCCCACCTCTGACCGAGATGATTGTGGCAACCGAGCTCAGGGTAAAATAGACTCCCCAGGGAATCATAGTACATCAGATTGCATCCCTTTCTCTCAGCTACCAAGATCTCACTCAAGCACTGACAACGGAGGCAGAATATATTTAAATAAGCATTTATTAAAATATCTGCATCTTAGATAAAAGCATATGCATAGCAACAACGAGAATGATAGGAAACAATAGGAGCAGGCATTTGACTAAAAATGTAAAACACAAAAACAGTCCTACCATGCTGTCTAAACAGGGGAGTGGATCTATACCCCCCCTCCTACACTAAGTATGAGCACAGCATACTAAACTTAATCTGCCATTCGGGTTTCCCCCTGGGAGGACATCATCCCTCATACCTGGGGGAAACGCCTGAGGTCTAAAGAGACACCATTCCCATCTGGCTCAGGGCTCGGCTGTCTGAACAAGTCGCTATTGCAAAGCTTGCAGCAATCAGCATGCAGTCATGGTCCTCTGGCTGGAATCTCCCTCTAACGTGTCGGGGACTAAGTGATGTTTATATAATAAAACAGCTGACATTATAAGAAACGGTTCCGACGTATGAGTGCGTTTTTCTGTGAATGCTGGAGACACAGCATACCACGTTTTTCGGCATCCCTATCTGACTATAGCCTTGGAAAAACCACAAAGTGAACTACATGTCCTCCTAAGAACACAACGCTTTCCTAGGCGAAAAGATATTAAGATAGAGAGAAAATAAAACAGCACTGCAAATGAAGCTATTGCCAGAAAAATAAAGCAATGCCTTATAAAATGTAATAGGGTGAAAGTGCACAGCAGCAGGCCTAGTAAGCTAAAACAACGTATCTAAAACCTGACTAAAATAGCTATACAACACCCTCCCCTTGCCTGTCAAAGGCGGTTCAAAGTTAATGCGGAAATTAGGTAAACCAAACTCTAAACAAAAGCATCAACTAAGGCGTTAATTATGAAAAGTTCAGGGAACACAAGGCAAAGGAAAGGATAATTTCAAACACCACTACGTGGCACGTGGAACCAAATTTCAAAAGTCAAAGTCATTTTGGACATCGTCAATTATATCCAGGACAATGGAAACCAGGAGACAGTCAACTTCGGCAGGTGAAAAAACATCCAAGTCATGTCCAGGGAAGACCATAGAGCACTCATGTTCCAGAGCCTGAGCTTCAGCCGAGGCAGCAGCATTCCGTATCATGCACACAGTAAAGGTAAGAGTCGCCGAATCCACAAAGGGCAACTCATAAACGGCTTACCGTAGCAAACGCACCCTCAACGTGTGATCAGTATAGGGAAAGGTGCGGAAGACATTGTGACGCAAAGGGTTAATTAGCTTGAGCAGTGTAGATGAGTGTGATGCCTGCTGAAACCCCCCCCAAACAACGTGGAAAAGTTCATGATATTATTTTCAAGCTTGTTTGTGTAGAAGACTCCGTCTCAACCTTGAGAACGAGAGTACATGGAGAAGATGGAATGAAACCAAAGGCTGGAGAAGGGCAGAGCAGCCAAGTACTGATAACATAGCTAGAAAATGCCAGAAAGAGATAGAATTCAAGCTTCGAGTTATTTAAGCACTGAAGTGTGGGTGAGGGATCTGAAGCTCGCAGATGGAGTTGTGAAAGCTGCCATGGCCCAGCGCTGCCTCCCTGTTTTGCTGACCATGATGCTTGAGGGGGAGAGGAGACCAAGCAGGTGGTAGAGGGCTTCCCAGCATTTTGTGGACTAAGTTAAGTTCCACACAGGGATGAAAGGCCTTTGTTTCTCAGCTCTATTATTATGACTGATTATTTATGCTTGCACTGTGTTTATAACCTGAAGTATTCAGCTCGTTTATATTTTGCTTTCTAAACCTCATAGTGTGAACCTGCCACAGTAACTGAAACATGCATTTCGGTGTGCAGCAAATCAAAGCTTATCTGAAGTAATCAGTTCCTTTATATTTTGCTTCCTGAACATCGTAGTAAGAGCCTGCTGCAGTAATTGAAACATGCATTTTGGTGTGCAGTGAATCAAAGCTTATCTGAAGTATTCAATTAATTTATATTCTGCTTCCTGAACATCATAGTGTGATGCATTTTGGTATACAGTTAATCAAAACTTATATCTGTCAATGAACTCTTCGCTTATATATATGCATAGATGCTCTTTGTAGTGTACTTATATATAAATAGATGCTTTTCATTGCTATTCTTATTCTACTATTGTTAATGTGCTAAATGCCTACATTTACTTGCAATTCTAGTAAAGCTAAATTGTATTTATAATTGGCGTGTGGTCCTTCATTGAGCGTCCTTATTGACTTATACTGAACAGTTGTCAACCAGTCACCTGGATAAGACATTTTGGTACCAGAAGTGGGGTATAAGTCAATAATGCCTCTTTGGGGACGTAAGAAAAGTGAGGCAGAGAGCGGAAGGCAGCATGGGGCAGAAGCCAGATCCATTCCCGGGTGGTTATCAACTGACCCGTTCTCTGGTGTGGCAGGACTCCTGAACCGGTGGGCAGCGCCGGTGTTATGGGAGGCATTAGATGAGAAAGTGACTCCTCTCTTAGTGGAAGATGCGGTTGAGAGCGTGAAGCCAAGAGGGGCGAAGCTGGAGCTGAAAGCAGCAGGGCAAGTGGGGTGGCTGGCTTTTCCTGTCTGCACTCCGTACGGAATACAGGAAAACATTAACACAAGATGCAGAGATAAGAAAACTGTGGGATGAGGTTGCAGCCTCACAGGAAAGGCAGTTACTTATGAAAGAGACCATAGAAAGTGCAGGGACTCGGGGTGATCAAATGGAGGCAAGGTGCACCGCATTAGCAGTACGAGTAGCAAAACAGAAGAGTAGGCAGAAGCCTAAAATGCCCTCAACTGTGCAAGTGAGGGCACTGGTACGCAAACAGAAGAGTAGGCAGAAGCCTAAAATGCCCTCAACTGTGCAAGTGAGGGCACTGGTACGCAAACAGAAGAGTAGGCAGAAGCCTAAAATACCCTCAACTGTGCAAGTGAGGGCATTGGTACGCAAAGAAAATTGGGATCCACATACTTGGGAGGATGAGGTGGAAGTACGTGTAACAGAACTAGGTGGAGTTGAAAGTGGAGAAGGACATGTAGGTGAAATTGAAGATGAAAAGGGAGTGAATGGTGGGCAAATACAGAGTTCTCGTTTGGTAAGAGATTATAAACAGAGTGAGTTGTTGGAGAGAACCCATATGTTTAGGCAGATGCCTGCAGAGCCTTTGTTTAAATGGTTGGTGAGACTGTGGGACACTGGAGTAAAAGATGCATTACAGAATCCTTTTACGTTAGGTCCCATCACAGAAGGAGACCCGTTTGAGCTGGAAATGATACTACAGGATGATGTAGATGATGTAGCTTTGTGGAGACTATGGCAGACGCAGGGAAAAAAGAGGGTGCCACAAGATTGGGCCTTAGTGAAAATAGAACGCATAACTGATGGTCGACCGATCACCTTAAAAACATGGGTCCCCTCACTAGGTTGGACAAGAGAAGGAGGGGTTGGCAATAAAGTAGGCAGAGCTCAGGAGTTTGCGATGGTGAAGTGGAAATGGTATCTGCAGCAGAGGGCAAAACCTGGACCAGCAGGAGTGTCGAAGTTACAAGAAGATAAGCTAGGGGCAGTGGACTTGCAGGCAATGGCCCCTGCGCCAGAGCCCTCTGAAATGGAATCCTCACCATTTAAGACAGCCCCGCCTTTTGAACGACTCACCAAAGAAGAACAGCAAAATGCATGGTTCACAGATGGTACTGCCCGGTACTATCAAGGAAAAAGACAATGGCAAACAGTCGCATTCCTGCCTGCTACAGAAACGATGTTGCTGCGAGAAGGGGATAATGAATCAAGCCAGCTTGCAGAACTGCAGGGGGTAGCAGCAGTGATCGAACAAGCCCCCATCAGAGAGAAAACATTTGTGTACACTGACAGTCAGGCCACTTACCAAGGACTAGTAAGCTGGGCCCGACTTGGCGCGAGGATGGATGGAAAATCAAAGGCACCCCCATTTGGGGAGGCGAGCAGCTATGAGAAGAGATGTGGGAGAAAGGGCAAAAATGTCAAATCTATGTGGGACATGTGGATGCCCATTGCCCATCGGATACCTCACTTGCATCTCTATTCAACAACACCGCAGATCAAATGGCCAAAACGCGAACGGTGGTCATCAAGGAGGAAGCTGAAGCTGCTTTAGCAAACAGGTCCCATGCAACATCCGGACATTTAGGAGAGAATAGCACTTATGCATGGGTACAGCAACGACAAAGTCCAGTTACTAAAGAACAAGTGCAACAAGCAGTAAATGAGGGCCTCATATGCAACCAGATTAGACAAATGCCAATGCAAAAGAAGCCTAGCGGCCATATCAGAAGAGGAACTGCAGCTGCTATAGTGTGGCAATTGGACTTTATCAGGCCGCTACCAAAAGAAGGAGGGAAAAGCTATGTATTGACCATGGTGGACACCTACTCTGGCCTTATGTTGGGTATGCCCTGTAAGTCTGCAGATCAAAAGTCCACTTTGCGAGGGATAAACTACCTGATAAAACATTATGGGGCACCTGATGAGATCCAAACAGATTGGGGCACACACGTTTCAGGGAAAACAGAGCAGGGCTGGGCGTGGGAACAGGGAATTTGGTGGATTGTGCACCATAGTTATTATCCACAAGCTGCAGGCATGATTCAGACATATAACGGATTGGTGAAAGAACACCTAAAAAGGTTATCAGCACCTGAAAGACTTGACCAAGTGATTTGTGAACAAGCGTACACCTCCCACATTGAAGAAAGATCTGCCCCACCGATAACACCCAGAGAGGTGAGGGAGGATTTGGAAACACAGGAAGAAAAGTATTGGTGAACCATCCAGGGAAAAAGCCAGAGACAGGAGAGCTATTGAGTCAAGGGGTGGGGAGTACTTATAGTACTTTTAAAGAACTCTAATGTACCTGTATTTGTACCTGCAGTGAGACTTACCCCACGGTCATAAATGATGACATCTTCGTTGATGATAGCAGAGAATGCCGTTACGGACCTTCATGTCACTTGTGAACCTCAAGCTGCTAACGTAACTGATGACCAGGGGAATGTTTCACTTTGCAATGTGGAGGTACCTGGAGGCAAGTGGATGGCTGCCAAAGCTGTGACCTGGACTGTAACTGGACAGCAAATGCGACATGCCAACGGACTGAACGAGGTGCAGGGGACGCCTGCAATAGTACAGGCTTTGAGTTATATGCTAAACATGATATGTAAATATTGTGATACCAGGACACATGGTGGTCGTTACAATGAACTATGAAACCAAAGGAGTTCGATACTCCAAACCACCAGCCTTCATGTTTTATGTAACCGAAAGACGCATGATTAGCAACTTAAGCAATGTTTCTATAGTTTGATATAGAATAGGATGTAAGCAAGCTCTGCATGCAAGCATAATTAATTGTATTGCGTTACAGATAAATATAGCCAAGGGGAATGTCTCAAAGTATGATCCATTATGTGCACCATGGACACCACAGTTATGGCCCTTGCCAAAGTTACACATTAGAAGAGATCTAGGGTCCTTGATAGCTGGGGCACCGGAATCGGGGTGGGGCCCTGAATTCTTTTGATGTTGAAGCTATTAGGAATCAGCTATCTTCTACAGGATATAGTACAGAAGAGGCCATAAAAGTAATTTCTCAATGGGGGCCCACACACTCACAAGAAGTATGGAAAGTCCTGCGTGGGTTGTATCGCAATTGGCAATGGCATGATTTCACTTATGAACAATTCGGAAAAAAAAAAAGCTTTTAAAACACACAAGCAGTGTCCAAGGGCATCCAGTGTATACTATGGCAAAGCATTGTTAATCAACAGTATGCAGACTTTAAAGCAGAATGGGGACAGCTTCAGGGTGAATATTGGAGACAACAATTGCATTTGCCTGAAGAAATATGGGTACAGCCCATACAATTTCACTGTGAGGAAGAAATGTGTTATGCTCTTTTTGATATAGCAAGAAGTGATCTTCCTCCTGACATATGATGCCCCTTTATATTGCTCCCTGTAGTGATAAGTAAAAGAATGGTGGATACCTCACATTGACAAAAAGTGGATTGATTAAACAAATCACACTGCAGATCCCACTAGATGTGCAGATTGGTCTAAGGGGTGGGTATGTACCCACACTGGACGGGTGCTAGATTCATGTCTTCACACAATACCGGGAGAATGTGAATGGTTACCTTATCCTATTAAATGGCACAGACTTATATCAGATAGGGACAGAGAGTATATGTTATGTCATTAATCATCCCTTACTTATTAACGGATTTATACAAACCAACGGAGAGCAAGTAATGTGTATGCGCAATATTACCAGCATTATTGACATAAGCACTCACATCTTGTACCGACCGACTAAGTTCACCATAACCACATTACAGACGCAAATGCGTGCGCAGTTAGAGTGGAACAACTCGCTTGTTGTTAAGCTACCCAGATTAGAGGCAATCAGGCACTATGCACAAGTTACCTTTGCTAAATTTGATATGGCAGCCAAATACACCAAGGATACAGCCATACTGATGACCATAAACGCTAAACAGCTTATGCACACTGCTTCATGCATCCAGCAAATAACTGAGCATCATTGGTATGACATCTTCTTAGGCTGGGCACTAGGAGCTGTGAAGACGCTAAATATAGTGTTACAACAGCTAATTTGGTTATTGATTGTTTGTGTTACACTAATGACTATACTATGTAGATTATATGTATGCACAAAACAGCTTCATACTAAAGATGCAGGCGCTTAGAATAACGCTGACCAGTATTAGTAGCAACCTAGCTAGCGGAATGTCAAAGTAAATGATATCCGTTTCAGCACGCATCACGCTCATCTAAGGGGTGGAATGATCAGTATAGGGAAAGGTGCGGAAGACATTGTGACGCAAAGGGTTAATTAGCTTGAGCAGTGTAGATGAGTGTGATGCCTGCTGAAACCCCCCCAAACAACGTGGAAAAGTTCATGATATTATTTTCAAGCTTGTTTGTGTAGAAGACTCCGTCTCAACCTTGAGAACGAGAGTACAGGGAGAAGATGGAATGAAAACAAAGGCTGGAGAAGGGCAGAGCAGCCAAGTACTGATAACATAGCTAGAAAATGCCAGAAAGAGATAGAATCCAAGCTTCGAGTTATTTAAGCACTGAAGTGTGGGTGAGGGATCTGAAGCTCGCAGATGGAGTTGTAAAAGCTGCCATGGCCCAGCACTACCTCCCTGTTTTGCTGACCGTGATGCTTGAGGGGGAGAGAAGTCCAAGCAGGCGGTAGAGGGCTTCCCAGCATTTCGTGGACTAAGTTAAGTTCCACACAGGGATGAAAGGCCTTTGTTTCTCTGCTCTATTATTATGACTGATTAGTTATGCTTGCACTGTGTTTATAACCTGAAGTATTCAGCTTGTTTATATTTTGCTTTCTCAACCTCATAGTGTGAAACTGCTACAGTAACTGAAACATGCATTTTGGTGTGCGGTAAATCAAAGCTTATCTGAAGTATTCAGTTCCTTTATATTTTGCTTCCTGAACATCGTAGTGAGAGCCTGCTGCAGTAATTGAAACATGCATTTTGGTGTGCAGTGAATCAAAGCTTATCTGAAGTATTCAATTCATTTATATTCTGTTTCCTG
The DNA here is from genome assembly GCF_031143425.1 of Pleurodeles waltl. Taxonomy (NCBI): domain Eukaryota; kingdom Metazoa; phylum Chordata; class Amphibia; order Caudata; family Salamandridae; genus Pleurodeles; species Pleurodeles waltl. Next base: position 786,368,585 of record NC_090436.1, read on the forward strand.
AACATCGTAGTGTGATGCATTTTGATATACAGTTAATCAAAACTTATATCTGTCAATGAACTCTTCGCTTATATATATGCATAGATGCTCTTTGTAGTGTATTATATATAAATATATGCTTTTCATTGCTAATCTTATTCTACTATTGTTAATGTGCTAAATGCCTACATTTACCTGCAATTCTAGTAAAGCTAAATTGTATTTATAATTGGCGTGTGGTCCTTCATTGAGCGTCCTTATTGACTTACACTGAACAGGTGTCAACCAGTCACCTGGATAAGACAACCCGCATGTCTGATGATGAGCCCTCATCAAGAACATCAACAGGTCAGCAGCCAATGAAAGTAAATGCTGCGTAGAAAGACAGACTTCCAGTGCACATTTAAAGAGGCACCAGAGGCATCGAAACACAGGCTGCACACCATCCAAAACTGGCCGGAATGACACAACCAGTCACACTCCAGCTGTTGCAGGAGAGGTGCTCTGAAATACGGCATCATGCGTTCACAACACAGTTGCGCTAGTGGTAGCGCTTTCAGTCCTCCTTGCTGTGAAGGGACAGCCATCGTGCAGAAAAAGTAGCAATAGCAGAATGCAATCAATTATAGCCAAAGTGATCGGGAATCCTCCGAAAACACTCAAAAAAAGTGAATGTATGGCTGAAGGTATTAAACCAAATATAGAGGAGAAGGTGTTAATGAAACCAGAACCAATAGCCTTAAAAAAGTAGGCAATTCCACCAGTGCTAGATGCATTGAGTATTCATCCCATGAGTTCACCAAAGTGTCTCCGAAAGTTAGTATCTAAAAGGGGCTGAATCTCCACCGATGACCTTGCAGCTTGAAGCACATAGGTCTCGCAGGCTGATGTAAGCACCACATGTTTTTGGAACAATAAGGCCTGTAGTCTGCTCAACTTGTCAAAATTAACATCACAAGTAGCAATATGGGGCTAGATGTCTGATACTCCTTTGAATTGTGGGGGAGGGTGGAGGGCATTCCCGCAACATGTAACAAATTTGGAGACGGAAACAACATAAGGTATTCCGGCTCACATTCCATAAAAGTTCTCACTGTTAAGGAGCACATACCTGCCATTGGACAGCACCTGGAACGCAGGTCTAATCAAGGATACCGGGACTCCCTTCAGATGACAAGCTCAATTTGCCCTATGCAAGAACAGCTGTTTACAAACCATCGAATGGCTCACGGAAGTCTTGCATTCGCTGTGGCTAAGAAAGACCTCTTTCATGCCACTGAAACATTTGTACAATAAGGGAAGCTTCCACACCTCATTTATGTAACTATCTCCCTGTCATTCATATCTACCTACCAGTATACGTTTCAAACAGGATGTGAATTGAAGCGTTGAAATAGGCAGATTCATGACCCCATGTATTAACCATTCAGCAGAGGGTACCTCAGCCACAGTAAAAGGCAACTTTTCTAATTTCTCTATTCTCAACATGATATATGTTGCTTCCTTCTTAGCCATCATTTGTTGCTGTTGCGTTAAATTAAATGTTGAAAAAATCCCTCTTTCGCTCCCATGTTGCCAGGGGACGTCACCTGCCTTCAGAGTTTGTAGTGTCCAACCAAACTGCTTGATTGATCGTAGCTGACTTTGTCCATGTTGCAGAAACGACACATCACTCTGTACTATATCTATTGCCGAGGACGTAATATTATTTAGAGTGTAAATGCGGTTGGACAAGGTGTTAATTCCATTATCCACGATGGCTAACGTTTTCTGTAACTTTTCCTGATCTATTTGCCTTAACCGGGCAGCCGCTTCTTGTTGGGAAAGTTTCCAAATTTCATTGTATGTTTCCTATATGAAGCGTTTTCTGTGCTGTCTTCTGGGGCCTAACAGGAAGTCCTGTAAATCTGTGTTATTGGACAGGAGACCAAGATGTTCTTTAACAGCATCTAGTGAGGAGAACTTCATCCATTGCTGGCATAGTTTCCCTACACTATGTGTTGTCACAATACTCGAGTGCTCTAAGGACATATAACGAGGGTCTGGCCTATTAGTTCTAAAACCGCCCGAGGAGTTTACAAAATGCGTATGGCACCCATTGGTGTCTACAGGCCACAATAACCACCCACCAGGATGTGATAATGACGTGTTATAAGTTCCTTTTTGTGCCCATTCATTAAGCTGGTCTTCAGATGCATTTATATACTTTTGCCATTTGTTAAATTTTGCAGGGACAGGAATACTGGGCGCATTCAGTTCTTCAATGTTTGCTAAGCCTAAACAGCGTGTTTATTGTAATGTTTCATTTAAGAATAACATCTAAACAGGAGTCATACAAGCTCTAAATAAAGTTTCTGTACCTCTAATTTACCAATCTCTTGTTCCCCACACACTTTTTAAATCCCAAAGTTCATAACCTTCTATGGCCAATCAGGAAACAAAGGAGTTAGAATATATGAATTTTGTATCGGCCAATAATACATACAAATCTTCCATCACTGGCAATTTGAAATAATATGACTCAGCATTTCTGACATTGTGTCCAGAAAAATATGCAAACTTTTCAGTATACATTTTTGAACTGCCTATTGGCAGAGTAGGACAATGTTCCCATTGTGTATATTTAAAACAGTTTTTGGGGTACTAGCTCTGTGAATGAAATGATGTCCCTAATGATTACAACATAACATATCTCCATAATTTCCTTTAAATCGGTACACACATCTTTTTCAGAAACTATATAATACTGTTGATAAGACATCATAGTATCAACTGTTATTACATCCCAATTATCAGAAATCACTCCAGGTGTAATGACATCAGTCAATGAAAGTTAGAACACATAAGGAATTTGAATGATCTCTGTAGGACCATATATGTCGAATAAGACTTTATCCCGTACAATCCCATCGGGAATTGGCACTGCTGTAATGTTCAACAAGGACAAGTTTCTGCGCATTTTATGTGAAGAAAAATGTGGTTTTAAGACTTCATCCACCAGTGCAACTTAGAGCGATCTATGCGGTAATGACCATGTATAAGAAGCAAGAAAACAATGACAAACCCAATCCAAAGAAAAAAGGCAACCATAGTCAGCGATAACCATAAATAGTTCCATGGTCGAGTGAGATAGTTAACTTTAAGCTAATGTATTAGCTTACGTGCACTTGAAAGTTCAGTCACAGTTGAGGCAGATGGGTCTGAAGAAAAGTCATCAGCATCGACAAAGTAACCATCATCTGTGCAAAGGAGGTGTATTCGGAAAAGGAGCAATGCTGATTCCCTCGGTGGTGTGTAATATGCTACAACATTTGTTTGTGTGGAATTTGTCGAAGGCTGCTACATATCAGCAGAAATCAGTGAAGCAGTAGTTGTCAGTGGAACCAACGAAAGCTCATTTTCCACCCTCCCCAAGCTCGGAGAGGTATCAGTATTATTGATGATGATTTGTAGAGGGAGATCCTTGTTGGTAGTGGGAGGGAATAGGGTACTACTTTGGGGCCCCCTAGGTCTGCTGCGCAGGATCGGCCACATGGTGTAATTTGACATTGTCGATTGAGACAAAGCGATTCTCTTTTGAACCAGGCAGCGGTGGTAGAATAACAGTTCTGGTGCTGTGTATTCCCAAGACTGGGACCTGTGCACGATAAGAAGAACCAAATTCCTTTTTCACAGCAATCTTTTCACGTACTATCTCCCTCAGCTTGGGAATCCAGCTGATAGATGTTACTGGTACATCCCTAATTCCAGAGAAGGCGGCACTGGGAAATGCTTTTTCATCACGGAATTGTTGTAACTCCTGCAAGACAGTGACCCGTTCATTTATGTCAAAAGGTGTATCTGCGGCATCCATGCCAGGACCATAAAGATCTGGAGCATACAGTTGAGTTCCAAACAGGCACTCATATGAAGTACGCCCTCCCAGGGACCTTCTAGGCAGATTATTAAGTGCTCTCTGAAGTCCATACAGGTGTGTAAGCCAACTATGACCGGTGCCTAATTCTCTTGCTGTTAAGGATTGCTTTAGATCACGGTTTCGATGCTCCACAACACTATTTCCCTCGGGATGAACTGGAGACAAGTAATGCAGTTGGATTCCTAATGAAGCCATAGTATCCCTGTAAGCCCTTGAGGCAAAAGCAGGGCCCACGGTCAAGTGGAAAGCCACAACAGCATATGTACCGACAAAGACTTGCAAATCTTTAATAGCAGTTTGAGCATCAGCTGAGCATTCTGGCCAGACCCATGGAAATCTGGAGCATGAGTCTACAGTGACTAAAATGTATTTGTATGCACTGTCTGGTGTAAGGGGACTGCAGTGGTCCAAGTACACACATTGTAAAGGTCAGTTGGAAATTAAGAGGGGTGTCTGTGGAGGGCGCTCAACACTAGAGCCTTTTATTTGTTGGCATATGTGACAACAAAGGACATATTACTCGGCCTGTTTGTAAAGACCTGGTCACCAATAGCATAATTGTAATATTGAAATTGTAGCGACCATACTAGCATGTACAGATGCAACTCCATCATGATCTGTTTTTACTAACTCTAGTCTCAGGTCTTTGTTGGGAATCACTTGGACCCCCACAACTGGAAATCAGCCAAAGTGTTGCCTTCAACGTGTATTCCAACACGTTGGTGTCCTAGTGTGTGTACAACATGGACATTAGGTAGTATTTCCTTCAGATCCGCTACCTTCCCCCACAGAAATCTGTGTTTTATGGTATTACCTTTTGAATCACTGAACCCATTTTGTCGCCAGTAATATAGGTATTCATTGAAGGGGACTGGACACAGTAGTACGAATCACAGACAATCAGAGTCATCTGCTTAGGATCCGTATTTTCCAGTGCCCTCACTAGAGCCCTGAGCTCTGCGAGTTGTGCTGTACAATCCCCTAAAGAGTGTGTGTATGTTTTTTTCTGGGTGGAACTTGCCATTCTTCATATACCCACTCACGACTGCACAAGCAGCTGAATATTGGTGTTTGGTGCCTACAGCAGGTTGTGCTGAACCATCAGTGTACAAGATTGTTTTGCATTGGTCAATAGGTAGTGTATTTTCTAGGACTGGATATTCAAGTTCGTATTGTAGGAATTCTTGGGTCTGTAATTTCGAATCAAACACATAATCAACATCAGTGGCCGTCAGAGACGTTGCCCATTGAATCCAAAATGGATGTAATGATTTAGCTTTCAGAACGCTTGCTTTGGTAACAGCCTCAAGAACTGGGACCAGGGATATGACAATGACGTGTTTCCCCTGGGCCAGAGGTGTGTCTTTAAGCACCGCCATCTGAACAGCAGTGAAAATGTTCTCAGTGTGAGCAAAGCATTGTTCTGCTGTAGAATATAGGTGTGATTTATATGCAATTGGGACTGTCTCACCCTCATTAAAAGTCACATATGTGAAACCAATGGCACCAGCAATTACTCTGATGACCAAATGCTTTTTGTGGTCCCTTGTGTGTAAATGTTTTGCTTCAAACATGTCTTTTTGTAGTGCTTTGAGAATGCAAGTGTGTTAGACAGTCCAGAATTTGCTGGCAAACAGGACGTATTAGGTCATATAATGGCTTAATGCATTGTGCATAGTCTGTAATATAAGTTCTATAAGCTCTGCCAAGATTCAGGAAACCCAACACTGATTGGAGCTTTTTTATTGCATTTGGTGGTTGTCGTTGTGCGCTTTTTTCCAAAAATTTGGGGTGCCAGGCTCTTGCCTTCATCTGACAACTCGTATCCCAGAAATAAGACACTGAGAGAGGCTTTTTTTGTTTTTGAAGTTAAATTTGTAGCCGATTTCGGCGAATCTCAAACAACGCGAGCTACTCATCTTAAATGTTATATGAGGTAATCATCCGTGAGGTAAATATCATCCACATAGGACAACGCCTCAGGGTCTATGTTGTGTAATATTGATGTCACATGGGCTGAGAACAGTCCAGGACTGTTCCTATAGCCTTGTGGGAGTCAGCAAATTTTTTTCTGAGAGCCTAAAGCGCTGAAACTTGTTAGGTCCCTACTTTCAGGCACTATGTTTTGGCAGAAGAACCCGTTGGATATATCCAGGGTTGATTTGTATTTTCTTCGCACAATGTTGTTCATTAGTGCTGTACTATGTGCGTTTTGTACTATTTGTGTTTTTGTGTGACTATTTAAATGCCTATAGTCTAAGACTATTCTATATGAGTGGTCTGGTTTAGCGACTGGAATGATAATGGATTGTTCACTGATGAGTCTGAGGGTTCAAAGACACCCTGGTACTCTAATTGTGTAAGGATTTCTCTCACCAGGGCTTTTGCCTCATATTTTATTGGATATTGTGGTTGCGGCTGAGGTTGGGATTTTATTGGTATTATATGGTAGGGAGAACCTATGTCCCTCCCTACGTGATTGTGATTTAGTGCAGGTGCCTGCACCACAGCTGAATCAATGGCGTATTTTTCTACGAGCTCTTTCGGAACAAAGGGGGAGAAGGATTTTTCAATAATGTCCTTTTGGACAAATACCGATGGACAATCTATTTTGGCCAGCAGAATATCATAAATAGAGACGACGCGATCCCAAAAGATGGCGTCTATTATGGGTTCAATGTCCCCTTCTTACTGAATAGTTACTTTATGCAATCTATCTGGTGTGGAGACACTCATTCCTGCAGTCTCTACTTGTAGATAGTCATCAGTTGCTTTCACCTCTAGATGCTCTAGAAGATCCCGGTAAACTATTGTGACTTCTGCTGCACTGTCTAGCAGTGCTAGCACCCACTTCTTGTTCTTGAGTGGCATGTCGTATTGCAACTGCTGCCACTTTTTCCTTTTTAAATTGAGGTTTCTGTTGTTCTTTTTGTTCTTTTTTAACAGAAACCTCTGACGAGCGTTGTGAGTCCTTTCTTGGTTTCATGTACTCGGTCGGCTGATCTGACCACCCACGTCTCTCACTTCGCTTTTCTGGTGATTCCTGAAAGCAACGAGATTGGTGTGTATCAGTACACTGATATCTGTCAGACGTTTTTATATTATCCCTAGTTCTAAGGTTGTATCTATTTTGTGGGGTCTCCGAATGCGGAGATTCTCCCCTTTCTTTTCAGGGTGTTTGTTGTTTTTTATGCCAGAGTTTTTTTAGAACCGTTAGGTGTTTGTTTGGCAGCATCTTTATCGGATCTTCCTTGTACTTGTGGCTTTGTTGGTCTGGCTCCCAAACCATCTCTACCTAAACTGGAGTATGTTTCAGCGATAATTTTTGGCAGCTCACATTCTTGAGCCTATACCAGAACGTCACGGAGCCTCATGTGCACTGTTGGTGCGACTGATTCCCCTTTAATGTTACTTAATATGATGGAAGATACAGTGGCAAAATTACCTATTAATTGCATCCCTAAATCTAGGGCCAGGGCAGCCCCGTATTCATCTTGAATTTTTTTCAACACCTCCAGAAGGTTGGCAAGCGTTGGTGTACCGTGTGCGGTTGTGTAGAACGTGGCAAATACCATGCCCCATGTATTGCAGTTCTCAATTGTGGAAACAATCCCAAAAGGTAAGCACATTGTCAAAATTCTACTTTTGTCCTGAGGTCCATATGGGGAAAGACTGCTTCCAGCGCATTTCTTTTTTGAGCTAACCAAAACGGAATCTCCTCCCGTTTGGCGGGTACTTTACCCATGATCGAATGTACAGTTGCAGGAATTATACCTGGCGTTGCTGCATGTGCTTGCGCTGAAGGCAGCTCGTGCTAGGTTTATGTCTAATAAATTGTACTAGCAATCTATATATTTTTGTTATTTCTGTATATAAGAGGCGGACCTCAGCTACCTCCAAGCCTGCTGAATCAGGATGTGGTGTATATGTGGCCAATAAAGGCCAGGTCGGGTCAGCATTACTCAACTGACCTAACCTAACAGGTAAAATTGTGTGGGGTAGGGTGTCATCAAGCCAATTATTATGGTCTTGATAAGATAAAGGTATTTCAAAATATGCATAAGCTATGCATTGTGCAGGTGGATTTACAGGTGGAATAGTTATGAAACGTATTTGTGTTCCCATCTACTGCTAGAAAGGTGACCCAAGAATGAAACAAATCTGTTCTGGAGGCTGCATGGGCTTCTACAACAAATGTAACTGGACCTCCCTGGGCCGTTAGGCCACTTGCCAATACATTTGCAGTAAAGGGATCTCTCATATTTACTGCTATTGCTAACCGTTGAGGGTTCGCCATATTAATGATTTATGCGTTCAGAGATAAGGATACCGACTGGGGATCAATCCTTTTATGGTTCAAGTTTGAACAACCTACAGCTCAGGATAGGTCCCACCTACCTAGCTGAGGAGGAAATCCTCAATACCACAGATGTCTCCGTAGATAGTATTGAAGTGCCTTTAGCCTTCAGTGAGACAGAGACACTTATGAGGGTATGATTTTTCGTGCCTGACCAAACGTTGGTGGGACCATGTCACGTAAGTTCTCATTAGGGTAATGAGGCTACTTGAATTGGGCAGTAGGTTAGCCTGGATTGTGGGTACTGAGTACAATTCGACACCAGGTGACGCCCGTCGGCCTAATCCGGAGTTTCTGGCTAACTAGCAGCGCCCAGGGAATCGTGGTAAATCAGATCACATCCCTTTCTGTCAGTTACCAAGATCTTACTCAGGCAAAGACAATGGAGGCAGAATATATTTAAATAAGCATTTATTAAAATATCTGAATCTTAGATAAAAGTATGTGCATAGTAATATCGAGAATGATAGAAAACAATAGGAGCAGGCATGTGACTAAAAATGTAAAACACAAAAACAGTCCTACCATGCTGTCTAAACAGAGGAGTGGATATACAGCCCCTTACCTACTCTAAGTATGAGCACAGCATACTAAGCCTAATCTGCCCTTTGAGTTTTCCCCCTGGGAGAACATCATCCCTCATACCTGTGGAAAAGGAGTGAGGTCTAAAGAGACACCGTCCCCATCTGGTTCAGGGCTCGGCCGTCTAAACAAGTAACTGTAGTGAAGCTTGCAGCAATCAGCATATAGTCATGGTCATCTGGCTGAAATCTCCCTCGAAAATGTTGGGGACTAAGTGGTGTTTATATAATAAAACAGCAGACATTCTAACGTATGAGTGTGTTTTTCTGTAAATGCTGGAGACACAGCATACCACGTTTATCGGCAACCCTATCTGACTGTAGCCTTGGATAAAAGCACAAAGTGAACTACATGTCCTACTAAGAACACAATGCTTTCCTAGGCGAAAGGTTAATAAGATAGTGAGAAAAAAAACAGCACCACAAATGAAGCTATTGCCAGAAAAATATAGTAATGCCGTATAAAATGTAATAGGGTGAAAGTGCACAGCGGCAGGCCTAGTTAGCTAAAACAACGTGTCTAAAACCTGACTAAAATAGCTATAGAACAGGGGAAGATGGGAGTGTTGGTGAGAAATCTGCGGTTAGATAGAGCCTCCACCGGAAAGAGCGTCACCAAAGGTATCTCCACCGGAAAGAACGTTATCAAAGGTAAGTAAATATTTCTGATACAAACTTCTAACTACACATCATTCACACTTTGAATAGAGGCCAGGTAATAACTCCAAGTTGGTGGTCTGTGAACTGAATCAAATCAAAAGGTCCTGCAGGACTGAGCAGGTGAAGTTCCCTTCTCAAAAGACCTGGCAGTAGAACTTATGGCAGGATGCCCAAGTTGCCTCTTAGTAAATGTCCAGGAGAGGCAGCCCACGTGCCAACAAAGTGGTAGCAGCCTTGGCTCTGATGGAGTGAGCCCACAAGCCCTGTTGGACTGCTTTTTGGCCAGTGTATAGCACATCTTAATGCAGAGCATGATCCAGCAAGAGATGGTCTTCACTGCCTTGCCTTTCCTTGCTCCAGCAAAGCCAATAAAGAACTGGATAGACAGGTTTTGGATCCAATCAATGGAGTCTCTCCTGCTCCCTATATGGGTGAGGTGGAGCAAAGAACACCAGAAGGGTGATGTTCTGAGCTGACATGAAATGGAATCACCACTTTTAGGAAAAAGGAGTCTCACGTCCCTACAGCCAGCCTGTCTGGGTAGAAAGTAGTACAAGATGGGTTGACAGACAGGGCTTGTAGCTCACTCACCTGCCATGCTGATGTTATGGCAACAAGAAATGCTGTCTTGAGGGTACGTAGATCAAAGGACAGCTGTGTAGAGGATCGAAGAAAGCACACAAGATGAATGTAAGAAACAAATTAAATCCCACTGAGGCATAATAAGCCGAGAAGGAGGAAACGTATTGTAAAACTTTCAGAAAATGCTCACTGTAGGTGATTGAAACAACAAGGGCCAGTCCAGAATCTGTGAAAAGGCTGGAAGAGTCAACGGATACCCTTTAACGTTTAAGTCCTTGCTGGGGACAACACAAACAACAGCACTTCAGAAAACTTAGCATGAAATGGGTCAATGTACATGGTAGTATACCAAACCACAAACTTGTCCCAGTGACAGGGGTATACAGGCTTGGATAAGGATACCTGGCTGCCAAGATGAAATCAACAACCTGTGGAGGAAGATCAAAAGCCCTCTACTGCCACCACTAAATCCCTAAGCATGGAGGTGGAGACTGCACAGGTTCCAGTGCAGGACCCTGCCCTGCTGTTGTGACAGAAGAAGGGCAGCCTGATCAGGGGACAAACGTTCATGCCCAGGAGCACAGGATACCATACTCTCCACGCCCAATCCGGGGCCACTAAGGTGACTTGGGCCCGATAATTCCTGATCTTTTTCAGAACTCGGGCAGGACAGCTTTCGGTGAAAAGCTGTACGGGAGTCCTGAGCTCCCCTCTACGCGGAACGCATCTCCAAATGAGAGTCGCTTGGGAAACTCCAATGTACAAAAGCATTGGGAATCCTTGCCGGTGCCAAAAAGATCGAGTCAAGGTTCTCCCCATTCGTGGAAGAGTCCTTGAGCCACTTCTGGATGTAAAATTCATTCACAATACCCAAGACGGACTTTGTCCATCCTGGCGTTCAGAGATCCCTCCAGGTGGCTTACTACCAGGAAAATCTCCTGGCAATACAGCCATGACCAGAGGCGCAGGCATCTTAGCACAGGGCCCATGAGCCCATCCTGCCCTGCTTGTTGCAGTACCACATGGTGGTGGTGTTATCTGTGAGCACCTGCACCAGCTTCCCTTTGATGGAAGAGAGTAAAGCTTTCAGTGCCAAGTGAATGGCTCGGAGCTCCAACAGAATGATGTGAAGTTGAGCCTCTGCCACAGACCAGTGACCTCTGCTCTCCACCTATCCCAGATGGTCACCCCACCTCAGAATTGATGCATGAGTCACTACCGTTAGCTCTGGGTGGGGTAGGGAGAGGGGTCTGCCAATTACTCAACCGCGGTCCAGCAGCCACCGCTGCAGGTCGTTTGCATCCTTCTCTGAAATCTGGACCTGGTGGGAGAGATTCCCCTGGTGCTGTATCCACTGGGACTTCAGGTTCCACTGCAGAGCCCTCATATGCCACCTGGCATGCTGCACCAGCAGGATGCATAAGCCATCAGTCCCAGCAGCCTCAAAGTAATCCACACTGAAATCCAGGACAGAGTCTGAAACAGGGATCATAGGTCGAATGTCCTGGACTCTCTTATCCGGGGGAAAGGTACAAAACTGCACTGTGTCCAGAATGACTTTAATGAAGTGGACCCTCTGCGAATGAGTCAGGTATGACTTTGGTACATTGCTAGTGAACCCTAAGGATGTTCAGAGGCTCATCGCAGTTTTGATGTGAGCCCATCTTAAGCCACCAGTCGTCAAAAGAGTGCAAGACTGGAATCTCTGACTTCCAAATATATGCTGCAACCACACCACCACTTTCGTGAACACCCAAGGGGCACTGGTGAGGCCAAAGGGGAAACCGTGACAATGATCCTTGTGCAAAAGGAATCACAGGTAATGCCTGTGGACCTGCAGGACAGGGATGTGGAAATAAGCCTCCTGCAGGTCCAACACTACCCTTGACTTCTTCAGGGTCAAGGGTAGGCAAGACCTGAGCCAGGTAAGCATCTTGAATGGGTCCTTCTGCAAGAAAGCATTGGGAGGATGCTGGTCTAAGATGGGGTGGAGGTCTCCATCTTTTTATGGCACCAAGATGTAGAGAAAGTAACAACCATGACCATCTTCTTATGCTGGCATTCTTTGTATGGCTCCTTTGGCCAAAAGAGTCTGCACTTCCTGCTGTGATAGGGCCAGAGGGTCCTCCGTCAGATGGTCTGAGAATGACAGGGTTGCAAGGAATGGTAAGGATTAACCCTGCTGAGAAATTTGTAGGACCCACTTGTCCAAAGTTATCGCCTGCCACCCTGGCAAAAAATATTGGCTTCCGACAAGGTGGCTGTGTGTGTCAAGGGCATGCTAAATTTACTTAGGGGCCGTGGCAGTGGAAGGGCTGCCCCTGTTGTCCATGTGATCTATAGGTACCGTGGTCACAGCCACATAAATGCTGGGGAGATTGCTGTGCAAATTGCATCTCCTGGCAGTGCTGAAAACCCCTACTGGTGCCATGGAAGGGGTGAAACTGGTAATGCGACTGGTGTGATGGAGCAGACAGACTCAGTGAACACACAGTTTCCCTGGTATCTTTGAATCACCCCAGGCCCAATTCTGCATTATCCCCAAAAAGTTGGGAATCAACGAAAGGCATGTCCTTAATGCTGGCCTCAACATTATCCAAACAAACAGTGGATTGTATAAAAGCATACCTTTGGCCCAACCAAGAGAGTCTGTGGTATTTAGTCCACAGAGAATTGTGAATGTGTCTACATCACAACTGTCCTTTATGGCCTGAGAAAGGATGGCACAAGCTTCCTCAGGTACTCTAGGCAACAACGGGACTCCCAAGTCCTACAAAGCGTTAGAGTAGCAGTTTAAAAAACAGATATTATTCACAGAGAAAAGGGCCAAGCTTTTGGACGAGAACATTCGCTCCCCAAAAGTCTCAATCCTCTTCAATTCTCAGTCAGGAAAGTAGATAGGAGCAAATTGGGTTAACCTTGCCAGCTGAAGCCTGTACCACAAGGCTCTCAGGAGTGCGGTGCTGGGTGGGGACATTTGGATCACACAGATCAAGGTGATGGTGCCTGACAACCTGCTGATTGACAGAGGGTGTGAACAGGGTTCAGCCCAGTTCTCCAAAGGTGTGTTTAGTGGCAGGCCTGTTGAAGAAAATTAGGAACTGAAAACTTGTTTGACCAAGCTGAAACATGTCAAGTAAAACATTGGCCTTAACTTCCTAAGTAGGGAGTTGAAGATCAAGGAGCTCTTCCACCTTCTGCATAACCAGGGCAAAGGCATCCGGCAGGGCCTGGAGGAGTTGTTGGCCATGGTGGTATCATCCACCTACTGAGACAAATCTGTGAGCAAGCTAGTTCTAGTTGCTGCCCAATTGGGGTCTGTAGGTAAGGAGAAGGATTCCCCATGGACGATGTTAATGGCAAAGACCAATGTTGAACAAGGGGTACCCATAGTTTCAGAGGTACATACAGTAGACAAATGCCACTGCAAAGGTGGAATATTGTCCTTGTTCTATCGCCTGAGCAGGGAAGGCCATTAAGGGATTGATAATCTACTCTAGCTTTTGGCTGGAGGGGGTCCTATGAAGGTATTCAGTCTTTCTTGTATGGTCACCCTGGACTTTTTGCTTTTTTGCTGAGCCCTAGTTTTGCTGACTATAGAACTCTGTGCACTTTATGCCTGCTACCCAGTAGTAAGGTGCCTGGACCTTTTGCTTTTTTCTGAACCCTAGTTTTGCTGGCTATAGAACTCTCAGCACTTTACCTCTGCTACCCAGTAGTAAGGTGCCTGTACTCCTAGTTCCTAGTTATGGTACTAATTGTACCCAGTGCCTGGAAGTTAAATATCACTATTGGACTGCAGCACTTATTGTGCCATCTATTACCGAGGCAGTGCAAACATGGCTCACCATTGTAGCCTGACTTGTCAAAATAAACCCATTTAAAAGACCTAAATCTCCCTTTTAAATATTAATTTTAAAAAATCCTAAGTGGGATTCATAGCCGATAAGGCATGTTGCATGCTAATCCAAAGCAGGACATGTATAAATATAATGCTCGTCGCACTTTCTTCTGAACTCCTCATGGAAGTCTGCAATGAAACAATAGCAGATTCGAAAAAATATTTTGGACTTACTAGAGAGTTTAATGCACATAAATTCAAAATGAGTTCCAGTCCTGTAAATTCAGGAAAAATCAAGATATGTACAAAGTGGACAAGGAGAACAAGAGAGGCACAAACTGCAAGATAGAATGTGGCAAAAAAATGTGATAGAAAATAATGTGCACACAATTGGTCCAAATGTATAAGTCCTTGAACATGGTAATGATCATGAGAACGATCGAAGTAAACAAGGTAGAGCTAAAGTAGGAAGTCAAGGTTCCAATCCAACACTCCTACTGCAATGCACTGGTGCTGCGTCAATCCTCCTATGACTGTGAAACAGGGACAGCTCTGGGAAGCAACAATAACCCACTCTCCTTTTACACACTCACAATCCAAGATGGTTGCAGTATCTAAAATCCCGATTCCAACAAGATTCAAGTTAGTTTAGATTTTGTTGCAATGTTCACTACTGCAGACGCCAACCTTCCTTCGATCCCGAACATCCTCATTTCTAGCTTTCCAACTGCAGTAAGCATTTAATGAACACCATTTGAACTTGTTATTTCCTGTAACCTTACAATTATTACCACTACTATCTTGTGTGAGCATAACAGTGCCCCATCTTATGAGTCTTCCTTAGGTATTTCACGGTTATGTTTATTAAATGAATGTAAAATGCATAGCCTGAGGGGGATGAATATTTTGTGCTGGCTCCCAAATATAACCCTTCCATTTTACCAATTATTGTAATTTCTTTCCAACAATTCATGAATCCAAGATAGCCTGAACCTCATCGTCAATTTCAGAATCTTGAATTATATGATCCAGTGGTTTTTCAATGTACGTTTCTTTCTTAACTGGTTTCAATAAGGAAACATAACATACTGGACAGATTTTCCCTGTATCTGGTAATGTCAATTTTATAGCCACCGGGCTAACCACATTACTTGCAGAAAAAGTCCAATAAATCTGGGATGAATTTTTCTTTTATAGTGCAATTTAATATAATGGGTGGAAAGCCATACTGCACCTTCTATCTGATACTGAGGTTCTCTTCTTCGTTTTTTATATGCCTATATCTTCATCTTTTGATTGGTTTTCATTAAATTGTCTTTTGCATACTCATGAATGTTAGCTAATTGACAGAATTCTTTTTTCAACAGATGGGGAATTAGAACTTGTGAGTGGTGTATCAGCCAATATAACGTGGGTGGAATCCTTGCATGATAAGAAATAGACTATGACCGGCAAACAAATGAATAGTGTTATTGAGACAAACCTCAGCCAACCACAAATGATCCAACCATGATTTCTGATTTTGTATAAAACATCCTAAATATGTTTCCAACTCTTGGTTAACTCTTTCGGGTTGTCCATCTACTTGGGGATCATATGCAGATGATAGCCTGATTTCCAGTTCTAAAGTTTTACAAAATCTAGATATAAAATGGACCATCTTTGAAAAGGAATCAATAATTACAAGAATAACTGTGAATCACTTATTGGATACACGATCTTCAATAAAATCTATGGAAATCATTTGCCAAGGTTGGTTGGAACAATCCCAATAGCTTATTATGAAGATTCTTATTTCTGGATCAAATGTAAGATGTGTGCCCATATTCGAGCCAATTAGATCCTCTACATTTTTCTGAAAGGCCGAGTTCTGATAAAGGGTGTCATTACATTCATTATTGAGAACTCTATAGAAAATGGTAGTTCATTTTACTTTAGGGTAATTGGTTTCAATAATCAGTTTCTGGAATTAAGTCACATATTGTAACAAATCTTTTTATTTACCTTGGCTAAGATCTAATAATTCATGCTTAGCCCCTTGGGTCAATGTCCTTCTACCAAGCACTCTCCTTAGTTATTTTGTAAATGTTTCAAGGTGAAAAAAAAGACTTTTACAGTGGACCACACTGTCCGTCTCCTGATAAATAGAATAATATGAATGCAACTTTTGAAGATGGAAATTAACTGTCTTGTGGGCTCTCATTATCCTATTGAGGCTGCTGGATTCGGGGGACAGCATCACCTGAATTGTGAGGAACTGAGTCCAATCCCACACCATGTGACAACTGTCATCTAATCTGTTTCCGGCCAACTAGCGGTGCCTCATCTCTGCCCAACAGCAGGGATGATCTGTGGCAACCGGGTGCATGACCCAATGACTTCTCAGGGAAATCGTGGGGTATCAGATCTCATCCTTTTTCTCAACTACATTAGTCTCACACATGCAAAGACAAACAGAGGCAGAAGATTGTTCAATAAGATTTATTGAAGCAGCTGTCTTAGATAAAATGGGATCAATTGCTATAATCAAAATGATGAAAGAAGCTAGAAGCAAAATAGCGACAAGAAACGTGAAACACAAGAAGAGCCCCACCATACTGTCACTATGCGTAATGTATGCGGTTCCTACCTAAATTATGTTAGAGCACAGCAATATGAGCCTTAATCCTCCCTTCAGGACCACCCCTCAGAAGACATCATCCTCCATACCTGAGCAAGGAAGCCTGTTGTCTAGAGAGACACCATACCTATATAAGCCAGGGAACCGACAGTCTCAGCAAGCAGCTTTAGCAAAGTCAATCAGCATGCAGTCGTGTTCACCTGGTTGGAATCACCTTCTAAAGCGCATGGGTCAGGGAAGTGTTTTCTATAAAAACAGCTGCTGTTCTGAGAAAATGTCCCCACATAAGGATGTGTAGATTTCTATGAATTTTGGAGACACAGTGTACCACTTCTGTTGGCAACCCTATCTCTCTGCAGCCTTGAGGAAAGTGCAAAGTGATAAAGAATGTCTTGCTAAAAACGCAATGCTGGGGGGCATGGCCAAGATGGCAGCGCGCTAGGACGTTCCTGCCTGCGCTCCGACGCCCTGGCCCCGAAAACTGACAACTGGCCTGATGGGGTGGCGTCCTAAGGCCCCCCCCCGAGTTGACTGGTGCTGCTTTTGGCTGGGGGCAGCCTGACCGAGGCTGAGCAGCGCGCGACGCTGCTCCTGAAAAGAGGAGCGGCCGGCCCCGAAGCATGCTCGGGCCGCGGAGCGGCTTGGGCGGTGCCCTGGGCCGCGAGGTGGTGCCTTTCTCCAGCGGCCGCCTGGGCTTTCATATGGAGGCACCGGAGCCTCGGAGGGCCCCGTGAGTCGCGGGGGCATGTAGGGGGCTTAGGCACCGAGAGCAGTTGCAGCCTTTGGAGGAGCGGAAGGAGTCCCCTTTGGAGGACCTGGTCGGGGCTGGAGGGGAGCCCCCCCCACATTGGATCTCTCCAGGACCGTGGAGGGACCTGGAGGTGCGGTCAAATAGAGGAGAGGCCTTTGTTTGATCCGGAGGTCTTCATACCTACCACAATGGACCACAAGTAAGTGCGGGCCCTTGTGCGTGGCGGCAGAGGCTGCAAAAGGTGAAGACCCGTGGGAGGAGGCTGCACAGTGCGTAGGCCAGACGCAATCCTTGACATGGAAACACCTGGGGATTACTTTCCGGGTGGAGCTTTTGGAGAGTCCTGGGGGGTGACCCAGCGAGTTGAGTCCGTGCCCGCGAGCCATGGTGGCGTCCAAATCCAAGCAGGAATGCTCAGTGAGAGAGATGTTGACAGGGGCCCGTATGGCATCGGGGGCATGGCGGAGGATCCACCGGTGACGAGATGACTGGAGGGTCGGACGGAGATGGAGTCGGATGAGGGCTCTCCAGTCACGAAGGGCTTTCTGACCTCCCTGTTTGATTCGCTCCGCAGCGACATCCAGGAACTTTGCAGGGATATATCCCAGGAGGTGAAGGAGCTGCAAGGAGAGGTTATCTCCCTGGGAGATCGAGTAGCGCAGCTGGAAGATGGCGAAATTCCCCGGGGTGAAGAGGTGGCGGGCCTGCAGCAGGAGGTCGTTCATCTCCGAGAGCAGCAGGATCTCCTCCAGATAGCGGTTGAGGATTTGGAAAATCGGTCAAGGAGACAAAATATCCGCATCAGTGGGTCCCGGTGGGGGCGGAAAAGGAGGACATTGGAGAGTATGTGGTGGGCCTGTTTCGCTCTCTGCTGGGCCCGGAGGACACCCAGGAGATAGTTCTGTACAGAGTTCACCGGGTGGGCCGCGCTGGAAGCCCTGGAGACCGCTCCCCAGATATCTTGGCCTGTCTCCACAATTTTGTGCTTAAAGAAACGATCCTACAGCGGGCTCGCAATCTTCAGCAGGTACTTTTTAGAGGACATGAACTCCAATTATTCCACGACCTCTCTGTGCGGACCCTGCAGAGGCGGAGAGAATTTAGACCTATTACGGAGCATTTGCGGGCGCATGATGTGTCTTACTCCTGGGGCCACCCGTTCCACTTGGTCTTCCGTTGGGAGGAACAGCTCCGGCAGGTGAGATCCGTTTCAGAAGCATTTCGGATCTTGGGCTTGGAGGAGAACTCCCAAGATGCGGGCGAGAGGGCGGCCTTGCCTGGGGGGGCCCCCACGTTGGCGGCGGAAGGAGAAAAGAAGGAAATTGCAGCGCCCTACGGCCTCGGAGTTGAGGTCGGAGCGGGAATCCATTCTGAACAGCATGGCCGCTGGAACTTCAGCCTAGAGGAGGGGGGGTGGGAGGGACCCGAACTGCGGATGGCCTTGATGTTGGCGGCTTGTCGGCCGCTGAGGAGGATCGGGGCGGTGGAGGCACTGGACCTGGTATGCCAAACATGGATGTTTCTACAGCCCTGTGGACACACTTCCTCGTGAAGTTGGGTGCGCGAGGACCTTTGGGTTCTGAGCACCTGTTGTGCGCATTGTTTGAATGTTGCTGTGTTTCCCTGCGACGCTGGCTTCTGTGTGGAGATAGCCTCAGGCCTTGGTGTTTCAGACGGTTCATCTTCTGGCCTGAGGGGTCTTCTTCCTGTGGGGCCCCTCCCCTTTTGAATGCTTCTCTCATTATAGGGTATGATTATTAAATGTACAAGCTTGAATGTACGAGGGCTTAACAATCCTACAAAGAGGCTAGCCATCCTGTCTGCCTTAGAGAGGTCGGGGAGTCATATGCCTGCTGCAGGAGACACATCTCATCCCAAAAGATATTTACCACATGCGCTCTAAGTGGTTCCCTAGGCAGTTCTGGTCTTCGGCATCAACGAAACATGCAGGGGTTGCGATATTACTGGCACGCTCATTCCCTGGGGAGGTGGTGTCAAAACTGCATGAGGTGCAAGGTAGGCTTTTAGCCATGAGATTGAGACTGTTTTTTTTTCCCTTCACTATTGCTTCTATATATGTGCCTAATTCTCAGCAGGAAGTCTTCCTAAAACAGGCTTTGACCCCGCTGTTACAATCCCCGGACAGCGCTATCTTGGTGGGGGGCGATTTTAACCTGGTGATGGATGGGGATTTGGATCGCTCAGGTCACCGGTATGGGCAGACGGGGTCAATGACAGCGGCAGGGCATCAATGGCTGAGTGAGTGTGGCCTGGTGGATGTGTGGAGGAGGGCGCATCCCATGTTGAGGGACTATTCCTTTTATTCGGCAGCGACCAAGACATATGCTAGGCTTGATCTTTTTTTGGCCTCGCAGGAGCTTCTTCCCCGGGTTAGGGAGTCAGTGATCGAGCCTCGAGCCCTGTCTGATCACGCTCTGGTTACTGTTGAGGTTGCCATGAGTATGGGGCACGTGGGCGTCTCGGAGTGGCGATTCAGGGACTTGATGCTTCAGAATGGTGCAACAGTGGATATGATTCGTAGTGCAATAATAGATTACCTTAGCCATAACGATGATGGGGCCACTTGTATGGCGACGTTGTGGGAGGCACTGAAGGCGGTATTGAGGGGTGAGGTGATGTCACTGTCAGCTAGAGATAATAAAGCAAGGAGATTGCTTCGAGAGGATTTAGAACAGAGAGTGAGAGCATTGGAGCGCTCACATAAACATACTGGTGCTCCGAGAGTCTGGCGAGAGCTTGAGAAAGTGAGGAAGCAGCTGACGCGGTTGGATTGGGACAGGGCAGAGTATGCGGTAGTGCGCCTAAAGCATAAGTATTACTTAGGGAGCAACAGATGCGGTAGGCTACTGGCGCATCGGTTGCGAGCGCAGCGCGCAGCGTCAATGATAAAAATTGTTTGCTCCCCTTTGGGAGCGGAAGCGCGAACGAGCGACCAAATTGCGGAGGCCTTCGCGGAATTCTATTGTGGACTATATGGGGCTGAGGACCCCGGTAATGCATCTCCGGAGGCCTTCCTAGAGGGTATAGCAATTACCTCTTTGACCGAGAGAGAGGCGACCTCATTAGATCAACCCATAAGGACGGAAGAGGTCATATCAGCGATTTCACGTTTGCAGGTTGGGAAGTCACCTGGCCCTGATGGTTTTTCTGCACTTTTTTACAAGACCTTTTGTGTGGAACTTGTACCGATATTAGTGCGACTCTTCAATTCCTTTTGGCAGACGGGGACTCTCACAGCCAGCATGCTGGATGCCACGATTGTGGTTATCCCGAAACCGGGGAAGGATCCCGAGGAGGGTGCCTCCTACAGTCCTATTTCCCTCTTGAATATCGATGCCAAACTGTTCACTGGCATACTTGCACACTGTCTCAATTATTACATGCCGGGCCTTGTGGATCCCGACCAAGCAGGATTTATACCACATAGACAGTGTAGTGATAACACTAAGAGACTGCTCCATCTATTCAATAAAACTGATCACTCACGCAGGGAGGCGCTCTTTCTCTCTATCAATGCCGAAAAGGCGTTCGATAGGGTTCATTGGCCATATCTGTTCAGGGTCCTTGAACAATTTGGACTTGGCCCGGGTTTCACGGCATCGATTCGCTGCATCTATCAGGCGCCCCGGGCGGCGGTCCGGGTCAACGAGATGCTATCGTTGCCGTTCCCAATTCAAAGAGGGACCCGGCAGGGCTGTCCGCTTTCGCCTCTCTTGTTTGCGCTTTATATGGAATCCATGGTGCAGCGGCTTTGCGATAACCCTCAGATCAAGGGAGTGAAGTTCAGGGGAGATGAGCATATCATTTCATTGTACGCGGATGATGTGATTCTTACCCTCTCGGAGCCTGCGACCTCATTGCCTGCACTAATGGAGATATTGGAGGGATTTGGTCGGGTTTCGGGATTCCGGATAAACATGTTAAAGTCCCAGGCCATGAGCAGGTTTATTAGTGTCGAACATGAAAGAGATCTGAAGGCCCGATTTCACTTTATATGGTCTTCCTCAAAAATCCCATACTTGGGGATTGACTTAGGGTCCTCTGTTGCCCGTATGGCGACGTTGAATTACACGAAACTGACCCGGGAGGTGCAGCACGACCTAGAGACTTGGGGGAGACTTAAGCTGTCTTGGCTAGGCAGGGTGGCAGCGGTGAAGATGACAATCTTACCGCGCGTTGTCTACTTCTTCCAGGCACTTCCGGTGGCGCCCCCACCACGGACGATAGTAGCCCTCCAAACAGCGATTCTAAAATTCATTTGGGAAGGTAAGGCGCTGTGGTTGCCGCGACGGGTGCTGTATCGCCCTAAGCAGGAGGGAGGACTGGCGGTCCCCTGCCTTCTACGATACTTTCAGGCTGCACAATTGCGTTTTTTATTAGAATGGAGTTGCCCGTCTTCTGAGAAACATTGGTGTTTCATGGACCAAGCGGTGGTGGGCTCCCATATATGGAAAGAGCCCTGGCTCCGCCGTCGCCACAGGGCGCGGGGGTTGTATGTGTCCCCGGTCACGGAGGTGTTGATGAGGGTATGGGATGTGGTAGCTAGCAGACTGGGCTTGATGACATTCCCGTCCCCAATGACCCCCTTAGGTGCGAACCCTGATTTTGGCCCTGGCCTGCAACGGGAGGCACTACGCCGTTGGTATGAAGGGGGCTGCAAAAGGGTAGGTTACCTTTTCGACGAGCAGGGGGTGATCTCCTTCGACCAGATGAGAGAGGCATATGGCTTAACGGAGGCAGACAGGATGATGTATTACCAAATACGGCACTGGGCCATGATGCCAGCCAATAGAGCATTAATAGATAGGCCGCTAACACCGTTTGAAAAATGGATCTTAGTAAAAAAGGACGATAAGCGGGTGATCTCGGAGCTCTATTGCCTCCTAAGGGGGAAAGCCCGTTCGCCTAAGACTAAGGGTCAGCTGAGGTTAGAGAGGGAACTGGAGAGAGAGCTTTCTGATGAGGAATGGGAGGGTGTTTTCTACAGGACTCACCATATGGCACAGAGCCAGCCTATAAGGTGGCCTCCTATTGGTACTAAACCCCAGCAAGGATTCATGCATGGGATCCCACTAAGTCTAGCCTTTGTTGGAGGGTTGCGGGGGTGGAGGGTTGCTTGCTTGTGCACATACTATGGCATTGCCCCAAGCTTCACCGGTACTGGGAGAATATTATAGATGCTATTGATTCGGCATTTGATACTCAGGTCCCCAGATTTCCGGCGTATACTCTGCTGGGCCTGCATAACCCGCTTACCTTCCCCCTGAGATCACTGAGGGGGCGGCAGATGGCCTTGGCCTTGAACGCGTCACTGCAGCTGTTGTTGGCCGTGTGGGGGACTGACAAGATCCCGACAGTAACCTCATGGCTCCATAAGTTGTGGTTCATTCTTGCTATGGAAAAGCTCACTTTAGCTTCACAGCAACGCAGTGGCGAATTTAAGGAACTCTGGCAACCATTCTTACAACTACTTTCCACGGAGTTCACAGAATTGACATGTCCGGCCTATCTGAGGGTGCTGGAGTTGACTTGAGTGAAAGGTAGTGAGTGAGCATTAGAGACCTATACGTAGGACCAAGATCACAATGGATCAAGGTTTGGGACTGAGTGATGGCTGTATGATGTACCAGTAGCAGGGAAACAATGTTAAAGTTTTGTTCATGTTGATTGTCACTGTACATGGAGCATGCCTCATTTTACGGCAATTGTACCAGTTTGATATAATGCATATGTGATGTTTATAATTGAAAATAATAATAAATAGATTTGATCCATAAAAACGCAACGCTTTTCTAGGCAAAAGAACAACTAGATAAGGAAAAGAAAACAGCACCATGAATGTGGCTGATCCTGAAATAATAAAAATGAAGCAGAATAAAACGTAACTTGGCTAAAGTAATGTGCCTAGAGACATTACTAAAATGGCTATAGAACCGAACCAGTTTTACACAGAGCATGTAACCCGCATTGATTTTTCAAAAACTGCTAGCTTTTGAGAGTCACCACTATACCTTTCTAATGGAGCTAAAGACGTGAGTATGGCAACTGATCAAATGTACTCTCCGTACCATTTCATTTTTTAAATTTAGACCTGATGCTGAGGGCCTACTACTATCTATTTGGTTAATCGGATGTGACATGTTTAATACTTCCTGTTTTACAAAACAAATCTCACTCCTTGCTTCATATATCTATTTTTGTAAACCTAGAATGATCTTGGACATCATTTAGTGAAAATGTGGAGAAATTAATTGCACCTAGGCAAATAAGCCAATACGTGCACTCCTAATTGTTGCAGTTCCTGGATTTTCATTACAGGTCTGCAGGAATGCCATGATGCTGATTCCATTCACACCCACAGACAGACCATGACTTTGAATTGTAACAGAAATGACTGCAGCCCATTCAGAGAAGAAAGAGGAAGGGGAAGAGAGAAAAAACACTGATGCAAGGCTCATCGCACTTGCCTCTGAACTGCTTATGGAAGTCTGCAATGAAACAATACCAGATTAGAAAGGAAACTTGTAACATTCATATAATATTCAATCCTTTACCTATTTACCTCAAGTAACAAGACCTCTAACTTAGCCCTTTCTTCTCTAAAACATAATTTTCTGTTCTCTCACTAGAAATGTAAGAGAACAATAATTATTATTTTTAGTCTCGAAAATCCTTTTAGTGTAGTTTTTGTGTATGACCTTACAGCCCTACTAGAGAGTTAAATGTACATAAATAAAAAATGAGTTCCCATTCTGTACATCCAAAAAAAATGATGATGTGTACAATGTCAACAATGAGAAAAGCAAAGACAAAGAGCTAGATTCAAAAACCTTTTGGACTAGGTGTTACAAAAGTGACATAAACCTGTGCAAAATGTTTTGTGTTAGATTTCTATGACAACCCTCTTCCAGACTCCTTTGGGATGTGACAAGACCTAATTTACTCACCTTTTATATGATCACAATTCAAGAAGACAGCCGTATCCAAAACTCCTGCTTCCTAATAGGTTCAATTTAATATTATTTTTATTGTGGCATTCACAGACGTTTATGCATACCTTCCTCAGATCCTGTCAGAGTCACCAGATCCTCAGGGTCTGTGCACGTTCCCAACATGTCCACCACAAGACAGTCCAATACTCTGATTAGAATCTCACAGAGTCCAAGTGGGGAAAAGGGGATTAGGAAGGGAACAGCTGGGAGGAGACCTGTAGGAAACAAAAAGGTTAAACAACACAATCATCAGAATCAAACCACATTCAGATTCATAAAAACTCTCTGTTGAATCTAGGGTTCAATCATACTTGGAACATGAAATAACACTCTGTTGAGTCTAGATTTCTGTGATACTCGGAACATGAAATAACACTCTGTTGAGTCTAGAGTTCTGTGATACTCGGAACACGAAATAACACTCTGTTGAGTCTAGAGTTCTGTGATACTCAGAACATGAAATAACACTCTGTTGAGTCTGGAGTTCTGTGATACTCGGACCTTGAAATACCACTCTGTTGAGTCTAGCGTTCTGTGATACTCGGAACATGAAATAACACTCTGTTGAGTCTAGAGTTCTGTGATACTCGGAACATGAAATAACACTCTGTTGAGTCTGGAGTTCAGTGATACTCGGAACATGAAATAAAACTTAGACTGAGGAAACATGAATGGCCTAGAACTAAACTCTAATTAGCCCTCAAGAAATCTAGTAACCTGGGAAAGAAACAAGAATGGTTAGTACAATGTTTCATATGGAACTTTCATGAATTGAAACATACTGTTCTAGGAGTACAAGAACCTTCTAGAACAATGTCCCAGAACAAACACTGCCTCATTACATGAGGATAAAAGGTTATCCAAACATTTACTGGAAAACAATAGGAATGGTACTAAAGACTTGACATGCACATAGAATGTAACATTTTGAACTTAACATTTAGGGCCAGATGTAGCAAAGGTTTAGCGAGTCGCAAATGGCGAAAATCGCCGTTTGCGAGTCGCTAAAGCCACTTTGCTATGTAGAAATGCATTTTGCGAGTCGGAACCGACTCGCAAAATGCATTTCCAACTCATAAATAGGAAGGGGTGTTCCCTTCCTATTTGCGACTCACAATGCTATTCATTTTCATTTGCGACCGCGATTGCGGTCGCAAATGAAAGCGCCGTTACCATCCACTTGAAGTGGATGGTAACCCAGGCGCAAACGGGAAGGGGTCCCCATGGGACCCCTTCCCCTTTGTGTCTGGAAAAAAAAAAAAAAATTCAGGGCAGGCAGTGGTCCAATGGACCACTACCTGCCCTGAAAAATACCAAAACTAAAGGTTTCGTTTTTTTTTTCAAAGTGCAGCTCGTTTTCCTTTAAGGAAAATGGGTTGCACTTTGAAAAAAAAAGACTGCTTTATTTAAAAGCAGTCACCGACATGGTGGTCTGCTATTCCCAGCAGGCCACCATCCCCGTGAGTGCCCTGAATCGCTATGGGGTCACAAATTGCGACCCACCTCATTAATATTAATGAGGTGGTTCTTTGCGACCCCATAGCGACTCGCAGAAGGTGTTTGAGACACCTTTCTGCATTCCAAATTGCGAGTTGCAATTTGCGAGTCGCTGGGACTCGCAAATTGCAACTCGCAATTTGGAACTTTGCTACATCTGGCCCTTAGTTCTTTTAAAATGCATAAACACAAATTGCGCACATTGTTGATTTTCACAAGAATATGTAAATGCCATAAAATGGTTGCTCACAATGAACATCATGAATTAAGCACGAAAAAAGAATTGCAGGTTTTGCCGATTCGAATGCTACCTTGCGAATGCCATGAAGTGGTAGCGCACAATGAATATTCTCAAATTAAGCACAAGGAATGAATCGCGTGTCTTGCCGATTCGAAGGCCACCATGCAAATGCCATGAAATGGTAGTGCACGATGAATAACATGAATTACGCACAAGAAATGAACAGCGCGTCTTGCCGATTCGAATGCCACCGAGTGAATGCCGTGAAATGGTAGCACACAATGAATGACATGAATTGAGCACAAGAAATGAACCGCGCGTCTTGCCGATTCGACTACCACCAAGTGAATGCCGTGAAATGGTAGCGCACAAGGAATAACATGAATTAAGCACAAGAAATGAATTGCGCGTCTTGCTGATTCGAATGCAACCCTGTAAATGCCATAAAATGATAGCGCACAATGAATATCAAGAATTGTACACGAGCTAATAATCGCGCGTCTTGGCGATTCGAATGTCAGCATGTAAATGCCATGAAACATC
This sequence comes from Pleurodeles waltl, assembly GCF_031143425.1. Classification (NCBI taxonomy): domain Eukaryota; kingdom Metazoa; phylum Chordata; class Amphibia; order Caudata; family Salamandridae; genus Pleurodeles; species Pleurodeles waltl. Next base: position 786,395,166 of record NC_090436.1, read on the forward strand.
AAGCGCACATTCACACGCACAAGAGCCAAAATGTTTTATCATGCAAATTAGGCCCAAGAACTCGAAAACCTTCGAGAACAGGATCGGGGGCACAGCCCGACCTCCCTCTTACCGCCCTGATCAAGAATCACCAACAAAATAAAAGGGAAAGGCCTGGAAGATCAAAGTAGGCCTCCGGAACAGGAGCTCAGGAAGTTGCTGCTGCTCTGCACCGGACCTCTGAATAGTGAGCACGTGGAGCTGGGCTGGCTCCCTTATATAGAGTCTTGGCACAGCCCACAAACCACACCCAGTCATGCTGCAGAGGACGTTTCTAAAAGGCCCTGGAAAGGGACTACACCCTGACACACTCTGAAAGCCTGCAGCAATACATTGCAAATGAACAGTATTTACAAGCACCTTGAATATAAGTCTTCAGGATTAAACTATGTAATGCAAAAGTTTAAACAACAGCATACCAACATAATGCATGAATTACGTTATCTCATAAGTGCTGAGTTTTTGTATTCCAGTCGTCCGTAGAGCGCGCACTGCCCAGATGTTGACAGTACTCCCCTCTCCTAAGCGCACTCTAGGGCCTGGTTTGTCTGGTTTTAGATGAAAACGCCTCACTAATCGTAGAGCATGAATGTCAAAAGCGGAGTCCCATGAGTCTCTCCTAGGACCATCATTTTTCCGAGAGAGCTGCAGTTCATATGTTATTGGGTTGCCTTGTTGAAAGACGGTGTTAGGACCGGTGAACTTGGGACTAAACACGTGTCTTTTCTTGAAGTCAATATGTTGTGTAGAAAGCCTTATTCTATCATCTGTTTTATATTGAGGTCCTTCTACTTGAATTTCTAGGTCCAATTTCAAATACCGTGATTTTCTTAACGGTGGTGTCTCTTTCTGAGAAAGGTCTGAGGTAACTCCCAAGACTAAACCTTCCTTGCACTCTGGGGATTTTAGTTTTGTCTCAACCTTTTTGGCAACAGCCAATCTGCTCTGTGGTTTTACTGGACACTCTTTAACAAAATGACCTTCCTGGCCACAATACAAACAATGTCTCCTTTTCCGACGTAGGTCGTTCTCGGCAGTCGTTAAGGACCTTCTGATAGTTCCAATTTCCATTGGTTCCTCATTGTTCTCTTCTTGAACTTGTGATTCTCTGTTATCATGAACACGCCAGGAATATTTCTCTGTTTTTTGCGTGTTCCCCTTCATTCTGCTAAACGATGATCCAGTCTCAAAAAGAGGTTTATCAGGTCTTGACATTCTGTAGGCTGCGGGTCTATTTGAGCTAGAATATCTTTTAACTCCTCTTTGAGTCCCTTGTAGAACAGGGCCGCTTGCTTTTCTTCAGGCCAGGATGTCTCGGCTAGCAGAACATTAAAGTTGGCTAATTATGACACTAAGGGCCAGATGTAGGTACAAAAAAATTAGCGTCTCCCAATTTGCGAGCATGTGCGACCCGCAATTTGCTTGTCGCTAACTGGAATGCAGGTACAATTTGCAGGGACAAATTGCGACTCGCACCTGGAGTCGCACCGCAGATAGCGAGTCCGCGATTTGCGAGGTCGCTTTTTGCAACCGTGCAAAAAACGAACTCGCATTTTGCAAGTGGGTGTCGCAAATTGCGATTTTCATGAAAATTGATTGCAGGTGCTGCAGAACACTCCAGAAACCACTCCAGAACACTCTGGAAACACTTCCTGGCACATGATGATGACATCACAGCCAGGAAGTTTACAAATACACCTGGGAGGAGGGAGGACCTCACCCTTTTTAACTGCTGCGCAGCTAACAGAGCAACAGCAACCATGGCTGACACTCCCAAAAAGAGAAAACTGAAATTTGCTGAGAAGGAGCTGGAGGTGCTCACAGAGGAATGCTGTCAGCACCATGATGAGCTATTTGGGAAGGCAGCCCTCAACGTGCCAGATTCTGCCAAAAAAAGAATTTGGCAGGAAATTCAGGAGAAGGTGAACTCCCTGGGGGTCAGCCACAGGAGTGTTGATGAGATAAAGAAGAGGTGGTATGACCTCCGCTCCCGGACCAAGGAGAGGGTGGCAGCATTGTCTCTGCTGGTGACACCAGGGTGCTCCGGAGTGGGAGTACGAGGCAGAGCACTGCTGAGCAACCTGGTACCAGCCAGGCTGGCAGAGGCCGCCGTAGGCTATAAACTAAACACTGTCCCTGATGTTGGGGCACATGATGGCAATGTGCCCCATGCCAGGTGGGCTTTTTTAAGTCCCTGGACAGTTTGTCATTGTAAATAGTTTGGTTTTTGCGCATATTAAATAATTTTTTTGTTCCACTTAACAAATGGAGTGTTTGTTCAATTGGTGAGTATGGTAGAAGTTGGCACGTACCTTCCAAAGTATTGTGTTGCAATGTGTTCCCGTCTCAGTCTGCCTTGATTTGCGATGCTCCTATCCCCATGATGGCGATGTGGTTGCTCTTGCTCTTCATCCTCAGAATCTGGGTCTGCAGGGGTGAGAGGTAGCCCACGTCGGGTGGCAATGTTGTGCAGGATGGCGCATGCGACAACTATTTTGAAAGCCGTTATGTGGGTATACTGGAGGGCACCTCCACTTCGGTGAAGGCATCTGAACCGTGCTTTTCAGCAATCCAAAGGTCCGTTCTATCAGGTTCCTGGTCCTCTTATGTGCACTGTTGTATCGCCTCTCACATTCATTGCTGGGTGTTAAGTACGGAGTCAGTATCCATGGCCGTAAGGCATATGCACTGTCACCTGTTGGGCACAAAAAGTACACTGTTAGAAAGTCCTGGTTGGTGTGCACATTGATCTGTGTGCATGTCTACAAGGTGTTTTCAGCTCTACCTAGGAGGTAACCGTCTCCAAACTCCCCACGTTCCAGGCGTTGGTGTATCCCACTGTGCCTAAAAATGTAGGAGTCATGAGTACTGCCTGGAAATTTTGCTACAATGTCAGTAATGACATAATGGGCGTCACATACAACCTGGATATTGAGTGAGTGGGTACCCTTTCTATTGCGGAACAGATATTCCAGGTTTGCAGGAGGGCATATTTGAATGTGTGTCCCATCTACACAACCTATGACATGGGGAAAGTTGGCAACCCGGTAAAAGTCCAACTTGGTGCTGTTGATTTCTGCTTCATTCCTGGGTAGGTATATGTATTGGGACATGTGTGTGAGTAAGGCATCTAGGAAAGCCCTGAGGAACCGTGAGAGTGCACTTTGGGATACCCCACCTGCCACAGCAATGACCCCCTGATAGCTCCCCGAGGCCAAGAGGTGCAGTGAGCATAGCACTTGCACATGCGTAGGGATGGCGCAGCCGCGCAGAGTCTGGCATTCTAGCTGTGGTTTTAGTAATTCAATTAAATCTAGTATAGCTGCACTGCTAAGTCTGTATTTATCGTATATTTCCTCCTCGGTTTGCTGGAAGAGTGTGCCTTGTTCTGTATATCTTCTCCTGTCTGTGGCTCCTCCTCCTCCTCTGCTGGGCTGTGTGGGCTCTCCTCCTCACTGCTATCAGGTATATCTCCGCCATCTTGAGTAACCCAGATGCCTTCTGGTTCTCCTTTTATCCTTTGGTAATGATTACCACCTGCTCTGAGTTAGTGGTAAATGGGACATGCAAACTGGGCTTTTTGCGACTAGTCGCAATTTGCGAGTTGCTATTGAATATGGTTTGCAACTCGCAAATTGCGACTTCCTATTTGCGGGTCGCAAAATGGGGTCGCAAATTTTGCGAGTCGGTAACGGCTCGCATCGCTTTTTGCGAGTCGGAAATGGGATTTTTGCATCCCATTTCCGATTTTGCGGAGTCGCAAATAGCGATTCTGGTCATTTGCGACTCGCAAACGTTTGCTACATCTGGCCCTAACTCCTGGTTACCTTGTCGCAAGTCTAATAATTCACGATCTGCCAACAATGTCACAGTTCTACGATCAAATACTCGTTCAAACTTACAAACAAAATGTCTCCAATTGTAAAGCAGGGGACTGTCTTTATGCACAAGAGGAATTGCCCAGGTGGCTGCATCCCCAGTCAAGTATGATAACAAGAAGGCCACCCTGGATTGGGCATCAGGGAAAACACTTGGTCGACAGGTAAAGTGCAATTCTACTTGCATCAGAAAGGATTGCGCCTTCAAAGGATCACCTGAGAACCGTTCTGGAGGAGCCAGAATAATGGCTGAGGGAACGTTGAGAGAAATGTTAGTTGAAGGGTGACCTCTAGTACCTTGAGGAGGAGGACCAGGCCAACCGGCACCCAAAGGACCCTGCTCAATCTTTCCCACTCTTTCCTGCAACTGACTCACTCTCTCAGCCAAGTTGGCTGTTATATCCCTTGATGACACTACCTCTGCTTGGAGCTGCGTGATAACCTTGACTAGCTCGTCCAGTGTAGCCATGTTGAGAACACACGCAAACCACGAGGATAATAATTTGTGGGCTCACTATTCTGTCAGAGTCACCAGATCCTCGGGGTCTGCGCACGTTCCCAACATGTCCACCACAAGACAGCTCCAATACTCTGATTAGAATGTCACAGAGTCTAAGAGAGTCCAAGTGGGGAAAAGGGGATTAGGAAGGGAACAGCTGGAAAGGAGACCTGTAGGAAACAAAAAGGTTAAACATCACAATCATCAGAATCAAACCACATTCAGATTCATAAAAACTCTCTGTTGGATCTAGGGTTCAATCATACTTGGAACATGAAATAACACTCTATTGAGTCTCGAGTTCTGTGATACTCGGAACATGAAATAACTCTCTGTTGAGTCTAGAGTTCTGTGATACTCCGAACATGAAATAACACTCTATTGAGTCTGGAGTTCTGTGATACTCGGAACATGAAATAACACTCTGTTGAGTCTGGAGTTCTGTGATACTCGGAACATGAAATAACACTCTGTTGAGTCTGGAGTTCTGTGATACTCGGAACATGAAATAACACTCTGTTGAGTCTGGAGTTCTGTGATACTCGGAACATGAAATAACACTCTGTTGAGCCTGGAGTTCTGTGATACTCGGAACATGAAATAACACTCTGTTGAGTCTGGAGTTCTGTAATACTCTGAACATGAAATAACACTCTGTTGAGTCTGGAGTTCAGTGATACTCGGAACATGAAATAATACTTAGACTGAGAAAACAAGAATGGTTTGTACAATGTTTCATATGGAATTTTCATGAATTGAAACATACTGTTCTAGGAATACAAGAACCTTCTAGAACAATGTCCCAGAACAAACACTGCCTCATTACATGAGGATAAAAGGTCATCCAAACATTCCCTGGAAAACAATAGGAATGGTACTAAAGACTTAACATGGAAATAGAATGTAACATTTTGAATTTAACACTTAGGGGGTCATTCCGATCCTGGCGGCCGGCGGATTGCTGGCGGGAACACCGCCAACAGGCTGGCGGTGTCCCGCCAGCAAGTATGACCGTGGCGCAAAAGCCACGGCCATACCGCCGGCCCCTCCATTTACCCGCCAGGTTTCCGCCTGGCGGTCAAAATCACCAGGGCAGCGGTGCAAGCACCGCTGCCCTGGGGTTTATGAGTCCCCGACCGCCAGCCTGTCCGTGGCAGTAGACACCACCATGGAAAGGCTGGCGGTAAGGGGACGCACGGGGCCCCTGGGGGCCCCTGCACTGCCCATGCACTTGGCATGGGCAGTGCAGGTGCCCCCAGGCGTAGCCCCATCACGCATTTCACTGCCCGAATTTCGGGCAGTGAAATGCGCGATGGGTGCTACTGCACCCGCTGCACATCAACATTGCCGCCGGCTCTATTACGAGCCGGCGGCAATGTTGATGTGCCATTTCCGCTGGGCCAGCGGACGGTAACACTGTTACCGTCCGCTGGCCCAGCGGAAATGTCGGAATAGGGAGGCATGAATACCGCCGGCAATGGCGGTATTCTGTCTCCCCCGGCCTCGGCGGTCTGGAAAAAAGACCGCCGAGGTCGGAATGACCCCCTTAGTTTTTTAAAAATGCATAAACATGAATTGCGCACATTGTTGATTTTTACAAGAATATGTAAATGCCATAGAATGGTTGCGCACAATGAACATCATGAATTAAATACGAGAAAAGAATTGCGCGTTTTGACGATTCGAATGCTACCATGTGAATGCCATGAAATGGTAGCGCACAATGAATAACATGAGTTAAGCACAAGAAATGAATCGCGCGTCTTGCCGATTCGAATGCCACTATGCAAATGCCAGGAAATGGTAACACACAATGAATATGATGAATTAAGCACAAGAAATGAATCGCGTGTTTTGCCGATTCGAATGCTACCTTGCGAATGCCATGAAGTGGTAGCGCACAATGAATATTCATGAATTAAGCACAAGGAATGAATCACGCGTCTTGCCGATTCGAAGGCCACCATGCAAATGCCATGAAATGGTAGCGCACAAGGAATAACATGAATTAAGCACAAGAAATGAATCGCGCATCTTGCTGATTCGAATGCCACCAAGAGAATGCCGTGAAATGGTAGCGCACAATGAATAACATGAATTAAGCACAAGAAATGAATTGCGCGTCATGCCGATTCGAATGCCACCAAGTGAATGCGTGAAATAGTAGCGCACAATGAATAACATGAATTAAGCACAAGAAATTAATTGTGCGTCTTGCCGATTCGAATGTAATCCTGTAAATGCTATAAAATGGTAGTGCACAATGAAAATCAAGAATTGTACACGAGCTAAGAATCGCGCGTCTTGCCGATTCAAATGTCAGCATGTAAATGCCATGAAACACCAAGCGCACATTCACACGCACAAGAGCCAAAATGTTTTATTATGCAAATTAGGCCCAAGAACTCGAAAGCCTTTGAGAACAGGATCGGGGGCCCAGCCCGACCTCCGTCTTACCGCCCTGATCAAGAATCACCAACAAAATGAAAGGGCAAGCCTGGAAGATCAAAGTAGGCCTCCGGAACAGGAGCTCAGGAAGTTGCTGCTGCTCTGCACCAGGACCTCTGAATAGTGAGCACGTGGAGCTGGGCTGGCTCCCTTATATAGAGTCTTGGCCCAGCCCACAAACCACACCCAGTCATGCTGCATGCTGCATAGGAAGTTTCTAGAAGGCCCTGACACACTCTGAAAGCCTGCAGCAATACATTGCAAATGAACAGTATTTACAAGCACCTTGAATACAGGATTAAACTCTGTAATGCAAAAGGTTAAACAACAGCATATTAACATAATGCATGAATTACGTTATCTCATAAGTGCTGAGTTTTTGCATTCCAGTCGCCCATAGAGCGCGCACTGCCCAGATGTTGACAGATCCCAAACATCCTGATGTCTACTCTCCAGCTGCAGCAAGCCTTTAACAAACACAATTTGTCCTTGTTATTTCCTGTAACTAGACAGTTATTGACACTGCAATATCATATAATCATGACATTAGGAAATTTGATTCTTGGACTCTTTGCAATATGTATTCAAAGCCTAATTCACTAGTCATATTTTTAATAAAGATTAGGGACAACATACTTTTTTGGAAAGTTACCTTTTCCCGGCCTAAAGCCTCTGCAGGCTAATTTGCATTAGCATCCAGCTGGAGCCCTCTAAGTGCTGAAGCCCTGAATGAGGTTGAAAACAACTCTCAGAGCAGAAACAAAGGCTTGGGTGTCAAGAGGTGTATCTTCGTCTGGTAGGATGACCATTTGGGCAGTGCCCAGGAACTTAATGGGCTCCCCTTTGACAAGCAGATGTCAGATACCATCTGGACAGGCTTCCTTTTTTCCCCCCAGTCAAATAGGCTGCAGCCTCCAACCCCAGTGTAGAGGGATCTGCCCCCAGAACTGGTTTGAAGTGAGCAGAGAGAAGAGGATGCTCATTTCCCTGGTCACACCTCAGAGGTGAGCACACAGGCTCTGCACAAAGGGAGTAGGGTTTCACAACCTTGGATTCGGGCAGAGAGGGGTACTGTGGGGTTGTTTGCAGTGGGGCGTACAGGTAATGCAGCAAATGTGTGTAGAGTGTCCCCTTGGAACTTTTAACCCATTAATTAGGGAGAAACTAAGATTCACCCTCACCCACAAACTAGTGCCAGGTATAAATGTGGCATCCCATTACCCTCCTTGGAACACTTTTCAAGCAAAGAAGATCCGAGGAGGACATTAACTGCTCTATGAGGCCTAAAAAGAGCCCTGAAGAACTGGACCTGCTCTCTCTTTTCTACTAAGGATAAAGAGGTGGACTCCAAGGGGCGTAAGGTTGACCTCCTGTTCAAGCTATAGAAATAAAACAACCTACAAGAGGCTTTTCATGTAACTGCCCACCTGGACAGTTCCAAATGGACCTGCCCTGGACCCTTCTGTGGGCCTCTGCTGGAGTGCATCATGACCCCCAGGTGATGTTCCTGATGTCCGAAGGTAAAACTTCTGATAGGGTCGAACTTAGTTTCTGTATTAATCAATCAATCAACTTGGGTTCATAAAGCATGACTAATCACTTGAAGGGTATCCAGGCACTATGATCCTGTTGGGCTCCGTGGAAAAGCCAAGTCTTGAGTCACTTTCTGAATTCCTGCAGGGAGGGTGCTGTTTGGAGGTGGAGGTCCTTCCAGGATTTGGCAACAAGGTAGGAGAAAGATCATCCTCCACTCTAGATGCAGCAGATGTGGGGAGTGTGTGCGAGAGCAAGGGAGGTGGAGTGCAGATGTCTTGAGGCTTGATTGAAATTAAGGCGATGGTTGATCTATGCTGGTCCTGTGTGGTGGAGGTCCTTGTAGGGGTGTGTAAGCATCTGGAAGTGGCATCTTTTATTAATGGAGAGCAAGTGGAGGTTCCTGAGCTGGGGGTGATGTGGGTCCGTTTGGGAAGGTCAAAGATGAGTCTAGCAGCTGCGTTCTAAATATTCTGGAGTCTCTTGAGGAGTTGAGTTATGATCTTTGCATAGAATGTGTTTCCGATGTCCAGGCGGCTGGTAATTACGGCTTGAGTGACTGTTTTCCTGGTGTTGATGGAAAGCAACTTGAAGAGTAGTCAAAGCAGGCAGAGGGTGTGGAAGCAGGTGGAGGACCCATACCCCATCACAGTGGCCTCAAATTGCACCTAAGTCCCAGTCTACTGGCTTTGAGCTAAATGCTTTTTGATACGATTTCATTACAACCTTAAAAATTCATATCTTCAGTTCCCTTTAATGGATCTTGTCATTTTGGTATCATTAAAATGTACTCTATTTTTCTAAATTGGTTTGGGTTTTTTCTTTTTTGACTTTATTACTGTATTGTTACTGCATAAGTGTGTTAAACAGTGCTTCGAAATTACGCCTGTCTACTCTGTGGCATAGTTTCCATAGTTTCCCTGACAAGGATTGTGTTTATTAATTTAGGTGGGTAGTCACCCTCTTAAATAATAACCCAACTTCTTACAATACTACAAATCAACGAGCAAGCACCATTATGGAAGCATCATGCTGAAGACAGTTTTCATTTCATCTTCAGTTTTTAGTTCTGGGCTTTGACAACACAGCTGTCACACAGGCCTATTGCCAGGGCCATTGGAATTATGCAGCAGGGGAGGGGCAAATTATGCAGTAGGGTTGAAAGGGCAAATTATGCTACATAATTTGGCATATTTTGTGATAGTATTACTTCATTATTGTGTCATTTTTACACGTATTAATACTGTTTGGGCATAGCTTGCTTCGCATTAGTACCAGTTTATCACATAAATATAGCAATAAGTAACAGAAAGATGACAAGTCAATCTTTGCGAAGGTCCTTTCACTGCACAGCAACACGTTTCACTACATTTTTACTAACGTTTGCCATTTGAGCTAGAAACAATTTTTTGGTACAGTCTGCAGATTGTGGAGCAAATTATACATTATATGGCAAATGCAGCAAATCCATAAGTATGCAAAAAAATCCAGAGGCCACACAATGGCATTATTCCAGTGGTCCTGTCTACTGCTTACATTATACACAGATTGGTCTTTGGGTTCTCCACTTTTAACCATTGGGTTTCTTCAACCACCCTTATCAGCCATAAGCTCTTTTTCAGTCTTTGACTTGAGACTTTGTCAATCACATCTTGACTCAGCCCGGTGGATCAATAATCTCTTACCAAATGCTCTTGGCTGTTTGGGTGTATCTTTCCATCTCTACTCCAGTACTTGCATTAAACTGCGTGCGGGAGTACTTTACAATAATAGCCTTGTCTGTCCACTCCTCTTGGCTCCCTCCTGTACTTTGCATTCTAATAAGCTTACGCAGCATGTATTGCGACATTAGACCCAGACCTTTGGACTTTGCCAATGAAGGCAGTGGTTTCTCCTGAAATAAACAATTCCTGCTTAATCTGACCTGTGTATTTTCGTGTGTGCTATAACGTCTGCCAAAAACAATTCTAAACTTGTGCTTCAGGTCAGCATCTTTCACTTCATCTGGAGAAGATACGTCAGAACGATTTGATTGTTTTTAGGTCAAAAGTAGCTGCACAAGTGCTGCTTTCTGACTTGTTGTAATCCCTTCTGTGGGTTTTAACCACGCCCATCACTTACATTTGTTCCTCGGCTTGCCTTTTAAAAATCCCTTGATGTTGGTAAATGCTTTACGTTTGTCCCGCCTTGGGGCGGTTTTGTTACCGCCTTCCAGACTGACTCTGTTACATGGATTATTGCACAAATGGCGAAATGTTTTACTGTGAGCGAACTACTTTTTTCTTTTGTTTCTTTCCTTCCGCTCATGGCGGCCATGGCGCTTAGAAGTTACATACATCACAGATTCGACTGCCGGTATTGGAGCTCTTTGCATGGCTACCAGGTACATCACATTGTTTATTTTGTCTCTCCTTTGCGATCTGTGGGGGCCATGCTGATTCGAAGTTTCATAGAGAGCAAACTTGTTTCCTGGTGCTAACAAGGAGCAATGGTGAAACCACTTCAGAGTGCAGAGGTCAACAGCAGAGCATGCCAGTAGTTGTGTTGTTTTAGACAAGTGTGGTTTTTGCTATCAGACTTGGACAGGGTGACACTGCAACCCCTCTCGCCACAAAGTATAGTGCTTCACTTTCTTTTTTTTTATTTTGCTTGTTTCTCACAGTGGTGAGATGGGGCAGAGGCTGGTGCACGGATGCAAGGAGAGGAGAGGAATCCACTTCCTCAGATGGATTTCTGCAACAGAGAGCAGACAACATCCAGGCAGCATATGTCTTTGTGGGTGCTGCATGCAGTGCCCGCCCAATCCATCATCATCCTGCTTTCTTATGTGTATTCTGAAACCACCCCCCGCACAGCACCGTAGGTGTGTGTGGGGGGGTGATATGGGGGTGTCCTTTACGCACCAGATGCCGTATCTCACTTCCCGTTTCAACCTGCAGCTGTGGGTAGCATCTTTTTGTTGCTGCTTAACTTCTGTTTTTTCATGCGGCACATACGGACAGATGGCAAGGGGATGATGTATGTTTGCAATTGCCTGGGTTGCGGGAGGCTGTGCACCAGCCACTCTTGAGACTGACACTCACCTATGGGCAATCATGGCCATGCCTCAGGCACCGGAGAGAGTGCCACCGGGACATAGATTGTAGACACTAAAATCCCCGTTTTGTAGCAGTTAAAATAGCTTAGCAGGTTGTTTACCTATTGCGGAGATAAGTGTACTCTGCAGGTCACAGGGCCTACACCACTTTTGAGATCAATAATACAAGTGCCTTTTAGGAATACTGTTATTGAACCTCTGGAACGCATTATCAACTCGATAGCACAGTAATGTACATTATTATTACTTTATACCCCATCAAAAATGACCTCTCTGTCAGTTTGAAGGATCTAGCAGTGCCTAGGGCCTGGTGAATGCTACCCCACCCTCGTCCTCTCTGAAAAAATACACCCACGCACATACGGACCCAGCAGTAAGCAGTGAGGAAAACCAGGGGGTGGAGGCAACTGAGCTCATGGTGGACCCAATTAAAAAAATATAGCCTTTACGGAGGGAGATAGAGTGACCCCACAGCCCTCTCATACAGTGTTTCCTGGACATTGTGGTCCGTTCCTTTAAGAGGAAACGAAAATTAATGCAAGGTGCTTTTTGACAGTTTGGGTTATTTCCATGGCCTATTTTGAATACCACTTTCTCTTAAAATGTTTTATAAAGCAAATTTCTAGTATGAAGAGTTCAGTTGCATCACGAATGAAGTTTCTTGACCGTCTACGGTGCGAAATGCATGGTGCTGTGGTCCTTGGTTTCAGCTCCAGTTTGAGAATTTGTCCAGAGGCAGGTCAAATGTCATTGTGGAAAACAGAACTGAAAGTCCTAACTTGTGGAATACGTAAGGTGTCTGATGTAGCTCCGTCGTTTTACACATTATATATTTGTTAGAGACTATTACACTGTGCTGGCATCTCACGTTCCTGCTACTTCAGAGTGCCTTGCCGCCGTCTCTTCATTCCATAGGTCATAGAAGTAGGCGCACACTTATAGCGTTAGTCTGGTCCACATCTGAGGGGGGTCTCTGCAAGTTCTCTTGGTGCGCATATGTTGTGAATGCTTGGTTGTTGTGCTAATGACACATGCTAGGTTTTGTAGGTAATGCGTGCATGTGCAAGCTAAGCCTGCACTTCTGTTGGGGTATGGTCTTCATAAAGGATCAACATAAAACACAGCTCACCTTTCCTTGGCCACATTGGGGATCTATGTTTCTTCACTACTGCATTGTGTAATTCAGACTTGTACTATGGCCATTGAACAACACTGAAATGTAATAACTTGTAATGTAATTGCATTTGTACAGTGCATTCATACCCTGTTGCGAGGCACCATGGATGGCTATCATCGCTTTTGGGGAGTGCTTAGATGGCAGCATAAGTGACCATAGTGATGCTTCTATTCTGTCATGCGTCTAGGTGTTCAACTGTAAGATGGAGGACATATGGTGTTTCATACAGCATATCTGCCATTTCTAAAGACACCACACTTATTATTACCCAATTCAGAGGACTATTACAAGCTGGCCAGTAATCCCACTCAGGCAAAAATTAATTACAAGTGGCACTGTATTTACAAGCACAGGTGCACCTGCAAAAAACAGGTGAAAATAAATATGGTAATTAGGCTACAATTTTGGTCAAAATGTGGAATGTTATTCTCATTTTAGCTGCCAAAACTCATAATTGTATCATAGAACCATGTGCGGTACTACCTTGCCTTCTTACCAAGCAACTTGTAATTCAGCCCAGTTTAGTGCTGCTCACTTTACTTGCCTCAGAATGCCACAAATCTGAGCTGGGCGAGCCAGGGTTTGAAATTTGTGATTTGCATACAAGGAATGTTTCAGTGGCGAGCGTTCAACTGATCTAGCTATCCTGTTGCCTAAATCATTGGTTCCCAAACTGTGGTGTTTGGTGGTCCACAAAGTCTCCTCAGGGGGTCTGCAACTGCTTAGAAAATTGAATAATATTTACAGATTAATAAAGTGTACATAAATAAAGTAGCTAAATGTACAAGTGACAATTTTAAAATCTACTTTACATGTCAGGGGATTTGAAATTGGAGGATAGAAATTAAATAAGTATCCTCATATTGATTTGTGGGAGCAGTGGGGTGCATCAAACAGAATATAGTAAAGACAATGTGAGGCTTCAATTGAATTTTGAATTTAGAAAAGATCCAACCTTCCTAATAATTTTTTTTTTTGAGTTGTATTTGGTTTTCAAATTAAATAAAATGGGTTATTATTTGTGTACATGTTTGATGAATGTTTGTTTTTGTGATTTTTGTAAATCATCACAGTGTTTAGGCCAGGATCCCCAACTTCCATTATTGACTCAGTGTGGGGTCCTCTGATTCCAATAATGATTCAGTGGAGGTCTGTGGGTTCCAGTAATGATAAAGCGGGGGGTCCACAGAAGTCAAAAGGATGGAAACCACTGACCTGAATAATATTAACCTCATGCTTAGTATTAGGCAGGGGTGTAGCTTCAGAGGCATGTCTAGGGTGTGATACTCATCAAATAAATACATTCTTTGGTTGGTAGTTAGGTCTCGGGCCATTCGTCTTTTTGACATTTCACTAGGAGGTTTTAACTTATTTATTTTTTGGATCAGTAACTTAAATATATCTAGAGAAAGGTTTACCACAAAAGTAGCCAATCTGCTCCCACAAAAGTACTTCTTGTTTGCAACTTTACTACTGTTTGGAATTCAAAAACATTGGCACTAGTAGGATTAGGAAATTGCATACATTTCAGGGTTACAGGCATACCACTGGCAATCAAACACTGAAAAGCTGATGACATGGTTGCTTGGAAATAGACTATCCGCTAGCAATCTCTTAGGGTATCATTCCAACTAATCATTTTTCACCCACTTTGTCACTCTAGGCAGAGGACCACGTAATGCAAATTAGTACTAACCCTGTTCCTCATGGAAACAGTCCATCTCAGTCCTGGTCTTCCCACCCCTCCACCCTGCCACCCAATGCTTTTTAGTTGAAGCATAGCAATCCCTTGATGTCATGTCTAAATGGCTTATGTTTGTCCCGCCTTGAGGCTGGTTTGTTATGCCTTGCAGACTGACCCTGTTACATGGATTTTCGCACGATTGCTGATATACTGTAGAGTGGGCAAACTACGTTTTTCTTTTGTCTCTCGCCTTCTCATTGCCCTCTATGGCAGCCATGGTACTTTGAAGTTTCATAGAGTGCTACCAGTGTGAACTCGATCAGCAGTATTGAAGCGTTCCTCACATTGTTCACACTGTTACCTAATCTGAGTCATTTCAGTGTTGCTTTTGCCTCTCTCCTTTGTGCTCCACTGCTTTAAAAAATCCCTTGTAATTGTAAATGCTTTAGTAAAAAGTACAGAAATCCTTAAAGGGCTCTCCCGGCACAGCAGGAGAGTCGATACTCCAATATTCACTGCACTAGAGGAAATTCGCCCTTTAATGCTTTGCGGGCGTTCATTTTACAAAACATATTTGCTCATAACTCAGTCTATGGTGCTCCTAGGACAATGGGACCACATTCAAAACATTCACCATACGATGCTCTTTACATCTAGATCATTTTTGGGTCCCTGCACTAGGTTAGTGGGGATCCCAAAATAATAACCTCTCACACCATTCAGTGTATTTTGAAGCTCTCTTAAGGCTGGATCTTTTGTTTTAGAGCTGGGAGTAGTTTGTGTTTTAAGGGTCTTGTTTGAAATAATATTCCAGTAGGCCTGCTAGCCTTTTAGTGATATGCAGGGCCACTAGAATTATGTGGCAAGAAAAGTCCAGTTATGTATTTACAGTGCTAATAGTTCTAACTCGAGCAAATGCAAGACCAATTGCATTGTAAATGCTTGTTTATTCCTGGTGTGCTGCAAATTCATTGGGTATTGGGGAATCACTATTGTTCTGAATTATAACCTTTCAAATAATCAAACAGAAATGCTAACAGTATGCATTTTAGACGAGAAGGAATGTTAGAGTACCCTTACCTGATCGTCAATGAAAATTGTTAACACCTAGGGGCATATTTATACTCTGGTTGCGCCGAATTTGCGTCGTTTTTTTCGACGCAAATTCGACGCAAAACTAACGCCATATTTATACTTTGGCGCTAGACGCGTCTAGCGCCAAAGTTCCCGGAATGTGCGTCATTTTTTAGCGTGAACCCCTTCCTTGCGTTAATGATATGCAAGGGAGGCGTTCCCGTCTTAAAAAATGACTCCCAGGCCTTTACGTGGTATTTATACTCCCGGGCAAAAATGACGCCCGGGAGTGGGCGTGGCCAAAAACGGCGCATTTGCGCCGCTTTTTAACGCCTGGGTCAGGGATGGCGTTAAGGAACAAGTGGGCTCAAAATGAGCCCAGAGTGCCCTCCCCTGCCCCCAGGGACCCCCCCTGCCACCCTTGCCCACCCCAGGAGGACACCCAAGGACGGAGGGACCCATCCCATGGACATTAAGGTAAGTTCAGGTAAGTATTTTTTTTTTTTTTTTTTGTGGCATAGGGGGGCCTGATTTGTGCCCCCCTACATGCCACTATGCCCAATGACCATGCCCAGGGGACAGAAGTCCCCTGGGCATGGCCATTGGGCAAGGGGGCATGACTCCTATCTTTACAATGATAGGAGTCATGTTGATGGGGGATGGGCGTCGAAAATAAATGGCGCAAGTCGGGTTACGATGATTTTTTTGACGTAACCTGACTTGCCCCATTTTAAGACGCCCATGCGCCATTTTCCCCCTACGCCGGCGCTGCCTGGTGTACGTGGTTTTTCTCGCGCACACCAGGCAGCGCCGGTCTGCTTGCGCCGGCTAACGCCATTCAATAAATACGGCGCCCGCATGGCGCTTCAGAATGGCGTTAGCCGGCGCAAAACTTTTTGACGCAAAACTGCGTTAGCATGTCATGGTCAGGGTCATGGTGGAGGAAATCATCCGGAAATCATCCGGGTAGAGCCTCAGCTATTTGGAGCACAGGTCCAGCAGATATCCATTGCTAGGAAGATGGAGCTATGGCGGAGGATCGTGGACAGGGTCAATGCCGTGGGACAGCACCCGAGAACAAGGGATGACATCAGGAAGAGGTGGAACGACCTATGGGGGAAGGTGGGTTCCATTGCAACAAGACACCAACTCGCTGTACAGAGGACTGGCTGTGGACCCCCACCTCCTAGCCCACATCTAACAACATGGGAGGAGCAAGTCTTGGCAATCATGCATCCTGAGGGCCTGGCAGGAGTAGGAGGAGGACTGGACTCTGGTAAGTCAACTTTTTACTACTTACACCCCCCTACCTGCATGCCATCACATACCCCCACCCTTACCCTCACTCCCATCACTCCACCACCTCCCACACACCCCACTATCACAGACCACCCCTGCCAATACCAAGCCCTGCATGCAACACCAATGTATGGACACCCATCACAGACCTGCATGGACACCTATCACTAAAGCATGCACACAAGATGGAAACAGCTAGCCCACCAAATAACAACCCACAGAAGGCAAAGCTGCCAGGGCAATAACAACCACAGAGGGCAACACACCCATGCACAAGATGTCACACGCAGAAACAATAACACTTCATTTACATCCCCACAGGTCCCCCAGCCAAAGTCACCTGAGAGGAGGAGACAGCAACATCCAGCCCCACCCCCCCCCACAGTGATGACAGCAGCTCTGGTCGCCTGGATCTGGATGACCAACCTGGCCCATCAGGGCTCTCTGGACAGTCAGTTACCCAGGCACAGTCCTATACCACCACAGATCCTCCCCCTCCTCAGGAAACACCAGCACAGTACCCTCCCAGCAGGCCCATACCTCTGTCCCCAGGTCACGTCAATCAGCTGTGTGTCCAGCACTACAGGGACCCCAGGGCACACAACACACACAGGACAATCAGGCACCTGGGGGTCAGTGGCAGTGGGCACACGGTTCAGGGGACAGAAGCACAGGACAACAGAGAAGCTCGGAGGACTGCTATGCGAAAGGGGGAGGACAGGCCCAGGGAACCGACTCTCCAGAAGGCACTTACTGCGATCCTGGAGCATACCACCATTCCCAGGAGACTATGGGCCAGATACTGGACAAGATGCAGGAGAACCATCGGCTGCAGGAGGGACAGTACCTGTGGATCAGGGAGGACTTGAAGGACATCAACACCACCCTAGTCACCATTGCAGGGGTGCTGGCAGACATGGCCAACACTAGGAGGGAGGCAGTGGCACACCACTGGGCCCCTACCACTAGCCAAACACCTCCAATGCTTCTAGTGGACAGGAGGCCCGCCACAGGACCAACAGGCCACCAGCACTCCTCCCTCTGCAGAAGGAGAACCACCTCGCAAATGTTCCCTGCGATCCTGGAGGAAGCCAGAGACTATTGCCAAGACCCCCACCAGGAAAAAGTTGGTTGTCACCCTGGTGTCCCACCCTGTCACCCTGTCCACCTTGAACTGCCATTTCTCTCCTTCCTATGCCCCCTTTGATAATGCACCTGTGATCCACATAGACCGGACTCTATCCTGGACTTTCCTCCATTATCACCCCAGCCCATTGCACATCCCCCTCTATTAGCACTTAAATAAACACCCTTTGAAAAAATACAAGTATGGAGTATGTCAAATGATTTAACTATGTATTCGTTTAACAAGCTTTAAACACTTCAATTTAACTGGACAGTAATGTATAGGTAGGAATGACCGATAGTTGGCTGCAGTCAACATACCAGGAGCGATAGTGGTGCACAAATATCTGCAAATAGAGATGCCAAAGGGTACAGTGAGTGGCCATAGAAGTGGGAAAATCAGCCTGCCAGTGACAATGTCAAACACATAACTGTCAATTAAAAGTGAAGTTACACTGTCTTACCTGGGTGTCATTGGAAGTATTCACAAATTATTGCACTTCTGTTGTCCTGATCCTCATCCTCTGCCTCCTCATCTTCACTGTCCACAGGGTCCACTGCTGCCACACACCCATCTCCAGCCTCCTCTTCCTGCAGAAAAGGCACCTGGTGACGTAAGGCAAGGTTGTGCAATATACAGCATGCCATGATGATCTGGCAGACCTTATTGGGTGAGTAGCACAGGGAACCACCTGTGAGATGGAGGCAACAAAACCTAGCCTTCAGGAGGCTGAATGTCCTCTCTATAATTGTCCTTGTTCGTCCATGTGCCTCATTGTAAAGTTCCTCTGCCCTTGTCCTGGGATTCCTCACAGGGGTAAGTAGCCATGAGAGATTGGGGTAACCAGAGTCACCTGCAAATATCGAGGGACACTTGTTAGACACAGACTAACCCTTAGGGCCCACACCATACCCATGCACCAACATCCACTGGGTGGGAACCAGGGCTCACCTATTAGCCACACCTGGTGCCTCTGGAGTTGAGCCATTACATATGGGATGCTGCTGTTCCTCAGGATAAAGGCGTCATGCACAGACCCAGGATACTTTGCATTGACATGGGAGATGTACTGGTCCGCCAGGCACACTATCTGCACATTCATTGAGTGAATGCTCTTTCGATTTCTGAACACCTGTTCATTTCTCCGGGGGGGTGAACAAATGTAATATGTGTACCATCAATTGCCCAAACAATGTTGGGGATATGTCCCATTGCATATAAATCAGCTTTCACTGTGGCCAAATCCTCCACCTAGCGGAAAACGATGTAGCTGCGCATGTGTTTAATCAGGGCAGACAACACTCTGGTCAGCACTATTGAGAACATTGGCTGTGACATCCCTGCTGTCAAGCCCATTGTCACTTGGAAGAAGCCAGTTGCCAGGAAATGGAGCACAGATAGGACTTGCACAAGAGGGGGGATCCCAGTGGGGTGATGGATAGCAGATATCAGGTCAGACTCCAATTGGGCACACAGCTCTGTGATTGTGGCCCTGTCAAGACTATAGGTGAGGATAATGTTCCTGTCCTCCATTGTTGCCAAATCCACCAGGGGCCTGTACACAGGGGATGTCTCCATCTCCTATTCATCCACAGCGGTTGCAATCTATTGGGCAAAACGGTGAGCAGATGGTCAGTATCCCATATTTCCAAAACCTACACTTCATTGCATGTTGTGATTGTAACAGTATATTGTTGGACAGGTCCAAATGGTGCTTATGTGTACTGTGATGCAGTTAGGTGCCATGGCCTGCCCCCCAACCCCCCTGAAATGGCGTCCGCCTGTCCTGTATGGAGGGACAGGTGGAAATGAGGTAATTCCGCTGACGCTGTGTGCCGTTGCGGGAGGCGGTCGAGAACCACAGTGCAACTCCTCATTGGTTATCATTGGGCCCTATGGGTTACAGTGGCCAATGGTGATGTACGCCGGTGGTGACAGTACGCACCGCCGCAGATGTGACTGCCATTTTCTATCAGTTCACTCACTTGCTACCTGACCTTCAACAGGAGAGTACCTACACTGCATGTGCTGCTGTGGCCTGTGTCTGGAACCGACCATGGCTTGTGTCACTGGGAAAAGGGCCCCTGCCTTCACCGCAGCGGAGTTGGAGACACTGGTGGCCCTACCCTAGTACCGAATGCTGTATGGGCCTCCAGACCAAGAGGTGAGTACACTGTGAGCACGATGCATGAGGCATGATTGCATGGAGTGGTGTGTGTGAAGGCCTCGTGTAGGGGGGGGTGGTGGAAGGGCTCTGGGCAGTGTGCTGCATGTATTTGTGGGCCATGTCTGTGCGTAAGGGGATGTGAAGGGCTATGGTGGGCCATGAGTGTAACAGGCAGAGCGGTCTGACTGATACCTTTTCCTATATGTATTTCTCTGCAGATCAGCGCCCATCAGAAAAAGGGTATATGGTGTGCCATCGCCAAGGACATGCGGACCCTGGGGGTCTACAGCAGGCGGAGCACCCACTGTTGGAAACAGTGGGAGGACCTGAGACCCTGGGCACGGAAGACGGGGGAGGCCCAGCTGGGATTGCCTCCCAATGAGGAAGGGGTGGCCGTCGAACCCTGACCCCCCCTGATGGCCCACATACTGGCGGTGGCCTATCCAGAGCTGGATTGGCACTTGGGGGCATCACAGCAGCCACAAGGGGTGAGTACAGTGCCCCAATATACTACTTGCACGTGGTGGGGTGGCATCCAGGTTGGGTTGTGGCCCTGTGGGTGCCCCTAGGACAAGCCATACATTGCAGGGTAGGTCCCATGTTGGGCAGGGTCTGATGTAAACTTCCTCAAACCAAGCTAGTAGGCATCCACTACTGGGCAGGGGTCTGTGGGTCTCAGGTATGCTGCAATCGGCGTTAGGTGTCCCTGTCCATGGGCTGGTGACTAGCATTGTGACTGGTAGTGCATTGCCTAGTACGTAGGACTGTTCCCTGTGTGTGTGTGTGTGTGTGTGTGTGTGTGTGTGTCGTGTACGCCAACGGTGGTGTTGTTGCCGCCACTGACCAAGTGTATCCTTTGCCTCTCCCCCCTTTTTGTTTTGTCACCCTGTCCTTATGTGCATTAGCATCATCTGGTGGAGGAGCAGAGGCACCGGTGATGGAGAGAGCTGCATCCCACAGGGCCCAGGAGGCTGAATCCACTGATGGTGAGGGCACCAGTGGGACGAAGGGTGAGGAGAGCACCGCGGCAGAGACTGGAGGGGACAGATAAAACAGTGATACCTCCTCCGATGGAAGCTCCCTGCTGGTGGTGGACACCTCCGTGCCCACCCCAACTACAGGTAAGCCGCCACCCCCGTACCAGCACCACCTTCCCAGCAACCCCTCAACGTGTTTCCCGTGCCCGCTCACCCAGGAGGGTGGGCATCTCCTTCACCCCAGGCACCTCAGGCCCTGACCCAGCTAGCCCTGCTGCCCTGAGTGAGGAGGCTATTCATCTCTGTTGGGCAGTCAACCATTGTGAATGCCACCCGGGGGCTGGCAGCCCATTAGCATCAGACAAATGCATTCCTGGAGGGCATTCACTCTGGCTTGGTGGCCCAACTGAGATCAATCCAGGCTCTGGCCTCCTCTCTGATGGCAGTCATTGTCCCTGTTTCTAGCCTTCCCCCTCCAAATTTCTCCACCCAATCCCATTCCCCTCAACCCCAACCTATCCCAAGCACACAGGCAGACCAGCATGCACACAAGAGAACACACAGGAGTGGGTCAGGCAAATACAAGCACCACACATCATCCCACGGGCACTCACACAAACACCATCCAGATGCAGACATACCAACATCCACTGCCTCCACTGTGTCCCTCTCCTCCTCCTCGTCCACCTCCCTCCCAGTTGCATCTACACTCACACCTGCATGCACAACATCCTCATCCACTACCATCATCACCATCACGCCTAACACTACACGCCCCTCACTGGCAGTCACCACCCCCACATCCATGCACACGTCCCCTGTGCCCCTCCTCCCAAAGTACACAAACCCAAGCACTCAGACACCCAACAGCCATCCACGTCACAACAGCATCCAGCCCATTCACCTGCGCCCAAACACAGCAGACTGACACCTCCTACAACCACTCACTCTTCCTCCACTCCCAAACCTTCACCCTCTTCCCGCCCCAATGTCCCTAAGATGCTTTTCCTCTCCACCACTGACCTCTTCCCTACCACTCACCCGTCCTTCACGTCAGGCCAGGGTGGTCAGAACCCAGGCGAGCACCTCAGCCACCCAGTCCAGGGCCACATTAGTGTTGACAGCTACTCCAGGTGGGAGAGGATTCCGGGCACCAGACAGCCACACTGAAAGGGTGCCTGAACCAGGGTCTGCAAGGAAGGCCAAGGAGGCACCACCAGCTGCATCAAGGAAGGGCAAGGAGGCACCCCCAACTCCTTCAAGGAAGGGCAAGGAGGCACCACCAGCTGCATCAAGAAAGGGCAAGGAGGCACCACCAGCTGCTTCAAGGAAGGGCAAGGAGGCACCACCAGCTGTGTCAAGGAAGGTCAAGGAGGCACCCCCAGCTGCTACAGGGAAGGGCAAAGTGCAATCCCCGGCTGCTGACAGGAAGGGCAAGGGGCCTGCACCAGCAGTCAGGAAGGACACGAGGCCTGGTGCTGGGACTCATTCAGAGCCCCCACCACCAACTATGAGGGTTCAGCTGTCCAAGGCTACAGGGGATGTGCTGGAGCCTCCCCCCACCTCTGCCAGCACCACCACCAGCACCGCCACCAGCAATACTGCCAGCAGCAGCAGCCCCACTGAGCAGCCGTCCGAGGCTGCAGGGGATGGGCTGGAGCCTCCCCCCACCACTGCCAGCACCGACACTAGCACCACCACTGCCACCACTGAGCAGCCGTCACCCCCGGCGGACAGTGTGTAGTCCTGCATCCATGGGCTGTTGTGCGGCTTGGCCCCTGCAAATCCTGTGGGTCTGACACGCAGCTGAGAGACAGTGACCTTGCACTCCCCAAGATCTGCATCACAGGACACAATGCCCCCTCCAGAACCAGTGGAGTAGCCATCCACTCACCCCATCCTTCCCAGGATGAAGCACACTTGGCACAATGCCCCCTCCAGAACAGCGGAGTAGCCATCCACTCACCCCATCCTTCCCAGGATGAAGCACACTGGGCACAATGCCCCCTCCAGAACCAGTCGAGCAGCCGTCCACTCACCGCATCCTTCCCAGGATGAAGCACACTGGGCACAATGTCCCTTCCAGAACGAGTGGAGAAGCCATCCACTCACCGCATCCTTCCGAGGATGAAGCACACTGGGCACAATGCCCCCTCCAGAACCAGTGCAGTAGCCATCCAATCACCACATCGTTCCCAAGATGAAGCACACTGGGCACAATACCCCCTCCAGAACCAGTGGAAGACGCCACCCACTTGAGAGACTGTGGCCTTGCACTCCCCAGGACCAAACAGTGTGCAAACCACCCACTTGAGAGACTGTGGCCTTGCACTCCCCAGGACAGCGCACAGGGCATGTTGCCCCCTCCAGGATCAGTGGTGTTGTACCATCTTCCGGCTGAGGTGCCCCCCTATTTCCCGTCCCCTTGAGGTGCCTGTCTCTTTTCGACCTAATGCCCCTGCAGTGTTCTCTCCGTGTTGTTGCAGGAGTGAGGTGGGGCCTTGGCCTATGTGTTGTGGCCCTGTGGCCCACTGACATTGAGGACTGGGCAATGTCCCTACCTTTGTAAATATGTATATACGTTTGGTTTTTGATGCACTTATTCATAATATTTTATCGTAATACACTCACTTTCTTCAGATCATTTTGTCCTTGCATTATTCCTGAGGGATACAGGCTAAATATGTCATGTTGCTTCATCTGGTTGTGCGTATGGTGTTGAGTGTGAGGGTGTTGCATGTTGCATGTGTGTGTCACGCTCTTTTTTCTCCCGCCTCTCTTGTGTGCTAGGCGAAAGTACTCACCGTGATCGTCCTCACTGGCGTTGGTGTTCATAATGAAGCAGAAGGTAGCCGAGCATGGGGAAAACTTGAAGCGCGGGCTCCATGGCATCTTGGTTGTTCCCTGAGTCTCCAAAGGTGAGTCCTTTGACTTCTGAGTTCTGTTTCCGTCAGGCTTTTGATGTCGTTGGTACTGCCCCAGAAAAGGTGGCAGATAGGCTGGTCATAATAGAGTAGGTGGTACATTGTCTTCCGCCTGGCTGTTGGCGCTTACCGCCGTGGTGCTTGTTGATTCTGCCCTGGCAGTCGGTGTGTTAAAGTGGTTGTCTGTCTGACCGGTTTCCGCCGTGGTCATGATTCCATTTTTGTTACCGCCGGCCTGTTGGCAGTATTACCGCCGCTTTATCACCGACCGCCAGGGTTGTAATGAGGGCCATAGTCTGCTAAATATTTGGGTGGTACTCTCAATCTAACACTCCTTATTTTATCGTTCTTCAGTGCTAGATAATGCACCTCATTCTTTCTCCTCACTACCCAACAACTCTCTATCATCCATCAACATAAACCACTGCACTTTGACCTGCTTGCATCCTCTCCTCTTACCATACATCCATCCTTCTCTCTCCCATACAACGCTACCCTACGCATATTCCACTTTTCTCCATTCTCCAAAACAATGAAGGACTCGTACCTCTTTCCCCTTGTATGGGCCTCGAAATTTGGTTAGTCCACCACCAATCCTACCACGTTTCACTTTCACCTAATCGCCAATTTCAATCCTACTCCCATTCTCTTTCTGTCTCTCACCTCCACTGCTTCCCTTCTTTATTCCTTAGATAAATATTCGCCCATCAAGTTCTTCATCCAGGCAGGACACATTCTTGTGTTCGCTTTCCTCCCTCTCATCACCTCAAAAGGTACTTTCCATGTAGAACCGTTACTTGTGGTACGATATGCCCATACCAAATCACACACCATTTTCCTTACATTTCCTTTTTTTTCTATAGCCATTTGAACCACCCCTTTCACTATACGGTTACCCCTTTCCACCCTACCATTGGCCTGGGGATTATACAATGAGGTGCGCGTATGATAAATCCCACTATATTCCAGATATCTAGTCATTTCCTCAGGCACCAACTGAGTACCATTGTCAGTGATCATTTTACATGGGTATCCCTCCTTTATGAAAACTTCCTCTAGTGTCCTGATCGTACTCTGAGTAGTAATATCACGCATGAACTTCACCACCAACCATCTGCTATGGACATCCATCATCACTAAAGCATATCTCAAATCAAAATTCACTTTCCCCATAGGTCCTATAAAATCTAAGCAAACCGTGTGCCATGGAAATTGCACCCATCGCAGCTTGCTTTCCTACTCTCAATCTTTTCTCCCCTTCCTTGCAGTCATCACATCGTTCGACCCACTCATTCACATTTTGATACATACCCGGCCACCAAAAGTGTTCTCTCAGCCTTTTTTTTGTTAAAGTCTGACCTAAATTTCCCTCATGTGCGATTTTAAATAATACATATCTCAAATCTTCAGGTGGCATATTGTATCACCTCTTACTATAACTTTATTGTCACACACCACCAGCTCATCTAATATCTTCAAATACAGCTTAACTGGAGATGGCACACTACTCTCTCTCCTACCCCCCTTGATCATTAACTCCATGACCAGTTGTAAGACTGCATCTCTATCCATACAGTCACATCACGTTTTTTCTTTCACTGCCCCCTGAGCCCATTCCACTACATCTTCTATACTGGTGACCGCATCCTCACCTTTACTTGCTTCAACTATATCCTTGTCTACTTCACGGCATGGCAAAGGTGACCTTGAAAACCCATCCGCTTGGACATTCCTCTGCCCAGGGATATACTCTACTGTATACTGGTATTCCTGCAAGCACGCTGCTAACCTAGATAATCTTGCAAACACCTTCTCAGTTCCACCCAGTACCAAAACTCTGACTAGTGGTTTGTGATCTGTGCGAATTATTATCGGTGAACCCCATACATACATCCTGAAATATTCCACAGCCTTTGCCGCCACCAACACTTCCCTTTCTATGACAGCTTAGTTCAGTTCAGTGTGCGTTAATGAACGTGAAGCAAAAGCTACCATTTTCTCACCATCCCTATACTTCTGCGTTAGTACAGCTCCTAGCCCCACTGAACTAGCATCCACCATTATCATGGGTGTGCATTTAGTATCAAATGGAGCTAAAATTCCTGCAGAACATATCTCATTCTTTATGTCTTCAAAAGCCTTCTGTTGGTCATCCATCCACTCAAACTTCCATCCTTTTATTAACATTCTTTTCATACTCTCAGTTTTCTCTGCACAATTTCTCACAAATTTTGAATAGAATTCAATAAGACCTAGAAAAAATCCCAATTGATCTTTATCTGAAGGATGTGGTGCCTTCCTTATCGCCTCTAATAAGTCTTGCTTCTGCCTCACTCCAGACGAAGACAGTGTGTACCCCAAATACTCCACTTCTTCTACACAAAATGTACATTTCTCTTTCGTAAGTGTTAGATTAGCTTCAATTATCCTATCCAACACCCTTTTGAGCAGTATATTATGGTTTTCCATAGTATCCGAAAAAATCAAAATGTCATCTTGAAAATGCACGACGCATTGATCCCCTTCAAAATTTGGCCAATCATCCTTTGAAATACTCCTGCAGCAGAGGCTAATCCAAAAGGCATTCTAGTAAACTGGAACACCCCTTCAGTTGATATAAATGCTGTAAGTTGTTTAGAATCAGCATGGAGCCTTAACTGGTGATATGCACTCTTCAAGTTAACTTGGAGAAATACTTCCCCCCTTAAGCATAAAAATGAGCTCATTGATATTGGGGAGTGGAAAATTATCTGTTATTATATTCTGGTTCAGAGTGTGCAAGTCCACACAAAATCTGAAGGTACCATCCGATTTCTTCATGATGACAATTGGAGAGATCCAACTTGATGTCGCTATTGGTTCGATGATACCTTGGTCCTCCATCTCCTGAAGCATCCTTTTAACTTACAGTCTGGCTGCTATAGGAACTCTCCTCACTTTGTGTTGAACCAGAATTGCAGAGGGCTTAAGTCTTATTCAGTGCACATAAGCCATAAGTTCTCCAATATCCTCTGAAAACGCTGCACTCACCCCTTCCAGTACCTGCATTACTGTAATCTCATCCACTATCATAACTTGGCTAGGTGACCTGGGATCGATTATCAAGTGGAGATCATATTGATGTTTCCAACCCAATATCAGAGGTCCATTTTCAGCTACATGTACCTTTCCTTGTACATATCGGTCATGAAACTCGACCTTTGCTAACATATAGCCTATTATTTCTATTTTCTCCCCTTGATAACCTCCCAGATTAATATCATTGGGAAGTAAACGTACCTCGGTCCAATGCAGCCTAAACAAGTCTTTGGGCACAATGGTATACAGAGATCCTGAATCTACCATCAATTGAATTCTTTTGTTCCTCACGGTAAACATAGCTTTTGGTCTGTTATACCTCCCTTCCTCCACCAGACCATCCAACACATAAAATTCTGTCCTCATTCACTTCCTGCTCCTCTCCATCAACATCAATTGTTGCAACTTTAGATCTATTATTTGACATGCACATGCGTGCGAAGTGTCCTATTCGTCCACACTTTCTACAATCTTTGCCCACAGCAAAACAGCTCTTCGAATCTGAAGTATGATAGCGACTACCACACCTCATGCACATTTTTTCCATTTTCAAATTAACATTGTCTCCTTTCCTATAAGCACCATTCCTTTTTCGGCTCAGAGCATTTCCTCTATTGGTGCCTGAACTTTCTTTCTTGTCCTTAGCCACATATGACACATTATCATCAGTTGTTTTTCAATCCATTTCCTTCATACATTGCTCTGACTGTTCAACTACCTTAGCAATCTCTATAGCATCTTGTAGCGAATGATTTTTAGCTGCCCACAGTCTTTTTTTCATCCTCTTATTTTTGCATTGAACTATCAGTTGGTCACGTATCATTTCATCACTCATATTCCCAAATTGACATTTTAATGACAATTCTCGTAGTCTTGTTACGAATTGGCCAATAGTTTCCTCACTTCTCTGTGGCTGGGAATAAAATTTATACTGACACATCACTACATTCTTGTCCTCCACCAAATGCTTCTCCAAATGTGGGTTAGCCTACATATACATCAGTCAGTGGCTGACCATCCTCACCCAACACTGTAGGCAAGTATTTGAATACATGTTGACCTTCCTTGCCTAACGTACTCAATAGTACCACTTTCTTCCTCGCCGGAAGGAACTCTCTTCCATCTAGAGCTTCAATATAATTTTCGAAACTCTCCACCCATTCTTCCCATTCAATCGGTGGAGTTCCTGGTTGTGCCAAGAACACAGGTAGGAGAATGTCAGTCCCTTCCATAATCACTCCTATCAATTTGTAATATTTCTTCCAAATGCAGTTTTCCCTTCCTTGAATCAGTAAATCAAAACAGTACTTCAAGTCTTTTCCGCCGTTCAAAATTGTTTTTTTCTTTTGTGGTCATAATAATAATAAGTATCCGATGTGAAAATAGTTAATTTAATAAAATGATATTTCATAACAATTTGTTGTTCCATTTTTCTGTTTCTTTCACCAGTATCTGACTGGAACAACATTGTCCCCATACAACTTAATGTTAACCATCCCAAACAGCTAAGATGGCCGCCAGCTTACCACATTCAGTTCGGTTTCCAAAGGAATTAGGCCTTGTTTCTCTCAAAATAGTCAGCATGTGTTTCTTCAGGGAGTTGGGCACATTCACTCCAAGAATCCCTTGGTACCAAGAAGGATCAAGTTCAACCTTGAAGTGCAGATTTCGGCTTGCATGAGCTCGGATCACACAGGTCAGGGAGCTATTTTTTACATGTTGAAATGCGGCCAAATAGAACTTGCCTGCGTGATTTATGCTTCCTCTAAATGTGATCCCATCAGCTCCATACGCAGGTTCTTTGACACTGACTGCGTCGCCGCTTGAGTGATCAGAGCTTTTCGCCAGTGTAAAATATACAAGACGCTTCCTGCTGGTCGTGTTATCGACAAGTTTGTTCTTATAATCAGCCGACACCTTCGGTGCTCCCTCTCCAACCACAGCCAACAGCCAACTGACCGGAGAGAGAACACTCGCAGCATCTTGGAATGTCAAGTGCAGCCCGCCATTCCAGTTCCACATTACAACAGGTACCAAGGGCCCTGTGACAAGGGAAGGTCCATAAGGGCTGCAGCATGTGTTGTGCCACCCCAAGGGACCCCTCACCTAACACATGCACACTGCCATTGCAGATTGTGTGTGTTGGTGGGGAGAAAAAGGCAAAGTCGACATGGCATCCCCCTCAGGGTGCCATGCACCCAAAACACTGCCTGTGGCATAGGCAAATCACCCCTCTAGCATGCCTTAAAGCCCTAAGGCAGGGTGCACTATACCATAGGTGAGGGCATAGCTGCATGAGCAATATGCCCCTACAGTGTCTAAGTCACTTCTGAGACTTTGTCAAAACTAACTCCACAGTTCCATAATGGCTACAATGAATACTGGGAAGTTTAGTATCAAACTTCTCAGAATAATAAACTCACACTGATGCCAGTGTTGGATTTATTACAAAATGCACACAGAGGGCATATTAGAGATGCCCCCTGTATTTTACCCAATCCTACAGTGAAGGACTGACTGGTCTGTGCCAGCCTACCAGTGAGAGATGAGTTTCTGACCCGCTGGGGTGAGAGCGTTTGTGCTTTCTGAGGCCAGAAACAAACCCTGTACTGGGTGAAGGTGCTTCACACCTCACCCCTGTAGGAACTGTGACACCTGGCTGTGAGCCCCAAAGGCTCAGGCCTGGTGTTACAATGCCACCAGAGCTCTCCAGCCAGTGGATATGCCCTCACCCGGACCAGCCCCCACTTTTGGCAGCAAGTCCAGAGGGATAATGAGAAAAACAAGGAGGAGTCACCCCTCTAGCCTGGTCCACCCCTAAGGTGACTAGAGCTAAAGTGCCCCCCTTCTTGAGAAAGGAGGAGTAGGACCAATAAGGATAGGGATGTTCCCCCTTACCCAGAGGGAGTGGGCACAAGGAGGGTGTAGCCACCCTCAGGGACAGTGGCCATTGGCTACTGCCCCCTGACCCTAACACACCCCTAACTTTCGTATTTAGGAGTGACTCTGAACCCAGATCATAAGATTCCTGATGACCTCACAAGAAGAAGAAGGACTGCTGAACTGAAAACCCCGCAGAGAAGAGAAGGAGATGACAAATGACTTGGCCCCAGCCCCACCGGCCTGTCTCCTGCTTCAAAGACTCAGCAACCAGAAAGCAACATGTTCTACAGGACCAGCGACCCCTGATAATCTTCCAGGGGACTACCTGCAACAACGAGGATGAAGAACTCCCGTGGGAAGGGGCTTGCCTAACCAGAAGAAAAGACATCCATCTTTAAAGGGACTCCCACCTCACTCCAGAAGCGTGAGTCCCCACTACTCTGCACCCGGCGCCCCCGTCCAATGTCCAGAGAAACCAACTATCCAGAGAGAACCCCCAGGCGACTCCGACAACGTGTCTACCCTGGGCTGACATCTCTGCACTCCCACGATGGGAGAGGGAATCACGAGGACCCCCCTGACCACGACTGCCCATAACGAAGATATCCGATGCATGGAGAAGCACTGCACCCTCAGCCCCCAGGCCTGTGAGAAACCGACCACCAGTGCAGCAATGACCAGCAGACAGCCCTCACCCTTGCCCAGTCAGTGGCTTGCCCGAGAGGCCCCCCTGTGCCCTACCTGTAGTGCCCAAGTGACCCCCGGGTCCCTCCATAGAGTTCTATTGAGAACCCAACGCCCTGTTGGCACACTGCACCTGCCGCCCCCATGCTGCTGAGGTTGTGTTTTTTGTGCCTAATTGGGGCCCCTTCAGTACTCCTCCAAACCCCCCTGGTCTGCCCTCCGACAACGTGGGTACTTACCTGCAAGCAGACCGGAATCGGAGTACCCCCTTCTCCATAGGTGTCCACGTTATTTTGGCTCCTGTTTGACCTCTGCACCTGACCAGCCCTGTGTTGCTGGTGCTGGGTGCTTTGAGTTGCCTTGAATCCCCAATGGTGGGCTACCTATGCCCCGGAGACTGTACCCCTAAGTGCGGTACTTACCTCAGAAACTGTACTGCACTTACCTCCCCCAGGAACTGTTGAAAATTTCAGTGTCCACTTTTAAAATAGCTTTTTGCCATTTTAATGAAAACTGTGTACAATATTGATTTGATTCAAAGTCCTAACTATTACTATAGAAAGTACCTTTCATTTAATGTACTTACCTGCTAAATTAATCTTGTTGTTCTAGAAATAAATTAACAAAAGAACATTTTTCTATATAAAAACCTATTGGCCTGGAGTTAAGTCATTGAGTGTGTGTTTTCACTTATTGATTGTGTGTGTGTGTGTGTGTGTACAACAAATGCTTACCACTACCTGCTCGACCATACTACCACAAGTAGAGCATTGGTTCTATCTATTATTGCCTCTGTCAAGCCTCCTGGGGAACCCCTGGACTCTGTGAACACTACATCTCATTTTGATATAGTATATACAGAGCCAGCTTCTTACATGTCATTACCCCCTGATCTCCTCCACATCGAAATGCCAAGTCTCTAAAAGTAGCATTTTCAAAACTGTATCCAAAAACCCGACTTCATCATAAGGGAGGAATTTTCATTACAATTCCCGAAGACACCAAACAAGAACTGGTTACCTGTTCTCATTTGGAAGTTGCAGCTTACAAAATGTAATAAGGTAACCACAATATTATAATATGCAGGAAGTGTGCCTTGCAATAGTGAAAAACGAATGTAAGAGTTTTCACTACTAGGACATGTAAAACTTAAAAGTACATGTCCACCTTTTTATTTAAACAACACTCTGTCCTCTGAGCTGTCCAGGACCTACCCTATGGGTAACTTTTATGTAATAAAAAGGCAGGTTTGGGCCTGAAAAAGGGTTTATTTTGCCAGATTGAAAAGGCAATTTTAAACTGCACACAAAGGATGCAATGGCAGACCTGAGACATGTTCAAAGGGCTACTTGAGTGGGAAGCACAATAAGTGCTGCAGGCGCACTAGTAGCATTTACTTTACAGGCCCTGGATTCATGAAGTACAACTTTACTAAGGACTTACAAGTAAATTAAATGTGCTAACTGAGTATAAGCACAAGCAGTTTGACACTGGTTAGCAGTGGAAAGTGCACCAAGTCCTAAGGCCAGCAAAATCAAATTCAGCACAAAAGTGGAGGGTAAAGGCAAAATGTTTGGAGTGACTCTGCAGAGAGGGCCAGGCTCAATAGATACCACACTAAACAATGGAGTTAAGCAGGAGTTGGGTTTGGGAATAGATTTGCGAATGAGATACTTAGCTTGTAGCAGTCATGCTTACCTACACCGGCCACAGCCACACTTTGCATATGAGACCACCAACACCCAGTATATTGGCCATCATTATATTCATCACCTTGAGGAGGCAGCAGTAAACACAGAAGTACATAGTGTGACTGGACATAACCCTTCAAATGGATGTGGACAGGCTTAAGACAGGGAACAGATCAGCATACTTCAAGACAAGCATCCTAAAATATAACTAGAGGCATATCAGTAAGCTGAGCTTAGAGTGTTATGAATATCATTAAGAACAAAGCAGTATTGAAATGAGAGATGCAGCCATACAGTGCTGTTCGGAGTGATGTCATGGGTATCCAGCATGGCACTGTGACAGTGAGAACAGCTGAGGGTATAGTCATCATGGTTCAAAAGGATGGAGTGCAATGGAGCTGTTGTGTAATGGGAGACAACCTGGCACTCACAGCAGTGCACCTAATACCAAATGCAAGTGAAAAACTAAAAGACAAGACAAGAAACCTTGTAGATATGTGAAGGCTAAAGGTTAAGGGGAAAGACGAAAGTATGGAAAGGGCCTGCATATGTTCTGTGCCTTTTGTTAGTTTGTCACTGTTATGTAGTCAGGTGGGGCAGGGTTACTTAGGACCTAATTTAGAGTTTGGCAGACAGGATACTACTGTCCTCTACCACCAAGAAAGATGAGGTAGTACCATCTGCAAAAAAGTAAATCAGGCCCTTATTTTTGTAACAAACCTCTGCTCTGACTTAGGCTTTGATGCACTACACTAAATCAGGCCCATCATTTGGTAAGCCATTGTGTGCCTGATTTAAGTTTTAGCTTATGGTACTCCATACATCAAGGTGGTGCGGAACATTACCTCTGACACCCTAGCAGACCACCACCCCCCAAATTTAGAGATGTCACCAGTACATCGGCATTCTCTGTACCTTAAAGCGAACCACCATCACAGCACTTCTCTTCAAGGTACAACACGTTTGGTGGACCGCCACCATCAGTTTTGATGGCTGTTCACCAAACTTTAAAACTTTTTTTGTTTTTCAGAAGCAAACTTCCAAAGGAGAATGTATGAAAAACAAAAAAAACGGGAGTTTTCTCCTAGGGTGTGGGGGTCATTCATTGTTTTTTTGTCCCTCAACCTTGCAGTGACAGACAGAAAAACATTACGCTGTCCAAGCTAAATAGGGCGGGCAGTGTAATGTCCTATCTCTGATGGTCACTACTCTTTCAGGCCATCGGAGAAAGCTTTCAGTCGATCAAGCCAAAGGGGGCTCCGTCAACTGAAACTTTATGGTCTGCCCATCTGTAAGTGAAGCGGGTGGACCAAGAGTTTGGCAGGATAGATAATCAGTTGCATTTGTGATAGAGTACCCTGTCCGCCACACTCTAAATCAGGCACTGGGACAATCTGAATGATGTTTCTGTTGTTATTTGAATGTGCAGTTGCTTCTTCTTCCTTATAATGCTATTCTTTGAATAACGTACCAGTGAATGTTTAGCAGAGGATAGTTCTTTACAACAGTTTTTACCTCCAATCTGTATTTCAGTGAAGCTCTATTTTTGGGTTCATAAGCAGTAATGTACAAGACAATTTAACTTCCCCCATTCCAAAACATCCCCATCCACTCCATTTGACATAAAATCAAACTTGCTGTGCATCACTTTTCAACCATGAGTTCCTGCTTTGGATTTTCACAGGAAGCACACTTCAACTATCAAGGGATTTGGGATCATTCATGTTAGATTTAAGAAAAAGTAACACATTGTTTGTAGACTGCACATTATCAATTCGCTTTTAGATTGGGCCAAATATTAATCCATGAAAATTTAAGTACAAGGGGACATCAAACCACATCCAATAGGCTCTTTCTGAATGCTAGTCTTCTTTATACATATTTAATTCCTGTTCTTTGCGCGAACCGCAGTTTATTGTTCTTAACATTCTCTCGAGTTTACATTAAATTGTGATGATTCTTTTCAGGATCACTATTAAATACTTGTATTTTCCGTCTCAACATGCACCTGTACTCCCTTTTTAGAAACAGCAAGTGTACTAAAAGAAAAACACAAAGGTTACTACACATAAAAGCAGACGCTCATTAGAAAACCTGTCAAAGTTGAACAAATAACTTTCCAAGCTGGGTGCTCCCGTGCCTGGGAGTCCAGCCCCTCCAAAAAGAAGCACTCTTCATGTGAGATATGCTTCTGTGAGAGGAGCTTTACGGGCATTCTTTGCATTTTCCAAGAGCACGGGAGGCTTAAGGAAGGTGCAAATCGGCCATAGCTCTGTGACCAATATGAAACAGAGAATTCTCTCTTGCTAAACACTTCAGCCCACCAAGGCGCTATGGTTCCTGCCAGCTGGTAGTTTTACAGTGCTGCTATGCAGTTCCCTTATCACACTTGTAAATTCATCATACCTCCCAGAGGATTAACTGCAAGTTCAGCTGCTCCTTGCACACTTTTTGTCCTACAGAAAAGAATGTACCCCTTCAAGTATAAGTATTTGTGT
The DNA here is from genome assembly GCF_031143425.1 of Pleurodeles waltl. Lineage (NCBI taxonomy): Eukaryota > Metazoa > Chordata > Amphibia > Caudata > Salamandridae > Pleurodeles > Pleurodeles waltl. The sequence goes on from NC_090436.1 coordinate 786,429,922, forward strand.
TTAATGTTTTTTTCAAATACTCAAAAGGACACAGGAGTGTGTTTAATTGTCGGGTGTTAAGCTGCTTGTCTGGGCTTTTTCATGCTAACAAAACGCAGGTGAATTGTGTAGGGCTGCAACTTTTGAAAACAGAGCTCCGCCTCTGTGCAATTGTCCTAACTTCAACACCGAATCAGCCTAGTACAATCATGTAATCATTCCACTCCAGAGACCGCATTAAGCTCTCCAATTAAAACCATTACCCCTCATGTAAGCTAGAAAAAACTGACAACTTTGTACCAACATTTCAACATAGATAGGTGCCACATGTGGTTCACAAATAGGCTGACATCGTTGAAGTTTATGTAATCGGGCCCAGGCTTCGACACACAAAGATTGAGACATGGTAGAATCAAAGCCTTTGTTTTCTAACATCCCAACCAGCTGTTCCAGTCTCATATAGCCATAAATTACTAGGTCTTTGGCATGTGGAAGACATCTTCCAATGTATTCTTTTTCTGTAACAGCCCTGAAACATATTTTTGAATATGATGGTAGTAGTTAAGATACCTCACACAAAAGGACTTGACAGGTTAAAGCGTGTGGTTGATGACTGGACTGACTGGCATCATCATTTCTCATTCTGCATCAAGTTATAGTGTTGTGTGAGTTAGCAATGATGGAACCCTTTTGCCTCCTAATGGACTCCGTAGAACTGCGGCGTCAGTGTTAGAGCATAGTAAAATGGGTACAGGTTTAGAATGCTGAGTTTGTGGTTACACTCAGATGAATAAAGAGATATAATACACAGCTACGTGTGTGGCATAGTATTTGGCAGGTACTGTTAATGCTGAATTTTACTAATGAATATTCATGTATTCTGAGAGTTAAATTTGCATAGAAAATGAATTAACTTAGAGAAAAATAATGCAGGCATTTGAAGTTATGCCTACCTGGGTGGCCTTCAGTGTTCACGAAGTATAAGTGTACTTATTAATAGCTTATTAATATGAAATGTTGAGCTTTTTTAAATAAATGTAGTAATATGTCATATTAAGGGTTATGTATTAGGTATTAGTTTTATTGATTATAGGCCTTAACTTAGCGAGCTCTTGGGCTTAGTTGCACAGCCTCATGTCAAGCTGCATTTCTTAGGCAACTTATAAAATGGCTGCTTAGAGAATTAATTAAATTTTGATTTTCCACTGTACTGACCAAGTGCTCATAGCTGAAAATCTTTCTCATGAGAATTGCTTGCTAGAAGATGATGTCCTAGCTAAGATACAATGTATAATGTAGTATGTGTAAATCTGACTTTCCCAGGAGAAGACAATGGATGCACTGACTGGAGTTTAAGCTGCAACAATATTGATACCTGACAAGTCCAGTGATGGGAATAGGAGAAGAGGAGCCAATCATCCACATGTGAACCATGTGCTAGTAAGATTGTAGATTTGGGGTTTTATTTTCATTAAATGGAATGCAAACATGCAATTCTTTGACCAATAAGGAGGTGGGAAGTAGTTTTAGGAAATCTAACTTAGCCAGACTAAGAGAGGAGGACACAATTTTTCCGTTTTCCACTACGCCATTATTTTCTTGACCGTCCCGAGAAGAGACGTGCTTAACTTTATTGCTTAAAGAGACTTTGCTTTTTCTAAACTTTAATGCTGAATCCTGATGCCTGGCTGACCGAACTGAGGTCCTATTGACGAAGACTGTCACAGTTTGCTGAATCATATTGAGGACAGGTATAAGACAATGTTACTGATTGTTATGTATATTTGCTTTTGTTTTTAAGTACCTACCACTACTTTTGATACAGCCATAGTTAGATGTTCTTCCAAACTTGTGTTGACTAAATTGCTTTCGGATGAAGTCCAAACATGCTATTCTAATCTGAAGTTAGTTAAGGTATCCACTGATGACGCTCGCTACATGTAATAACAGTTGATGTCTTGTCTTTGCTGAATCTAATGTATATCATTTTGTTTGTGCAGTTATTCGTGCTATTAATTTGTATTGTAACCTTAGAATGTGTAGTGGCTCAAGCTTTGATTAGATTGCAATTCTTTCAGTGCTTTGGTCAGCCAGTGTTGTTTCTGTAGGCTTATCATTTGATTTTGAGACTAAGTTACGTGACATTAGCATTGTTAATATAGGGAAATGAATATTCTAACTTTTACATAAGGGTGTGGTTATTTATGGCCGCAAGGTCATGGTGTGTGTAGATTACTGACTCTTATTGATTATTGATGTCATTGATTGTTATCGCTATTGATTTGTATTGGTACAGGGTTACATGGTGGGAACTACTCGAAGCGCAGTCAAAAGGTCCATTGGCCTATACCCTTCACCTTGTAAGTTCACTTAATAAGGTCCAATGTGCTAACAGAGATGGTAGCAGTGATTGATGGTTTGTCTCCTTAAGAGCCCATCATAGAGGCCCGGTACATGGTTTGTCTCCTTAAGAGCCCATGACACAGTCCAGAGATAGGTAGGAGTATTTGGACTCAGGGATTGTAAGCAAGGAATAACAGGTGTTCCCAGAGATGATAGTAGGGTAAGGGTTAGTCTCCTACAAAGAGCAAAGTAATTCATAGATTGGGTGAAATTGGTGAAAGTTTGGATTTCTCAGATTTGATGATACAAAATGGAAAGAAAATGTGCCCCTAAGTACTTGAAATGACTTTCCCAGAACCTTGGAGCTTGCCAATGATGGTTTGAGGATGTTCTCAGCGTTCTACTGACAGTGTGAATGAAGTAGGTTTTGCGCTTGCACAGCTTATGCAAATTGCAGGTGAATTGTGATGTTCGTGAGGGTTTAGGGAGTTTGCGTACTCCAAATGAAGTTGTAAAAGGAGTGTGTATACTCCGAAGCATGAGAGAAGGGAAGTCGTCGAACTTCACATGTGTGTGGTGCTTTCTGCTCAAAAATTGTCCCCGTGGTTGTTGGTATACAGATCCTGTGTGGTCTAAGACTCCAGAGTATATTGAAATGTGTATGAGGCACTTGGTTTTTGTTGTAATGTGTCTGGTTTAATAGGTTGATTGGGTGTGGTCGACAAGTCAGAGTGTGAGTCAAAGTAAGTGAAATAATTTTTTGACAGATCTGGCGAGCCCTATGTGCACCAGGACAGACCCACTGATCAGTTGAGAGTAAAATTTGTGGATCGCACTTTGCTTGCGAATCAGGAAAACCAAGAAAGAAGGAGTAGCTGTTAGAGAGAAACGCCGTCAGTGAAAAATCCGTAAGGTTTCTGAAGTGATTGTGCTACCTTACCTGTAGTAAACTGACAAATTGGGTTTTGATTTTGTTTCGTGCTCGCAATAATTTTGCATTAGTCTAGTGTGAATCGGAGTTGAGGAGGACAAGCCATAAGACTTTGTCAGCCGCAGTATGTGTGAGTGTGATGTCACTGGAGCCGCGCTGGGATCGGTTGGTTAGTGAGAAGGGTCACGCACGGATTGGCAGACAACCGTGAAGTGCAATTGGTTGAGAAGGTGGGTGAAGAAAATTCTGGGATTAAAAGTAATTTCCTGATTTGATTTAGAATAACATAAAGGTCGCAGAAAATAAAAAATTTCAAAGCTTTAAAGAGTGCTATAAGGGGCGATACGTACATTACAACGAGTATATGGGATATTGCACTGCCAGAAGGTACACCAGCTTATATTGTAATCGAAGAAAAGGGTGCTGCGCCATGTCTTTGGCTGAAGCAATGATGCAAAGTGACAGAGAAATATGGAATTTCAGCATTTCCTGCCCAAGGAACATTTAATTTGAGGAGTTTAGAGAATCTGAGGAGGGTGCTGCATGATCTGAAACCCCCTCCGATACCAGCACAGTTCAAGGCATTGTCGATCTGGGAATTAGTACCCAGACAACAACAGCAACAGAAATTTGAGAGGAGAATGAGAAAGGCAGAAAAGACACTAGCAGAGGCTAGATGGGAGAGTGATCAGAGATTTTGGAGAACCAAGACTTTGCAGGGGATTAATTTGTTTCCAGCTATTACACTGGACTGCAAGAGAGAAGGAAGGAAAGCTACTAGGAAGACAAACAGAAGCCCTTCGAGAGTAGGGAGCAGAGATCAAAGGAATCCAGAAGATCTCTTGAGGAAGAGTATGGCGATGATGAGTTTATCTTGCAGTTATTGAGAAATCGTACCCCACCATCTGCAGCACAAGATAGTGGTCTGAGCACTAGTGTAAAGCCTTCAGCTCCAACACAGTTTAATGTGACAATGAGTCCAGTGCAGATTAATCCCGGTATGACACCGAGCCCAATGCGAGCAGTCTTAATGCACCTAATACTCCAGTAGCAAAAACCCAGGTGCCACAGTCGAATGTTCTGGGAATTTACCCTGATGTACCTATTGTGAAAACTGCCTCAAACTTGATAGTGCCAACAGGACAGGTTTTCCCAAAACCGATATTGGTTCAGACAGAATATCAACTCCACTTTTACTGCTGTCGCGTAGATTCTCATTATCCCAATAAGACTACTGGATTTGGGCGGCAGAATCACCTGTACTGTGGGGGACTGAGTCTAATCCCGCACCACGTGACACCTGTCGGCCTAATCGAGGTCTTGTTCCGGCTAACTAACAGTGCCTCATCTCCACCCAAGAGCAGGGATGACTAGGCAACCGGGCGTATGACACAAATGACTCCTCAGGGGAATCGTGGTCACTCAGATCTCATCCGTTTCTCTCAGTTACATTAGTCTCACATATGCAAGGACAATCAGAGGCAGAGTAGAGTTAAATAAAGTTTTATTGAAGTAACTGCATCTTAGATAATAAGGCATGTATTGCAATAACAAGGACGATGAAGCACAATAGGATTAAAATTGTGACAAGGAGAGTAAAACACAAAAATAACGCTACCATGTTGTTACTACGGTTGTTAAGAATAGTTCCTACCTAGGCTATGTTGGAGCACAGCATGTTAAGCTTTAATTCTGGCCATCATCCCTCATACCTGAGCAAGAGGCCTGTAGTCTACATAAGTAGCTGCAGCAAAGCACTCAGCAATCAGCATACAGTCGTGGTCATCTGGCTGGAATCTCCCTCTAACGTACATGGGTCAAAGTAGTGTTTTTATAATAAAACAGCAGATGTTCCAAGAAAGGATCCCCACGTAAGAGTGTGTATGTTTCTATGAACATTGGAGACAAAGCGTACCACTTTTGCCGGCAACCAATCTTACTGCAGCCTTAAGAAATGTACAGAGTGAAAGAAATGTCTTGTTTAAGAATGCAGTGCTGATCTAGGCTATGAACAGCTAGATAGAGAAAATAAAACAAGACCACAAATGTAGCTATTGTTAAAATAATATAATGAAGCTAGAATAAAACATATCTGGGTTAAAGTGCACGGTGGCAGGCCTAGTTTTGCTAAAATAATGTGTATAAAACTAAAGCTAAAATGGCAACACAATAGTGCCTTAAGTGCAGTCACAAACAATTCCAAAGTACACTCCGATAATAGGGACATAGTCAGATATGCCTGCATTGATGAGCCAGAATATAGGAATTATGCACCCCCAGAACTTGAGTGTCAGACCAAGCCCAGATGCTGTATCTATACCTGCACCATTGGTCCAATTGTACCTTTGTTCGCACAAGAGAATAACAGTGCAAATGGACAGGAAGTCCTGAGTCAGATTGCAATGAGGGGAGGACCTAATGAGAGTATCCGAGTAGTCTCTCCTATGGGACAGACCTTTGACTGATCAAGATCATTGCTAGACCTTAGTCCATTCGGAGTTCCTCCGGATACTGTCATAGGGTCGAACATTAATCAGAGCCTGAAATTACTGACACCTCAGTCTCCAGATACAGTTGTGCAACCGATGCCACATGCCCAGGCCAGCAAGATTTTGTTGCAGGGTGTGACTGCCCAACAATTGACTCAATGGTTAGACAAGCTGAACACACCGCAGAGTGCTCCTAAGGGAGAGGAGTACACAAACTATACAAGGGTAGGAATGGAAGCGGGTGAGCTCATTGAAGGAACTATGAGTGTGAAGAGACTAGAGTCCTACTCAGAACCAGAATTGAGGTATATATGCCCAAAAATTACGAGGGAAGTGAGCAATGTACATCAAAGACTAGCAGTCCTGTCCTGAAGTACGGCATTGAAATAGAGAAAACAAGACATTGGAAAAGGAGTTACAGGTTAGATTTTGATACAAAAGACTTTGAACACATAAAATCTGCAGGAATGAAGGCACACTTTAGGGAGTTACTCCAAAGTGTCCAGACATGGGGAGCATTAGACAAATGGGAAGGCAGATGGGGAAAGAAAAGAGATGAAAGAAAAGGAGATCCTGCGGATCTGACTGCAAATGTGCAGCAAAGTAAGCATCCAGTGAAAATGTTACCAATGAGAGATTTCAGGAGGGAATTTTGTTCATGTCCCTTGGAGCAGAGGTGACATTCTGTCTTATACAAATGACTATCCTAGGTTGAGAGAGAAGCCAGTAGAATGGTACCAGCAAACGGACAGGTTCGTGAAACTTGTAAAATGCCTGTGGGGAGACTCGAACACTCTTTTAGAGATAGTAGTTCCAGCTGATTTATGGATGGAGTTCAAGAGAAGTATAGATTGGCCGACAAAAGAACCAGAGAGAGATCAGACCACAGGTGCGCTGTCTCCTGAGGTATTGAAATATTATTACAAAGTGTTTGAATTTTTGAAAATGGGAATTTTGCTCAAAAACATTGAATAGAAAGGACAGCATAGGAAGCAAAGGAATGCGTATTATGAGAGATTGTTGCAAGTGTTCAAGCATTACAGTGGTACAGAGTCAATTGAGCCGAAAGACATGATTTATTTTGTGTTCAGATTTGTGGAAGGATTGAGACCTGAAATTAGCAAGATGATTAAGAGTCATTTGATTTGCTGGCAAACAAAGCCGATTGATGAGGTATTGCAGTATGCAAAATTCTGTAGTGACGAGATTGAGTTGAAGCAGAGAAAGCTGAAAGAAAAGGTGATGGTGATGCAGATTAAAGCGGCACAAGCAGGGATGCAGGGACATTTTCCATAACAGCAGCAACAGCAGCAGCAGGGAAATGTTGTATTTAAAACTCAGATGAGAGGTAGAGGTCGTAGAGGAATGGGTAATGGAAGCCGTGGTCCGGACTTGGGTACTGTAGTGGTTCAGAATGATGTGCAGGGAATGAAGAGAGTGTTGTCTTATCACGCTTGCGGAGCGGTCAGAGATTGGAAGCGGGAGTGTCCGGTGATGGTACAGGAAAGTGTTGTTCAGCAAACAGGTGACATCAATTAATTCCAAAACATGAGAGGACCAAGAATGAGAGGTCATAATCCAAATTTTCATAACAACGTGAATCAAATGCAAAATGTCCAACCCATGCAGCAGGTGCAAATGGCATGTGTACAAATGACACAGTTGCGGCTAATGCAACAGCAGGTTCCAATGGTGCCTAGACAACAAATTCAAATACCTCAAGCCCCAATGGAACAGCAGGAGGTGATACTTCCTCAACTGGTGTAACCAAAGTAATAACACAGTACACCAATTCCCATTACACAGTGAGGCTGGAATAAACGATGATTGGGTGAGCAAGGAATGTGTGCTTGCAGCTTCCTTAGAAGTAGCTCAGAAAAGCCAATATGTAAAGAGAAAGGTAATGGGTCACAGAGTTTCATTCTTGGTTGACAAGAGAGCTACACGCTCTACAGTGAGAACTGCAGAAGTTCCAAACTTGACCCTTTCAGGAACGGCAGTCCAGATTGTAGGAGTAGCGAATCAGTATTTGACCAACCCAATCACAGAACCAGTTCAGGTTAAAATTGCAACTTTCAAGGAATGCACAAATTCGTAGTCTGTGACTCAAGTCCGATATCCCTATTGGGAAGAGATTTGTTGTGTAAAACCAGGTGCTCGATTAATTGTTTAAATGACGGAATTGAGATACAGACAAATAGTGATGATGAGGGTGACCCAGCTCCAGAGACAAAGTGTGAGACTATAAATGAGGTGCACTCCCTGATTAACTTATTTTCTGTATTCACAGTGAAGGAGTTTCCTCCTGATTTGTAGGGAACGGTTGAAGAGAAAGTGTGGGATTTGACAGGGAAAGAGATTGGTCTGATAAAGGGAGTTGAGCCAGTTAAAGTTCCTGTAAAGCCGATCGCAAGTTTTCCTCAGATTCCACAGTATCACATGCCACAGGACATCCTTATAAAGGTTGCTCACATAATTGCAGGATTTGTAAACCAAGGGGTCTTGAAAGAAGTGTTGAGTAGCCCATGTAATTCACCGATAATGGGATTGAAAAAGCCTTGTGGGAAAGTTTGAATTGTCCAGGACCTGCGAATTTGTTCAAATTTTGCCCTGTGGTGCCAAATCCAGCTGTAATAATGTTTCAGATTCCATGAGATGCTGAATGGTTCACAGTTATAGACTTGTCACAAGCCTTCTTTTCTGTCCCCTCTTCATGAGGGCAGTCAATTTTTCTTTTGTTTCTTGGATCGAGTTTACTGTTGGTGTAGAATTCCTCAAGGGTTTTCAGAGTCACCTTCCATATTCAATCAGATCTTGTAAGAGAATCTGGAGTCGTTGGAATTGCCTTTCCAATCGACATTGGTACAGTACATTGATGACTTGTTATTTGCATCCAAAACAAAGGAAGAGTGCAAGTATGACACAATTGCCTTACTAAATCATTTGGGAAAGAATAGTCATAAAGTGTCCCCACTTAAATTGGAGTACTGTCAGAGAGAAGTGAAATACTTGGGTGACCAGATTGAGAAGGGAACAAGAAAAATATGCAGAGAAAGGGTCCCATCCATATTGCAGATGAATCCTTCAGCCACATAGAGAGATGTCAGGATGTTTTTAGGGATGGTAGGCTACTGTCGCCAGTGGATTCCCAATTTTTCAGCCATTTCCAAGCCCTTGCATAAGCTGACCCATAAGGAGGTTACGATCCCCTAGTGGTAGATCAGGCTTGCATAAATGCATTTTCTGAATTGAGAGAGAGTCTGTGCAAAGCTCCGGCTTTAGGCATGCCTGACTACACCAAGTCCTTCACGTTGTTTTGTCATGAGCGTGATGCATGTTGTTTGTCTTGACGCAGGCCCATGGAGGTGTAAACCGCCCAGTAGCATATTTCTCAGCTACTTTGGAACAAGTTGCAGCAGCGTTACCAGGCTGTCTGCATGCAGTTGCAGTGGTTGGACAGAGCCTCACACAGTGTGAAGGCATTGTGATGGGACACTCTTTGACCATTATGGTCCTTCACTCCATGAAGTTTTACCTACAAGGACCAAGACACAGTATTTGACAGGTGCTAGATTGACTTGATATGAGACAAGCATTTAAGGGTCACAAAATGTGTCATTGAAAAGATATACAGTGCTTAACCCGGCAACCTTACTCCCAAATATAAATGTTGAAATTGAAAAGTTGGAAGACATTGAGCATGATTGTCTTGAGGTAACTGATTTGTGCACATAACTGAGACCTGATATTAGAGACACCCGATTGGAAGAACATTACAAAATTATGGCCCATATTTATACTTTTTTAGTGCCGCATTTACGAATTTTTTTTACGCTGAATCGGCGCAACCTTGCAAAACACAATTGTATTTTGTAAGTTAGCTCAGTTTTTGCATCAAAAAGTGGCGCAAATGCAGCGCTAAAAAAGTATGAATATGGGCTTATCTTTGTTGATGATTCCTGTCTAAGGGACAATACAGGAGTACTGAGAACAGGATATGCTATGTGCACTATTTCTGGTATACTGGAAGTGCCCTGGCTTCGAAGAGTATATTCTGCACAAGTAGCGGAACTGGTAGCCCTTACTAGAGCGCGCCATGTTTCTGCTCAGCTTAAAAGGTACTGTAAGCCATCAAAATGTCTGGAAAGTTTGCAGTGGATCAAGTTGCAAGGTTTTGCGCATTGAACTGTATATCATTCAAAGATAAGTGGGAATTGTTACCTAAAGAAGATGAAACATGTCCACGTTTTGTTTGCGTGTAAAAGATACATTGGAAGAATTGAAAACACTGCAGAATAATGTTGACAGGGAGGAAAAACTAACATGGAGCAAAATTAAATGTGTACAGACACAGGATGAACTGTGGGTCAGTTGGTTTTGCTAAACAGTTTGTTGTCTCAAATGGCTAGGTTTCTCATGGTTAAGCACATGTTGGGAGTGATGCCATGATTCACCTCTTTAAACAAAATTGGTTCAATCCGAGGTTTAGACAAGTTGCTAAAGCAGTTTGCCATCATTACATCATTTGTCAACAAATGAACGCAGGAAAAGGGACAGTGGTGAATTTGAGCCACATTGGAAGAGCAGAAGAATCATTCAGCAGAATGCAAATGGACTTTATTGAGATACCTGCGTATTGAGGATTGAGATATGTGTTTGTGATTGTCTGCATCTTTAGTCATTGGATTGAAGCATGCCCTACACAAAGAAATGAAACTCTTAGGGAACTGATACCACGTTTTGGGTTTCTGATCTCTTTAGAATCAGGTAGGGGAAGTCACTTCAACAAAGAAGTAGTCAAATTACTACGTGCAGCATTAAACATTGAGCAGAAGTTGCATTGTAGTTACCGCCCTGAAGCATCAGGACTAGTGGAACAGATGAATGGTACCTTGAAATCAAGAATAGCGAAAATGTGTGTGTCCACGAATCTGAAATGGCCTGACACACTGCCTTTAATTTGGATGACAATGAGAAACATACTCGACAGGAAAACAGGATTATCACCACACAAGATCCTCATGGGCAGAGCAATGAGGTTGCTAGCGGTTCCTGCAAATGCTTTTGTGAACATAACAGATGATATGGTGTTAGACTACTGCAAAGGTCTGGCTGATGTGGTTCGCTTTTTCTCTCAGCAGGTGGAAGCCACCACACTGCCACTGATACAAGATCAAGGACACAACCTGAGAGCTGGTGACTGGGTTGTGGTCTGGAAACACGTGAGGAAGACATGTTTGGAGCCTCGGTGTAAAGGCCCTTTCCAGGTAGTTCTGATCACTACCACAGCTGTGAAGTGAGCTGGAGTTCCGAACTGGATCCACGCCAGCCACAAGAGAAAAGTAGCATGTCCTTTGGACAATGAAGAGGAGTTGTTGAGGGTATCAACAACGACCAGACAAGCTTCAGAGCCGGAAGGAGAAGTAAGAGGAACTGAGACCAGATCTGAGAAAGTTGAGAACGGTTCAGTCACTCCTGCAAGAGACAAAGAAGAAGACCTCCAGGAGAGTGACAGTGGGCCAATCTCAATTGAGGCAGCAGGAGAGTCTAGTCAGTGGATGGCTCTCCCAGAAGTAGACAATTCTGAGAGACAAACAGAGCTAACGCCAGATCCTGAAGGGGAAGAAGTTGAGGCGTGTATCAAAGCCAATGTGGTCTGACTCCTCCTGAACCAGTTGCAGGTCCGTCAAGAGAAAATCTTGCAGAGCAAGAAGAAGTTTCAAGTTCAACATTGAAAAGAGCATTGGCCAAGGATCCACTGAAAGGAGACGAGTGGCCGGAGTCACAAGCAAAGAGAAAGGAAGCAGTTGTGACAACAATGGAGGAAGAAGTAGATTTGACAAGGAGAGAAGAGCTGAGTGAAGGAGAATTGAATGAAGATTGAAAGTTGAAAAGGAAAAGAATAGCAAGTCGAAGGTATGCAGGTCCTGAATGGGCGTAAGCAACAACAAGTGAATGGCAAAGAGAATTTTTGTCTTTTTGTTTTGATCGAGACATTTCAGGTCAATATTTTGGCACTTGAAAGAAGCTAAAGAACTGAACTGTTGTGACAAATTGAGAAAATGTACGAAGAAAAAGAGACTGTTGAAAGTAACTGGAAAGGACTTCTGAAAACTGATTTGACAAGATAACCTGATTTGACAAGGTGCTAAACCGAGTTTTGACAAGAGAGACTGAAAGCTGTAAATAACTGCTATAAGAAGTTTGAAGAGTTTTGTTTTTGATTTTTGCTGCATAGTTATATATTTTTCTCTTCTATTTTCTGTTTCTTTACAGATCATGAGTAACATTAGCCAGCAGGGTATGAAGAACAGGTGCTGTAAATACATGAGTATTGGTTTGGCAATTGTGTGTGTGATATTGTGCGTGATACTGGTTGTAGGTATGACTGTTCTTGACAAGAGTAAAGCCAACCATACTTCAGCTTTAGAGACAATTACTGCATTAACAGCGATAGAGAAGTTTAGGTTAGATGAGAAGTATCTGCATGTAGATATTGCACTGGGGGAACTTTCTTTTAATGTCTTCTATTGCTTATTGAGTGAGTATGTTGAGACGATGGATGCGAGGAATTGTTATGTGTGTACGCAGATTCCTTCATCAGTCGAATAAGGAGTTAACTATCATAGTTTGCCCCTTACTTATGGGATAAGTTGTAGTCTGTTACTAACAAGAGTCTATACCTAGGAGTACATTCAATATTTCTATTCTAACCACAACGTTGTGTTTTAATTTGTCCCCATAATTAGATACCTGGGTAGAGTAGCTAAGGACAATGACATAGTAATAGTGAGAGGTTTCTTTGAGCCTACATTAACGTTTGGCACAGCATATGAGCACACAAATAACCTGACATGCTTGCTTACACCATTAGAAAAGAGCTTAAATAGATCAGACAGATGACAGGAGAAAGGCATTAAAGGAGAAGTTAGAAAAGGGCTTAGAGAAAAGGACTTTTAGAAATGATTATGTTTTAGTGAAATTAAAACACAAGGGAAATTAGCTTTAGATGCCCAACAGGTAGGAAAGCTTTGTGTATATAGAGGTAAATCTACCACTGACACCTTATTCATGAAAACAAGTGAATGTAGACATGTGTTTCTGTTTCAGTGTAAATGGACATTTATGTTGAATGGACAGGATCCAGCGATTCCTGGTATATGTTATATTTGTGGACCTAAAGCTTATTACCATCTTCCAAGAGGATGGTATGGCACATGTTATTTGGAGATAGTTTTCCCAAAGATATTCCAACTTGACGACTTAAAAAGATTTCCAAAAATAACAGAATTACATCACACCCGAGAAAAGAGGGTCTCCTTGTGGTATAGTGGGAGATATAGTTGGAGCAATAATTCCTTCAGTAGGAGTTGTCTACTATTGTAGATAACACGCTGACAAATTTTTCAGGAGCCATGATTCTAAGAGGTACAGAATTAGCTGTGGAATGATCTATGACTCTTCAGAACTGCCTTGCTTGAGACATTCTTTTAGTAAAAGATAGTAGAGTTTGTATAATCCTTAATTTGAAGCATTGCTGCTTGCATATTCCTGCCCCCGTGCAGTACCCTGTTGCGCAGGTCACTGCCGCACCCGCCGCACTGAGGCATTGACAACGGCTCTATGTGGGGGCGCCGGAAATGTCCCAGCCCTGCATTCTGCTGGGCAGGCGGGTGGAAACACTGTTTCCACCCGCCTGCCTAGCAGAATGTTTGTAATTCGGCCGGCGGGGTCTCAAGGGGGCTGACAGTCTATGAAAAGACCACCAGCATGAACATGGCGGAGTTTCCCGCCGTGTTCATAATGAACCCCTAAGTTACGTGACATAAGCATTGTTAATAAAGGGAAATAAACCTTCTAACTTTTACATAGGGGTGTGGTTATTCGTGGCCGAAAGGTCATGATGTGTGCAAATTACTGACTCTTATTGACTATTGATGTCATTGATTGTTATTGCTATTGAATTGTATTGGTACAGGGTTACATGGTGGGAACTACTCGAAGCGCAGTCAAAAGGTCCATCAGCCTATACGCGTCACCTTGTAGGCAGGGGAAGACACTACAACTGGCGACAAGATAGAGGATAAGTAACCGAAGATCAACAGTGCTGTCCCAGAGAGTTTGCTGTTGTCCAACCAAACTGCTTGTGTGTGCCACGTGTGCCTCCGTCAAAGTGTAGATTGACATTTGGCCTTTGTGGAGTCAAAGCGCAACTCCAGCCCGTGTGAAGCGTTTGAAGACAAAAAAAGCTTCACTGAGAAGTCTACAGATTGTGGGCTGGTAAAGCAGTAAAGAGAGGTACACAAGCTAAAGCAATTCATTATACAGGGTGATAATGCCAAAGACACGATACAACCAGGTTTTGAAAGAGCAGCGAGTAGCCACAGCAAATTGCAAGATAACACTGCGATTAGAAGCGCTGTGAGGCAGTGATCAACCATGTGTCAGACAGTACTAAGAGACGCCTGAAAGCGAAGCGATCAATATACAAGAAACAATCATCTGCTTACCAGAAACAATTAAAGAGTCATCATACCACAGCATTGGGTGAGTTGGCCCAAGAAGCAATGCACAGGGTTTAGCTTTCGAAGCAGTCCAGACCTGAAGCGTCCCACCACCAAAGCTACCAGGTGGCGGCTCAGAACAACTCCAGAAGTCTTCAGAGAAGAGAAGAGCTTCAATGGAGACCAAGAAAGAGGTCACAGTTCCACAGACTGTCCAAGATGACCCAGAGACCAGCACAACATAGAGCCTTAGAGATGGCATGAATGAAGCCGGTTCTAGCGGGTATCAGAAAGTATCTGGAAGAACTCCTTCTCAGTGTCAGCCAATCCTGTAAATAGTTATAATGCTGTTGCCTTTCTGAAACCACCACTACTATTTAATATTGCCAAAAAGCAGAATATTGGTGACAGATGGACTGCTTGGATAGAGAAATTTGATGATTTTATTGATACGCTAGAAGAAACAGATGACAAGAATATTATCAAATACCTTAAGAATCTTGCTGATGAAGGTGTAAAAGAAGTCATAAAAAGAAAGTTGTGAGCTGATGAAGTTACATACTGCCAAAATCAAATTTTCCAGTTCAATCCATTTTTTTTGTTAAATCTTTTTATTGCTTCTATCCTTTAACATAGCACCAGTGTATACCGTACAGATTTGGTAGGCATTGGTATTTGTCAGTCATAGGTAGCAATCTTACAATTTATACGTTCGAACTTCATGAGGGGGAGACAGTGAAATGCAGTCAGTGCACTAAAGTGATAGTGGCGAGATTGATATACACAGTTGTTCTAGGGTGGCAAAGAACGAAGAATGCACTGGAAAACAATATAATGCATGAGGTGATTACGTAAGGTCCGTGAGCTACTTGCAACAGATCTAGGTTCAGCCTAGTTCTGGCATAAACGAGTTCCTTCATATAGGAAATTATTGATGTATTTGCAGGCGCAACAACGGTGAAAGAAAAGAATTACATAATATAAAAGGAACTGGTAATAAAACTTAGAGCCCGTACACAGCCCCCAGCTCCCAATATCCAGGGGACTCACAGTGTGGCAGCATCTCCATAACGTCACTCGTATTTGCAGCAACACAGAAACATTGGATTAGTAAAATTCAAACGGAGGCAGCAGGGGCCCCGGAGGGAAAACATATGAGTAAATGACCAGGAGATAGATACAGCATATAGCTTTACGAAGCGGGTACCAGCTCGGAGTCGGGTGGCACTGTGTCATCAGCATCTGCGTTTTGTTCCTCGCCTTGCAACTGAGCCAACATCTCATCAAAGCTAGTGGACAGGGGATACTTACGCATGCCCATAGCATCCTCACGTCACAATGTCACCCCCTCGGCCTCGGCCTCTGCCCATACCATAAAGGAGTGCCTCCAAGCCAGTACCAATGGGGATTCGGTGGCCTTACACCTTTTAGTAATGAGGCGCTTGGCTGTCAGAAGACCCAAATCCAGGAATCTCGTGGATGCTTTATGCTTTTTGGCCCTCTGGAAAAGGCCTAGGAGAAGTCACAATCTTTTTGCAATGGGTGTGACGTATATTTGGATAGGGATGAAGTAACTCCGTGCCAATAAATGTTTAAGGAGGGACAAGACCAGAACATATGAAGGAAGTCAGCCCCAATTAAAGTGCAACGAGGGCAAGCGGAATCCACACGGTTAAAATATCTGCTAATGCGGGCTGGCGTGAGGTAAGCTCTGTGTGATATATAAAATTAAATAAGGTGGCATCTGGCATTACGGGGGACATTAGTATGACTGCTTAGTGCCTCCGACCAAGCGGCATCAGTGAAAGGTCTCGTTACATCACCCTCCCAAGTGGCTGGTAAAGTAGTATGTGCATTCTCTGTAAGCGCTTTAAGCGCATCAGTGAACCATTGAATCAGGTGTACCTTGTCCCATAACTTGCAAGTATTGCACCAGTAGGTGTGTGGGAGGCTCGGAGGCCATATCTCCCCATCCGCGCGATAGCGCCCGCAGTAGCGAATTGTACAAAAGAAACTGCCCTGTTGGCAGCCCCGTCTCTGTCGAGAGCTCAGTGAACTGAATCAGAATATCCCCACTGTAGAGATCACCCAGAGTGTGCAGATCAGATGCATGCCAAGGACCCAGTTCAGCTGCAGTTGTGAGATGTGCGCTGCGCTGTACACCCAGTAAGGCTAGTGCTGGAGCGTAGAGAAGTGTCGCTTGTGGACACAGGGACCTACTGTAACAGCGGTGAGCCACCTTAAGCAGTAGCTCCGCAGGGGGCCGCGGCTTAGTAAGGAGGTGAAAGAGATGCAGTATCCGAGTTAGTGTCCAGGGCGAGGAATTGGTTGCAGTATCAGTCAGTTGGAGACCCGTCAGCCAACGCGCCACCCATTGAAGCTGGGAGGCCAGGTAATAATGCTCTATGTTTGGAACCGAGAGGCCACCCTGGGACGGGGTAAATAGAGCATTTTCAACGCCACTCCACAGCGGCCCTGATTTCAAATGAATTCCCGCATTCTAGGCTCCAATTCACGGAAGAAGCCAACTGGAGCATAATGAGGTAAATTAGAGAAGTAGTATAGGAGGCGAGGGAGGACCACCATTTTCAAGAGGGCGATCCTACCGGCCACCGAGAGTGGCAAGGTCTGCCAGAAGGTCATCTGTGACCGGATGGAGGACACTGCTCTGTGGAGATTGCCATCGTGGAGATCCCTCTCCGTATGAAATATCTGTACGCCCAGGTAACAGAGCATCCTGGATTGCCAGGGGGCATCCGTTCCAGAAATTTGCAGCCTCGGGTCCGGTCGCTCCAGATCAAAAGGGAAAAGGCATGATTCCACCCAATTAACACGCAGGCCGGAGAGTGTGGCAAGCAGGGTGACTGCAATATCAGGAGGGACATTGCCAATATCTTGGAGATACAAAAGGAGATAATCTGCATATAGAGAAATAATATGTAGGCCATCACCCAGCGGGATACCCCAGGTTCGCCCGGTCCCGCGGAACTCCACAGCCAGGGGCTGCATCGCCAAAGAAAACAGCAATGGAGAAAGGGGGCAGCCCTGTCTAGTGCCTCTTCCCACCTCAATTGGGTCAGATATGAGTGTGCCAACCTTAACCCTAGAGCGAGGCTGAGTATACAACAGCTGGATCATGCGTAGGAAATGTGGGCCGACCCAAAAGCGGTGCAGCGATTCAAACAAGTAAGACCATTCCAAGGAATCAAAACCCTTCTCCAGGTCGAGCACCAGACATCCAACGCGAGGATAGTTCCACTTTGAATAATGCATGACTCTGAATAAGCGCCGGATATTGTGCGAGGTGTCCCGTGCCGGCACAAAGCCTTTTTGGTCTAAGTGTACCAATTGTGGGACCAAAGGCGCCAAACGGATCGCCAGGATCTTGGCTAGAATTTTGTAGTCAGTATTGAGCATCGCTAACGGCCTGGAGGAGCCCAGCTCAGATAGGTCTTTGCCCGGTTTAGGGAGCGACACCAGCAGCGCCTCACGCTGCAAAGCCGGCAAGACCGTCTCCTGCAGTGCCTGCTCATACAGACAGAGAAGACGGGGCGCAAGCATTACAGAGAAAGACTTGTAAAACTGGGACGGATGGCCATCCAGGCCAGGTGTTTTGCCTGCTGATAGGGCTCGTATACCCTCACACACCTCATCCAATGTCAGGGGTGTCTCAGTTCTGCACATTGGTCATATGGCACACGGGGTAAGGTAAGTGCGGAAAAAAAGTGGGTCCCCACGTCTAGGTCCGTTGACACCGTGGAACGGTAAAGCGACTGGTAGCACCCAGTAAATGCAGAGTGAATCTCCCGAGGAGTGTGGAGCATGTTCCCAGCTGCCGAACGGATTGCCATAATAGGGCTTCGATTTTGGTCTTGGCGAATAAGCCAGGCCAACAATTTGCCCGAGTGATCTGCCATAGCATGTGTGCGAGCCGAGTGAGCTGCGTAATTTAAACAGCGCAATCTCTCTAATAAGGAGATGTGCTCAGCTCTGACCTTTGCAAGTTGTTGTGAGTCCAGTGCAGTATGGGATTGTCTACATTCGTACCCCATCAGGGACCTCTCCACTCTGGTCAAGTCGCCCTCAAGAGACCTCCGCAAATTCCATTGTGTGCCCATACAATGACCTCTGATAAAGACTTTAAATGCCTCCCATTCAACCAGCTTAGAGGATGCTGTGCCCATATTGTGATCAAAGTATTCGGGGATTGCCTTGGCCAACGAGGCCCTAAAAGGCGCCTCCTCCAGGAGCTCCGGACGGAGTCGCCAAGCAGGGACGGTGGACCAGAGTGTGTCACACCCCAGTTGCAGTAGCTGTGGATTGTGATCCGAGTGAGTGCGGCCCAGGTAGTCAGACCACTGTATTCCAGAATATAAGTTAGTAGTTCACACCATCCTGTCAAGGAGGACATGCAAGCGGTGTGGAGCAGAGTAGAACGAGTATACCCTAGTGGTGGGATGGCGTTGATGCCATACATCCACCATCTGCCAGTGTTAAAGCCAGCGACACGGCGCCAGTGCAGCTGTAACTGTAGGAGCAGTGGACAGTGGCGGGAAGGAGCGGTCCAATGAGGGGTCCAGGACACAATTAAAGTCGCCTCCTAATAACCCTGGGAGGTCGCTCCAGCGAGACATAAGATTGGAAAGCGTGTGTAAGAAAGAAGCTTGATCTGTATTTGGAGCATATATAGATCCCAGCATCACGGCTCGGCCAGCAAGGCGCCCGCGCATCAGCACGTCATGCCCTTGCTCATCCACAATATGATCTTCAGCTACAAATGGGGTGCCGGCCGAATCCAAATAAGTGCCCCCCTGGAATAAGAGGAGAAACCTGTTGCATAAAGCTGTCCACGCCAGCGCCGCTGTAGTCTAGCCACTTCGGGTTGCGCCAGATGAGTCTCCTGCAGGAATGCTATGTGTATTGAATGGATTTTAAGATAAGAATATATGGAATATTTGTGTGCTGACGTATGTATGTCTCACACATTCCATGTAAGGAGATTGAAGGGATTCATGGTGGATCAGTGAGTGTACAGAGGAACGATGGCCCAACTCCAGGGACAGGGAACTTCAACTGACCAGTGGCGGGGCCCCAAGGAGAAAGCAGGCAGGGCGAGCATAGGCTCCATAAAGAACATAACAAAAACAGTTGAGGACCAACAAAAGGCCCATTAGTAATGTAAGTGAATACCATTAGAGCAGAGGGACAAGTATCTGCCCAAACTAAGTAGTATACCTATGCAGCGCAAACAGTTCTAGAGAAAAAATACCCCTCTATTGGGGATGTGGGGTAGGCAAGGTGTTGGAGATGTAGTAATTGCCAGGGCGGAACCCCTAATCCAGCATGAAAGCTAGGAGGCAGCAACAGTAGAGCGCAGCGTGTAAGGTAGAGGACACATGGAGGCGCGACACCCAGTGACCCACGGGCTGCCAGTCATAATCAGCAGGGTCAGCAGCACAGAGCACACAGACAGCCCCATGCAAAGACAAAAGTATGCTGCATTTCAGCTACAGTTATTTGGCTAGCGCCACTGACTGTGAACTTTGATACAAGTTGTTATACAGTAAAATGCAAAATTATTGGGTAAAGTCAGATTAGTTCATCAGCTGTCTGAGGTGTCACTGCTGGGCGGTGGGATGACCCAGGTTCAGAGGATGTCTCGCCGGAGGAGCCCTCATCTCCAATAGAGTTAGTGGGGTCCACTTCACCATCCGAAGCTACTGATAGGACACTAATGGCTGCCGAGGTTTGCAATGCAAATCGGCGTTCCTGCATAATTTGTTCCAGGTCGGGAGCGTGCCGCACCTCTCCCAAGGCAGCTACACGTCTTTTGGGATTCCGACGTTTACGGGGCTGGAGGTCCCAGTTCGCCATGTCGGTTATAACAGGGTCTTGCCAATTGACCAGGCGCGAAGATGCCAGCCAGTCTATGTCGCATCCGGCGTGCTGAAGAAGTGTGTTCTATCATCTGCCACTACACGCAATCTGAAGGGAATATGACAGATTGAGGAAGCAGAGCTTGTGCTTGACTGTCAGGAAGGATGCACGCTCTCTTTGTACGGCAATGGTGTAATCCGGGAATATCATAACCGGGGCATTGTGCACACAGATTGCAGGTAATATTCTCACCGCCTGTAGTATAATGTCCCTGTCTGCATAGTGTAAAAGCGGGAGAAGGAATTGACATGGTCCAGCACCCGGCGGGCAGCTCTAGTAGGGACTCTCTAGGCTCGTTCAACTGAGAAAAAGGGCATCAATGAGCCCTCCGGCATCAGCCCCTGGAGCCAGGACTCAGAGAAAGCAACCGCATCCAGGTTTTCCGCACCTTCCAGTAGACCTACTATTCAGAGGTTGTTCTGTCTAGTACGACCCTCCGCATCTTCTACTCGGCGCTCCAGCCTCCCTATTCGGTCCAATGCATTTTGTAGTGAAACTGCCAGTTGGTCCATCTTACGCGTTAGGTCTTAGAGCTGATCCTCTAGTGTGCAGGTTCTATCCGCTAGCTTGCGATGGTCTGCATGTAGGAGGGTGAGATCAATGGCCACCTTGTCAATTTTGTCCTCCAACGTGGTTTGGGCTTCCAGCACCGCATCCAGTTTAGTGCCGTCTAGGGACAGAGTCTCTGATCGTGGCGTCTGTGGTCTGGCTCGGGTTCCAGAGCGGAGGTGACCCGCTCCCGCCATGTTATTGCCCAGGAGGGGGCTCTGTGTTATGGCACACGTCACAGGCGTGGGAGTCCGTGTATTACCGTCCATGCAGGAGGCCCGCTTGCATGCGTAATGTTACAGACTAGGCACAGCAGCATGAGCAACCTCTCTCCCCACTGTGCCCAGTTGCACAGGATTCACAGCAGTTCACCACCACTACAGATCAGCTGCAAGAATGACTGGCAATTCCAGCCAGTTAGTTAAAAATATGCAGGGTGTGGAAGCCAGTCAGACCGGGCAGCGCTCATGCACTCCAGCCCACAACTCTGGGTCCCACAGCAGGTAGTGACCCGGCCGCTTCCCTTCTCCATCGACGCAGGGTGGTAAGATGGGCTTCTGCAGGCCCGCACTGTCAAATGGGCTCAAGGAGCTCCTCACATGTCACCCTCCATTTCGCTGCAGACGCATGGACCGTGCCTCAGCGTGCGAGGCGGCTGAGTCCAACATGCCCCACATGCCCAGCTGCCGTCTGAATTTCTGCCGCCAAATGGACCGCAGCTTACCTCCAGCTACGTCAGGCAGTCCCGGTTCCACTGCATTTAGCCCAGCCCAGTAGGCAGTGTTGCATTGGGTGCCTCACGCGACCCCTCCGACCCACGGCTTCCTCCATGCCCAAGGGAGGTGCCACACAGGACCAGGCTCCTCAGGGCCAGCCACGCGACGTCTTCGGAGCAGGCCGCACCTCACGTCTCCCTGTGCTGGCCGGTCACCCAACCAACAACCCAGATAGGTCCACAGTACTCACGAACGACCCCTGCCCCGTTCCAGGGGTATCCCACGTTCAGGTGAGCGCTGCTGTAGACTCAGATCGGCTCCCCAGATCCGATTCAATTTCAGATAAATGGGGTGTCCCCGCAGAGCGCTTTCAGCTTGCGCCCGCCATCTTAGCTGGCAAGCCAGGCCCCCCCTAGTTCAATCCAGTGCTGAATGTAGATTACAAAAGGTACATTTTCAGTCAAGAATGACAGAGTTGGTGAAACCATAGACACATTTTTTGAGAGAATGGATACACTCATCAAACACTGTAGGTTCATTGAATTTAATGATGAGGAAGCAATACGTCTCAGAGTTATTGATGGATGACTGTTAGATTCAATCAGACAATGAATGCTGAGAGTAACTCTGAGTCTGGAACAAGTTCTCATGGCCACCAGAGCTGAAGAGAGTGCCGATCAACAAGCTGCTGACATGGAGGCCAGGGGTGCCCAAAGTGGGTCAGTCATGAACATGAAAAGCAGGCAGAAGCACAAGGCTGAAAGACACAAAGTGATGTCTCCACAGAAAAATAATTTGTATTTTAGATGTTGATTGTCATTTCCACACGAAGGTAAATGTAACACCATTGGACAGATATGCAAAGGCTGTGGGAAGGAGGACCATTTTGTAACAGTTTGCAAGGCAAAGGAAAAAGCAAGTGTGTCATGGCGAGATGACAAAATGGCTGCCCGAACGTTCCAGAGGCGATGATCGATGCACGCCCACATGGCCAAGCGACAACACCAACTGAGACAAATTGACACTAAACAAAGTTGATTGTCATCCATATCATCAAAATGTTCTTCAGTATCAATATCAAATGAAAGTGAAGAAGATGATTGTGTAATGTCGATAATTACCTCAGAAAAATGTTTGCATGTTAGACTGGCCGCAGGTGAAGAAAAATACCAGTCAAAGAAAAGTCGACATGAAAAAGCATCAGTCATTCAAATATTTTCTGAAGATTACACTGAAAGTAAACAGTTGTTCAATAACTTTCACTATCAACAGTGGTATGTCGATAAACATTATGCCTGAGGAGAAATATAATGAACTATCTCCATTGCCACGACTGACACCATTAAAAACAAAAGTATGTCCATGGGCTGCAGTGACACCATTAAAAAGTAACGGTTAATTTGTAATAACAATGAAACACAAGAAATCAAAAGTACAAGCACCCATTCACATGCTTCAAGGCACAGCGTCATGTGCCTGTTTACTCAGTTTCAGTGTGGCTGCTGATATGGGACTGATCTCAGTGAACTTTAACATGAATGCTCATCACAAAATAGTGAGGTAAGGCAGTTTCATTTCTTGTTTCATGGGTAAGGAAAACTTAAGATTATGACAGTATAAACACACATAAATGGGGACGTCCATCCTCTTGTTCTAATACAGCGACAAATCGCATGTAATTTACTAGAAGCTGTTGAAAATGAACTTGAATCATTACTTAAACATATCATTGAGCGTTTTACTGGTCTAGCACCATGGGTTTCTCCTATAGCAGTAATACCCAAAAAGGACAGTAAAGGAGATGTACGCATCTGTGTAGCTATACGTAAAGTGAACAAGGCAATTGAAAGAGCATGACATCCAGGTCCGCACTTTGATCACATAATTACCCAAATGAATGGCGTGAAGGTCTTCTCTCACCTTGATTTGAATAAAGGATATCATCAGATGGAACTCAACGAGAGTTGCAGGGTCATTACAACCGTTTCTGCACAAATTGGTCTGTTCCGATATAAAAGACTATGTTTCAGTGTGTCATCAGCTGCAGACATTTTTCAAGCTGTCATTTGATGTATCATACAGCCTGTCATGAATGTTTTCAACTATAGTGATGACATTGGTTTTTAGAGCTACACAGAGCTAGCACGATAAGGCTCTTCACTGTTTCGTTTACTAGCTGATGCAGGTTTAACTTTGAATGCTGAGAAGTGTGAGTTCCATAAGACAAAACTAAAATCATTTGCCCATATCTTTTCTGATGGGGGCATGCCATGTGATCCAGCTAAAGTGTAAGCATTGTCAACTACCAGGTCCCCACAAGATGATTCTGTGGTATGCTCATTTCTTGGCATGGCCAGCTATTGTTCTACATGCATACAAGACTTTGCCACGGTAAGTGCTCTGTTGAGAGAATTGATAAAAACAACATTTCATTTCATCGATCACATGAATGCAAGCAGAGCTTCCAGAAAATCAAACAAGCTATTGACAATGTTACTGAAATGACATACTTTGATCCAAAGTTTCATTCTGGGGTTAGAAGCCGTCAGCATAGCACAGCAGACACCCAATTGCTCGATGACATAGTGTGCCATTTGCAAGTAGAAATTTGTTCCAAACTGAATGTGCTAATTCCCAACCTGAGAAAGAACGTTTGGCAGTAGCGTGGGCTTGTGAACATTTCCACATTTTATTTAAAGGAAAGCCTTTCACGCTTGTGACGGATCATCAAGCATTGTTGACCGTCTTTGACAACCCAATGGCCAAGAAGCCTCCTCACATTGAATAATGGGGTATACGGTTACAAGAGTACAATTACACAATTGTGCACCATCCAGGGAAAGATCAAAACCCTGCTGACTACTTCTCACGAGTACCTCTACAATGCTCTGCTACCTCTTCCAAGACTGCTGATGCCTACATAAATCTCATAGTAAAATCAAGCACACCAGCTGCCATTTTGTTGGAAGAAATTGTCACTGCCATGAGTCAAGATAGTGACATGTTAAAACCAAAAGACATTATTACACATCCGTCTTGCAACCAGCACACTCAACCTCTTATCAGTGACCGTGAATAGCAGAAGTTTAAAATGTCAAAGATGAACTATCGATCCCTCAAGAAGTGTCAGCGAGAACGGATCCTCAGGGTTTGCGCCTGTTCCCAATATGTCCACCTCTTGGCAGCTCCAAACTCTACTAGCCCTTATAGCACAGAGTTAAAGAATGGCCAAGCAGGGGATGGGGTTTAGGTTGGGAACAGCGGGGAAGGAGACATGTGGAAACAAGAGTTAAGAACACAATAGAAAAGTTATTCACATTAATCTTCATGAACTTTGTTATAAATATCTATACTCTGATAGCATGAGAGATCAAGAGCTTTTCAATAACATGACTTTTTAGTTCTGGATACCTGGAAGTAAAAGGAGGATTACGCAGACTTTCATATAAGCGTTTCCAGAATAACATCTTATGCAGTGAACATGGAACTCTCTCAAGTTAGTTCTTAGAATAGCAACTACGTCATAACAAGAATCAATTAACAAATTAATTCCCAAAACATGAACTGCGAAAGACTCATGAATGAAACGGTAGAGTCACACTCTGTTTTGATTTGAGTTTTAGAATTCAATTGCCCAGAAATTACTGAGCATCTTATTGCTAAACTGTACATCAAGATTCCAATACCTGAAATGATCACGCAACTCTGCCGATCTGAACTGCAAGGGTTAATTGTCAAGAATGAATTGCGCACACTGCTGCCGATTCAACCATCAAGATTCAAATGCCAGGAAATGATTGCGCACTCTGCTGATCTGAACTGCAAGGGATAATTGCCAAGAATGAATCGCGCACACTGTTGCCGATTCAACCATCAAGATTCAAATGCCAGGAAATGATCGCGCACTCTGCCGATCTGAACTGTAAGGGTTAATTGCCAATAATGAATTGTGCACACTGTTGCCGATTCAACCGTCAAGATTCAAGTGCCAGGAAATGATCACGCACTCTGCCGATCTGAACTGCAAGGGTTAATTGGCAAGAATGATTCGAAACACTGTTGCTGATTCAACCATCAAGATTCAAATGCCAGGAAATGATCCCGCACTCTGA
Organism: Pleurodeles waltl; assembly: GCF_031143425.1. Taxonomy (NCBI): domain Eukaryota; kingdom Metazoa; phylum Chordata; class Amphibia; order Caudata; family Salamandridae; genus Pleurodeles; species Pleurodeles waltl. The sequence continues at coordinate 786,455,482 of NC_090436.1, forward strand.
CGATCTGAACTGCAAGGGTTAATTGCCAAGAATGAATTGCGCACACTGTTGCCGATTCAACCATCAAGATTTAAATGCCAGGAAATGATGCACTCTGCCGATCTGAACTGCAAGGGTTAATTGCCAAGAATGAATCGCACACACTGTTGCTGATTCAGCCGTCAAGATTCAAGTGCCAGGAAATGATCACGCACTCTGCCGATCTGAACTGCAAGGGTTAATTGGCAAGAATGATTCGAAACACTGTTGCTGATTCAACCATCAAGATTCAAATGCCAGGAAATGATCCCGCACTCTGACGATCTGAACTGCAAGGGTTAATTGACAAGAATGAATTGCGCACACTGTTTCCGATTCAACCATCAAGATTCAAATGCCAGGAAATGATCACACACTGTGCCGATCTGAACTGCAAGCGCCAATTGCCAAGGAAACAATCACACACGCGATTTCATCAGAAGACCATAACTTGAAAATCTCTGGAAACGGCGTCGGGGGCCTACTCCGACCTCTATCTTACCGCCCTGCTTGAGGATCACCAAGGTAATGAGGACAGGGCCTGGAAATGTCCAAGTAGGCCTCCGGAACAGGAGCCCTGGAAAATGCTGCTGCTCTGCACTAGGACCTCTGAATAGTGAGCACATGGAGCTGGGCTGGGTTCCTTAAATAGACCCAAGCCCCGCCCACCTGCCACACCCGGCCACACCCAGCCAGGCTGCAGGAAAGACTTGAAAATGAACAATACATTGCAAACAGTATTAAAGACTACCTGCAATGCAAAAAGTTAATATGCAATATCAGCACACAATGCATGAATTATTACATTACATAAGGTTTGTCTCTTTGCATTATGTTGCCCATAGAGTGCGCACTGTCCTGGTGTTGACAAGAAGTCATTATCCTGAGAGATTTGAAAATTGCGACAGATAACTGAAGTGGCCCATGAAGGACATTGTGGAATTATTGCCACAAAACAAGCTCTCCAAGACCGAGTCAGGTTTCCTCATCTCGATGAAAGAGTTGAAAGAGAGTTAAAGGTCTCTCACCCACGCAACTGCCTTTCATTCAAAACCACTCAACACCCCTTAAACATGTCAGATTTGCCAAAGCATGCATGGGAAAGAATTGCTGTTGGCTTCCTCAGTCCTCTCAACAATGGACATCACCTCATGATAATTGCTGAATGTCCCCGTTTTCCATTGATAGAAGATCGTTCATCTATCACTCAAGATAGTCGTCAAGAGATTTGGTGTTCCTTCTATCTTAAAATCTGACAGCGGCCCACCTTTCAACAGACGGGAATGCAGAGACTTTCTCAGGCATTTTGATGTGATGCATTAAAAGAGCACACTTCTTTGGCCATAAGCCAACAGCTTTGTCTAACGTTTCATGAGTACTCATAAGAAAGCTGTTCAGCGTGCTGTATTGGAAAAGCTTGATCTTAAAACTGTCTTGAAATCTAGTCTTTAAGCTTATCATTTGATCCCTCACTTGACCACAGGTGAAAGCCCTGCAACCTTGATGTTCGGGAAAGCCATGACGACCAAGTTACCTCAATGGAGCAACAAGAGATCAAGTACTGAGTCTAAATGACTTGGACCATAAAAGAGAAATGAAGGCTTAAGCACACAAGCACCGACATAGAAAATACATTACTTTCACCAGAGGAGATTGAGTGCTTGTTCATGAGTCTCAAAAAACAAAATCTAATGCTGTCTTAGATGCTGAACCATTTCATGTTGTGACCAGCAAAGGACACATGGTGACCCCCGAACGTCCTGAGAAGCTCACTAAGAGAGATTCCTCGCTTTTCTGACATGTGATTCATCACTTGTCAGGAACAGATGTCAATGTAGGGACTGGATCTGGACAGACAAGTGAAAACTCCCTGACTGCTGTTGTTCCTACATCTCCAACCCAGATCATGGACACTTGTACTGCCTGTCCCCAGTTTCCGAAGACACAATCAGGGCGTGTGATTAGAGCACCACAAAGACTCATTGAAGAGCTATAATGTGTATGTAGTTGTAAAAAAATGTATTTTTTTATTTAACAGAAGGGGAGATGTAGTGCCATGTGAGTTAGCAATGACTGAACCCTTTTGGCTCCTGATGGACTCTGCAGAACTGTGACATAAGTGTTAGAGTGTAGTGAAGTGAATGCAGGTTTAGAATGTTGAGTTCAAGGTTACATGCAGATGAATAAATACATGTAATGCATAGCTCCATGTGTGGCGAGTTCCCAGGCTGGGGAAGATGCTACAACTGTGAGTCCTTTTCTCAAGGTTCTAGAATAGTCAGTGATTTAGTGGTTCATACAGTCATTTACTGCGAGTGTCTCAGAGCAGAGGGCACTATTGCACTCCAAGTGGATATTCAAGGCTTTTATTTATACACTTGACTGTCATGCATTTACACAATTGAACAATTAAGGCTCCTTATAGGAGATGTATGCAAAACTAAAGAAGCCATTACCAAAAAAACAAAACGTGTTTGCCCACAAACTACTAAGGGATCTCTGAAGGGAAGAATCCAAGGAAAAAGTAACTGGAATGACCTTAATTGTGATTCATTGACTCACTGTCTTATGTTACATGTAAAATACCCTCGCAGGAGTTACTTTTCATAAAATACACAATGCTCCACATACCGCACATTACATTTTATAACAAGCCTCAGTAACATTCTTGAGATACATACACTTATTATGAAAGGCTCCATGAGGCCTTTCTAAACATAGACAAAAAGTCAAAAGCTTTAAAGTGGCAAAACAGAAAACAAATGGTGCTTTGGCTGTGCCTCAGACTTAGGTGTTCTTTACCAAATCTGGCTCTAGTAATATAGAGATATCTTAGCTACAGACAAGTCTGTCTTCTTGTCCATCCAACCTCTCACACAAACAATGTTCAGTAGTAAGGAAGTTCATAACTCGACCAACAACTCATTTATCTTCGAGCCCTCTTTCTGCTAGAGATTCTAACTAAATGCAGATTCATCACCCTTTGAATATTTTCCAGGTGGCAGACTGGACCGGTAAACTTTTGAGCAGGATCTTGTGCACTGGTAGGTGGGGTTGTGTGGCTCTACACTGACTCAGTTCTGCTTTGGAAATGGTCTGTGGGGCCTATATTGGCCCCATTCCTGATTGCTGATATCAGTTGCTTTTGTGGTTGTCCACACCTTCAGGCATAGAGCCACAACAGCAAAGTGGCTTTCACCAGTGTGCAGATTTCTAGACTTGGAATTTTATTATTGGATAGAGCCCAATTCACAGAACGGGGAGGATGGGAGAGTGGGCCAGAAACCTGCAGGTAGACGGATTCTCTACCAGAAAGAGTCTTACTGAAGGTAAGTAACATTTTTTAGAAAGAGACTAACCCTACATTTCTCACCTTTTGAATATATACTAGAGCAGTACCTATTAGGAGGTGGGTCTGTGAACTGACCCAAACCAAAAAGTCCTGTAGGACAGAGTGGGCCAAATGTTCCTCTCAATGAACCTGGGTTTCTACAAAGTAGAGCTTTCTGAAAGTATGGAGTAACACCCACAAAGCTGTCTGGCAGATATCCAGGACAAGAACAAACTCTGTGAGCCAAAACAGTGGTAGCAGCTTTGGTCCTGGTTGAATGAGCTTACAGTCCACATGAAGGCTGTTTTTGGGCAGTGCTTAGCAGACCTTGATGCTGAGCACCATCCAGTAGGAGATGGTCCATTTCTGCACAGTCATGCCTTTCTTTGCTCCAGCAAACCTCACAAAGAGCTGATTGTCCACGTGGTGTTCTCTTGTAGGCTTAGAGCTCTTTTGGGGTCCAATCAATGGAGGCTCTCCTCCTTAGAGTGGTGAGGGAGACCACAGAATGCCAGAGCTGCACAATGCCACTTACTGGTGCACAGTCGTTGACCGACATGGAACGGCATAACAACAGTAGGCAAGAAAGATGCTCATGTCCACAGAACCAGTTTGTCTAGGTTGAAGGTAGAAGGTGATCCTGAACCTCACTCACTTGCCCCACTGACATAATGGTGACCATCTTGTGGGTGAGAAGCCACAATGGACAGCTGTGGAGCAGCTCAAAGAGAGTTCTCATCAGATATGTGAGGACCAAGTTAAGGTCCTAATGTGACATGCGAAAAAGAAGGGGAAGGAATCAAGTCTTGTAGGCCTTTCAAAAAATGAATCACAATCAGTGATTTAAATAATGAGTACTGGTACAGCAACTGTAAAAGGGCTGAAAGAGCTGAAAGGTGCCTTTTAACTGTGCCCAAAGCAAAGCCTTGCCAGACAAGAGATAAAGCAATCAAAACTGAACATCAGATAACTTGGCATGGAGGGGTCCAATCTGACGTGTGCCTCACCAAAGCACAAATGTGTCCCAACGACAGGCGTGTACAGTCATCGCGAGATGCTTGGCTGCCAAGGTGATATCAACCACATCTCAAAGAAGTTCAAAGGTACTCAGCTATTGTGGCTCAATTGCCATCCATGAAGGTGGAGGAGCTCTGGATATCATGTTCTCCATGGCCAGTTTGGGCCACTATCATGACTTGGGCCCAGTCGATCCTGATCTTCTTTAGAATTCAGGGCAGAAGAGGTATTGTCAGTTAGTCATTTAGGAGTCTAGAGTTCCACTCTAGGGGAAAAGGTCTCCAAGTAGAGATGCCTTGCAAACTCCAACACAGAGAATTACTAACGTTGCACGTTCTTGGCGCTAGTTAACAGATCAAGCCAGGTTTCTCCCCAGTCACAGAAAAGACCTCATTCCACCTCTGAATGTAAATGCCACTCATGATCTGCTAGGTGTCGCCAGCTGAGCTAATTTGCCTTAGCATTCCTGCCAGATGGTTCACCATCAGGAAAATCCCTTGATCACATGTATAATCAGCAGAACTCTGTCCTAATTGACCTGGCATCTAGGATTGTGATGGAAGAAGTAATGATACAACCAGATTGCTGTGTTTTTGAATGCAACTTACCCTGTACGTGGATAAAATTTAAGAAGAATTTTAAAAAATCAGGAAAATCTCTTGATTTCCAGAAGGAAAACTCTTCCTGGCACAGGGCCTAGGACTCTACTCTGCCCTGCTTGTTGCAATACCACCTGGTGGTGGTGGAGTTGTCTGGATACACCTGCACTAGCCTCCGATTGATGAATGGAAGTAAGGCTTTCAACTCTAAGTGGATGGGTCAGAGCTCCAGGAATTGATATGGAGCCAAACTGCCACCACAGACCACTAATCTCTGATCTTCACGTCTCCCAGGTTGCCGATCCAAACCAGAAGTAACACATCAGTCACCACTGTAACTCATGGTGGGATAGTGAGATGGGTCTATAGCTGACCCTATCATGGTCCAGTACTGCAGCTCTTTTGCAGTCTCCTCTCAAATCTGGACTTGGTCAGAAAAGTCCATTTGATATTGGGCCCACTGAGACTTCAGATCCTACTGCAGACCCCTCCTATGCTACCTGGTGTGATCAGTCCCAGCGGCATCAGAGATGACCATTTGAAATCCAGGACAGCGACTAAAAGATTGGGATCATAGTCTGAATGTTCTGGACTCTCCTTTCCAGAGGAAAGACACAAAGCCAAACTGTCCAGAATGGCTCCGATGAAGGTGAGTGCCTAACCCCAAAGATGACAGGAGGTTTACCATCATCTGGAGGTGGTTGATGACTGTTTGGGACGATCTCATCTTCAACAGTCAGTCGTCCAGGTAGGGGAAGACTAAGGCCCCTGACCTCTAAAGATGTGCTCCCACCACCACCATCAATTTGGTGATCACCAAGGGGCACTGGTGAGACCATGGGGAGTTCAGTGAACTAAAAATGCTCCTGTCCCACCATGGACCTCAGGTAGCTCCGTTGTGCCTGCAGGATAAGTAAATGGAAATAGACATCCTGGAGGTCTAATGCCACCATGCAGTCTCCTAGCACTACCCAACGTCACCAGACAGGAGGGTCCAGACATCTCCACCCCACCCACAGAAGAGGCCCACAGTGATGACAGCAGCTCTGTCCAACTGGATCCAGATGACCAGCCCGGACCATCGTGGGCCTCGGGACAGTCAGTTCCCCACACCCAGTCACAGGCCACCACAGAGCTTCCACCCTCTGGTAACACCAGCACAGCACACACCCAGCGGGCCCATACCTCCGTACCCAGGACACGTCAATCAGCTGTGTGTCCACCACTACAGGGAACCCAGGATAACCCACCACCCCAACAACAACAGGGACCTGGGGGCAGTGGCAGTGGGCACACAGTCCAGGGGACGGAGGCCCAGGAACACCGGGGAACTGGGAGGGCTGCTGTGCGACAGGGGGCGGACAGGCCAAGGAACCCACTCTCCACGAGGCCCTCTCCTCCATCATGGGAGCATACCACCACTCCCAGGAGACAATGGCAACGCTCCTGGCCAAGTTTCAGGAGACCCAGCGCATGCACGAGGAACAGTATTTGGGCTTCAGGGAGGAACTCAGAACCATCAGCACCGCCCTGGGCACCATCGTAGGGGTGCTGAAGGAGATACTTAACACCAGGAGGGACACTGTGGCACTCCAAGGGGCCCCTGACACTAGCATGGACGAAGAACTGCCCACCACCTCCGCCGGCGCTGGTGGACAGGAGGCACCGCCACAGGACCACCACATCAGCACCCCACCCCCTGCAGAAGGAGAATCACCCCGCAAACAGTCCCTGAGATCCAGGAACAAGACAGAGCACGATGCCAAGACCCCCGCCAAGAAATGAGACCACCCTGATTGTCATCCTACTGTCCCACTTTGTAACCCTGTCGATATTGGAACTGCCCCAGCTCCACTTCCTATGCCCATATGGGCAATGCACCTGTGAGACTAATAGACTGGACTCTGCCATGTACATTCCTCCACCATCACCCCTCACCATTTTACAACCCCCCTCCAATATTGAGCACTGAAATAAACACCCTTGAAGCACAAAACAATCTGGAGTCAGTCTGTGATTTTGAAAATGTGTATTAGCAATGACAGTGACAAAATGCGTTCTCAAATGTAATGTCAACATACCTATGTCACACATCTCAAGTCCATGAGGAATCTAAGCAGATGACACACGTTGGAAACCACACCTGTGAAACCGTAATGGAAATGTACAACTCAGTTACCATATACTGGTTGAAATCGACAGACAGGATAGAGGTAGAAGTGTGAAAGTACTTGTAGTAGGCAGGAATGTGTTCTCACCTGTGTGTCACTGGAAATATTGCTGGATAACTGAGTACCTGTTGTCAATGTCTTCTTCCTCTGCTTCCTCCTCATCACTTTCCACAGGCTCCACAGCTGCCACAACACCGTCATCTGGACCATCCTCCTGCAGAAAAGGCACCTGTCGTCGCAAAGCCAAGTTGTGAAGCATACAGCAGGCCACGATGATCTGGCACACCTTCCTTGGTGAGTAGAATAGGGAACCACCTGTCATATGGAGGCACCTGAACCTGGCCTTCAGGAGGCGGAAGGTGCGTTCGATCACCCTCCTAGTCCGCCCATCCGCCTCATCGTAGCGTTCCTCTGCCCTGGTCCTGGGATTACTCACTGGGGTCAGTAGCCATGACAGGTTGGGGTAACCAGAGTCCCCTAATAGCCACACCCGGTGCCTCTGGAGTTGACCCATCACATAAGGGATGCCGCTATTCCGCAGGATGTAGGCGTCATGCACAGAGCCAGGGAACATGGCATTTACCTGGGAGATGTACTGGTCTGCCAAACATACCATCTGTACATTCATGGAATGATAACTCTTCCGGTTCCTGTACACCTGTTCACTCCTGTGGGGGGGATCAAAGCCACATGGGTCCCATCAATGGAATCTATGATGTTGGGGATATGTCCAAGGGCATAGAAGTCACCTTTAACTGTAGGCAAATCCTCCACCTGAGGGAAAACGATGTAGCTCCGCATGTGTTTCAGCAGGGCAGACAACACTCTGGACAACACGTTGGAAAACATGGGCTGGGACATCCCTGATGCCATGGCCACTGTTGTTTGAAATGACCCACTTGCAAGGAAATGGAACACTGATAGCACTTGCACTTGAGGGGGGATCCCTGTGGGATGGTGGATGGCTGACATCAGGTCTGGCTCCAACTGGGCACACAGTTCCTGGATTGTGGCACGGTCAATCCTGTAGGTGATGATCAAATGTCTTTCCTCCATTGTCGACAGGTCCACCAGCGGTCGCTACACCGGAGGATTCCGCCATCTACTCACATGTCCCAGCGGGCGGTGCCTAGGAAGGACAACAGCGACCACAGAGTCAAACAACTCAGAGGTATGTACCCACAGTCTACACAGAACACCATTCATACACAGAATCTGGCCTGTATTTGTGATGTGCGACAAGGCCTAGGTCTTTGTGACGCAGTAGGGAATCAGGCCATGTGGGCCACTGAAATGACGGCTGCCTGACCTCTAAAGTGGGACAATGGGATGTGAGGTAACTGCGCTGGCGTTCTACACCGTCGCGGTAGGCGGTCGAAGACTGCGGCGCAATGCTGCATTTGTTAACATTGGACCTTATGGGTCCCAGGAGCCAATGACGATGTACGCCGGCGGTGATGGTACGCACCGCTGCGGACGTGACCGCCATTTTCTATCACTTCAATCACTTGATACATGATTTTCAACAGGAGAGGACCTACACTACAAGTGTTGCTGTGACCTCGGTCTGGAAGAGACAATGGCTCGTGTGTCTGGGGAAAGGGCACCTGCCTTCACTGCAGAGGAGTTGGAGAAGCTCGTGGACGGGGTCCTCCCCCAGTATACGCTACTCTACGATCCTCCAGACCAACAGGTAAGTACACAGGGAGCACGTTGTATGGGCAATGCCTGTGTGGAGAGGGCTGGTTGTAAGAAGGAAGGGGGCACAGTTCTGCGTGCATGAAGGACTGTGAATGCATGTGCCACATGGCAAGGCTAGGGATGTGGGCCACTCACTTCGACGGTGCAGTTGTTAATGACTTCTCTTCTTCCCCTGTACATTTCATGTAGGTCAGCACCCACCAGAAGAAGGATATTTGGCGTGCCATCGCCAAGGACGTCCGGACCCTGTGGGTCCGCCACAGACGGAGCACCCACTGCCGTAAAAGATGGGAGAACATTCGCCGCTGGAGCAAGAAGACGGTGGAGGCTCAGCTGGGGATGGCCTCCCAACGTGGGAGGGGTGCCCGTCGAAGCATGACCCCCCTGATGTTCCGGATCCTGGCGGTGGCCTACCCTGAGTTGGATGGGCGCTTGAAGGCACCACAGCAGACACAAGGGGGTGAGTACAACATCATTCAGCGGACATTGCGCGCAGTGAAGGTGTCTGGGTGGGGGAGGAGGGCTGTGGGTTTCCCTAGGCCAGGGCGAGTTCCATAGGCTAGGCCCCTCCATAATGCAGGCCATGTGGCACCTCACCCCACCTCTGTAGAGTGCCAAGTACAGGTATACATGCCCCTGTGTCATCTATGTGTGCAGATGTCGACCATAGCCATGTAGGACATATCCCAGAATTGCATCTGTAGAGCCCAACAGTGCGGCGTAGTGCAGAGGGCTGCTGTGTCTGTATTGTCCACCAACGGTGGCGGTAAGCCATGCACTCAACCTGTCTTTCCTTTGTTATCCCCCCCCTTTTTGTGGTCTCCCTGTTCTTGTATGCATCAGCATCATCAGGCGGAGGTACAGTGGCACCGGAGCACGAGGGAGCTGCATCCCACATGGCCATGGAGGGCCACACCACGGACTCGGAATACACTAGTGGGACGGAGGGCGAGGGGAGCACCACGGCGGTCACAGGATCTACAACCAGCGACACGGACTCGTCCTCCGATGGGAGCTCCCTTCTGGTGGTGGCAAAATCTGTGCCCCCCACTTCTACAGGTACAGCCGCCACCCCCCCTACCAGCACCGCCCTCCCAGCAGCCCCTCAGCCTTAGCCCCGTGCCCGCTCACCCAGGAGGGTGGGCATCACCTTCGCCCCAGGCACCTCAGCCCCTGCACCTGTCATCTCTGCTGCCGTCAGTGAGGAGGCCATTGACCTCCTCAGGTCACTCACTGTTGAGCAGTCTACCATTTTAAATGCCATGCAGGGTGTAGAAAGGGAATTGCAACACACAAATGCATTCCTGGAGGGCATTCATTCTGGTCAGGCTGCCCTTCATCGAACCCTGCAAACTCTGGCCTCAGCACTGATGGCAGCCATTGTCCCTGTTTCTAGCCTCCCCCCTCCAACTTCCTCCACCCAGACCCAATCCCCTGTACCCCAGCCTATCCCAAGCACACCATCAGACCAGAATGCACACACGTCAACACACAAGGGAAGCTCAGGCAAATATAAGCACCACACATCCCACAGGCACTCACGCAAGCATCACACACATGCAGACACAGCAACATCCACTGCCTCCACTGTGTCCCCCTCCTCGTCGTCTCCCTCCTCCCTCCCAGTCTCGTCTACACTCTCACCTGCATGCACTACCACTACAGCCACTACGTCCCGCACCAGCACACCCACCACCACACCCCGCTCACGTGCAGTCACCATCCCCACTCCCATTTACACGTCCCCTGTGTCCTCTCCCAGTGTGTCTGTTATGCCCCCTCCCAAGATACACAAACGTAGGCACACACCCACCCAACAGCCATCCACCTCACGACAGCCTCCAGCGCATGCACCTTCCCCCAAAGTCACCAAACGTACACCTCCTACAACCACTACCTCTTCCTCCACTCCCAAACCCCCTCCAGCTACTTGTCCCAGTGTTCCAAAGAAACTTTTCCTGACCAAGCTTGACCTCTTTCCCACCCCCCCCCCCTCTCCAACTCATAGGTCCCGTACTAGCACCTCAGCCAAAAAATCTCCAGGACCAGTGGTGCCTGTTACAGGTATTTGGAGTGCACCGGGCACCAGGCCAGCCAGTGTGGCACGGAGCCACAGCACAACCAGTCCCCCCCTGTGAAGCACCAGAAGTTGGACAGTGCCCGGCGGTAGAGGGGGTAGACTCCAGCCAGCAAAGCCGCTCACAAAGGTCCCGGGGGGAGTGTCGACTCAGCTGTGACTCCTCCCAAGGTGGGGAAGGGGCAGAAGAAATCGCCAAAGTCTGGGAGGAGCAGCACGGCGGAGAAGACCGCCATCATCCCTGCTGCCCAGGTGGCCACCGCCAGAGTCACTGCCCAGGAGGCCAGCCCGATCGTCACTGGCCAGGAAGCCACCGCCAGAGTCACTGCCCAGGAGGCCAGCCCAATCGTCACTGGCCAGGAGGCCACCGCCAGAGTCACTGCCCAGGAGGCCAGCCCAATCGTCACTGGCCAGGAGGCCACTGCCAGAGTCCCTGCCCAGGAGGCCAGACCAATCGTCACTGGCCAGGAGGCCACCGCCAGCCACAGCCCAGCTGCCCAGGAGGGCCCCGCCAGCCACAGCCCAGCTGCCCAGGAGGGCCCTGGCAGCCACAGCCCAGCTGCCCAATGAAGGACCGCCAGCCCCAGCCCAGCTGGGCAATGAAGGACTGCCTTGGCAGGCACCGCTGAACAGGGCAAGCACCGCTGAACAGGTCAGAAACTGCCAACTCAAGCACCGCTGAACAGGGCAAAGACCGCTATGGCAAGCACCACTGAACAGGGCAAGCACCGCTGAACAGGGCAAAGACCGCCATGGCAAGCACCGCTGAACAGCGCAAGCACCGCTGAACAGGTCAGAAAATGCCAACTGAAGCACCGCTGAACAGGGCAAAGACCACCATGGCAAGCACCGCTGAACAGGGCAAAGACTGCCATGGCAAGCACCGCTGAACAGGGCAAGCACCGCTGAACAGGTCAGAAACTGCCAACTCAAGCACCGCTGAACAGGGCAAAGACCGCTGAACATGTCAAGCACCGCTGAACAGGTCAGAAACTGCCAACTCAAGCACCGCTGAACAGGGCAAAGACCGCCATGGCAAGCACCGCTGAACAGGGCAAGCACCGCTGAACAGGGCAAAGACCGCCAACTCAAGCACCGCTAGCCTATGAGCGGCAGGGGCAGTGACGCAACTGGGACCGTCATGGGGTGAGTGATGCACTCTGGGAACCAGTCCCCCTCCAGAACCAGTGGAGACATGCATCCACTCCATCTGTCCTTCACAGGATGAAGCACTCTGGGCACCAGTCCCCCTCCAGAACCTGTGGAGACATGCATTCACTCCATCTGTCCTTCACAGGATGAAGCACTCTGGGCACCAGTCCCCCTCCAGAACCAGTGAAGACATGCATCCACTCCATCTGTCCTTCACAGGATGAAGCACTCTGGGCATGCATCCACTCCATCTGTCCTTCACAGGATGAAGCACTCTGGGCACCAGTCCCCCTCCAGAACCAGTGGAGACAAGCATCCACTCCATCTGTCCTTCACAGGATGAAGCACTCTGGGCACCAGTCCCCCTCCAGAACCTGTGGAGACTGTTATCCACTTGAGAGACTGTGGCTTTGCACTCCCCAGGATGGTACAGTGGGCAACCCACCCACTGTAGAGACTTGAGAGACTGTGGCTTTGCACTCCCCAGGATGGTACAGTGGGCAAGCCACCCACTGTAGAGACTTGAGAGACTGTGGCTTTGCACTCCCTAGGATGGTACAGTGGGCAACCCACCCACTGTAGAGACTTGAGAGACTGTGGCTTTGCACTCCCCAGGATGGTACAGTGTGCAACCCACCCACTGTAGAGACTTGAGAGTCTGTGGCTTTGCACTCCCCAGGATGGTACAGTGGGCAACCCACCCACTGTAGAGACTTGAGAGACTGTGGCTTTGCACTCTCCAGGATGGTACAGTGGGCAAACCACCCACTTGTGAGACTTGAGAGACTGTGGCTTTGCACTCCCCAGGATACATCAATGGGCATGGAGCCCCCTCGTGGATCTGGCGTGGTGCACTCATCCGGCTGAGGTGCCCCCCCTTCCCCCTGAGGTGCCTGTTGTATTTCTATCTGATGCCCCGGCAGTGTTCTCTCCGTTTTGATCAGGTATCTTGTGTGGGCCTCGCCCATGCATATTGGGCCCAGTGGTCCACGGACAATGAATGGTGCATTACCTGCACTACTAATCGTGATGTATATTTTGTTGAATGTGTATATATATCTGTATATATTTGGTTACTGTATTTTGATATATTACAATGGTTCCACTCATTTCCTTTTGTCTTTGCATGCTTCCAGGGGGGGTTGGGAGTTGTTACTGTAATGTTTGGATATGCATTGGTGTGTGTGTTGTAGTGGGTGAGGGTGGGGGTGGGGGTGTTGCGTGTGTGTGTCCCTGTATTTTGCCTCCCCCTCCCCTATGTCGTAGGTGCAGTACTCACCGTTGTCTTCGCCGCCGGCGTTGATGATCCTCGTATAGGAGCAGGAAGACTAGTGCAGGAAGAATTTGGAGTTCCGGCTCCAAAGAACTTCTCAGTCAACAGCAAGAATAGTCTCATCTCTCCCAGGGTCTATGGCGTCTTGCATCTACCTCACTCCCAATGCTCGCCTCCACATGAGGCCTTTGTAGGAGTGCCTGGAAAACCAATGGAATCAGCTGATGGGCAATTGGGAGGACAGAATTACTCTCTCTCCACATGTAACACAATCCCTCAAGTGGTGGTGTTCTCTGAAGAATCTCCTGAAAGGATGCCATTTCACCAACAGGTTCCCACACAGATGATAGTCACAGATGCATCGTTACTCGGATGGGGTGCCCATATGGATCATCTACAGATTCATGGCTTTTGGTCTCGAAAGGAGAGATCGCATCACATCAATCTCCTAGAGCTATGTGCAGTCCATCTCGTGCTCAAAGCCTTCCTTCCTGCATTCACCACAAATTCTCTGGTGGCTCAAACAATCTGGCACTGGCTTCTGGCCAGGAACTTAACAATAATAACAACTCACCTCTCTGGCATAGAGAATGTTCAGGCAGATGCTCTCAGCAGAGCCATAGATGAAAACCACGAGTGGGTTCTACACGACGACGTTGTACACTACATCTTCTCCATGTGGGGTACCCCTTCTATAGATCTATTCGCAATATCAGAAAACAAAAAATGCCTAGACTTCACCTCCAGGTATTACCATCCAGGGACATTGGGGAATGCCCTACGGATAGACTGGTCAGGAATATTTATTTACGCTTTTCCGTCACTTCCCCTGATCCCAGCAGTCCTCATCAAACTGTCCCTCTCTAAAACCAAGGTGTTACTCATCGCTCCGGAGTGGCAATAGCAGTGGTGGTTTCTGGACCTTCTTCACCGGTCACTCCGTCCACATCTCAGACTGCCATGCTAGCCAGACCTTCTCTCGAAATTTGGAGGTCGGATGAGACATCCCAACCTCTCATTGTTGAATGTGGCAGCATGGCTCCTGAGCTAGTGCAGTATGGTCACCTTAACCTTCCTGAAGATTGCATGGATGTTCTAAGAGAGGCAAAACGACCTTCTACCAGATCAATATATGCCTTAAAGTGGAAATGGTTCTGCATGTTGTGTCTGGACAAGAGCATAGATCCAACGACATGCGGAGAAGATGTTATTCTTCCATATCTATTGGAGCTAGCGAAATCTGGCTTACAATTCTCATCCATCAAAGTATACCTGGCAGCTCTGACTGCATACAGGAAAAGTCCTTCACAAACCTCTTTCTTTAAAATTCCAGTCATGAAAGACTTCCTAACGGGGTTCAAAAAGTTTTTTTCTCTTAATAGACATCCTTCTCCTCCATGGGAGCTTAATATAGTTTTTTCACATCTGATGCAACATTCCTTTGAGCCCATACACAAGGCATCTCTCCAACATCTCACTTGGAAAACTGCCTTCCTTGTAGCAATTACTTCAGCTCGCAGGGTTAGTGAGATCCAGGCCGTTTGCGTTCAGGAACCATATACAGTTTTCCATTCCTCCAAGGTTGTAATCAGAACACATCCAAAATTTCTACCCAAAGTTATTTCTGACTTTCATGTAAACCAGACTATCTCTTTACCAACTTTCTTTCAAAACCCATCTACTCCTGCAGAGAGAACGCTTTACTCTCTGGATGTGAAGAGGGTTCTAACATTTTATCTAGACAAAACTAAATCCTTTCGCAAATCACAACAGCTGTTCATTAACGATGGCCCAGTTTGAACAGGCCTTGCCACCTCCAAGCAGTCCTTGTCCAGATGGATTGTCTCATGTATTTTGCTCTGTTACCAGCTAGCCAATAAGTCCCTTGACGACAGACCTAAGGCACATTCCACCAGGTGCAAGGCAGCCACATCTGCATTAATGAGAAACATTCAGTTAGCAGATATTTGCAAAGCAGCTACATGGAGGTCTGTCCACACCTTTACTAAGCACTACTGTCTTGATTCTGATGCTAGGGCAGATGCTCAAGCAGGACAGGCTTCTCTTAGAAATCTCTTTGCATGAATTAATATCACTCTATTGTTCTGTCTACTCCACCGCTCTCAGGAGGATGGGCTTGCTAATCTATTCAGCGCTTATGACTATGCATGGAAATCCCCTACGAGAGAAGGAATAGTTTCTTACCTTTAACTCCAGTTCTCTCGTAGGGGTATTTGCATGATAGTCATAAACGACCCTCCCTCCTCCCCAGTGGGATAGACATAATAATATTAATAAGGATTGATAATTCACAGACTCCTTCATCTCAGCTAGCAAAGCCTACAAAAAGAACTGAGGCAACTGCCTCTTGCTAAGCATGATGGGATGTGGGAGGACCATCTGCTCTTAAAGGCACAGCTTCATTTTCTGTATAATGGCAGCCTATGGTCTACACTACCCTGCATTCCTTCATCCTTCTGTAACATTGCAAAAAGGTTTGTGAAAGATTTTTAAGCAAAATCTTTAAAATATCCATGCATTTTAATGCATATCTACTTTCCAGTACTTTTTTTTAACCAAATAGGGTAAAGAATTTGTCCTTTGTAGCCTCTCCTTCAGGCTGCATATTGACATTCTTAAGTGACTTTGCAGGCCTTCCGGAAGAAAGGCGAACATCTACACTTAAGAAGACAATTTCAGAACAATGCTTCGGGGTCCCAGCAGGTAGGCAGAACTATTCATGGAAATACCCCTACGAGAGAACTGGAGTTACAGGTAAGAAACTGTTCCTTCCTGTCTTGATGCAGTGAAGCTGCCTTGGCGCCCTTCTGCGCATCTTGCTTCAGGAATGGGATTTTCTCTGTTTCTACGGTGGTGCGGCTGCGTGGGCGCGCCTCTCTGTCTGTGTTTCTTTGCAGCTGCTGGGGTTCCGTGTTTCTGTGTGGGGGGGCTGGGCGGGCTATGCCCTCGGACGGTATCCTCCTCGCTGGGCCTGATGGGTTGCCATCAGCTGGAGGGTTCTGCTTGGCTTGGTGGCTGCCTCTCCCTGTGCTGGGCTCAGTGGAGGGCCCATGCTTGTCTAGGTGGCTATGTTGGCACTTCCTCTGTTTACCTCCTGTGAGACAGTCTGACTTTTGGCCTCCCTCTGCACCCCCCTGCTCCCCGGATGCTGTGTGCAGTGACAGGGGTGGCCTGGGTCACGGCTGGGTGCTTGTTTTGGCGGCATTTGGGAGTGCTGTAGTATATGCTGTTTCTGGCGCTTTCATATTTTGCTGCTGATTCAGCCCTTCCGCAGCTGCTTGCAGTAGTTCCACTGAAGATGTCCTGTGGCCAGCCCGTTGGTGGTCGAGGGACTAAATGGAAGTCTTTGTTTGGCCAAAAAAATGGGTAAACGGCCAGACTTACATCTGACTCTCCATCTGGCAGGACGCGCAGCCTTTTCTGGGGCCCGTTGGTCGCTGTACTGATGTTGTCTTCGTTTTGGCGTACAGGTTTGTTTTTGGCTGCTGTGGTGCCATTGTTACTCCCCTGGGGCCTTTTTTCCCCTTTTCTCCCCTATGCCTTGTGCGTGTTCTGCTACTATGTGTCAGACACAGGCCTTGGTTTCT
Source organism: Pleurodeles waltl (assembly GCF_031143425.1). Classification (NCBI taxonomy): domain Eukaryota; kingdom Metazoa; phylum Chordata; class Amphibia; order Caudata; family Salamandridae; genus Pleurodeles; species Pleurodeles waltl. The sequence continues at coordinate 786,472,429 of NC_090436.1, forward strand.
GGGGTTCTCCATGCTGCGTCTACCGTTCGGTCCTTGCTGTTGCTGTGCTCGGGCTCTTTGCATTTTTTCCCTCTGGGCAGCTTTGTTTTCGCCCTGCATTTTGGTCACTGTCTCTCCTGGAGGATAAGTTTGTGTTCCTCTTCGGACGTGCTTTCTGTTGATTTTGACACTGCATTCCTTTCCTGTCCTGGGTAGGAATGTTACACTGCATTGCTCTTTCCTATTTGTGCCTTGCTTGTGAGTCTTTGGACGTTAGTAGCCTATGGCCTCCAGGTTGGGTTCACTGTCCCTCCCACTGACATCTCCAGGTATGTCCATGGTCCTTCCACTTCTTTCTCTTGGTGGAACTTTGGGCTTAAACGCTCCCTTCCTCCTGGCGTTGTCTTCCCCTTTTGCTTCGCCTCCTGGGGAATTACTCTCTGTATTGTTGCCATCTTTCCATGATGTACCCCTTCAGGGGTGTGTGTTGGTGGGGCTTGGCCTTGTCCTCCCTTGTTTTTGATGAGCGTCCTCAGGTTCTGTTCCCTGGCTATGGTTCGCTCCTTACAGTCTCCTGTTTCTGTTACACGTTTGGAGATGTACAAACATATATAAAATGAAGGGGGTTCCCTGCTTATGCCTTGATCTGCGGGGACGTATATTCTTAGGTGACCTTGCATGTTGCGGGCTCTCATGAGAATCTCTGTTCCTCTCAGTGGGAAGTGGAGGCTGCTCTCATTGTTTTTCCCACTGGCCTCAATCTTCCCTTTGGGCTTTGGCTCTTGCCACTGCCGGTTCTGTTTTGCCACGGCGTCATCTTCACCTTCGGGATTGGAAGTTTTTCCTCTTGCTTACCCTTTGGGGCTTCTGGATGCTTAGGGTTGCACTGGTGGTGATCCTCTGGCGTTCTTTCACACGTTTGTGACATGTTTGCACCTTCCTTCAGAGACCTTAGTCCTAGGTTGGCGGTAGGTGGCATTTGGTTCCGCTTAAGGCATGCCAGCCTACTTTCCTGTCCTCTTGCTCTGGTGTAGGCATGCAGGAGTTCAGTCAGGATATGCCCCCATCGATCTGGTGTTCTGGGGTCCTTGTCTTTCTTCCTGCCTTGTCCACCCTCCTCCCCCGGTCCAGTAGGTGGGCACTTGGGACGTTTTTTTCATGTTTGGGAGGTTTCAGTCCCTGTCTGTGGGTTCTTCTGGTGGTGTCCCAAGTGTTTTTTATGGTCTTCTCTGGGGTTCCGGATCCTCCCTTCCTTCGGCCTCCCTGTCCTGGAGTTCCTGTGTGTGGAGGTTGATGCTGGCGGATAGTGTCGCCTCCCTTGTCCTGCAACAGGCCCTTCTTCCTGCTCCTCCTCCAGTGTGGGGTTGTGGTTCCTATTCCAGTGTCTTCTTGGTCAGACCATTCACAGGGATTTTCGCTTGGTGGTCGACCTGAGATTCCTGTCCTGCTATATCCTGGCCCTTCACTGGATATCCTCTTTGCTTCTGGTGACTTTGCTGGTCTTGGGGGAATTCCTGCCTTCCTTGGCTCTCCGGTATGCCTTTCTCCACGTTTCGGTGACTCCAGCTTCCTGTGTGTTTCTGTGGATTACCATGGGTTCCCTGCACTGGCAGGTCTGGGTACTTACATTGGCCTGCAATCCTCTCCGTGGCTTTTCACCGAGGTCCTGGCCCTGGCGATGTTACTTCTTTCACGGGGTAACTTGGTACATCCGTTTCTGTTTGTTATTCTGCTCCATGTCCCTCTCTGGTGCATTCTCTGGGGGACATTACCTCCAGGGTGTCTCTGTTGCAGGCCTCCGCTTCCTGTGTCTTCCCTCCAAGTCTCGCCTGGCTACTTCTCTGAATCTGAAGTATGTTGGTGCCTTCTTCGATGCTGCCTCTGGGGGCTGTGTCCCTTCATGCCTCCAGGTGTGTCCTGCTGCTTCTGTCTCTTTGGCATCTACTGATGGGACGTGAGGCCTCTGCGAGGGTGTGGCTCCCACTTTAGGGTCTACCTGTAAGATCGTTTTTTTGTGTGGGTCAACCCTGTTTTTTCCCTTACCTGTTTGTTGCTTGTCCCTGTTGTTGGTTTCTGTGGTCCTACTTTGTCACTTATTTGTTTTTCTTTCAGGTGACAGCCTTGGCCGTCATGTCTTGGGCGTGCCTTCGCTGGGTCTGTTTGGGCATCATGCCCGGCTTCACTGGACCCCTGTCTGTGGCTACTGCGCAGCCTTTGTTCCTGTGCTGCTTCCTCTGGCCTTGACTCTCGGTGCTGGTGTTTGCATCTGTCTTCCCTGGACCGTGGCTTCCCTCTTCACTCTATGGTTCCTCTGCTCCTCCCTGCCAATGCCAGCTGCTTGGACTGGGGAGTGGTCTTGCGGGACCCTTACTGCTCCATGTCCCTGTGGAGATGAGTTTGATATCTTCCCTCGACTTCCTTGCCCACCTTTTGTGTCTTGGGTGGGGTCCGTTTCAGACTGTTCACTTTGGGGACTGCTCAGTATTCTGATGATTTTTCTGAGTCAAGTGTTTCCCGCCTCCCTGGAGTGTGTTCTGTCTCCTTCGGTGTTCACACAGCTTTGCCATCTCTGGGGTTTTCTGATGGTGGATCTCTCTCTACTCCCCTGGTTGCCTCGCTTCCACTCTTCTTCCCCTGGTTCCTCTCACTCTGGGATTTCATGCCCTGTCCGGTTCTTGACCTTTGGGTCTTCTTACGCCTTTCTGATCCAATGGTTCCTGACTGTTCTGCTGCAGGTATTGGTGGAGGTGGAGGCAGTGGTGGTCCTTCCTTTCGGGCCTCGGAGGCTTTGTGTTCCCTCTTCTCTGTCTCCTGGCTGTGGGGCCAGAGTGGTTTCTTCCTCTGGAACTGTCCTCTCTGTCTGTGCTTATGCTTCCTCTATGGTCTCTGGCCCTGTTGCATCTCTCGCTTTGGTGGTCTTGTCTTTTGTTGCCTTCTCTGCGGGTGTCCTGTCCCTCCTGTCTTCTAGACAGGTTTTCAATGACAAGGCATATGTGCAACTTTGGAGCTCCCTTGCTGCTTGGTGCTGGGCGAGGTCTTTGACTCCTGGTTCTGCCCTTGCCTGCTGTTTTTTGTTTTCTCCCAGAGGTTTTCGCCTCAGGCTTTTCCATTACTGCTCTGGAGCTTCCGTGGTTCTTTGTAGGGACTTTTTTGGCCTCCTTGGGATGATTTATCCTCTGCTGAGCCTCTGGCCGCTCAGTTGTTTGAGGGTTTTGCCTTCTGTATGAACCCCTAGCATGGTGTGCCATAGATTCCTGGCCATGGTGTGTTTTTTTTTGGGTGAGCATCTCCACTGCCAGGCGTTGGGGACAATTTAATGCTCTGGTTTAGCCGTCCTCCTTGCCTCCGTGTTTTTTTTATGATCAGGTTGTCCTTTCCTTGGTTCCTCAGTTCCTCCTGGAAGTGTCTTCTGCCTTTCTCTGTGGGCAGGAGATTTTTCTCCCTGTTTGGCCTTAGGAGGCTTTGGTCCTGTCTGGAAGGGCGTGGTGCCCATTCCTTCTGCTTTGTTTCATTGGATTGGTCTGTGATTTTTTTCCGCCCTCCCTGCCCTGTGCAATGTTGTTCTGGGTAGTGTTGCAGCCCATTCCACACGGGGTATGGCTGCCTCGTGGTCGGCCTGGTAGTGCCCTTCAGGACGTTTGTGAGGTTGACATGTGATCCTCTCCCTTCGCTTTCGCTTCCGATTTCTGGTTGAGTGTGGCTCAGGGTCCGAGTTGTCCTTTGGTTTGGTATTCCTGGTGGCTGCTCATTCCTCCTCCTTACTGTGGTGCTTTCGGTTGGGTCTGTTCCTGTCCCTGGGAGGGTTGTAGTTTGTGTTTGGCACATGGTTTTTGCTCTGTTGGTACACTACCAATGATGTTTCTCTACTTTGTGTTTCTTGTGGTTACTTGGGGGCTGCTGAAAATGATCTTGCTTGGGCATTCCTCCATAACGTTAGGAATGGGACGAGGAAGGATAATGAGGAGGTAATGCTCGGATTACTTACTGGTAATCTTCATTACTCTGATTCTTCCTTCCTCGTCCCATTCCGTACGTCCCTCCCTCCCTGTACTTTCATCAGCTGGTGAAGGGGTGCTTGGTGGTACTCAGGAAGTTCTTAGGGATGGGAGGGTCTACATACTCCTTGTCCTTCTTCCCTTCATGGAAAAGGAAGAAGTAGCTTTCTAAAGGTGTTGTGAGGAGTGAATGGGCACATCCACTCCATAATGTTAGGAATGGGAGGAAGAAGGAAGAATCGGAATGATGAAGATTACCAGTAAGTAATCAGAGCATTAATTGGAGATCAGGTCTCAAATTCTGCCAATTGGAGGGGTTAGTTCCATGTTGTCTGTGGTTTACAGTTTATGAAGTACAGCCTCCGTTTTAAAGACGAGGATGCAGTGTCATAATTTAGGAGAAGGACCCAGAAAGGACACTAACTGGGGATGCCATGTTGAAAAAGTTTGGATACAAAAGACTTTGCAGACGTTTGGACAGAATCAAGATATTCCTCATAAGGCATTTATTGCATACGTTCGCACTCCCTTAAAATGAAAATATCCAGAATAATTGTAATGAGAATGCATTATTTAAGGAGGCAGCCTCATCATTTAGATGAAATATCGGAAGATGACCATCTCTACAGGCTCCATGTTGGTGGGGGCAGCTTGGTTTCAGATATTATGTACAGGACCATGATACTCACTTGAAGTCCAAAAAGTTTGCTATCTTTAATCATTTCATACTGATGTGCAAATTTATTTTGCAGGGCATGCTATATTAATACCAAAAGGGGGGTGTATGTATTAATAATATTCCAACCATATAATTATGCATCCAAAACAGAAGCAGAAGGCTGCGGAACATAGGTGTGCAAAGATGAATATAGAGTCCAGCTATTTTGTGTGCAGAAGCAGACTTAGTGACCATTTTTTTCAATTTGGCAGTATATCTTGTTAGTCAAAATTATATATTACTACAGGTTGTTTTAGTATACATTTTCAAAGCAGAGCTTATTTTGTAAGAACTAGCTGATAATGAAAGAATGTAATGTTTATCATTATTGTTTGTATTTACAGACCAGCTGTTTTAACACATGGAACCTCTGTGTTGGAGTGCACAGAAAATTACACAATATCTTGGTCATAATTCCTCATGCTAGTGATACATTGTTAGTAATAAATGATTATGCATGTTGTTGCAGTATGCATTTACTAATCAGAAAATATTAGTTACGCTGCTGAATTTTGATTTTGAAAGTGTCTGAATCATCCTCCCAATACAAACATTAATTATATCTAATTCTATCTAGTTTTAAGGGTTTTAAGGCAGATGCTACTTCCAGCTACTGAACACATGTTCTCAGAATTGGGTATTGTTGGAGACTGGGTATTAGCAAATAGCCCATCCTTTTTTATATCTGCTTAACATACCTTCAGCACAAATGGCATAGTTGATTGCTTGTTGCCTTGCAGAAGAATTGAATGTGACAACTTACATAGACAGAAGGTATGGGATTGGCGTGGTACATACTTTTGGGCAGCTGTGGTCACAAAGGTGTTTTACGCCTTCTGGTATTCCTATCAGAAATGGTTCCTATATTCTTGATCTTTTGGAAGCAATAAAACAGCCTAAAGAAATAGTGGTGGCTATGTGTACAGCCCACAAGGATAGCGGCAAACAGTCACTATGGGAAACAAATATGATGACCAAGTGGCAAAGTATTGCACACTTGAGAATGCAACAGTGAGATTAAAGGAGCAAATCACAGTGTAAGAATTAGAACGGAATGAACCCTATGCAAATACTACTGAAAATGTAAATTGTTTTCTGCTTACCCCAATACAGACCCCTTTAAGTGAACTGAGGGTTCTCCAGTGGTAGGTACCAAATGATGAAAGACAATAATGAGAATTAGCTGGTTGCAAAAAGAACTTGCAACTGAGCTTTGGATTTTTCCCAAAATACGAATGTGTACTTGCAGACTCCATGCTGCATTTCATGCCGCGCTACTTACATGGCCAAATGCACATAGGGAGGGATTCAATAACCAGGGCCTTTAAAAAGTACTGGTTTAATACCAAATTCAGAGGTGTTGCAGATGATCTGTGTCAGAGATGTGTCATTTACCAGAGAAATAACCAGGGAAAGAGAACAATTGTCTTTATGAATCATATTGGCAAATCAGAGAGCTCATTTACTAAACTTCATGCAGACTTCATTGAGATGCATGTTTACAATTGGCTTAAATATTTCTTGTGATTGTCTGTTTATTCCCTAAATTGGTTGAAGCTTATCCATTCCGGAGAAGTGACAGTATGACAGTTGCCAAACTCTTGTTGGTAATTCCGCGTATTGAATTGCCAACCTCTATTAAGTGCAGCTCTGCAGATTGAGCAAAAGTTAGATTGTAGTTACCATCCTCAATCACCTTGCTTTGTAGAGAAAATTAATGGGGTCCATAAAAACAAAATGGCTAAAGTATGTGCATCCAATAATTTTAATGGCCCCTCCATGTGACAGGATGAGCGTCGCCCCCCCTAACAATGCCCCCAAAACTGAAAAATAAAATGATTATACATTTTTTTTCATACCATTTTATTTTTCAGCACCCCGTCCTGAACCGAGTGTCAGGACAGGGCGAGGCAATTGCTGTCGAGTGGCAGCAGGGAGCTGTGCACTTGTTTAAAGTGCACGTCCCTTTGGCCGGCCGTCTTGTGACGGCTAGCCAGACATGCACACTTTAAACATCTCTAACCCTGCTGTCTTAAGACAGCAGGGTTAGAAAAAGCACAGGCCTCCACCACTGTTGAGAGGACTGAGAGAGCCTGCTTTCACCAATCCTGATGCTGCTTTCATGCAGCATGTTACCAGCATGAAAGCAGCGTCAGGATTGGTTAGTGGTATTTCCTGGTCCCACCTTTGGAGCTTTCAGGAGCAGGAGCACACCGTGAGGGAGACCCCTGCAGGTAAATTACTTTTTTATTTATATTCTTCATTATTATTATTGGCCACCTCTCCCCCACCCCCTGCTGCAAACATAAGCCAGATGCCACTGTGAGCCACGTCAGGAATTAGTCTCCGGTCCAGCTCGTGAAAGCTCCCATTGAAAATTTGTGTTTCAAGAAACCTCAGCAGAAGAAAGCAGTTCATAGTGAGTCAAGTTGCTGATTAAAGCACAACTGTGAATGAAGAAGAATCAACAGTAGTCACAAGTGAAGATACAAGAGTCATAACTTCCAAGGCAGTGACAATAACTTGCAAGAAAAGACTCTGTGAGAATGATAGAACAGATCTAGAAATAACAGCAAACAGTTCAGAGAACAGTGATAGTGAATCACCTGTTGCCGAAAGATCAACAAGAAGGAGAAGCCTGAACAGAAAGTACTCTTCACCTGAATAGGTGTATCTGGCATCTGTGTCTGAAGGAGAAGAAAAGTCAGATACAGAAGACTACAATTCAACAAAGGGTTGCGGATTTCCCTTTCACGAGAAGGTACCTTGAATTTTTGCAAATTCTGATAGTGGTGAAATTTTTAAACCTGAAATTTTGAACTTTGTGCAGTATACAGATGAAGAAAAAAAGCCTGAATTTATGAACTGCATAAACAAACTGAAAATCAAACTTTTTGAAGTCTGATTCTTGTTTGATCATTGTTTGAAAGATTTAAAAAAAAAGATTTAAAAATAAAAAAAGATTTACTGTTGTTTTGAAAAAAGAAAAGGATTTCTAGAAGACAGATTGTTGAGTCCTGAATCTGTTTACTTTTTCTTTTGATCTTAATAGAAATGGCATACAGCAGATGCTGTAAAATTGTTAGCATGATTTCACTAAAAGTAATACTAATAGTTGTAGTTGATCAATTGTTGTTCCTCATTTCTCTTGTTGGATATGTTTCCTACCAGATTGAATTAATTACAGTACATTTTGAAATTGAACATAATTCACTGACACATAGGGAAAGTTTAGTTTGTGGTGGTTTTAGAGATAATATGTATACAAAATATGGGGTGACTATGTTGACATTGTAGGGATTAAGAATTGCATGGTTTGTACTTTTTTCTCTTTTTCTGCAGGTGAGGGAGTGATAGACCTACAGCTACCAATTTCAGACTCCCTTTCTTGTAATATTTTTGTTAGTATATTTATGAAGCAAGAATTGTTATCGCCATACTTAATGGATGTCAATGCTTCGCTAGAGTTTCGTCCTGTTTCTGAAGATACTGGGAATAGTGTAACATATGGTAAATATTTGAATACAGTTGAACAAACTAACACTAAACAAACTGAAAGGGAGTTTGTGTGTAGATTGAGTAAAGAATAGCCTGAATGTGGAAAAAAGTATAATGGAAGGAAAGTTAAAATATTGAGAGACTATAAGGATGAGGAGAAATTTAGAGAACAGATTAAGACTGAAGAGGAATTTAGGTTTTCAAATTTGCTTCCAAGGTTGATAATGGAGCGTTAAGGAAAGGGTGAGTTGTGTATGGTGTGTCATAGATCTCCGGGAGTTAGATCAATAGAGTTTTTAGGAAAGAGTGAGTGAAGGAAGTTCTGTTCTTAAGGGGATTTTCTGGTTGGTGAAGGCGAGAGAGTGCAGTACCTTCATCCCAGATAACAGTAGGGTAATTAATGTCAGTGTCACAAATACAACTAACATTTCTCGTTAAGTCCAAGCTTTAGAATAGTATGGCTAGTGGAAAACAGTAGGTTCCTGGGTTAGTGAAATTGGAAAGGGTTTTAGTAAGGTTGGTGAATGGATTGATAGTTTGGGCAGAAGTATGTTTAGGACCATACTACCCCTGTAATTATTGTGTTAATTTGTGCCAAAAGTCTGATTCTTTTATTCAAATTTTATGAATTAATTTTTCTCAATAGTGTGTGTAAAGGGAGAAGGAGATTATCTAAGCAGAAGTGGGATGAATCTAAAATGGAAGATACCAGAGATCGAGTATATCATTAATGAACTGTTGAGGGAAATTGAATCACAAGAAGCAGAAAGTTATGCAATTAATGTTTATTGTTGGTTTTATTGATTGTGGAATAATTTAGAGGGGAAATGTGTAGAAGTTTTTTGTGCATTTATAAAATTGTGCATTATTAACAGTGTGCAAAATATAGATTAACACACGAATTTACATGTATTCGCATATGATGTTTTTGCCTTCCAATTCATTTTGCTATGACTTGCTGAGAGGACATTTTTGGCTTATGATAATTAAGCATCAACTCCACGTCATCTTGTTTAAAATGGATGCCTCACCCTGCACATTTACTGTTGATTTTTTCTGCTGAACACAGTCAGACAGGACCATATTCGAATGATGGTGCTCTGGAAGAAATCTCTCTAACATGAGCTCAGTAATATTACAAATTTCAAGGTTTGGTCAGCCTGCTTACTGTATTGCCTTCATTCACAATAATTAATTGTTGTTTTGTAATACGTTTGTTCTGCTATCTCCAGATGAAATTAGCATAGAGGGGCTGAATTAATACTCATGTAGTGGGATAGTGCCTAGTTGGTAAGGCAGTATGATGGCTTCATTTTCTGTGCTCTGATTTGCTGAAATTTCATTCTTTTGCTCACGCCATGATGAATCTGCTGTTGCATTCTGTCTTTTGGGAAGATTTCTTATATCAACCTTCAAATCTGTGGACAAGTGAGAACTCTAGAGAGGCTTGCCGATCCTAGTAGGAATGCTGTCTGACTTCCTATTGATTTTGCTGCTCGTTTGGGGCTTAGATTAATTGTTAACTTTTCCCTTTTTTTCTGTAAAGCCCTATAATGACAGCGTTCATGTCAACGCCTTTCTGCAACTGCACTTACAAATTCTGTATTGGACCTTTTGAGTTTTTGTAAGAAATATTTGTATTTTTTCTGATTCCACTCTAAACCTTACTTATTGAGTCTGTTCTTACTTAATTGGCTGTATTTTTATATACTGTGTTGTATCTTATCTTGGGGCACATTGCCTCATGAAATTGAGGTTTAACTCCATCCCGGATTCACCCAACCATGTGCATGCTATTGAGGTGACCTTTGGGGTGTAAGGTTTTGGATGTTCCACGTGCCCACCCCAGTGTGGATAACTAGTAGCATTTCTCCAAATTGCACATTTGCAGGGTTCTGCATGTTTTAGCTCAGTTCGCTTTACCAGTTCGCAACCAAACGTTTACATTTCAGTCATGTGTAAACGGTTACCTGTGTCTTCAGGCCATAACTTGTTGAAAACTGGCTGACCTTTCACTGCTGTCAACTCAAGGAAATATGTTTTCTTCCAAAAGTACCCTCTAGTCTGCTCTGATGCCTTATGATATCCTGGAGAAAAAGAAGGCTAGCATTAAGTCGGAGCTTATGCTAACCTTGTCAATAATTAAAACTTTCTTCTTCTAAAGAACTCATTGCACTCAAAAGGATGCTTGACCAAACAGGGTTTTTAAATCAAGTGTTTTCTCCTGCTCAGCCACCACCATTAGCAGATCAGTAATTGCACCTCCACCAATGCAGTACAGTTTGAAATCTGTTTTGTATTTATGCAGCCTGTTATCATTGGAGTAAGGGAACTTGTCCCTCTTCCTGCTTGTCAGTAAGGCCTTGAAGTAAAGGTTTCAAATAAACGTATGAGCACCTACCACTCTCAAGACGGATTCCGTGATCCACACACTTGACTACTTTGTTTTAAATTCCCATTTGCTGCACTAGTACATAATTAATAGAATTAGTTTCATGTGTCACTACATCACATTTTCACTCTAAATCATTGCTAATTCAGCTTTCTTTTGAATCAGTTTACCAAGTTAGCTCGTTAAGTATCATACAACATATAGTAGCATCATAGATTGAATTTTCTACTCGCTGAACAATCAGATTAGAGCAGGCCAGTCAAAAAATAAATTATATCTTGGATTCATCTGTCTTTTAGACTAGCCTTATCATTTGGACTGGCTTAATCTATACATTGGAGTTGACTTTATCTTTTGGAAGAAATCCAAGTTTTTTAGCTTAGCGACCGGGTGAGGTAAATATCCCTTAGATGTGAATCAGAGGTTAGGGATCCATTCAAGCTTATCATGGCCAATGATCAGGACCTCGTTTTTGTCCGCTTTAACATTAAAATGTTACTGGGCTATCATAACTGCACTGAGCTTAGGCAGTCATGGAGATGAGCAGCAATGATGTCTGCCTGTTTTCCAAGTCTGCTGAGGAGCGGAGTATTGTTTGCATAAGTAGAGAACTGAATCCAAAAGTCTTAATCAGTAACCCCCCGCTCCCTTCCCCACCTCCCCCCGGAGGTCACACAAAAATGTTGAAATGAATGGTGACAGGGAGGAGCTCTGTGACACTCCACATAAGACAGGGTGCATAACAGACTGAAACAATCTTGGATAGCTGTTAAAACTGCCTCTGTCCCATAGCAGGGGTAGACACCTGCTTGTTATCAGTAGAGGTAGGCAAGCCACTGAAAGCTCTAGTCAGGCTCGATCCAGGTGCCTACCTCAGGCTCAGCTCGAGGTCCTCTTGGACCATCAAGTTCAAAATGAGCCAGTCTTTCACGTGGCTCCTGTCTGCCTACAACGCTATAATCTCTTACACCAAGAATGAGTGACAAGGCAGTGACCTTTGATGTAAAACAGAGATGAAAAAAGAGAAACACATCTAGTGGCTGAACTGCACAATGTGAAACCAGAAACGATGTGATCCTAATGCAAGTATTTTATTCACCAGGCCTCCTTTTTATTATCACACACCAGAGAACCTTAAAATATCTGAGTTCAAAAAGTGCACAGTACAAAATACTCTTGTATAATAAACTATAAAGTTGCTCCATCTATAATAAGATTCTAGGCTACATAAAGTGTACACATGACAACTGACTTACTCTTAGCCCACTAGTGACACTTTGGCAATGTAGTGACAGGAATGTTTCTAAATTCCTGTTTAGAGATATCAATGAACTAATGTAATCTGATGTACTAAGGTGAAATTCCTCATATTAAAGACACACTTTTGAATTTTGAAGAGATTATTATATTGTTACATGATGTATGTTGCATGATTTACATGCCCCATATTTTCATTGCTCGGTACGTACACATGGGCTCTTATAGCAAGCCATATTCCTCACTCGTTCCTGGTTCGGCTCTCCATGTTAATTTGTTGGCTCTTCCACCTCTAGTTAAAATATTTTGACAGCCATCTGGCTAATAGCGTTTCCAAAATCGTGTGTAAAGCAAGAGTATATGAATAGGCCTGCAGTGGGCTTCATTTAAGAAATCAGAATCTGGCTTTTTATCACTCAATCACAATCCCTCTCTCCTGTGAGTTCAAAAATCAGTCTACCTCACAGCAGGTGTTGTGATATCAGTAAAAATTGGAACTACTGATGGGGCTAATTTTATAATATTGAAACAAGACACCAGCCTTCCAAGGAACTTGATACAAGTGCTTCAAGAATATCGCTACCACCTGACATTTTATTGTAGTCAGGTCAAAGGTACGGTCACTTTCTGGGGGGGAGAGATGACCATTGATATGGTAGATCTAAGTATTCTTCTAGAGGCAAAAGCCCTAAGTAATCACAGAGTTCTTCCAAGGATTGAGTCTCTGATACAGACTTCTAACTGCAGGTTCCTCACCTTTAGAATATTCCCCAGGTGTCGGACTGGATTTGGAAAACTTTTGAGCAGTACTTCTGTGCCCCAGTAGGTGGCACCACGCACCTCTGCACTGACACTGTTCTACTCCAGAAATGTTGTGCGGGACCCACATAGGTGCCATACTCGTGCACTGACCAGTTCCTTTCTTTCTCCACCACCAGACACAGAACCAGAGCTAGCTCTAGTCGTTTTGAGACTTTTTGTGACAAAATTCTTACAGTGTGCAGAGAAATGTCACATCCCAAGATGACAGGATTCAAACCTAGCAAGTACTGTCGCAGGCAAATGTCAGTGACAGATCTTCACCAGGTTTGCCTGTGGTGCCTGGGGTGTAGCCAAGACTCTAAGGCATATAGGGGGTCATTACAACATTGGCGGTAAAAGCCACTTACTGCCGTGCAGAAGACCACCAACACACCACCGTGGCCGCGGAAATCCGCCACAGCTATTATGACACACATCTCGGAATCCGCCAAAATTCAGACACCCACACAAGTCCGCCACACTAAAGGTCAGTGATAAACTGGCGAAAACAAAACCTCCACCGTCACGCCAACAGAAATACGCCCATGCTATCACGACCCATGAATCCACGCTGCGGTTTTTTAACCGTGGTATTCCATTGGCGGTACACACCGCCGCGCTCAAAATACACACACATCTCCAAAATACCACCACATTGGACAATTCGAAATACACACACCTGATACACATACACACCACTCCCACACAATCAATACTAAATAAAACACACACCCACATCACCCACAAACCCCTACGACCAAAAATGTAGACGAAGGCCAGAGAGACAGCACAGCATAGACAACCCCACCATACAGAGGCACACAACACCATCACCCACACTACTTCCACGCACAAAACACCACACACCACTACATATAACCACACTTATCACCACATACACCACCCCACACATCACCTACACCATCCCATGGCACGGCAAAGACACCCCAGGTTCTCGGAGGAGGAGCTCAGGGTCATAGTGGAGGAAATCGTACGGTTAGAGCCACAGCTATTTGGATCACAGGTGAAGCACACCTCCATAGCTAGGAAGATGGAGCTATGGCAAAGAATAGTCGACAGGGTCAACGCAGTGGGACAGCACCCAAGAAATCGGGACAACATCAGGAAGAGGTGGAACGACCTACGGGGGAAGGTGCGTTCCGTGGTCTCCAGACACAACATCGCGGTACAGCTGACTGGCGGCGAACCCCCACCTCCTCCCCCACAACTAACAACATGGGAGGAGCAGGTCTTGACTATTATGCATCCTGAGGGCCTCGCAAGAGTCGGTGGAGGAATGGACTCTGGTAAGTCAAATCTTAACTATCATATCCCCACCCTACCTGCATGCTATCACAGACCCCCACCCTCACCCCCTCCCCTATCACTCCAACTCCTCACATATGTACTACTAACACAAACCACCCATCCCAACACTAAGCCCTGCATGACAAAACAAAGCATGGACACCCATCACTAAAGCATGCCCGCTGCACATACCCATAACACCCCCCTCAACCATCATCACACAAGCCCCCACACAGGAATGCTAGCACTGGGGTACACGCTCACCCACCCATTGCACACCATGACACACACAGATGCAATAATCATGTTTTTACACCCCTGCAGGATCACTACCCAACATCACCAGACAGGAGGGTCCAGACATCTTTACCCCACCCACAGAAGAGGCCCACAGTGTTGACAGCAGCTCTGTCCAACTGGATCCAGATGACCAGCCCGGACCATCGTGGGCCTCGGGACAGTCGGTTCCCCACACCTAGTCACAGGCCACCATAGACCTTCCACCCTCTGGTAACACCAGCACAGCACCCACCCAGCGGGCCCAGACCTCCGTACCCAGGACACGTCAATCAGCTGTGTCCACCACTACAGGGAACCCAGGATAACCCACCACCCCAACAACAACAGGGACCTGGGGGCAGTGGCAGTGGGCACACGGTCCAGGGGACGGAGGCCCAGGAACACAGGGGAACTGGGAGGGCTGCTGTGCGACAGGGGGCGGACAGGCCTAGCGAACCCACTCTCCACGAGTCCCTCTCCTCCATCATGGGAGCATACCACCACTCCCAGGAGACGATGGCAACGGTCCTGGCCAATTTTCAGGAGACTCAGCGGCTGCAAGAGGAACAGTATTTGGGGTTCAGGGAGGAACTCAGAACCATCAGCACCGCCCTGGGCACCATCGTAGGGGTGCTGAAGGAGATACTTAACACCAGGAGGGACACTGTGGCACTCCAAGGGGCCCCTGACACTAGCATGGACGATGAACTGCCCACCACCTCCGCCGGCGCTAGTGGACAGGAGGCACCGCCACAGGACCACCACACCAGCACCCCATCCCCTGCAGACGGAGAACCACCCCGCAAGCGGTCCCTGAGATCCAGGAACAGGACAGAGCACGATGCCAAGACCCCCGCCAAGAAATGAGACCACCCTGATTGTCATCCCACTGTCCCACTTTGTAACCCTGTCCATATTGGAACTGCCCCAGCTCCACTTCCTATGCCCATATGGGCAGTGCACCTGTGAGACTAATAGACTGGACTCTGACATGGACATTCCTCCACCATCACCCCTCACCATTTTAGCACTCCCCTCCAATATTTAGCACTTCAATAAACACCCATGAAGCACAAAACAATCTGGAGGCAGTCTGTGATTTTGAAAATGTGTATTAGCAGTGACAGTGACAAAATGCTGTTTCAAATGGAATGTCAACATACCTATGTCACACATCTCAAGTCCATGAGGAATGTAAGCAGATGACACACGTTGGTAACCACACCTGTGAAACCGTAATGGAAATGTACAACTCAATTACCATATACTGGTTGAAATCGACAGACAGGATAGAGGTAGAAGTGTGAAAGTACTTGTAGTAGGCAGGAATGTGTTCTCACCTGTGTGTCACTGGAAATATTGCTGGATAACTGAGTCCCTGTTGTCAATGTCTTCTTCCTCTGCTTCCTCCTCATCACTGTCCACAGGCTCCACAGCTGCCACAACACCGTCATCTGGACCATCCTCCTGCAGAAAAGGCACCTGTCGTCGCAAAGCCAGATTGTGAAGCATACAGCAGGCCACGATGATCTGGCACACCTTCCTTGGTGAGTAGAATAGGGAACCATCTGTCATATGGAGGCACCTGAACCTGGCCTTCAGGAGGCCGAAGGTGCGTTCGATCACCCTCCTAGTCCGTAAATGGGCCTCATCGTAGCATTCCTCTGCCCTGGTCCTGGGATTCCTACCTGGGGTCAGTAGCCATGACAGGTTGGGGTAACCAGAGTCCCCTAATAGCCACACTCAGTGCCTCTGGAGTTGACCCATCACATAAGGAATGCTGCTATTCTGAAGGATGTAGGCGTCATGCACAGAGCCAGGGAACATAGCATTTACCTGGGAGATGTACTGGTCTGCCAAACATACCATCTGTACATTCATGGAATGATAACTCTTCCGGTTCCTTTACACCTGTTCACTCCTGTTGGGGGGGGGGGCAAAGCTACATGGGTCCCATCAATGGCACTTATGATGTTGGGGATATGTCCAAGGGCATAGAAGTCACCTTTAACTGTAGCCAAATCCTCCACCTGAGGGAAAACGATGTAGCTCCGCATGTGTTTCAGAAGGGCAGACAACACTCTGGACAACACGTTGGAAAACATAGGCTGGGACATCCCTGATGCCATGGCCACTGTTGTTTGAAATGACCCACTTGCAAGGAAATGGAGCACTGATAGCACCTGCACTTGAGGGGGGATCCCTGTGGGATGGCGGATTGCTGACATCAGGTCTGGCTCCAACTGGGTACACAGTTCCTGGATTGTGGCACGGTCAAACCTGTAGGTGATGATCAAATGTCGCTCCTCCATTGTCAACAGGTCCACCAGCGGTCGGTACAGCGGACGGTGCCTAGGAAGGACAACAGCCACCACAGAGTCACACAACTCAGAGGTATGTACCCACAGTCTACATAGAACACCATTCATACACAGAATCTGGCCTGTATTTGTGTTGTGCGACAAGGTCTGTGTGACGCAGTTGTGAATCAGGCGATGTGGGCCCCTGAAATGGCAGCTGCCTGACTTATAAAGTGGGACAATGGGATGTGAGGTAACTGCGCTGGCGTTCTACACCGTCGCGGTAGGCGGTCGTAGACCGCGGCGCAATGCTGCATTGGTTAACATTGGACCCTAAGGGCCCCAGGAGCCAATGACAATGTACGCCGGCGCTGATGGTACGCACCGCCGTGGACGTGACCGCCGCCGATGTGACCGCCATTTTCTATCACTTCAATCACTTGATACCTGATCTTCAACAGGAGAGGACCTACACTGAAAGTGCTGCTGTGACCTTGGTCTGGAAGAGACAATGGCTCGTGCGTCTGGGGAAAGGGCCCCTACCTTCACTGCAGAGGAGTTGGAGAAGCTCGTGGATGGGGTCCTCCCCCAGTACACGCTACTCTACGGTACTCCAGACCAACAGGTAAGTACACAGGGAGCATGTTGTATGGGCTATGCCTGTGTGGAGAGGGCTTGTTGTAAGAAGGAAGGGGGACAGTTCTGCGTGCATGAAGGACTGTGAATGCATCTGCCACATGGCGAGGGTAGGGATGTGGGCCACTCACTTCGACGGTGCAGTTGGTAATGACTTCTCTTCTTCCCCTGTACATTTCATGCAGGTCAGCGCCCACCAGAAGAAGGATATTTGGCGTGCCATCGCCAAGGACGTTCGGACCCTGGGGGTCCACCAGATGGAGCACCCACTGCCGGAAAAGATGGGAGGACATTCGCCGCGGGAGCAAGAAGACGGCGGAGGCTCAGCTGGGGATGGCCTCCCAACATGGGAGGGGTGCCCGTCGAACCATGACCCCCCTGATGTTCCGGATCCTGGCGGTGGCCTACCCTGAGTTGGATGGGCGTTTGAGGGCATCACAGCAGACACAAGGGGGTGAGTACAACAACACTCAGCTGACTTTGCGTGCAGTAAAGGTGTCTGGGTGGGGGAGGAGGGCTGTGAGTTTCCCTAGGCCAGGGCGAGTTTCTGCTAAGCAGACACTGAAATTCAAAGTGGGGCCCTCTTACGGGGGCCCCTGCAGTGCCCATGCCATTGGCATGGGCACTGCAGGGGCCCCCAGGGGCCCCACAACACCCCTCACCGCCATCCTGTTCCTGGCGGTCGAAACCGCCAGGAACAGGATGGCGGAGAGGGGGTCGGAATCCCCCATGGCGGCGCAGCAAGCTGCGCCGCCATGGGGGATTCCTCAGGGCAGCGGAAAACCGGCGGGACACCGCCGGTTTTCCTGTTCTGACCGCGGCCATACCGCTGTGGTCAGAATGCCCTGCGGAGCACCGCCAGCCTGTTGGCGGTGCTCCCGCCGACCCCGGCCCGTCGGAATGACCCCCTCAATGTTTTCCTAGACGGGCTGCCACCACGCCATGCATTTGGAGAACGTCCTGGGTGCTGACTTTAGGCCGAGAGAGAGCACTGTATATTGGTAATGGTCTTGTTCCACAAGAAATCTTAGGAACTTCCGATGTTTTCTGGCAATGGGAATGTGGAAGTAAGCATAGTGAAGATCTATGGAACAAAGCCAATATCCTTGGTGAAGCGGGGGGTAGATCGTATGCAAAGTCAGCATTCTGAATTTCTCCTTCCCACTCCATTTGTTGGCTATTCTTAGATCGAGAAGGGGTCTGAACTCGTTTTTGTCCTTTTTTGGCACTAGGAAGTACTGTGAGTAGATTCCTTTGCCCCGCTGATCTGTAGGAACTGGTTCTATTGCCTTCTTTTGTAATAAGATTTTGATCTCTGCCTTGAGAGCATCGAGATGGAATCTGGAAGACTTCAGTGGAATCGAAGGCGGAGGATTGGTGAACCTGAGACAATAGACATTCTGCACAATATTCAAAACCCAGATGTCTGATGTTATGCATTGCCACTTTTCCAGGTAATGCGAAATACTTCCCTCTACCAGAGTGGGTAACGGAAGAGGGGGAAGTAAGGATCCAGGGTTTAGACACAGATGTTTGACGTCCTCCTTGGGCGGTTTGTGGAGTGGACCGACTCCGTATTTGTTTGCTTTGGATTGGAAACGGTCTCTGGTGCTGTTGGTGCTGAGATCTAGGTGGCACCCATTGCAGAGTTTGGCGTCCTTGCAAGAAAAACCTGCGGTGGTAGGGACAGAAAGACTTCTGCTGCTCTCTCGGTTTTTCAATGCCTACAGCCTTAAGTGTCTAGTTCTGCTTTCATTCTAGACATCTCATCATCTGCATAAGACCCAAACAGAGTAGAACCTGTAAATGAAAGGTTCTGTATTCTTTGCTGTGCTTCTGGTTTGAGAGAAGTAAGACGTAGCCATGAATACCTTCTCAGGGAAATCCCATGACAATATGCATGCACCGCTACAATAGAAGAATCCGCCGCTGAGCTTATAATCTGGTTAGAGACTATGGCACCTCGTTAATAATTTCAAGGAAATCTTCCTTTTTATCTTTGGGAAGGTGATCAGCGAATTGGATGATGAAGTCCTAAAGAGCGCGATCATATCTGCCCAAAAGGGCCATGGCACTAGCTGTCTTAATGGAAATGGGCGATGTTGAACAAATTTTGTGGCCTGCGGGATCTATCCTTTTACTCTCCTTGTCTGGCGGAGCGGAGGATGAAGGAGAAGTCAAAAGTAGCTTCTTGGCAGCGATAATGACTACAGAATATGGTGTTGGGTCTGCCCTTAGAAATAAATAATCCTGTTCTGGAGGGCCATATTTCTTCTGGAGCCTAGAAGGTGCAGATTTGGCCGTGGCTAGTGTCAAGAATAGGTCCATCACCGGTTCAAGAAGTCCTGGGACCAGCGGAAGCAAGGGTCTTGCAGAAGACCGTTGGTGTAGGGTTTCAAAGATAACTAATGTTGTCGGTGTAGGTACTGGCATAGGGATGTTAAGTTTGGTAGCACCCCGGACAAGGACTTCCTGAAAAGTGTTTACGTCATCAATCAGCGAAATTCGTGGCGAAGGAGTGTCCAACAGAGTTGGAGTAGTCTCTGGTAGACGATGAGGAATGCCTACAATGGGAGTGAGATGTTAGAGTCATGACAATGGTGGTGTCTAGATGTAGAGGAGCGTCTAGAAGACTGCTGATGTGAATGTCTTGAGGATCCTGAAGGAGTCGTAAGGGCCGTTTCAGAAGGCGGTATCGGAGGAGGCACCACAGGAGCCGGAGGAGCTGGTGGAGGTAGAGAAAGCGGCGAAGGCATTGTTGTATGTGGAGGAGGAGATGGTAGTATCACAAGAGCGGCAGAGGATTCAGATGTGGAGTAAACCCTCCTTGTCTTCCTTGGAGACCTCCTCTATGTCGACAAACTCCTGGACGTCGATGTACGACGTCGACGTGTTCCTCTCAACATCGATCCCTCTTGACATTGGGTATCCCTCGACAGCGATCCCTCGTGACGTCGGGTGGTCGACGTCGATTGTCTATGACGTCGGGTGTCCCTCGACGTCGATCTTCCATGCCGTGTCGACGGCGACCTCGAGGGAGATGCACTCCTCGACGTCTGATGTCCATGTCGTCTCAACGGCGTGTAAACTGTTGATGTCGAAGAGCGACGCGACGGTGAGCGGTGTCGCTTCCTCGCCAGCGAGCTTGTTCTCGACGGCGAACATGTCGGCGCTGTTATTTGCCTCGACATCGATGTTCTCGATGTCGACCGGGACCTGCTTAGTTTTTGACCAGAGCTGCGTTTACAACCTGCCAAGGACGACGAAGTAAGAGCTCTGGTGGAAGACTGACCTTTCCCTCTCTCTAAGGTCCTACCGGTAGGCTGCTTTCTCCGTCTACTGTCCTCTTTGGCCTGGAGGCGAATTTACTCTCTGTCACGCATGGTGCATCTGGAGAAGTTTTTGCATATCTCACAGGCATCTGGTATATGTGAAGGTGGAAGGCAGATAATAACGACCTCGTGTGGGTCTGTTTTGGCCTTCTTTCTGCCACAGCGAGGGCACTTGTCAAAAAGTGAAGGCATTTTGGATGGAAAAAGGCCTACATTTCTGTCAGGATTTTACAAAAAAAGACAGAAAATATTCAAGCAAATGAAAAACGTCGAGTAAAAGTGAAATCAAAATGATTTGATCAGACATTTTTGTGAAAAAACCTATAAATAGGTGGAGTTCAGTGCTTCAGAATCCTGTCAGTAGGAGCCGGAAAAAAGAAATGAGGCAACTGCCTCTTGCTAAGCATGATGGGATATGGGAGGACGATCTGCTCTTAAAGGCAGAGCTTCATTTCCATTCTGTATAATGGCAGCCTATCGGCTACATTGCCTGCATTTCTTCATCTTTATGTAACATTGCAAAAAGGTTTGTGAAAGATTTTTCTGCTAAATCTTTAGAATAACCATTCATTTTGATGCATATGTACTTTACAGTACCTTTTTTTCAACCTAGTAGGAGAAAGAATTTTGCCTTTGTAGCCTCTCCTTTAGGCTGCATATTGACATTCTTAAGTGACTTTGCAGGCCTTCCTGAAGAAAGGCGAACATCTACACTTAAGAAGACAATTTCAGAACGATGCTCCGGGGTCCCCACAGGTGGGCGGAACTAGTCAGCGTTTATGACTATACATGGAAATCCCCTACAAGACAAACATACTTTATTTTCTGAAAGCAATATGCTCAGAAGGGCACCCAGGCAGCCCCACAGCCCATCGGTGACGAGTGGGCACAAAAAAAGAACAGGAAGTGCTTAGGGATGGGAGGGGCTATATGCTCCTTGTCCTTCCTCCCTTTCATGGAAAGGGAAGAAGTAGCTTTCTACAGGTGACGTGAGGAGTGAGTGGGCACATCCACTCCATAACGTTAGGAATGGGATGAGGAAGGATGATGAGGAGGTAATTAGTAAATGGCCCTCTATGTCCTGAATTTCCCCCTCTCCCCTGTTCTGCTAGCTTTACAACCCAGTCTTATTGGTTTTACTGATCACCCCTGCAAACTAAAATATTATGGTCCGAAAGGGTGACCATCTCTGTGCACCTTAGATTTGTAGGTATGAAATTTCTACATGATAGTACTTTTTAGCTATGCTTTATTAAGCACTTTAAATAAGGCTGCTCGATGGGCTCCTTCAATACATATTTTTTAATGACTAGCCCTCCAGGTGTTCGCAATGACGGCCTAATGATCGCTTTTCCTACATGTAAGACATTTTTCAGTTTAACTTTTCAAGTCACTTGGCACTTTCCATTCCTAGAGAATATTCCAGTTTGTAATGGTAATTGATTACTCCCACCAACCCAGGCTAAGTAGAACGATTTATGCTAATAGATACTTTTATGTCCCTCTTTGAAGATTATCACATTGTAATGTAATGATATATAACATTCAAGAATTGTTTATTTGAATGAGTACTAAGCCTCCATCATGATCCACTACCTTTACCCCTACAGTTGCATCCCCTTTTTTGTGTGTTGAATATCCCATCTTCATGCATTTATCACAACCACAGTACGAACTTATCATGTGTGCTTTGTATCACTCCATGTGCTCACAATGAATTCAAGAATTTATTCGGCTATAATTGTCCTAATGTCTTATTCCTTTTATAGTTATTTGTGTTCTGTTGGTTGCTTTTCTCTTTATTTTTTCTCTTTATGTTCATTCTGTGTTTGTACTGTTTGTTTTAACGATGTCAGCCTTGAGAAAGCCCTAGGCTTCTGACCATCTATTTTGCTTTACTGCTGACTGAGCCAAAATACACACACTGAAAGGAGTCTGGAATGCATTCCTAAGTCTAAAGAAGACATTTATTATATCTCTTCGCAAGGCTCGTTAAGGAAGGTCAGTATAACCGTAAGTGTACTTTTAAAATGTGCAACAATGAAGTAAGAACATGTATAAAGAATCTTAAATCTATACATAGCAAATATATACATGCAAAGATACAAACACCTATATATATATATATTCATACACAATGCAAAGCAAATAATTAATTAAAATGCACCACCGTGGGGCCTATCTGGTGCTTCATACTTCTCCTGCCAGCAAGTCGTTGACCCCGGTTCAACTGTAACAAGAAAGAGAGCTCTACCCTCACTGGAAATATATCAGGCATTCAATGTCTCAATCCTGATTGAGGTCTCTGAGTCTCCCACTGTCGACTTGGGTCTCTTATATACCTTTAACCAGTAGTTCCAAAACCTGTGGTCCGGGACCCCTGGGGGTCCGTGAAGCCTCCCCAGGGGGTCCGTGACTGCTTAGAAAATAAGTAATATTAACAGATTAGGTCCCCAGCTTTCAATAAAGATTCAGCGGGGTTCCTCGGATTCCAGTGATAATCAGTGGGGGTCCCGTATTTCCAGTAATGCTAAACTAGGGGTCCACAGAAGTCAAAAGGTTGGGAAGCATTGCCTTAAACAAACAAGGAAGGAGATTTCTAGAAAAAACCCTCCCACTCTGCAAGAAGTATAAAAAAAATGCTGGCTATTTTAGGTCAGCTTTGAAAGAAACACATCAGAACTTGCCCAAAATCCCAAGGTGTCTTTCCTAAAACTATACCGTTCCCTGCTGTACCATAAACATCATTCTAGTACATCCTTATCTTGCTGACTGACTAACTCCTCCATGTTATGTCTTAGCCCTTTAATGAGAAAAGAACAAGCAGACACATAGAATAGAAAACACGTTGCATAACATGTTTTGTATGGAAAGATACTCCCACTTTTAACGTGCAGTGAAGCTAAGGCTAAGCTAAATACAAAATGAAGTCTACAACTGGTGACCGCTAATGTGACGGTGGACATCTAAGCCAAGTGCAAAGTGGTGCGACACAGAGTCAGTGGCCAAAACACAAATATCACTACACCATCACAGGCCAAAACACATGTTGGCTGAGTGCTTGCTGCCTACTATAAGCAACTTTGCTACTACACATGCTTATGTGAAACTACTGTGTATTTTGTATTGAGAGACTGAGGCCCTCATTACGAGTTTGGTGGAAAGCAGACCGCCGTGGTGACAGTGAGACTGCCACCAGGCTGGTGGTGCAGACCGCCATGCTACGACTATGGCAGTGAACCCAACGCAATACATCCAACTTACCGCCAATACCGTTACTGCGGTGGGACCGGCGGAGGTAGCCATCTTCAGGCTGGTGGGAACCAATTTACCGCCCACCAATTACGAGTCACCAGACCACCAGGATTTCCAGTGCTGCCTGACCGCTTTGAAAAGCCTGACGGAAACAGAAAGCATAAAAGGAGACACTCACCTCCAGGTACACAGACGCGTCCGCGGCCTCCATGGCAAACAAACTACAAGTCTTCCCAAAGTTATATCTCACCCTCCATCTTCAGGACCAGCGATGAAGATGACAACTGTAAGTACCCCCGCCTAGCACACACTGTAGGGAAGGGCAGTTATACACACCCACACACAACACACACACACGGAACGGAAAGTGAAGGTCATACACAAACACGCAAACATACCGTACCAGCACACGCATCTACACACACACAAAAAAAATATACAAAAAAAGCCAAGTACCCAATACACACACAACGCCAAACAGACACATGCCAAACACACAGCTTACACCCACCAACACAGTCATACACATCCATAATCAACACACCGTAATCACACAATGACAACTACACCATAAACACTTCAATGCAGTTATAGACAGGCACGTGGAGACATACCATAATAACACACAAACACACACAATCAATATCACCGAACAGACATCCAAACAATGACAGGTGAGACGCCAGGTACAAGCAACATACAAAGGAATACACGGATGCAGCACCATGCACATGGACGCTCCGAGTCCCATACCCTGGCTATTCTGTCTGAATTTGTAGGCAGCCTCCACCCCTCAACTATTCTAATCATAGCTGGAGATTTTAACTGTACCTTCGAGCCTTCTATTCTCACAAGTGGTTTAACTGATGAAGAAGATGAGCAGTGGGGGATCCCACAACTATCTATTACCCAGCCTTGCAAAAAATCTCGGGTGGCCATGCAATTAGCCACATTATGTTTAAATCATGGCCTTAGGGCCTGTAACGGTAGAACTCCATCTGATATGAACAGCGCACCTACTTTTAAAAGGGGCATGTCGACAAGCACTATTGATTACTTCTTGGTAGATGTTAGGTTGTGGCCCCAATTGGTAGATATGAAAATAGAAGTAAGATGTGACAGTGACCATTTCCCCTTGCTCCTTACTCTTTCTGGAGAAACGTTCAGGAGAACACTTAATAACCATGTCACAATCATTCCGCCATCTTGTTGGAACAACAAATTCACCAAGATTACATGGCCAAAAGTGGTGTCCAACCCTCATCATATCAGAGCAATATATCAGATTTTTTTAAATAATTTGGCAGAGTATGAAGACCAGGCAGTGGGGAATATTCCGATTCTCAAAATACATGACAACATGTATACCCAACTACGGTCTTTTTTTTATAAAACAAGGCGGTCAAAGACACATGAAGGGAAAGGGGCAAGCAAGGGATGGTTTGATGAGAGGTGCTCAAAGGCTAAGTCTGGGTTAAGAGTTGCAGTAATGTCTGGTTCCCAGGGGGAAATTAAACAAGCCAGGTCCCTATACAAAGCAACTTTGTCTAATGCTAAAAAGCAGTGGGAGGATTCCCTGTGGCAGGAATTATTAGATGCTTCCAGAGAGAAGAACAATAAGCGTTTCTGGGAGCTTCTGTCTAAAAGAGAAAATGGAGGTAGGAGTTGTCCCAGCAACCATATCCAACCAGAAAGCTGGGTAGAGCATTTTACTACTCTCTATGCCCTACCAGAGGGCCCAATGGACACCAATGTGGCCCACTCTCCAACAGAATTGTTGGAACCAAATTCCCGTATGGCCCCCCAAGTGGAGTCTCAGTGTGTCCCTGAGCGTTGCCTCATTTTTAAAATAGAAGAGACCCTTGAGGCTATAAATAGCCTAAAACATGGCAAAGCACCTGGACCAGATAAGCTCCCTGGAGATCTTTATAGATCAGAACCACATATCTGGTCCTGGTATATAAATGCCATTTCAAATAGTATAGCGGCAGGGGGGCAAATTCCAGGTACATGGAAGGGGGCAGAGATCATACCCATTTATAAAAAAGGGAATGCTAATCTCCCAGCCAACTACAGGCCAATTAGCCTTATAGACAACCTACAAAAGATCTTTGCAAAACAAATTTTACAGAGGTTAATCAATTGGGTTGAGGAGTACCAAATCCTTTCCCATCTACAGGCAGGGTTTCGTGCAAAAACAAGCACGATAGACCAGGTTTTTCGATTGGCCATATTGCATTGGAAATATGTACTTGTGGCCAAACAATGCCTGTATGTGGTATTTATAGACCTGCGATCGGCTTTTGATTTGGTCCCAAGAGCCAAACTGTGGGAAGTGCTGGGTAGATTGGGAATCCCAGAGGATCTATTACTCCTGTTAAAACGACTGCATGAGAACACTTATGCCCAAGTGAGGTGGGGTGAACAAGGCGAACTGACAGAACGGATTCCAATCAGAAGAGGAGTTCGCCAAGGCTGCGTGTTAGCCCCCCTACTGTTTACTATATTTATCAACGAAGTAGTAAAGGCTGTGTCCACAGGCCAGAATGATGCCCCTTCCCTGAATACACAAAAAATCCCTATCTTGCTCTTTGCCGATGATTCACTCCTCATTTCTAAGACACCAATGGGGTTGCAGACCCTTGTTGACCGGTTTAACCAATTCTGTAGCGATTATGGGCTGGAGGTTAACATTAACTACACCATAAACACTTCAATGCAGTTATAGACAGGCACGTGGAGACATACCATAATAACACACAAACAAAAAGCTGTATGCAGCAACAACACACAATCAATATCACCGAACAGACATCCAAACAATGACAGGTGAGACGCCAGGTACAAGCAACATACAAAGGAATACACGGATGCAGCACCATGCACATGGACGCACACACCACACCATACAATCCCACAAGCCATCATTCAGACACATCACAACATGCACTTGGCACAAGTCATCTACCCTGCGTATGCAACGACATAGACACAACCTATGTACAAACATCACACACCGTTGCACACAGGTGTCACACCACCATGTAGAAGGAAAGCGGGACAAGTGTATCATCTTGCCAACCACAGCAATGTGGGCAGATGTATTCATAAACATCTACACAAATAAATTAACTATATACAAAAAGTGACAAATGGCAAGTCCAACGTGCAGAAGTGCACAAAGCACAAAGTCCACATGTAAGAGCCCAAACTTGACTCCTGACAGCCAATAGGCCTCCACGTCATAGAGGCATCAATGGGGCTGGCACCTCAGAGGTCTGGGGGTGGGGGCAGCGGAGGGGCTTGGGTTTGGAAGGGGAGTGTTTCTGTTTGGGCTTGGGAGGGGGGACTTTGGCTCTGGGAGGTGTGGACTTCTTACTGGGTGGAGGAGCAGGGGCAACACTGAAGGGGCAGTGGAGGAATAGGAGGTGGAAGTGCCGGGCAGGGGGACATGACGTTTAGGAGCAAAACGGGGTGCGACAGGAGTAGGGAACAGGTCAAGGAAGACATTTTTGAGAACGCGGGCAGTCACATGAAAAAGAGATGAGAGTGGAGGTAGAGGGAGTGCTCGTATGACATGTTGGTGTGCTGTACCTGGATGCTGGTATCTGCAATGTGTGCATGTGTTTGGTGGGTGTATGTTGGGTGGGTGAGTGAGTGCGTTTGTGTCTCTTGGGAGGAGGGGCAAGAGATGCAGGGAGAGGGAATGAAAGATGTGTGAGTGAATGTTGGGGTGTGTGTACAAGTGAGGTGGATGTGCTGCAGGTGGAAGTGAAGGTAGTTGTGGTGAGTGCGGATGTGATGTGTGGGGTGGGTGTCTGTGAGTCTGCTATTGTGGTGACTGAGGGTATGACAGGACTAGTGGCAGGATCAGGATCAGGATGTGATGATGCAGTGACAGCAGGTGTGAGTGGTGATGCGACTGTAAGGGGGGAGGTGGTGTGGGAAGCAGTGTGGGAAGTGTCTGTTGTGATGGCAGATGTGTGTTGTGTGTGTGCATGCTTGTGGGCTCGTATGGGGTGCTTGTGTCTGTCTTTGGGCACGTTGTCTGTTGTAGTGGGTGTATGCTGGTTTGTAGGTGTGTTCTGGATGGGTGTGGGGAGAGGGGTTGTGGATTGGGAACAGGTAGCTGAAGGGGGGCAGAAAATGACAGGACACTGGCTGCCATCAAAGAGGAGGCCAGAGCCTGAAACAATCTATGTAGGCCAGACAAGGCACCGTGAATGCCTTCCAGGTAGGCATTACTTTGTTGCATCTGGGATGCCAGTCCCTGGATGGCATTCACAATGGTTGACTGCCCCACAGAGATGGACCTCAGGAGGTCAATAGCCTCCTCATTGAGGGCAGCGTCGCTGACTGGGCCAGGGGCAGAGGTGCCTGCGGCAAAGGAGACGCCCACCTTTCTGGGTGAGCGGGCACGGGGAACTGGGTGGGGAGCTACATGGAGGGCGGTGCTGGTAAGGGGGTGGTGGACAAGGAGGGTGGGAGGTGGTCCCAGATGGGTCTCGGAGGAGGAGGAATTGCAAGAAGTTGTTGTGGTAGCTCCAGTCTCCCCCGTGGTGCTCCCCTCACCCTCTGTTCCCCTGGTCCCCTCGGTCCCATGGGCTGTAGCTTCCCCACTCACTGGTGCCCTTCCTCCTTTGCCAGATGATGCTGATGCACATATAGACAGAGGTGGAGAGAGAAGGAGAGTGGGAGAGAAAGAAAGGGAGGAAAGGGTAAATGCCTACCTATCTAGTACACATGTTAACAAGAAACCTAATTGCCCCTGTCGTGACAACTAGAGCCCATAATATAGTTATGAACCCAGGGACCCCCGCTGAATCATCATTGGAATCAGGGGACCCCCGCCTGAGTCATTACTGGAAGCTGGGGACCTAATTTGTCAATATTTGTTTATTTTCTAGACTCTCTCGGACCCCCTGAGAAGGCTTCGCGGACCCCCAGGGGTTCCCGGACCACAGGTTGGGAACCACTGCTCTAAACACCACATACATTGTGTGCATGCAATTCCCCAATTCAGACATCCCATGTCAATGTGCACACACTTGCGCCGTCAAATCCCACCCTAAATGCAAGTTAACGAACGTTGTACTGACCTGTTGCTCTGGAGCCCCACACAACTGCCCATAGAGGGGCACCAGTTTATCCAGCTCCTCAGCAGTGAAGGCTGGGGCCCTATCCCCTGCAGTTTGTGCCATCGTGGCTCCAAGGTACAGGACACAGCAACACACGACGTGGAGGTCGTTCTTGCCCTACTGTCAGGAGTCAAGTGAACTGGGCTTAGCAAAATGGTGGTCAAGACCGCCGCGGTCATGACCGTCACCGCCGGTGGTGGTCGTCATTGGCCCCAGTTTCCCAAAGACGTAATGTTGACCAATGAGGAGTTGCACGGCAGTTCCGACCGCCCTCCGCCATGACGATTCCTGCCAGTGGAATGAGGTCACTTCCATCTGTCCTATGCATGCAGGACAGGTGGCTGCCATTTTACATACATACATAATTTACCTGTGTTACCACTGCATCAATACATGCATATTGTCACAATTTGCTCAATTATAGGTTACATGATGTCAACACACACATATATAGTGGGTATCAGCTAACATTACTACAGTTGTTTGTACATATGTCTGTATTGACATTCCGTATTGTGAAACATGTGGAGAGCCTATTTTTGAACATCACTACTAGTCCTTTTCACGTCCCTTGTCACAGCTATGGCAATATGAGGTATTGCCATCATGTCTGGGTAGGAATGGTGTGTGGTGAAACATGTCATTCTACAACATGACAGACAACTTACATGACCAATACTTCCTGATTGTCATTTGTCACTACATTGTGAGATGTGTCCTGAATGCTGCTTGTATCCCCGCCTAGGTACCACAGTGATGATGAATGCAGCAGTTTACCATGGAAGAGAGGCACATCATGATTACCTATCTACTAAACTGTCAGACCATCAGGGAACTGGCTGCCCAGTTGGAGCCAAAACTCCTGCAAGCTTTGAGTAATCCCCATGCCATCCCTCCAACAGTCCAGGTCTTGTGTGTCCTGCATTTTCTGGCCAGTGGCTCGTTTTAGTGGACTGTGGGACTGGCTGCAGGGATGTCACAGACGATTTTCAGTATGTTGTTACAGGATGTCCTGGATGCCCTACTGAAGCATTTGGACAGGTACCTAAGGTTCCCACAATGTCCAGATTTGAACACTGTAAAGGCAACCTTTTACAACATTGCAAATGTCCCACATGCACTAGGGGCCATAGATGGGACTCACATCGCCTTGGTACCTCCGAGGGCCAATGAAGAGGTGTACAGGAACTGGAAGAGTACATATTTGATCAATGTACAAATGATGTCATAACTTGACTCTTGCTCTAGGCAAGACTGCTGGTTTAAGGATGACAGTACTTATGGTTGTAGGCGACTATGCCAGTCCTACAACAAATCGCAGCTGTCGTCCCAACCGTCCCGGCTCACAAGCAGAACCTCACCAAAACCCCAAGCAATAAAAGGTGATTTGTGGCAGCCTACAGCGCGCGGACTCAGGGAGTGTTGTGGCTAAATTGAGATTACCCCTTTCTCTCATGAACAACATGTCTCAATCAAACACAGGCAATAAAGAAGATGCAGTAAGGTTTCAATAGGTTTTATTTCAACAGAACTGCAATCTGCAATAGGTTGCATGTGCTGCAATGATTAGGATAATGAACAGTACATGAAACAGAATGGTAAAGACAAGAGCCATTAATACAAAGACCCCCACCATCTTGCAATGACATGAAATGACATGAGATATGAAATATGTCCTAATACCCTAATGTCATGTACCTAATCTCTAACCTAAAAGAGAGCTAGGTGTGATAACCTAATCTGCCAATGCCATGTCCATGAGAAGAGCCCCCCCAACCCTTGTTTACTTGGAATGAGGTCTCTAGCTCAGACTCTGTAGGGACAGGAAGACTGGGTCAGCGTCAAGGCGACATGTAGCATCGATAGGAGCGATGGCATCTGGTCGAAATCCCTCATACTGTCTGTTTAAGTGAGGAATATTTATACAGATCTGCTTGGACCCTTGACGTAGGTCTTTTCCCAAACAATAGATAACAAGATATGCTTGGGACGGTAATTTATATAAACAATTCCCTCGAAAGCATGAAGAGGGAAAGAACCTAATGTGGACACCTACAGTTTGTTTATCTTTGTCGCTTGATATTGACGCCTTAGAGTGGTGGCACTGATAACGTAAAACTAAAACATGGGCCTTAGTAAAAACAAGGCAGCCATCTTGAAAGATTTAATTAAATAAATGCGCTAAAACAGAGCAAGCTAAGTAGTGTAAAAGTCACCAGATGATGGGACTATGAGTCTGAAAGCCAAAGGCTAAGCTAACTCCTGTATCCCATTAAAACAAACTAGGATTAACTACACCCTCCCCATTGCCGTAACAAGTATGATGCCATAGTCGTGACGCCACTGAAGGTGAATGAATCCCAAATTCTAAAAAGCGCTCTGGACTAAAAGCTAAAAGCATAAAAAATAGGTAAAAATCATATTTAAAAACATGTTAAAACCCAAAATAACTAAAAAACATACGAAGAGACATAGGTGGTCATTATTACAATGGCGGTGACTGTTAAAGTGGCGGTAATACTGCCAACAGGCAGGCGATAATTACTGCCAAATTATGACCATGGCGGTGATAACTCCCATAGACAGCCAAAGTACCACACCAACCGCAAGGGTGTTAACACCACTGACCACGGGGGCAGCCATCAACAGCCAGACGAAAGACAAGGTACTTCCCACCATATTATGACATAGTAAACTGCCACGATTTCCGGGGCAGTACCAACGCCATCAAAAGCCTGGTGGAAACACTGCACACAAGACGAAAGAATCACCATCAGAGACACAGAGAGGATCAACTCTGCCATGTAACCGGAACTTCAAGTCTTCCTGATGCTCTTCTATGCCATGCTCCAACTGGAACACCAACGCCAACGAAGACGACAATGGTGAGTACAGCCAGCTAGCACACAAGGGAGGGAGGGAGGCAAAGGAGAGTGACACACACACCATATACACAACCAGCTGCAGAGGAAAACCAATGTCACAGGACACACGTCATAATAATGCAAGGACAAAATATAGGTATAACTGATATTTGTAATTTGATGCCAACAGCCACCATATTGTCCATGTGATAAAAGAAATTGGAGTAGATGTTCAGAAAGGGCCAATGGCCAGTCCAAAGTACAAAAGGCCCACGTGGCCACAGGGCACAGTCCACACCCCAACTTGTTTCCTGACAATATCCGCACTACACTGTGCAGGGGCATCATGTTGGAAAAGGGCAAGCACCTCATGGGGGAGGGGGTGAGGGCATCTCAACTGAAGTGAGGAACATGACCACTGGTTCTGGAGGGGGCTCCACGCCCATTTTCCTTTGCTGGTGAGTGCTGGGTCACAGTCTCTGAGGTGGGGAACTTGCCCACTGGTTCTGGAGGGGGCTTCACGCCCATTTTCCTTTGCTGGGGAATGCAAGGTCACAGTCTCTTAGATGGGGATCTTGCCCACTAGTTCTGGAGGGGGCCCCTTGTACAACAGTCCCTGGAGGATGGACTGCATGCCCTCTGCTGGAGGTGAGGGCTCCTTGCCCACTGCTGTTGGAGGTGTAACCCTGCAAGACTCTGCTGGAGGTGAGGGCTTCTTACCCAATGCTGTTGGAGGTGTAACCCTGCCAGCCTCGGGTGGAAGTGAGGGCTCCTTGCCCACAGCTGTTGGAGGTGTTACCCTGCCAGCCTCTTCTGGAGGTGAAGGCTCCTGGCCCACTGCTGTTGGAGGTGTTACCATGCCAGCCTCTGCTGGAGTTGAGGGCTCCTTGGCCACTGCTGTTGGAGGGGACCTCTTGCCTTTCTTAGTTGGTGGAGTGGGAACCTTCCCTTTTCTGGGTGGTGGAGTGGGATCCTTCCCTTTCCTGGGTGGTAGAGTGGGATCCTTCCCTTTTATGGGTGGTGGAGTGGGATCCTTCCCATTCCTGGGTGGTGGAGTGGGATCCTTCCCTTTCTTGGGTGGTGGAGTGAGATCCTTCCCTTTCTTGGGTGCTGGAGTGGGATCCTTCCCTTTCTTGCCTCCACAACTAGGAGGTGCCTTCACTGTTGTGGACTGTTTGGATGAGGTGCTGGTCTGGCGTTTGAGACCCTGTTCTTATGGGCAGGACGGGGGGAATGGAGGGGGAGGGAAGAGGTCAAGTTGGGCAAGGAACAGCTTCTTAGGGACGGTGGGGTGGCATGAGGGATGGAAATGGAGGTTGAGGGAGTGGTCGTTGGAGATGTACGTCTGCTGGACTTGGGTGCAGGTGCATGGGCAGAGTGCTGATGTGAGGTGGATGGCTGTTGGGAGTCTGAGTGCGTGCGTCTGTGTCTCTTAGGGGGGGGCAGAAAGGGTGGGAGAGGACACAGGGGACGTGTTGATGGATGTTGTGGAGGTGTCTGCAAGTGAGGTGTGTGTGCTGCTTGGTGTGGTGATGGTGGTGGTGGCTGTTGATGCAGTGCATGCAGGTGTGAGTGTGGATGTGACTGTGAGGGAGGAGCAGGAAGGGGAGACAGTGGAGGCAGTAGATGTTGTTGTGTATGCAACTGTCTGTTGTTTGTGTGAGTGCTTGTGGTCTGAAGTGTGCTGTCTTTGTTTGTCTGTGCCACTGTTGTGTGATGTTTTGTGTGCATGCTTTTCTGTATGTGTGCATGAGATGTGTTGGGGTTGAGGAGACTGGGACTGGGAAGTGGTAGTTGGAGGGGGGACGGTAGAAACAGGGATGATGGCTGACATCAGAGAGGAGGCCAGAGATTGAAACACTGCCAATCCACTGTGGATGCCCTCCTGGATGGTATATTCACAATGGTGGACTGCCCTACAGAGATGGATCTCAGGAGGTCAATAGCCTCCTCACTGAGGGCAGCAGGGCTCACTGGGGCATGGCCTGAGTTGCATGGGGCGAAGGAGATACCCACCCTTTTGGGTGAGCGGGCACGGGCAACTTGGTGAGGGGCTACTGGGAGGGCGCTGCTGGTATGGGGAGTGGCGGCAGTACCTGTAGCTGGGGTGGTCCCAGAGGTGTCCGCCACCACCAGGGAGCTTCCATCGGAGGAGGAATCAGAGTCAGTGTTGTCACCTCCTGTCTCTGCTGTGCCATCCGTCCCACTGGTTTCCTCGACATCGGTGGACTCTGCCTCCTGGGTCCTGTGGGATGCAGCACCCTCTGTTGCCTGTGCCCCTGCTCCTCCGCCAGATGATGCTAATGCACACATGGACAGGATGACAGGTGAAAAAAGAGGGGAGAGAGAGAAAGGGAGCACTGGGTCAATTACAGGACCAACACCACATATGGCATACACATTGTTATCACACACAGGGATCAGGATTGAGTACCATGCATCGCAGTGGCATTCCATTGGCTAGGTACCAAAGCAAGATGAGAGCTAAACACCAGCAACTGCACCCCTCCTGGGACCCCCGAAGCCCTGTGTGATACGGAATGCAACCTAGCTAGGTTACCAGTTTTTGCAATACACCCATAACCCTTGAGCTGGATCACGCTGCCATGTCTGACCTGGCTTTAAGGGGCACCCACTAACTGACACCTACCACCAGGATCCCATGCCACCTAACAATTATAGTTGTAACACCAGCTGTACTCACCCACTTGTGGCTGCTGTGATGCCCTCAAGCACCCATCCAGCTCTGTGTAGGCCACTGCTAGTATGCGGGCCATCAGGGGGGGTCAGGTTCCGACGGGCACCCCGCTCTCATTGGGAGGATAATCCCAGCTGGGCCTCCATAGTCTTCCGGGCCCAGCATCTCAGGTCCTCCTACCTTTTCCTACAGTGGGTGCTCCGCATGCTGTAGACCCCCGGGTCCACACGTCCTTGGCGATGGCATGCCACAATCCCTTCTTCTGATGGGCGCTGACCTGCAGAGGTAATGCAGACAGGAAGACACCATTACACATACAATCCAGCCTGTCAAACATATAGCCTACAAATCCCATTTCCATCTCCATTGGCACACACATCACCCGTCGCCCACCACGTACACTACCACCAGACATACCACCCCCCAAAGGACACAATGCTTGCACACACATCTCCATGCAACCTTTTCACATGCATCATGCCCATGGTGTACTCACCTGCTGGTTTGGAGGCCCATACAGCTGTCCATACTTGGGTAGGACCCCATCCACCATCCACTCCAACTCCTCCGAAGTGAAGTCAGGGGCCTTTCCCAGGTCACACAGGCCATGGCAGAATCCAGACACAGGTCA
This sequence comes from Pleurodeles waltl, assembly GCF_031143425.1. NCBI lineage: Eukaryota > Metazoa > Chordata > Amphibia > Caudata > Salamandridae > Pleurodeles > Pleurodeles waltl. The sequence goes on from NC_090436.1 coordinate 786,507,510, forward strand.
CAGCAGCACACGCTGTATAGGTGTTGTCCTGGGGAAAGTCAGGAATCAAGTGAGGTCATAGATAGAAAACGGTGGTCACATCCACGGGGGTGTACACCATCACTGCCGCCGGTGATCCCCATTGACCACTGTACTCCATAGAGCCCCATATTAGCCAATGAGGAATGGCAAGGCGGTGCAAGACTGCCTTCTGCCATAATGCGCAACTTTGGTGGAGTTACCTCACTTCCACATGTCCCTATACAGAGGACAGGCGTTCACCATTTTATGATGGACAACATTCAGATAATTAAGAACTGAATCATTGCTATGATTTGCACATACATGGCCATTCCCATAGTGCCAACACATTAATGCTCAATGTACACTGAGGTGGCGGTTCCATTGTTCAAATTGTGACACCCTACTCACTCTTGTGTCCCTTAGATACCTACCACTGTGGATGAATAGGAGGAGGATACAAGACCCCGTGTACAGACCCCTTGTGGACTTGGCTACACTGGAGGATAGGCACATAATACTGACCTACAGACTGGACAGGGCCACAATCACAGAGCTGTGTGCTCAACTGGAGCCTGATCTGATATCAGCTATCCGTCATCCCACTGGAACCCCCCTTCTTGTGCAAGTTCTATCTGTGCTCCATTTCCTGGCAACTGGTTCTTTCCAAGTGGCAGCGGGCTTGGCAGCAGGAATGTCAGAGCCAATGTTCTCAATTGTGCTGGCAAGGGTTTTGTCTGCCTTGGTCAGACACATGTGCAGCTACATTGCTTTCCCCCAGGTGGAAGATTTGGCCACTGTGAAGGCAGGATTCTATACAATGGGACATTTACCTAATATTATTGGGGCGATTGACGGAACACATATAGCATTTGCCACCCCCCCAGCACAATGAACAGGTGTTCAGGAATCAGAAGAGTTTTCACTCACTCAATGTGCAAATGGTGTGCCTGGCTGACCAGTACATCTCCCACGTCACTGCCAAATATCCTGTGTCGGTGCATAACGCCTTCATCCTGAGGAATAGCAGCATCCAAAATGTGATGGTACAACTACAGAGGCGCAAGGTGTGGCTAATAGGTGAGCCTTCAGGAGTTAACCCCATACCATTGTGTGAGGCTAATGTTTGTCCCTCAATACTTGCAGGTGACTCTGGCTACCCAAACCTATCGTGGCTCCTGACCCCTGTGAGGAATGCCAGGACAGGGGCTGAGAATCAATATAATGATGCACATGGGCGAACCAGAAGAATTGTTGAAAAGACCTTTGGTCTTCTGAAGGCCAGGTTCAGATGCCTCCATCTGACAGGTGGATCCCTGTGCTACTCACCCGAGAAGGTCTGCCATATAGTAGTAGCATGCTGCATGTTGCACAACCTGGCCCTCAGACGACATGTGCCTTTTCTGCAGGAGGAGGAGATTGGAAATGCCCCTGTGGCAGCAGTGGACCCTGAGGACAGTGAGGATGAGGACGCAGAGGATGAGGATGTGGACAACAGAACATCAGTTATAGGTCAATACTTCCAATGACACACAGGCGGGACAGTGTAACTGACCATTCCTCTGACTATTGATGTTTGTCTGTGTGGCTACAGGAGGATGGCATTCACTTCCTTTGCATCTCAACTGACTGTCACCTATGCCTTCTAATTTTGCAGATGTTGGTGTTCTAACAACTGTGTACTGATGTGATAACTACAGACAGCTACAGATCTTCATTTGTATGCTATCACAGTGTTCAGATCATTTTCACTAGATGTGACTGTTTCCATAATTGTACATTTGCATCACATAAAACACTATCACTAATGTTGTGTTCAAGGGTGTTTATTGTAGAGCAAATTATAGACTGTAAGGTGCAATGGAATGGGGTGATGGTAGAGGTAAGTCCAGGGTATTGGTCCAGTCTGTTTGTAGCACAGGTCCAGTGTCCAAGGCGCCATAGGAAGGGGAGAAAAAGCAGTTCAGAATGGACAAGGTGACAGAGTGGGACATAAGGGGGACAATCAGGGGAGTCTAATTTCCTGGCTGTGGTCTTGGTCTTGGCAAGTGTCTCTGGCTTCTGTCTGGGTTGCAGGGAATGTTTGCGGGTGGTTCACCTTCTGCAGGGGGTTTGGCGCTGGTGGCCTGTGGGTTCTGTGGTAGGGCCTCCTGTCCACTAGCTGCAGCGGAAGTGGAGGGCTGGTCAGTAGACTGGTTAGTGGTAGGGGCCCGCTGGTGTGCTGTCCATTCCCTCATGATGCTGGCTATTTCTGTTAGCACCCCTGCTATGGAGACCATGGTGGTGTTAAGGGCCTGCAAATCTTCCCTGATCTCCTGATGGTGTACCCCCTGCAGCCGCTTGTTCTTCTGCATGTTGGTAAGGATCTGACCCATCTTGTCCTGGGATTGTTGGTAAGCCCCCAGGACATTAGTGAGTGCCTCCTCGAGAGTTGGTTCCCTGGGCCTGTCCTCTCCCTGGCACACAGCTGTCCTCCCAGTGTCCCTGTTCCCCTGTGTCTATATCCCCTGAACTGTGTACCCACTGATACTGACCCCAGGTCCATGATTGTCTTGCAGGTGAGGTGTGGACAGAGGTCCCTGTACAGGTGGGCACACTGCTCATTGACGTGTCCTTGGGACAGAGGTGTGGGGATGTTAGGTGGGTGCTGTGGTGTTGGATACTGATGGGGGAGGCTCTGTGGTGGACTGTGAGTGGGCTGGGGTGGCCGACTGACTAGTGGTCCCTGATGGGCCAGGTAGTTCATCCAGATCCTGAAGTCCAGAGTTACTGTCAGCACTGGGGGCGTTTCCTGTTGGAAGACTGGATAGTCGTGGTACCTCTTCGCTGCTGAGATTGGCTGGGGCACCTGTGGGGATGTAAGTGATGTATTTTGCTTCATGTCTGTGACATATTGTGCATCCCTAGCTTCCCCTCTCTAGTTGCTGATGCCCTGCCACCTTTGTTTGTGTATGGGATATATTGCGTAATTGTTAGTTCTCCATGCTGTGCATGCTTTTGTGATGGGTGTACATGCAGGGCTGTACATGCATTGGTATGGCATGCAGAGCTTGCCATTGGGGTTAGTCATATATGTAGGTGCACTGTGTGGGATGTAGTGGAGTGATGGGAGTCAGGGTGATGGGGTGAGATGGCATGCAGGTATGGGGCGTGATAAGTAGTAAATATTGACTCACCAGTGTCCAGTCCTCCGGCTACTCTGGTGAGTCCCTCAGGATGCAGTATTTCCAAGACTTGCTCCTCCTATGCTGTGAGCTGTGGGGGAGGACTGGGGGGGGGGGGTCCATGCCAGTCCTCTGGATGGCGAGCTAGTGCCTTGCTGCCACGGAATGTACCTTCCCCCATAGGCCGTTCTACCTCTTCCTGATGTTGTCCCTTGTTCTTGGATGCTGTCCCGTGGTGTTCACCCTGTCCAAGATCCTCCTCCATAGCACCATCTTCCTGGCAATGGATATTTGCTGTACCTGTGCTCCAAACAGCTGTGGCTCTACCCTGACCATTTCCTCCATCATGACCTGCAACTCCTCATAGGTGAAACGGGGGTACATTAGTGGAGACATGGGTGTTGTCTGGTGTGTGTTGTGCAGAGGGTGTTGAGTAATGAGGTGGGGTGTGGATGTGGGGCGCATGACAGATGAATGGGTGTTTGTGGTGTGTGTAGTTGTCTCTGTGATTTTCGTGTCTGTCTTTTGGCAATTTTTGGTGTTCGTAAAGGGTTGTGGGTAATGTGAGTCTGTGTTTTATAGTGCTGTGGGCGGGTGTGTGTGGTGTGTGTATGAATGTCAGGTGTGTGATTTTAGTTTTGGCCAATGTTGTGTTGTTTTGTATTTGGGTGACCATTCTGAGTGTGCAGGTGTGTCCCGCCAATGGTTTACCGTCATTGAATGTTCGCTGTGGTGATTCGTGGGTCATAATGTGGTGGGTGTTGTTTTGTTGACGTAACGGTATGGGTGTTTGTACCAACACTTTAACACTGACCTTTGGGCTGGTGGATATGTGTTTGTGGCAGTATTCTGTTGGTTTGGTGTGTGTGTCATAATATGGTGAACGGATGTTTGCCACCACAATGGTATGTTGGCGGCTGTCACCGTGTCGGTACGTGGAATTTACCACCAAAGTCATAATTAGGGCAATAATGTCGACCATGACAAGCACAGCAGGCCAAAGTAAGGGCAAGGAATGCTAAATATTGAATTTGGTATTATAAGCCAATCGTCAAATTTTCTAACAATAGTCATGATCTTGAAGAGCATCTTTGAAGCCATCAAATGAAAAGGACTCCAGGAAGGAGGCTACATCGTCAGAGGTTAGATCCGTCGCAGGATAGGCAGACGGATCCAGAGAGCAGTAGTGCGTAGGAGTCTCTTGTGCCAAAAAGAGTCAGATCGTTCATCAAGGGCGGCTTATAAGTGGCCTCACCAATCAGCCTTAGTCTCAAGGGGCACGACCGTGAATGAACCCTCATCGGGGACATCAGCAGTGCTTGGTCCACAGAAGGTACTGACATAACAGCAAGAGGCACCATATGCAGCGAAAGACTGGTTGCACACACCATAGGAGTGGTGCGATTGACAATGACCAATCATGCTCAAATTCCTCCAGCAATGAAGCATCAACTATGCATCAACTATGAACTATGCATTCATGGCACAGTTGAGCTGGGGGCAGTGGCTCCATTGGTTGGCATAGCTGGAAAGACATAACCACTGCAAATCAGAAGTAGCAGCAGTATTCCACCAATCAATGCCAAAATTATAGGAAATCCACCAAACACACTTGAAAAGTGAATGACTCCGAATACTGTCTGGAAGATGGACACAAATCCAGACCCAACAGCTGTAAAGAAATGGACAATCCCATTAGTGCACGAAGCATGGAAAATTCTGGATACCAGCTCTCCAAAGTACTTAAGGAAGTTGATTTCAATAAGGATTGTATCTCAGCTGATGATTTTGCAATCTGGAGAGCATATGTCTCTCTAGCTGATGTCAACGTGACTTGTTTTAGAAACAGTAGCGCCTTTAGTCTGCTCAGCTTGTCATAATTTACATTAGTAGTATCAATGTGAGGCCACATGTCTGATACTTTTATCTCTCATGTGGGGGGGAATAAAACTTGTCCACAACACGTAACGACCTTAGAGACTAAAATTGCGTAGGCAATTCCTGGTCACATACCGCAACAGATTTAGTCGCTCAGCACCACATAACTTTCATTCAAAAGTACATGAAATGCTGGTCGAATCAAGGGGACAGGAGTACCCTTCAGAAAGCAGGCCAGGGTCGCGACCCCCGCATTGCAAAGACTGTGAAGGGACACCTGCTTGGAGATGATTGAATGACTAACAGTAGTCTCGCATTCGCTTCCGCTGAGAAAGACCTCTGTTTCGCCGTTGAGACATTTGTATTCAAAGGGCAACTCCCACTCTTCTTTAATATAGCTATCGCCCAGTCGCTCATACCTGCCCATGGAAAGATGTTTCAGGCATTTCAAAAAGCGAAAAGTGGAAATGGGCAGGTTAAGGATGCCATGTAGGACCCATACTGTTGAAGGACACTCTGCAACTGTGAAAGGCGACCTTTCTAGCTTCTCTATATGAAGCCTGGTCAAACTTGCTTCCCTTTTAGCCATTGTCCAGTGTTCCCTGGATAAATTAAAGGTGGTGAACAATTCACTACTGTTAATATACTTCCATCAAACTTGGCCATTTTTCAAAGTCTGTAACATCCAACCTAACTGCATAATGGAACACAGCTGACCTTGCCCATGATATAAACGGGACATGTCTGTCTGAATGATATACTCTGCAGACAATACTATGTTTGTCAGGAAGTAAATCCTGTTTGACAGAGTGTTTATGCCGTTATCGACAACAGCTAAAGCCTTTTCTAAGTTTTCCTTATCTATTTTCCTTAAAAGCGCAGCAGATTCTATATGAGAAAGCTTCCAGATCTCATTATACATAGCATAGATTAATCTTTTATAGGGTGGTTTCTTAGAACCTAACAAAAAGTCCTGCAAGTCATCATCTTCAGAAAAAGTGTTAAGATGTTCTGTGACTGCGGCTAACGTGTTAGACTGTACCCATTGTTGGCACAGTTTACCCACACTGTATGTTATAACTATACCTGTGTGTTGACCCGAGACGAAGCAAGGGTCTGGCTGGCTAATCTTGAAACCCCCTGAGGAATTTAAAAAACGTGCCTGTCATCCATTGGTAGCTATTGGCCAAACTCCTGCTGGGACTGAACCATTGCACCTAGCTCTTCCTCAGTGACATTCAGGAAGAATTGCCAATCATTACATTTTGTCAGTTTGGGGATACAGGGTGTGTTCATTTCTTTTATTTTTGCTAACCCCAGACAGGATGTCTGTTGAATCGTGTAATTTTAAAGGTCATTTGCACAGGAACCAGGCATGCTCTAAATAAAGCTTCCCTACCCTGTATTTGCCTGTCATGTTCTCCCCATACACTCTTTAAATCAACAGTGTTCCTCCAGTATTCGTAACCTTCAACTGCAAGACGGGTAACAAAGGAGTCTTTATAAATCAGTTTTGTATCAGTTAGCAACATTTTCCTAATTTTGGAAGGAGATAACTTGAACTAATATGACTCTGGATGTTTTGTGTCATGCCTATAAAAAGAAGTGAATTTATCTGAATAATGTTTTGGGCTCGCCACAGGTGGTGTTGAACAGTGTTCCCACTGTGTGTAGTTAAGTATTGGTCTGTGTCTAGTGGCACAGTGCAGGTAGTAATGTCCCCAATTATTAAAGCAGAACATTTCCCCATAATTCATTGTATGTCTATATACATCATCACTTTCAAATACTGAATAGTCTTTCATCTCAGTTCAAATAGAATCAACTGTCCGGACATCCCAATCATCAGATACAACACCAGGTGTAATTACATCTGTCATAGAAATTTTGAATACATATGGAATTTGAATGACCTACACAACGCTGGAATCCGCGACAAGGCACTCGACTGGATCTCGTCATTTCTCTCAGGCAGAACCCAGAGAGTCCGCCTCCCACGGTTCCTGTCAGAAGCTTCCAGAATCATCTGTGGCGTTCCCCAAGGATCTTCGCTCAGCCCCACGCTCTTCAACGTTTACATGGCCCCCCTCGCCAATATCGCACGAACCCACCACATCAACATAGTTTCCTACGCAGACGACACTCAGCTCATCCTCTCCCTCACGAAAGACCCTACAACTGCAAAGAACAACCTCCACAATGGACTTCACGCCATCGCCAGCTGGATGGAATCAAGCCACCTCAAGTTAAACACAGACAAGACAGAAATCCTCATCTTTGGCACCAACCCCTCAACTTGGAATGACTCCTGGTGGCCCACCTCCCTACGAACAGCGCCCTCACCCACCACCCTCGCACGCAACCTAGGCTTCATCTTGGACTCCACAACCAGCATGACTCAGCAGGTCAGTGCTATCTCCTCTTCCTGCTACAACACTCTCCCCATGCTCCACAAAATCTTCAAGTGGATTCCTGTCGAAACCAGGAAAACTGTCACCCACGCCCTGGTCAGCAGCCGACTGGACTACGGAAACGCCCTATATGCAGAAATAACAACCAAACTCCTAACAAAACTGCAAAGAATCCAGAACGCATCCGCCCGCCTCATTCTGGACATCCCACGCCGTGACCACATTTCCCCCCACCTCAGAGACCTTCACTGGCTACCAGTGTCAAAGAGGATCACCTTCAAACTCCTCATCCACGCACACAAGGCCCTCCACAACACAGGCCCAGCCTACCTCAATGACAGACTCACCTTCCACACCCCCACCCTCAATCTTCGCTCCGCCAGCCTTGCCCTCGCCTCTATCCCCCACATCCGCCATACCACCGCCGGAGGAAGATCCTTCTCTCACCTAGCCGCCAAGACCTGGAACTCCCTACCGCTCCACCTTCGCCAGACCCAAGACCTCTTGACATTCAGGAAACGCCTCAAGACATGGCTCTACGACCAGTAGCTCCCCCCCAGCGCCTTGAGACCCTAACGGGTGATTAGTGCGCTCTATAAATCCTTGATTGATTGATTGACCTCAGTAGGCCCGTATATATCAAATGGAACGTGGTCCCACACAGTCCCATCAGGAATTGGTACAGCTGAAATGTTGACAAAGGACAAGTCTCTTCGGACATTTAAGACTTCATCTGTAAGCTCAACTGAGGAGCGTTCAGGAAGGTAATGACCATTTATAAGTAAAAAGAAAAGTCACAAAACCAATCCATAAAAACAATGCAAAAAATGTCAAGCAGAACCATAAATAGTTCCATGGGTATATCAAATAGTTATTTTTAAGCCATAGGTACAGCTTACATGTCTTTGAAACATTTTCAACCACTGGAGTGGATGAGTCTGAAGAAAACTCATCAATGCCGATGAAGTAACCAGAAGTAGTCTCTGAAAACGCAGGAGCAGGTGCATTGCCAGTGGATGAATCCACTTCACATGGAGGCTCATAGTAGACGGTGTCGTCAGTCTGTGTAGTATTGGTGTTGAAAACAGCCAAATCTTGGACAGGTGCTGTCGTTGAAATGGTAACTGGAATCAGCAAGAGCTCATTTTCCGCCCTCCCCACGGTCGAGGAGGTATTTGTAGCATCGTTGGACATTGTTGTGTAGCCCAAAGTAGTGTTGTTATTTCTATTTTGAAGAGGTATGTCCTGTTGGGTAGGGAGAGCTGACCGGGAACTACCCAAGGGACCTCTGGGTCTACTGTGCAAGATCGGCCACATGATGAAGTTTGACGTCGTCAATGGAAATCAATCTGTTTGTTTTTGAAACAGGCAGCGGTGGTAGGATGACAATTCTGGTACCATGCATTCCCAGAACTGGGACTGGTGCTCTGCAGGATGGACCGAATTCCTTCTTCACCTTATTCCTAAGGTGGCAGCACTGGCAGATGATTTATCATCACAAAATTGCTGAAGCTCCTGTAAAACAGTGAGACGTTCATTTATGTCAAAAGGCATGTCTGCTGCCACCAATCCAGGGCCATCAAGATCTGGGACATACATAGGTATCCCAAAGAGAACCTCATAGGTGGGTTCCCCCAAGGACCGCCTTGGCAGATTATTCAGAGCTCTCTGGACCCTGTATAGGTGATGGAGCCAACTATGGCCAGAACCCAATACTCTAGCTGTTAAGTACTGCTTTAGATCACAGTTCCGCTTCTCCATGACTGAATTTCCCTTGGGATGGTATGGTGAGGAGTAATGGAGTTCAACACCTATCGTCCCCATGGTGCCCCTGAATGCCTTAGAGGCAAATGCAGGGCCCTGGTCCGAATGGAATGCTGCAACTGCATATGTACCGATAAAGATCAGCAAGTCTTTTATAACAGTTCGAGCGTCAGCTGACCGCTGATGCCATACCCACAGAAATTTAGAACAAGAATCTATAGCACCTAAGATGTATTTGTATGCACCATCAGGTTGAAATGGACCACAATGGTCCAGGTACACACATTGTAGTGGCCTGCTGGACACTTAAAGGGATGTCTGTGGTGGGCGTTTGATGTTTGGGCCCTTAATTGGCTGGCAAATGTCACAACAAAGGACATACTGTTTTGTCTATTTGTGTAGACCTGGCCACCAGAAGCGTTTCTGTAAGACTGTTACTGTGGCCAAAATATCAGCATGAGCAGAAGAGACACCCTCATGCGCTGCTCTTATTAGATCTAATATCTGGTCTTGGCTGGGGATTGCTCGATCTCCAGCTCCAGGAATTGTTGCCTAGGCAACATTCTCTGCGCTGATGTGAAAGAGTATTTTGTAGGGTTGCTTTTGGAAGGGACTTACCTTCAGCCAGAGCGTTCACGGTAGTTACAATTTCATTATCCAATTTCATCCCAGAACGAGTCACTGCAGTCACAGAAGCCATAGCTACTGCAGATATGGCTGCTTCATCAAAATGTTGCCAATACTGTGTACTCCTACATGTTGGTGGCCCCATGTATGTACTACATGGACAAAAGGTAGCTTATCCTTGAGATCAGCCACCCTCCCCCTCAGAGTTCTGTATTTTATGGTGTTCCCTTTGGAATCTCTTAACCCGTTCAATCGCCAATGATTAAGAACGCAGTAGTATGAGTCGCAGACAATTAAGGTCAGTAATCCTGGCTCTGTATGTTGTAGCGCTAATACAAGCGCTTTGAGTTCAGCCAGCTGAGCTGTGCAGTCCCCTAAGGTCTGTGTGTAGGTATTGTGAGGGTGGAAGAGTCCATCCTTCATCACTCCGTTCACAGCTGCTTAAGTGGCTGAGTATTGATGTTTGATACCTATAGTTGGTTGTGTTGAACCATCAGTGTAAATGACAGTATGGCATCTGTCAAGTGGCAAAATATCTAGAGGAGCAGGGTACTCCTGTTTGTACTGGAGAAATTCTTGAGTCTGAAGTTTTGAATCAAAGATGTAGTCAACATCGGTGGCAGTCAGGGAGGTTGCCCACTAAATCGAGCGTGAATGTAATGCTTTAGTGTTAGGAACGCTTTGGTGATGGCCTCTCAGGCTGGCAACGGGGTAACAACAATGATGCATTTCCCTTGGCAAGTGGCCTCTCCTTAATGACAGCCATCTGAACTGCAGTTAGAATTTTTTCTGTAGGTGCAAATGTTGTTCTGAATTGGAGTATAAATGTGATTTACATGTTATGGCCACTGTGTCGCCTTCATTAAAGGTAACATAAGTGAACCCAATGGCACCAGCAACTATTCTGATGACCAAATTTGTTTTGTTGTCACATGTGTGCAAGTGTTTTGCTTCTAGCATTTCCTGTTGTAATTCCCTAAGGATGCGTGTGTGTTCAACTGTCCAGTGTCTGCTAGAAAAATCAGGGTGTATTAAGTCATAGAGTGTGCTTGATACTTTGTGGAAGAACCGGAATGTAAGTTCTGCCAAAACTGAAGAAACCAAGTAAAGACTGTAGTTTCTTGAGAGTGTTAGGTGGGTGGAGTTGAGCACATTTTTCTAGAAAATGTGAGGCCAGGCTGTTCCCCTCATTTGATAGCTCAATTCCCAGGAACAATACACTGAAAAAGGCTATTTTAGTTTTCCTAAAATTTAATTTGTAGCCGACGGCTGCGAATCCTAAAATGATCCAATCTAACCTGGCAAAATGAATGTTGAGATCGTCATCTGTTAGATAAATAAATATCATCCTCATAAGACAACGCCTCAGGATCAATATCATGCAATATTGATGTTACTTGAGCTGACAACAGCCCTGGGCTGTTCTTGTAGCCCTGAGGCAAACAGCAGAAGCGTTTCTGTGAGCCAAATGAGAATGCAGTCAGGTCCCAACTTTCGTGTGCTAAATTCTGGCAGAAAAACCCATTGGAAATATCCTATGTTGTTTTGTATTTTGTATGCACTATATTGTTAACTAGTGCTGTGCTATGCAAATTTTGTTTAGCGTCTGTACCTGTGTGACTGTTTAAGTGTCTGTAATCTAAGACTATTCTATAAGAATGGTCGGGTTTTGCAACTGGGAATAACGAGTTATTTATTGCAGAGACACAGAGCTCAATTACTCCCTGGTATTCGAGCTGAGTGAGGATCTCCCTCACTGGAGCTTTTGCTTCATGTTTAACAGGATATTGTGGCTGAGGTTGGGGTGTAGACCTGATAGGTATTACATGGCAAGGAGAATTTTTGTCCCAACCTACATGATTGCGGTATAAACCAGGTGCCGGCGCTAAAGGCCAATTGACAGCGTAGGCTTGTTTTACCGCCTCCGGATCAAGACCAGAAAAAGAAGGCAAAATGGCATGTTCCCCAGGTGGAAGCTTATGGACGTGCTTGGGTGGCCAGTCCCTTTCGGCCAGCAGGATATCACAACTAAGTTCATCCCAAAATATCACACCAATGGTGCCCTCTGAATCTCCCTCAATTTGGATATTTAAATCATAAACCCTATCGGGTGGAAGTACTCGCTTGTCCGCAGTTTCAACTGCAATGAAATCACTAGTTGCTGTCGCTTCCAGAATATCTTTCAGACTCTGGCGATATATCATGACCTCTGCTGCGCTGTCTAACAATGTCACTGCCCACGTTTTGTTCTTCAGCAATGTTCTCAAGTGTACCAGCATTTTTAATTGACAGTGCTGCCACCTTTTTCTTTTTCAACTGTGGTTTTTGTTGTGGGGACTTATCTTCTTTTTTGTCTGAAGACTGTTGTGGGTCTTTCTTCTGTTTCAGGTATTCCGGACGTCGATTAGGATGGCCCCATCTTTCACTACATCTATCCGGTGCGTCCTGAAAGGAACAAGAGGGACATGAATCAATATATCTTTCAGGAGCTTTTATATTTTCCCTATTTCTGAGAGTATATCTCCTGTCAGAGTTCTCCGGGTGTGGAGAATCTTCTCTCCTATTTCATCTATCTTTAAATTGTTTTTGTTTATCCCAGCGCTTCTTAGAACCCTCCTGTGCTTATTTAGTACCTTCCTTAGGGGTTTTACTCTGTAATTCAAGCTTCTTCGGCTTGGCTCCCAAACTATCCCGTCCTATACTGGTATAGATATCAGAAATTATTTTCAGTAGCTCTTTCTCCCGGTCCAAATGTGGAATCTCTTGTAGGCGCTGGCGTATAACCAATGCTACCGCTTTCCCTTTGATATTACTGAGTATGATTGAGGAGACTGTGTCGAAGCTATGCATTAATTTCATCCCCCAATCTAGGGCTGGAGCAGCCCCGTGCTCTTTCTGAATTTGTTTTAACACTTCCAGTAACTTGGCAAGTGTTGGGGCACTATAAATTGCAGCGAAGACTGTACCCCATGTTGCACAGTCGTCCACCGAGGGAACCATCCCGAAGGGCAAGCACATTGTGAGAATTCTATGTTTCTCCTGTGGTCCCATATGCGGGAACACAGCTTCCAGCTGATTTGTTTTCTGGGCTATCCAGAACAGGATTTTGTCTCATTCTGTGGGTACCTTACCCATAATAGTATGCACTGTTTGTGGATTAATCCCAGTAGCCAATTGGTATCCAGCAGGTTCTGGTGGTGCTGGAAGCACTGGTGTAGTGTTCAAAGTTCACATTACGAACTGAACAAGTCGTCTGTAAAGTGTTACTAGCTCAATGTATACAGTGCGCAGGTCTGCTGCCTGCATATTTTGTATAACTGGGTGAGGTGTGTATGTGGCAAACATAGGCCACGTTGGTCCTTCATTACCTAAGGGACCTAATCTCACAGGTTGTATTACATGTGGTAGGGCGCCATTAAACCAGTTCTGATGTTCTTGATAAGTAATCGGAATCTCAAGATACTGGTATGCTTAGCACCATTGAGGTATGTTTGCAATTCTGTATGTGTGGAATGTGAATGATCTTTGGTCTTCCTCAGGAAGAGTGACCCAAGAATAGAATGTTTCTGCTTGGTAAGCTTCACTAGCTTCTACTATGAATGTGACATCCCCGTCCTCACCTGTTAAGCCATGCGCTACTAGGTGTAATGTTAATGCTTGTCTAGCATTCTCAGGAATGTCTATGGCGTTCACCATATTGTAAAATGGGTAAAAGAGATGGAACACCAAATAGGGAGAAAAGTCTTTTTATAAGTTCGAGCTCTAACAACCTACAGCCTAATTAGGTAGTCCCTGTTCAGCTGAGGAGGATCTTCCCCAAGAACACGGACGTCTCTATATAATGGTATCTAGGGTACCTGAAGTTTATGAGACAGTGATAGTCGAAGTATCCGCCGTAAATTAGTGCCTAAACACCATCGTTGGTGGCACCATGTCGTAGTTTGACTCTTGCTCTATGCAAGACTGCTGGTTTAAGGATGACAGTACCTGTGCTTGTAGGCGACTATGCCAGTCCTACAACAAATCGCAACTGTCGTCCCAACCCTTCTGGCTTACAAGCAGCACCTCACCAAAAACCCAAGCAGTGAAAGGTGGTTTGTAGCAGCCTATACGCATGGACTCAAGAGTGTGACATCTCAGGGAGTGTTGTGGTAAAATGGAGATTACCCCTTTCCCACATGAACAACATGTCTCAATCAAACACAGGCAATAAAGAAAATGCAGCAAGGTTTCAATATGTTTTATTTCAACAGAACTGCAATCTGCGATAAGTTGCATGGGCTGCAATGATTAAGATAAAGAACAGTGCAAGAAACAGAATGGTAAAGACAAGAGTCATTAATACAAAGACCCACACCATCTTGCAATGACATGAAATGACATGAGATATGAAATATGTCCTAGTACTCTAATGTCATCTACCTAATCTCTAACCTAAAAGAGAGCTAGGTTTGATAACTTAATCAGCCAGTGCCATGTCCATGAGAAGAGCCCCCCCAACCCTTGTTTCTTTGGAGTGAGGTCTCTAGCTCAGACTCCATAAGGACACGAAGACTGGGTCAGTGTCAAGGCAAAATGCAGCATCGATAGCAGCGATGGCATCTGGTCAGAATCCCTCTGACTATCTGTTTAAGAGAGGAGTATTTATACAGATCTTCTTGGACCATTGATGTAGGTCTGTTCCCAAACAATAGATGCTTGGTATGGTAATTTATACAAACAATTCCCTCAGAAGCGTGAAGAGGGAAAGTACCTAATGCAGACACCTACAGTTTGTTTATCTTTGTCGCTTGATATTGACGCCTTAGCGCGGTGGAACTGATAACGTGAAACTAAATAATTGACCTAAGTAAAAACAAGGCAGCCATCTTGAAAGATTTAATTAAATAAATGCGCTAAAACAGAGCAAGCTAAGTAGGGTAAAAGTCACTAGGTGACAGGGGCACGATTCTGCAAGCCGAAGGCTAAACTAACTCCTGTATCCCAATAAAACAAACTAGGATTCACTACAGTGGTGTGACTTGCAGACCAGTACATTTCACATGTGACAGCGACATTCCCTGGTTCGGTACATGATTCCTGCGTCCTGAGGAACAGCAGTGTCCCTGCACTGATGTTACAGCTACAGCGTGAAAGGGCCTGGCTCACTGATATGTGTACTGCTGTCCATGTCCGATGTTTGATCTACCTCCCTACACAGTATGCACTATGCCTATCAATATTTCCTATTGTAATATTCCCATTTCTACACAGGTGACTCCAGATACCCCAACCTGCCCTGGCTCATGACACCTGTTAGACATCCACACAGATGTTTAGGACAGGTACAATGAGGTACACGGCCGGACGAGGCGGGTGATAGAGAAGACTTTCGGCCTCTTGAAAGCTGGTATCATACCCGCTGCAGCAATTATCCCGTGCATGTGAATACTGCTGTTGCTATATCGTAATGGCCTACATGGCTGACTACATTGAGCCTTATCCAATATGTTTTTTTTCCTCTGCAGGTCACATGTCTGTTTGCAATCTGCTTTCTGTAATACTTGTTAACATCCTTGCCATTGGATGTTACTACTAATTGGATGTGCTTACACACCTACTGGAGATTCCTGCAACATCTGTCACTCTGATATTCTTGTTGTCCAGATATGTGTATTTGATTGTTGCTTGTTCACAGAGATGCTACTTTAAACAATGACCACACATACACAATTACTTGTGCTCATTGGTGGGTTTTTTGAGTGTTTCACATCACAGTTCTGAGGAGTGAGGACATGGTTTCTGTGATGATCAGAGTGGGTGGTCCAGCTGTTTGTTTCAAAGGTCCTGTATCAATTAGCCTTAGGATGATAGGAATTCAGCATTGGGCAGTCTACAGAGTGTATCAGTGGCACACAAGGGTGACAGTTCAGGAGAGGGATCACTTCCCTGACGGTGTGTTTGTTCTCGGCCTCAGGACTTGCAGGATGTCTGGATGGTCGACTTCTTTTACGGGAGGTTCCTCGGCTGCAGGGGCGGGGTGCTGGTGGCCTATGGGTCCTCTTGCTGGGTTTCCATTCCAGTAGAAGGTGCAGATGTTGAGGGCGCAGGTGTTGTGTGACTACTGGAAGGGGCCTGCTGTTGGGTGGAGGACAGCCACAGGATGGTCGTGTGTTCTTTGAGGAACCCTAACATGGAGACCATAGTGGCATTGTGTGCTTGCTACTGCTGCATGGCTTCCTGGTGGTGTTCCCTCTGCAGCCTTTGGTTCTCCTGTAAGGTGGTGAGTATCTGGCCCATCGTGTCCTGGGATTGCTGGTAGGCTCCCAGGACTCTGCAGATGGCCTACTGGCCAGTCGTGTCCTGTTGCTGCCTCATCCCTTGGCCTGCGATTGCCCTCCCACTGGCCCTTGCCCCCTGTCCCTGTGCCCCTGATGCAGTGTGCCCACTCCCACTGACACTAGGACCTTCATTTTCTTGGGTTTGGAGTGTTGTTTCATGGCCCTGTATTGTGGGGCACACTGCTGTTTGATCTGTCTTTGGGACACATGTTAGGGAAGGCGGGCTCTGATGTGCAATGGATGCCACAGGGGAGGATGATTCTGTCGTGGGCAGGGTGAGGCTAGTGGTGGTGGACTGACCAGTCATGCCTGATGGGCCAGGTAAGTCATCCCTAGCCAGACATCCAGGGTATTCCTCCTCTATTGGACCTACTTACAGGGCTGGGCTGTCAGTCTCTGGCATCCTCTGCTATGTTGCAGTCCTTTGGATACCTGAGTAATGAGAGGTATTGTGTTACATGATGGTATTGTACTGGTGGTACACATGGTTGTTTGCCATCATTGTCTGGAATTACAGAGCAGTAATGGCATTGACAGTGTCTTGATAACTGCTTGTTTTTGCATCAGTTGAAAGTTGCTATGGTACAATTTGGCTCTATATTTGGTTTGAGTCTTACCATAGCCCACTGTCATTGCCATGTACTGATGTGAATTCCAATTTCTTGTTGGTGAAGGGGGGTGACATGGTTAAACATGCAGGTGCTCAAATGTGGAGTAGAATTTGCAGTCATTCAAAGGTAGGGAGTGTTGCATTGTGGTAGTTGTAGTACTTGCTGCAGTGTGGGAAATACATGCACTAGGTGGGCCTATTAGAGAATGGTGTTAGTAGGGAGATGTGGCATGCAAGAGAGGGTATTGGGTCCATGGTGATTTAGTGCACGCGAGGGTGGTGTGAGGGGGTGACAGGGTGGTGGGAGTACATGGTGTGCAGGGCTACATGGTGACAGGGAAGTGTAGTTGACTTACCAGAGTAAAGTCCTCCTGGTGTTCCCGTCAGCCCCTCTGGGTGTAAGATGGGCAAGACCTTCTCCTCCCACGATGTGAACTGTGGGAGAGGTGGTGCGGGCCCACCGCCATTCTTCATGAAGGCGATTTGATGTTGTGATGCCATGGTCTGTACCTTCCCCTGTAGGTCGTTCCACCTCTTCCTGATGTCGTGACTTGTGCATGGATGGTTTACCACTGGGTTCACCCTGACGACGATCGTCTGCCATAGCTCAGATTTGCGGACAATGGATGTCTGCCTGATCTGTGCTCCAAACAGTTGAGGCTCCACTCTGACGGATTTGTCGGCCATGACCCTCAACTCCTCATCTGTGAATTGTGGGTATTTTTGTGGCGCCATGGTGGTTGTGTTGTGGGTGGTGGGGTGTGTGATGTGCAGGGATGCTGGGTGTGCTGTTTGTTGGTGTGAGGTTGAGTGCTATGGTGTGCATGTGGTTTGTATTGTTTCTGTGCAGTTGTGATGTGCGTGTTGTGTTGCTCTTGATGTTGTGTGTTGTGTGATGCGTGTTCAGTGTGATGGTGGCTGTGATTTCTATGTGCAGTGTCTTTTGTCAGTGTGGTCTTGCCTCGCTATATCAGACTTTCTGGGTGCAAAGGATTATGGGTATGTGTGTATGTGTTATATGGTGCTGTGATCAGGTGTGTGTGGTATGTGTATGTGTATGAGGTGTGGGGTATTGGTATTGTCCAATATGGCGCCTGGTTCTGGTGGAGGTGAATCGTAATTTGGATGGCGGGCAGTTGTCGGCGTGGAGGTGCTGGTGGTGGAACCGCCTCTCTCCCGCTGTCGATCAAGCTGACAGTGACAGATTTGTGTCTGTTTTCTGGCGGTGTTGTGTTGATGAATCGTAATACGGTGGTCTTCAGGCCGCCATCACTGGTGGTTTTTCGGTGCCAGCTTACACTGCGGTAATGAGCACCTGATTGTCCTTTGCCTACTATTAGGAGTTTTGCTCTAGATCAACATAAGAAACTATTGTGTATAAGAAACCATTGTGCATATTTTATACATACGAGACTGAGATGTGTCAAACAGTCTTTGGTAAACGTGTCATGAAATAAACGTTTTTTAAATAATTACTGCTGGCCATTTAAGTAATTACTGTTTAGATACATTTTCAGCACTTTTGAATGTGGCTGAAGCATCCTCCCAATACAAATGTTAGGCAGATATGATGCTTCTATGATTTCAGAAATGGAGCACACTGCATAAGCAGTTTTTAGTGTTCCAAGATGGTCTCTCAGACATGAATCATTGATAAACAGCCAGATTAACCATTTCAAGAGGAACATCTCTAACATCTGGTCTTCGGCTGGTACATATTTCTTTAACATTGACAGAATCATGATCTGGATCATCACTATCATCATCTACAATATTGTCTGAAACAGGTAACAGTGTTGCAGGGTTCAGAGAATTGCACCTCCTGATTGAAATTTTTCCAGCTGCCAATATGATTTGCCCATACCTTGTGAGGCAGCTATTTGTCAGGTGCTGAGTTCTGGTACGGCAAGCAACATTTCAAATCAATGAGGAACTAACACAATGAGTGAATGTCCCATTACGAACCCTTTATTTTGTTCAATTTCTCATGGCAGAAAAGGAAAATACCTTATCATAATCAGTTTTTTAGAGGGCACCTGCATTACACAAATTTTCTCTCAATTCTTAAAAAAACATTCATGCATTCGTCATCAAATGGTATCGGATCCTTGCTATCACTGCAAGCTAGCCTTGGCAAAGGCTTTAATATCAGGAAAATGTTTGGAATCCACTGATGACAATAACCAACTATCACCAGGAACATCCTCACCTCCCTCTGAGTAGCTGGAGGATTCATGCACAGGTCTGCAGAAAGATGTTTGTTTGGGACTTCCTTACCCCTTTTTCAATGTGGTGATCAGGATAAATCACTTCTTCTTAACAGTACTGCATCCTTGTAGGTGAGATCTTGTGATCATTGTCAGCAAGATGATTCAGAAGTGCAAATGTATCTAGTTTGCAGTCTTCTTTTGTCCTTGATGCCACTAATAGGCCGGCAATATATTGGACCAAGACTGTGTTACAGGGTTACTGCAAATGTGCTAAATGTTCCTTAAAGATCTAATTAAAAAATGAGGGACTTTCAGTGTGCCCCTGTAGAATGCAACACCAAACCAGGTCTTTATTGTGAAATAGAAATGCAAAAAATATTGACTATCCTCACGCAGAGGAATTTAGAAGAGCACTTAGCAAAAGTCAATGACTGTATACTATTCTGCATCTGCAGGTATCTGAAACAGTATTGCTGCAGGATTTGATACCACCAGACAACAAGAAACCACCATCTGCTTTAATTTCAGAGGATCCAGCACTATCCTCCACTTACCACCTGCATTTTGATGGCCATCAGGGGAGAGTTGCAAGAACTATTAAGGACCTCCAGTGTAATAACTTATTCTATCATTTTTTTCTATGATGGGCTTCATCACTTTTTCTGCTTCTTGAAAATGTTTTTTTGCCTAATTCTTGGATAAACAGCATTAGGTTTGCACTTTTTTATCAATCCTATCCCTTTTTTTCCAGTAAAACCTCATATCTCTTCGTTGACAGTAAGGACTTGATTTAGTTATTGGCGGACGGGTTACTCCGTCATGACGGTGATAGATATCCCATCCGCTGGAATATATATCCCATAGAATTTAATGGGATTTATATTTCGAGGAACGGGATATCCGTCACCACTGTGATGGAGTAACCTGTCCGCCAATATCTAAATCAGGCCCTAGGTCTTACATCCAAAGGTAGGTCATCTTTTGTCAGAACTGGAAACAAATCTTGTGATTTTATTTTAAAAACTGAGGGCCATATTTATACTCCGGTTGCGCCGAATGTGCGTCAAAAATTTTGACGCACATTCAGCGCAAACGATGCCCCATATTTATACCCTGACGCCCGATGCGGCGCACAAGGGGAATGGCGCTATGTGCGTGAGTTTTTGGAAGCGGCACCCCGCCCTGAGTTAATGACATGCAGGGTAGGCGTTCCCGTCCAAAAACCCACGCATACAGCGGTGCGTCGTATTTATGCTTCCGGGCAAAAATGTCTCCCGGGCCGTAGGCGGCGCAAAAAAATGACGCAAAGCACGAATAGCGTTAAATTTTAACGCCTGGGTCAGGGCAGGCGTTAAAATGGGGCAAACACACCTGTACTTAAGCAGAACACACAGAACAAACAACAGAGCAGCAGAGCAGCAACAGGGAGCTATGGAGGTGCTTTTTCTTCAACGTGCACGTAGACGCAGAGCCCTGCAGCAACAACAGCAGCTACAACAACAACAGCAGGGACCCCAAAGACAGCGCAGAAGGCAGGACAGGATATTCCGCCCAAGAACAACCCTGCATGGCCTCAGGGAACGGGACATCATCCAGAGGTACCGGTTGAACTGGCAGGCCATTCAGCAGCTGCTGGCAAATATCGAACAACAGTTGGCCCCCACTTTAGTGACACCCCGCACTATCCCAACTGAAACAAAGCTGCTTGCCGTACTACACCTGCTGGCAAGTGGCTCCTTTCAGACAACTGGTGCCCTGGTTGGTGGAATATCCCAACCATCATTCTCTGCATTCCTGCCTAAAGTCCTGGATGCCATCATTCGCCTGACACCCCGCCACATCTGCTTCCCTAACACACTGCAGAAGCAGCAGGAAATTAAACAGGGGTTCTACGCCATCAGTGGCTTCCCGCACGTCCTTGGTGCAATCGACTGCACACACGTACGCCTTGTGCCACCTGCTGATTCAGAACACCTCTACCGCAACAGGAAGCACACACATTCAATCAACGTGCAGGCCATAGTCGATCACCAAGGACTGATCACCAACATCGTGGCCAAATATCCTGGGAGTGTACATGACGCATTCATCTTCCGTCACTCCACCATCAACCAACACTTCCAGGATGGACGCTATGGCAATGGACTACTTGTTGGTAAGGACAAAAAACAAACCCATACACACACCGCACACAAACCCTCTAGGACAAACAACACATACACCACAATAGCAACACCTAGCCAGGAACACACTGAGGTACTCACATCACTAGCCATGTGTCAGAAGTCAACATTTAACCTGTCACACATTGGAATTTAATCCACAGCCTAATGTGAAGACATCAATGAGTGTGGTTGGCCAAATGTCACTTTACAGATTGGAAGTCTCAAAATAACCTGTACACTAATACAATGCATAAGTCAAAAGGTATGGGATGGCCTGGGCTCATACACATGAAGGTGTCAAATACACTTTCACGTTTTAACTCGGCATGGAACTAACATCACACCCCCAGTGAGGACACACAGACAACTGTATCACTAGTCACAATGCTAGGGAGGGAACACTCTACTGCAACAACAAAAACAGTCCTTCTGACAAACGGTTAGCCAACAAACACTTGCTCAGCCAAGGGAAAATATATCAAAGCAAAGTTTTCAATAACAACCATAGGTTGGAACATTAGTACACAAAAGAGTCACAGACAACACAAGACAACTACAGCCATCAAAGATCCGTACAACACTGCCTCCTACATCTAATTCAATCCATTCTCTTTCTCTTTCAGCTGATCAGGGGTATGGCATCCAGCCTTGGGTGATGACACCATTCGGGAACCCAATCACTGCTGCAGAGCGGGCATACAATGACGCCCACAAGAGGACCCGCAGCATTGTGGAGAGGACCTTTGGGATCCTAAAGTCTAGGTTCCGCTGCCTTGACATCACTGGCGGGAGCCTACTCTATTCCCCAGAGATGGTGTGCAAAATCATCCTCACTTGTGCCATATTGCACAATATATGTGTCCAGAGGAACATTCCCCTCCTTGAACTGGACCCAGGCATGCCTGAGGATGACGAAGAGGAGGATGCTGGGCCGCAACAGGAGGGGGGACAACCCAACACGGCAGCAGGACAGCGTAGGCGCCAGCAGCTTGTAAATAATTTTTTTGCTTAATGTATAATAATCACCTGTATTACACTATTGTAAATAAACACAGATATCAAACACCACATCATGCTTTGGTCCATGCATTACTGAGCACCTTTACTTATAAAATGCTGACGAAGAATGTGGTCTCCTTGACCAACAATGCCATAACAATCATCACAACAAAAAAGAACATTTCAATTGTATGCACAGAGGGTAGGATGTGACATGATACATTGCCATACACAGAGGCCCACATGAGTACAAATGTGGCAAATCCACATGCTACATCAAAACACCTGAGACAGTCTTGCACCCAGACAAAAAAAGTAGATCATGTGAAAGTCACATCACATGTGGTCAGAGACAGGGTGGGACCATCCATGTGTACGTTACCATGTCATCAATGGCTTCTCTCCAGTGGGTGATATGAGCAAAACACAATTGGGACAACATTAGCTGCCACTAACTCAGGAGGAGACCTGGATGTCACAGTGACAACATACACCCAGACAGGTGATAGTGGATCCACATACCAACACACATGTACACATATGTCATACAATCAACCAAATTATTGAAAGTAGACCATCACAGTCGGGTCCCAGTTTGAACCTAGCAGGAAGAATGTGACATGCCACTTAACCAGTTAATGCAGAAAGGGACACAGACACCCACTAAAGAATATTCCCCAGAACATCAGGAACGCTCAGAGTCTTCCAAACATAGTCATTGGGAAATGGTAGGCATGTCAGCTCAAAATCATCATTACTGCAAACTTCTAATGGGCTAATGAGATGAATGAATGGTCAACAGTCATACATACCATATGGCCTTACATTAGCCTGCTGCTGCAGGTTTCCCATAAAATATTAAGCCAAGCCATGGATACTGTAACTAATCAGGATGGTCAAATCCTAGGGTGCTGGGGGCCTAAGTCCACTTCTACGGTCCCACAAACATACACAAATCCTGTACTTGTGAGCCAAACACATGCATAAGGTACATGTGTGGCCTACATGTCAAGAGTAGAACACAAAGCACAAACACAAAATGAGGCTAGGACATGGTTAGCCCCATAATAACTGTAAGTGACCATTGCACTCCCTGTTAGGACTCCAGATAAAAGCATCACCATCATAAGTGTGGACCAAATTTGGAGAAGGAATACATCATGGTATCCCATCCATCATTTCCAAACAGCCATCAGCAATTGCCACAAATATGTTGACAAATATGGAAAAGACATTATGTAACGTATCCACACCATTACTGTGTGAATGCCTGCCATACATACAACAATGGACATGTGGCATATCCAAACACAAATGTGTATCACATTGCCCCGTTTGACCCTGACAAATCACCTTCCCCAAGTTAAAAACATGAAGACGTAACAAAAAGATTTGATCATAATTCTACGCATACAGCATGGGTGTCATATTTTGGTCACGTACATGAGTGCACAGAATGCAGAGTCAAATCTGAATGTATACAAAAATTTCACAGATTTAGACAGCAAAATATAAGTTACATCATATTTCAGATTTGACTCAGCAGCATGTGCATTCCTGTACGTTTCAAAAATATGACGCCCATCATGTATGCGTCGGAAAAAATGACGCAACATGCACATATTTTCGTACATCTCGTACAGTAAATGAATATTAATATTCATATCATATTTTTTCACTCAGCAGCATTAGCACTCCTGTAGGTGGATAAAATATGACGCCCATCATGTATGCGTCGGAAAAAATGACGCAACATGCACATATTTTTGGACATCTCGTACAGTAAATGAATATTAATATTCATATCATATTTTTTCACTCAGCAGCATTAGCACTCCTGTAGGTGGATAAAATATGACGCCCATCATGTATGCGTCGGAAAAAATGACGCAACATGCACATATTTTTGGACATCTCGTACAGTAAATAAATATGAATATTCATATCATATTTTTACACTCAGCAGCATGTGCAATATTATGCGTCATAAAAAATGACGCGAAATTATGTATGCGTGAAAATACGACGCAAACCGCGATTAAAAAACGGCGGCCATTTTATGCAGGAAGTGATGTAATAGGATATCCTGTTTGCCAAATCTGTATTGGAAGTTGACTTTCACTTTCACTTTTCAGTCTCAGATTTTTCTAGACTGTGTGGTTCAGTGAAGAGTGTTGTCCTGTGAATTACTGCTTTGTTGTCCTGTGTAGCTTGTCTTTTGTACTTTGTTCAGTCTAATATTGTTGTGTATCATTGTCTCAGTCTGTTAAGTCTAGTTTTGTCCATTCCTGTATTTGTTTGTATTGTCTGTGGGAGTCTGTTGTGGCTAGGGTAGTTATTGGGGTTAGTTGGGCTATTTTCTCCTTTTCTTAACTTCACACCTCTACCTTTCCCCATTTCCTACTTTATTTTTTCTGTTAGTCATCAGTCATAATGTCAGGGAGGCCTCGCCTGTCCAGGATGGGCGAAGATGAATTGGGGGGATTTATCTGGCTAGTGTGCCATTTCCTCCCGCTGATGCTGGAGGCTGGGGGCCGTGTGATACTGGGGTATCACACGGAGGCCCGGAAAATTCGCTGGGAGAAGGTGCGCCATCACATGGTCCGGGTCCATGGGACCATGCGGAATGTCCATCAGTTGAAACACCGCTGGGCCGATCTGATCACGAGGGAACAGGACCTGCTGGACCACCTGGGAGTCAGGATTGGTGGCCATGTTGGTGAGTAGCAATCAATTACATGGACATGATAGTAATCTGTGTGTGAACATGTGATGAATGTTACCCAATCTGCTAGATAAGGAGCTGCCTATGTGTAATGCTAGGGAAACCTAGGCCCTTGTCAATATATATTGATATCCCCAAATTGGCTACACTTTTTCTCCCTCAAACAGCAGAAACTTAATACATATATCTGTATTTGGCAGGTGTGGCCCATCTCTGCGTGATGCAATGATGCAAATGCTGCCTTACTAATGTTTACATATGTGCCCTAATGTGTACGTGTTGCACAATGTGTATGAAGACCTATGCTAGCAGTCAGATGGCTCAGTTGTTCTACACATACCAGATGGCTGTAGCTGTATGTAATGTAGTGTAGCATTTGTGTCAGACAAGCAACACGTTAATGGCTCTATTTGTACTCTACATGTCATAATGGGCAATGAGTAAGTCATGTCGAAACAACATACCTACATATGTAGACCCCATCGCTCGAAATCTGATTTGAATCCCATGATGATGATATACATGTGTGTTTTATACACGTCACATGAAGTCAGATATGTTTTCCACAGATATGTCACATGTGTGTGTGGTTGCTGTGTGTTGAACATGTCCACATAGGCTGCTTGACTGTGAGTGGTCATGCAGTCCTCATGGAACAAGTGTCTGGATGTCTCTCTGGAATGCACATGCTGAGATGTTTGGATAACAATATTGTCGGGGCATAATTATTGTGAGTAAACTTGGACGACACCTGACTGTCCTGGCCACTGCATGTGTGTAGTAGGGTGTGTAACTGTAGCAGGAGAATCATCCAATGTTAATGTTGAATACAAACTCATCCATGCAGTATGAGCATGTGTGAAAGTGTATCATTACCATGTCATATTCTCACAGTGTCATTGTAACAGAATTATTTTGTCAGTCCACCCAGTCTGAGTACATTCTTCCTGTCATGCTTTACAGGTGGACCAGAGCCTTACACCGTGGGAGAGGTGGCACACTTCGACGACCCCGATACCTACAGTGAGTGTTGCCTGAGTGCTATTTGATATATTTATTTGCCAATGACGCAAAATGGACTACTGTGTGTTCAAGAGAAATCATGATGTGATGCGCTGGCCGTTCATTGCCATTGTCGTGTTAGTGTGATATCAAATTGGACTTATGTTTCTGTTAAGCAACACCTAGCCATCTCTGAGATTGAGGGGCTGTAGGACATTACAGTTGGGCCGCAATGGGGAATGGGATGAGTTACTTAGAATACACTGGTCAAAGTAAGACTTGGTCGGGGACTTGACATGAACTGAGTCTGCATATCAGACTGACATTCTCCCATATAGCTTAGGCACATGGCTGTGATGAAAAGTGCATCTTCCTAGTTGAGGATGGACTGTGCACACTGTAGGTTGGATCTTCCGGGGGCATGTACTTACACAAGCTGAACTAGGAGTGTGTGTGACTTGAGTGCAATGGCCTATGTGTTCTGTTGAATCATGAGAATGGGTGTTCCACCTCCTCTGTGTGTGTAGTAAAACATGCCTCACTGATAGTATGTCATGTTGGCAAAAGTCATATCATTGTGACATGTGTGGTCCATGGATGTCACAATGTTTGCCTAAGTCCAACGTGTTGCTAGCCATTCATAGGTCTTGTGTGTGAAGGCACATACTTGGTGAACGTTCAATACACTCCTGGGTGTGCATTTCACATGGGATTGGTGGTTGTTCTTCCCACACCACCCTCAACGACTGGGATGTTAATGTGAAACAGGCTACCTTGGACTGTAGCAACCAGTATCTCACACTTACTTGACACCTTTTGTGTCGTGAGTCAGAACCTAGGGCCAGATGTGCCAAACTGTGTACAAGTTGATAAACTCATAATTATTGTGTGTGAGTTGCAAACATCTGTTTCCTATTCCGAAATGTATTAGGTGATCATGAAAATATATGGGAGATTTTATTCCTAATCCTAAATATGAAGGCTTTTTCCAGTCCTATTTGCAACTGACAGTGGTATGCAAGTCCATTTGCAATGGAGTTTGTGGTTGCTAAGTGAGTCGCAGTTATCCACTTGAAGTGGATGGTAACCCACTTGCTAGCTGTAAGGGGTCCCCATTGTAACCCATCACCTTTCCGAGTGTACCAAAATAATCCTGTACAAAACAGGCAGTGGTCCAAGGGACCACTGCGGCCCGTATTTATAATTTTTTTGCACCACATTTGCGCAGCTTTTTGACGCCAAAACGGCGCAAACTTACAAATTACAATTGGAATTTGCAAGTTTGCGCGGCTTTTGCGTCAACAAGTGACGCAAATGCGGCGCAACAACAAATATAAATACGGGCCTAAGTGCCTTAAATTATTCAATATTGAAATTGTCGTAATTTATTTCTAAGTGCTGCTCATTTCCCGTTGAGGTAAACGGCCTACACTTGGGGAACATGTTCTGCGTTATTTCCAAGCGGTCACGGACATGGAGGTCTGCTGTTCCCAGCAGGCCTCCATCCCCGTGAGTGCCCATAGTTGCAAAGGTGGAGCAACTTGCAACCCACATCATTGATGTAAATGAGGTGGCTCTTAGCAACCCCATAGCAACTCACAGACGGTGTCAGATACCCCATTCTGCATTGCAGATTGTTCGTCCCATTTCCCATCTTCCTACATCTGGTCCCTAGTGTAGACATTGGGTTATAGCCCATTGGTTCAATCTTAGCACACAACCAATTCCAGATGGCTTAGAGTGAGGAGTGTGATAGTTATCACATATAGTGACATATGTAGTGAAGTAAGTATGCGGAAGAGGTGCAGCCATGATGTACAAAACCGTAGGGATGATTAGGATGAGTAGTGTAGGGTGATGTCATCCATCATGTAGAGACCTGGATATTCTAGGTGTGATATGCCCTTATGTATGCATGCTTCACATGTACTTCCTCTGAGCCCTTCTGTGAACTATGTTGTGACAATTGCTGCAACCTATACATTTCTAGTAATGTACAAATAACCCATTGTGCTATCCCACCCAATGCAAAGCCAAAGGTAAATATCTGCCTTTTCTCTTCACAGCTGCTAACATGAGGGCGGCCGATCGCATCCATTTTGAGCGGCGTGCCATCCGTTACAGGCACATCCTGCAGGTGCAGTCTGGGTATCGGCGGATGGGCCGCAGGTATCACTCCGAAAGGGCCTCCGGGGCGTGGTGGGCCACACCACAGCCTCCAACAAGTGTGCCACCTACAGCCACCAACGACACAGCCACCAGGTCTGTCCCAGTGGTCCCATCTACTTCGGCTGCCATGGACCCGCCGCATGCAGCACAACCTGGACCCAGCCGTGTGCTGGCAGCAGGACAGTCACATGTCCCACCAACAGCTGCCACTAGCTCGACCTCTGCTGGCACACAAACCCTCCCCACAGACCCTCCCGTGAACCCTGCAGCCTTCCAGGCATTGTCCCAGAAAGTGGACAAACTTTTGAGGAAGGTGGACAACCTGACTGATGACATGAACTATGTAAAGACCCGGGTCCGCGACATCAGGCGCACACTAAGGAGTGCAAACGTCTAGTTCGTTTGCCCTCTTAAACTTTTATCCCTCCCCTCTCACCTCTTTCCTTTTTTTCTCCTGTTAGTTGGGCTTTGGGGATTAGTATTAGGATTAGGATAGGTATGTAGCTTAGTTAGTGTTAGGGAAGAGGGTGGGGGGTCCTTGTTATTTTTCTCAAATATTTGTGTGTGGGTGGGTGGGTGGGGGGCAATGTTGGGATTCATGTTTAATAAAAAAAAAAAAATAATAATAATTAAAAAAAAAAAAAAAAAAAAAAAAATCTGCTTGTTTAGGATAGTGTAGTATGTGTGTAGGTTAGTATGTTTTGTCCTGCATGTGTCCTGTCTCATAATGGTGGGTGGGGGGTTGATGTTTAGATCGTTTCGTTACATGTGTAGAGTAAGTTTAGCTTAGGTTAGATAGGGACAGTTGTGGGTTATTAGTAGTCAGGTTAGATTAGTGTAGGTGTACCTTTCCCTTAGTTGCCTCTTGTAGTACTAGATATAAATAAATATTTTGTTAACCCTTTACTTGATGCGTTAGGTGCTACTTTATCATGGCCTTGACATCCATGTTGCAGAATGATTTAGTGTGACATTTGTGTCCTATGCTCAGCATCCCCTGGGAATGGATGTTTAACATCCCATCTACCCGTGTGCTCACTTGTTAAGTATCCTCAAATTGGGAGACTCCCCATTGGTAGTGTGCATTGTACACCAAGCTTTTGTTATGATATGTGTCCAACTTCACAAAGAGTGCTTCATTACATGTCAATGTGGGTTAATTGTTAGGTCGGACAGCAGTGTGAAGCTCAGGGAGATCTTTGTAGATGAGGAGTTGTTCACACTCATGTATTGCTGCTTTCATTGCTGAGCTACATCATGTGTGTACTGAAGCAGCATGAATTTCCTTCATGGAAGCCTACTCTGTAAGGGAAGTTAATGCAGTGTGATTTGTACACGATTCATTACATTAAGCGGCATCCATTCTTATTTAAGTCTTGCATGGAGCCTACATTTCCCAGCCACCATTTGCTCTCTGGAATAGCGATAGATGGTGCATCATTCTGACCAACACAGCATGATTGTGTGTGCTTAGTTCCTTCCTCAGTTATTTCCCTCAGTATGGTAGGGCTATGATGCAATCCTGGCCAATGCACAGATGGATCTGAATATATGACATCAGGACAGTAGTATAGAGATTCAACAGGGTTGCCACACAGCCACTTTGGAGTTAGGTACTGCACAGTTGAAGTGTGAAATGACACAGAGACACAATAGGTGAGCAAGTGCGATTTTTTTACAGGTGTTGTAGTACAAATTGTCCATTCAACATTTTGGCTGAGTCCGTTCTGGGGCATCATTTCTTGGTGAGCCTATAGAAGGTGTCAGTGCAGAGGGACAGGATTACCAAATTGTAGGAGAGAGACATTCACTGGCAATGTGGACAAGTCAAACAGTGGATTGCCAAACAGTCATTGAGTGTAGGTGTTCAGAAACTGGGCTTTGACTAAACGCAGGACCTTGGTCAGAGTAGGCCATGGTGCAGGGACTAGGGCTTCCGGGTACTCCTCCGTGTGAAGGTTATCTGTTCCACGTCTTCTTCTTCTGATGTGTGTGTTGCCTCCTCTGTCCTTGTTGTTGTTGGTTGTGAAGGGGCAACACACACCTCAGTGTTAGAAGACATGGAGGCAGACATCCCGGGGGCTAGTCCCTGTGGACTTAGGAAGGGCAATACTGCAGCAAGGAGGGCCTGCTGGTTTCTCAGAATGGCAGCCACATCCCGATGGTAGGCAGCCAGGTCAGCCCTGAGGGGTTCGATGTTGCATTCGTGCACCCGTTGACTGGCTTGCATTCTTAGTTGTTCCGTCAACTGGATGACAGCTGTGGCGATTTGCTTTTGTGTTTCTACAAGTTCCTGCATGTGCGATGTTAGTGCTTGCATCACAGCTGTCTGATCAGCAGGAGGGATCATGCACGAACGCACCCCCTCAAGGCTGGCTGCCATAGTTTGCATCCCCACCCGCACCTCCTTGGCCAGCTCCCGCTGGACCCCAACGACGGTTCTTTCAAAGCTGGTTCCAGTGTCGTCGGAGTCCTCAGCTGTGTTGGAGCTGGCAGGTATTACATTTGGGGTGGCAGGTGGGTCTACTGGGGTGGCTGCTTCTTCTGGGCTCCTCCTTGGGACTGAAGGTGGGGTTTGGAGGCTTCCTAAGACCATGTTGAGGGTTTGTGGGGAGAGGTTGATGGGGTCGTCATCGATGTCATCAGGGAAATCAGGGTCAGGCATATCGGCAGGAGATCCATGTTCCTCTGCAATGAAACAGGGTACAATTAGTGTGTCTGTGTTGTAACAAGTTTGCAAACAGTTACAGGCATTTGGATGCCTTATCTTTGGTGTCTGTTTTTTTCTGGGTATCTGCTGTCCTTCATATGGGCATTGTTGTAGGCCTATGGCCCACCTGTGTGTCACATGTGTGATGTGGAGCTACCAGACTTGTCTGCCTAATTGCCGCTAGGTGTTGCTTTGTAACATTTTGTGAATAGGCATCTTTGTGTCCTACTAGTCCCTCCGTGATTAACTATTCTTATGTAGAGACATTTTCGAGGGTGTGTTCTCATTATCCGACCTGAGCTGACTTGCTTACGAGGCAGCAGGATAGCTAATGGTGTGATGGACTGAGTCTGACCCACTTTTAATTGACTCTGTCACCCTGATTCTTTCATTTTGCTCTAGCTAACTAGCATTGGCTCATGTCTCCCACAGCAAAGGAATGATTATACATCCGAGCGCATGACATCTTTGGAACTTTTCAGGGAAGTTGTGGTCACTCAGATCCCAACATCTTCACTCTTTTCCAGTATGAACTCATACACAAAAGTCAAAGACAGTATTTGTTTCATATGATGATCTCTTTGAACAACTGACTTGTCTATATTTAGGTGTGAGCCACAATAACCCAAATACTTCAACATGGTAGACTTGAAATAGTCAGCAGGAGAGTAAGACATTGGTCGAAAGCTATCATGGTGCCTAACAGTTTGTACTCTCCCTCTGCTTGTTCTATTTATAGCACAGCATGTTAAGCTTCTAGCCTGCCTGTCTGAATCACTGGGGAGACTTCATCCGTCATATCTGAGCAATGGCCTGTGATCTGGTTTTGCAACTGCAGCAAGGCAGGCAGCGTCTGGTGTTTCTCTGTTTGGAGACTCCCTCTTGTGTGTCTTGGGACAAGGAAGTGATTTTATAAGTCATAAGTCATGGTGATGAGATAGTTTCCCTACGCAGGAATGGCTAATCAGAACCCCTACCCCATCTATCCGCAAAGTACCAGACTGTATCCTTGACTGGGGCACAGAGTGTATCTGTTCTGGCACACTCCAGTGCAGATGTAGGCAAAACAGTGTGATTGGACTTATTAACAACACCCTAGGACTGGCTATTTGGTATATTTCCTGATAGGAAGGCCAATGAGAAGCATGTAGTGCAAAGTGCTCAGAGGCTCTTAGATGTGAGCATATGCGTAAGAGTACATTCAGGGTAAGGTGCAGAAAGGCCTACAGCCTGAGGCTAATGCGCAAAGTATACATTACACTTGCCAGAATACACATTGACTGACTGTGGGTGTTGTGAGTGCCCTGCCAACACACTTGCCTCTCAGGACCTGCCCCATTCACTTTTGATTCACATTGCATGCAGTGTACATGTTCCGTACCATTTCCTATGCATGTTCATGTTTGGATGTGGTGTGGATGTAAACATTGTTGATGTTTGAAGATGAAGGTGGGTCATGTGTGTTTGATTGTATAAGCCTGTTTATCGTATGAAGGTCCGATTTGTTTGTCAGACTTTGCAGGTGTGTTTGAGTGACCAGTTGCCTATGTCTCCTCCTCAGGTGTTGTCTGAGCAGTATGACATTAGTGATGTAGCCTTGTTATCCAGGCATGTGAGGGACCCTGACGTATGCAGCATGTGTGTGTGGTTGGTGCTGTGTGGGTCCTATTGCTGTTTACTTTGGCTTATGTATGTGTCAGGTATGGACATTGGGCATTTGAGTGTACTGGTGCGTTTGTATTTTTACACTGACTTGTTGCGGATGTCAATGTCACCCCCTAATTTGTGTATGTATATTCCATGGGGAGGTTGCTGCCATTTGGTACTGTAGCTGCACAGAGATGAGAGGCGTTATTGTAAGGTGTTGTGGCAGTTACATTGCAGTTGTTGCTTTGCCTACTGGGTTACTGATAGGGACCTAGTTGCTGTAGGATAGATTTTACAAAACAAGTGCCTGGATGTGAGTTTGCTGTAGTGGCCTTCCTACCTGTCGCTGCTTTCCCTTGGCTCTATTGTTGTACTTACAGGATGTCCCCATGGGGCTGTACTTGTTGCTGTGTTTGGTGGTGCCCCAGCTTCAGTGTGTGCTAGGCATGCCCCCCTACTGTGCTCCTTTACCCATGCCACTCTATGTATATGCTGACTTACATGCATTGTGTAGTAGGTATTCCCCCCCTGGTTGCAGTTAACATTAGTGCATTATAATTCCCCATGCGACTTACCCTGCATGTGCATTGTGTCTTGGTAGTCTGCACTGTCCTGCCCTTGAATCCCTGTGACGATCTCCTCGGGGATGGCGGCTGCAACCATCTCCTCCATGTGGTCCAGGGCCTCCTGTTGTGCTGGACTCCCACCTCCAGTCTGCATTGCTGCCTTCCTGTTCCTGGCCATTTTCTCTTTGGTCCTGCGTTTACAGTCATGCCAGCGTTTCTTACACTCAGTGACTGTGCGGCGTTCTTCAGCCACACTGTTGATCTTGTCCACTATTTGCTTCCATATGGCCTCTCTCCTACTGAGTGGCAATTTGGATGTAATGAAAAGTTGGTGCTGGTGTTCCGTCACCTCTCTCACCAGGATTTCCTGCTCCTCTTCACTGAAGCGACACTTTCTTTTCTTTTTTTGGTTATCCTGGTTTGTTTGTGGGACCTCTTGGCTGGTTCCTGGTCTGCTGTCATCATCCTGGGCTCTGTTGTGTCCACTGGGATCCATGTTGGCTCTCTGGTAACACTGCAGTTTTCGCGCTAGAATTTGACGCAATTGCGTGAGAAAAACCAGCGCTTTCACGATTGCGCTGTCGTAAATCGGCCCACGGTGATGTGCGTCGCCTTTACGTGGTTTTTCCTTACGACTTGACGCCGCTGTGTGCGTCACAATATCCTGACGCCCACCTGTTGGTTGCGCCGCCGTACGTCAAAGTATAAATTTGACGCCCGCACGGCGCATCCAAATGGCGTTAGACGGCGCAAAATTTTTTGACGCAAAACTGCGTTAGCGCAGTTTTGCGTCAAAAAGTATAAATATGGGCCTGAATCCTCATCCATGGTTTCTATTTCAATCCAACACTGTACAGTAAATTACGCAGTCCATCTTGCTTAGCAAGTCCCTGCCATGTAATTTAACATGACTCGAATCACACAGTACGAACAGATGATTATTTTCCACTGACCATATTTTAATTGGAATGTCTATTGTAACCTGAATAACAATCTGTTTATTGCTAATGCCTACAACCTGGACTCATTTTTCCTAGATGGCCACAATTGGAACCTCCATAGAGTAAACCAAGTGGCACCAGTGTCGATTAAAAATGATACAGAATGAACATTCACTTCACCATCTGTATTTGGATCACTATGATCTACCGCAAGGACTGCACTAACCATTGAATCCTCCTCCCTCCTTAGGCACCGTAATTGTGAATTAGTCTCTGGGGAAAACTGAGGAAAATCATTGCTCAGAATCAATGGATTCTGTTGGTACTCTTGATTATATGACCTCTTATTTCTCACGTTTTTATGAATCACTAGAGCTACGGGCATTTTCATATGGAACTGCCCTTGCCTTTGCACATTCTGCACAGAAGTTAGTTGTGCTAGGGCAACAAACTGTTTTTGCACCTGATTTGCATTTTGCTGCATTTGGGGAACAAAATCATTCTGGATTCTGCGGGAAACAGCACTAATAACGCAGTTAATGCAGTGATATGCATTGACCACGCAGCCGTTATCACGCATAGGCATTTACTACACATACGTTCACCACGCATATGAGTGGTAACTGTAGCGAGAGCAGTCGGGCAGAAGGAAGGAAGCAAGCAGGAAGGAGCAGCAGCCAGAGAAAAGCGGTAAGTGGGGCCTGGATTGAAGAGGGAGGGTTATGGTAGTTTTTAGGACTGGGTGGGGAATCGGGGTAGGTTTTAGGACAGGGCAGGGTAGGTTTTAGGGTTTAGGGCGGGGCAATGGGATGAGGTCATTTTTAGGACAGGGCGGGGTAGGTTTTAGGATTTAGGGTGAAGGCGGGATTGGGGTAGTTTTTAGGACAGGGTGGGGTAGGTTTTAGGACAGGGTAAGTTTTAGGGTTTAGAGCAGGGGTCGGGTAGTTTCTAGGACATAACAGGGTAGGTTTTAGGATAGGGCAGTGTAGGTTTTAGGGTTTAGGGTGAAGGCGGGGGTCGGGTAGTGTTTAGGACAGGACAGTGTAGGTCTTAGGGTTTATGGCAAGGGGTCGAGTCTTTTTTAGGACAGGGCAGGGTAGGTTTTGGTGCAGGGCAAGGTAGCTTTTAGGGTTTAGGGTGAAGGCAGGGGATTGGGGTAGTTTTTAGGATCGGGAAGGGTAGGTTTTAGGGTTCAGGATGGTGGCCTGGGTAGTTTTTAGGAAAGGGTGGGGTCGTTTTTAGGACAGGGTAGTTTTTACAGCTTAGGGTGGGGTGGTTGGGCCGGGTAGTTTTTAGGACAGGGCGGGGTAGGTTTTAGGACAGGGTAGCTTTTAGGGTTTGGGGTGGTGTAGGTGTAGTTTTTAGGCAGGTTAGGTTTTAGGGTTTATGGCAGGGGGTCGGGTAGTTTGTAGGGCAGGGTGGGGTAGGTTTTAAGACAGGGAAGATTTTAGGGTTTAGGGCAGGGGCTTGAATACTTTTTAGGACAGTGAGGGGTAGGTTTTAGGTTTCAGGGCGAGGGTGGTAGTAGTTTTTAGGGCAGGGAAGAGAAGGGTAGTTTTTAAGCCAGGGTAGGTTTTACGGTTTAAGGAGAGGGTCAGGGTAGTTTTTATGACAGGTGGGGTCGTTTTTAGGCCAGGGTAGATTTTAAAGTTTAGGGCAGGGCAGGGTAGGCCGGGGGTGTTAGGACTCTGGGCAGGGGGTAGAGGGGGCAGTTTCAAGGGCTTGGGCAGATGGAGTATGATGGGGGGAGAATTTACCATGCATGTTACTTTACCAAACATGCTTTTACAACTAAATTTGTTGTAAAAGCATGCGTGATAAAGGCATTGTAAGGAAATGGCTCCCTGTTGCAGTTACCCCCCACTTTTTGCCTGATACTGATGCTGACTTGACTGAGAAGTGTGCTGGGACCCTGCTAACCAGGCCCCAGCACCAGTGTTCTTTCACCTAAAATGTACCATTGTTTCCACAATTGACACACCCCTGGCACACAGATAAGTCCCTTGTAAAAGGTACCAGTGGTACCAAGGGCCCTGTGACCAGGGAATGTCCCTAAGGGCTGCAGCATATGTTGTGCCACCCTAAGGGACCCCTCACCTAGCAAATGCACACTGCCATTGCAGATTGTGTGTGTTGGTGGGGAGAAAAAGGCAAAGTCGACATGGCATCCCCCTCAGGATGCCATGCACACAAAATACTGCCTGTGGCATAGGTAAGTCACCCCTCTAGCAGGCCTTACAGCCCGAAGGCATGGTGCACTATACCACAGGTGAGGGCATAGCTGCATGAGCAATATGCCCCTACATTGTCTAAGTCTATTCTTAGACATTGTAAGTACAGTTGTGGCCATAATAAGTACATGGTTTGGGAGTTTGTCAAAAAACAACTCCACAGCTCCATAATGGCTACACTGAATACTGGGAAGTTTGGTATCAAACTTCTCAGAATAATAAACCCACACTAATGCCAGTGTTGAATTTATTACAAAATGCACACAGAGGGCATTTAACCCATTTGTTCAGTGCAGAACTGACTGGTCTGTGCCAGCCTGCTGCTGAGAGACGAGTTTCTGACCCCATGTGGTGAGGGCCTTTGTGCTCTCTGAGGACAGAAACAAAAGCCTGCTCTGGGTGGAGGTGCTTCACACCTCCCCCCTGCAGGAACTGTAACACCTAGCAGTGAGCCTCAAAAGCTCAGGCTTCGTGTTACAATGCCCCAGGGCACTCCAGCTAGTGGAGATGCCCGCCCCCTGGACACAGCCCCACTTTTGGCGGCAAGTCCAGGGGAGATAATGAGAAAAACAAGGAGGAGTCACCCACCAGTCAGAACAGCCCCTAAGGTGCCCTGAGCTGAGGTGACCCCTGCCTTTAGAAATCTTCCACCTTGGTTTTGGAGGATTCCCCCAATAGGAATAGGGATGTGCCCCCCTCCCCTCAGGGAGGAGGCACAAAGAGGGTGTAGCCACCCTCAAGGACAGTAGCCACTGGCTACTGCCCTCCCAGACCTAAACACACCCCTAAATTCAGTATTTAGGGGCTCCCCAGATCCCAGGAAATCCGATTCCTGCAACCTAAAGAAGAAGAAGGACTGCTGACCTGAAGCCCTGCAGTGAAGACGGAGACGACAACTGATTTGGCCCCAGCCACGCCAGCCTGTCTCCCTACTTCGAAGAAAACTGCAACAGCGACGCATCCAACAGGGTTCAGCGACCTCTGAAGCCTCAGAGGACTACCCTGCATCTAAAGGACCAAGAAGCTCCCGAGAACAGCGGCCCGGTTCTAGAAATTGGAACTTTCTGCAACAAAGAAGCAACTTTAAAGACCCCACGTTTCCCGCCGGAAGCGTGAGACTTTCCAGTCTGCACCCGACGCCCCCGGCTGGACCTGCAGAAAACTAACACTACAGGTAGGACTCCCCGGCAACTGCGAGCCGGTGAGTAGCCAGAGTTGACCCTCCTGAGCCCCAACTGCGACGCCTGCAGAGGAAATCCAGAGGCTCCCCCTGACCGCAACTGCCTGTAACAAGGAACCCGATGCCTGGAACCAGCACTGCACCCGTAGCCCCCAGGACCTGAAGGAACTGAACTCCAGTGCAGGAGCGACCCCCAGGTGACCCTCTGCCTAGCCCAGGTGGTGGCTACCCCGAGGAGCCCCCCCTGTGCCTGCCTGCATCGTTGAAGGGACCCCCAGGTCTCCCCATTATTTTCAATACAAAACCCGACGCCTGTTTGCACTCTGCACCCGGCCGCCCCTGTGCCGCTGAAGATGTACTTTCTGTGCCTGCTTGTGTCCCCCCCGGTGCCCTACAAAACACCCCTGGTCTGCCCTCTGAGTACTTACCTGCTGGCAGACTGGAACCGGGGCACCCCTATTTCCATTGAAGCCTATGTGTTTTGGGAACCACTTTGACCTCTGCACCTGACTGACCCTGAGCTGCTGGTGTGGTAACTTTGGTGTTGCCTTGAACCCCCAACGGTGTGCTACCTTGGACCCAACTTTGAACCCTGTAAGTGTTTTACTTACCTGTGAACTTAACATTTACTTACCTCCCCCAGGAACTGTTGATATTTGCAGTGTCCACTTTTAAAATAGCTTATTGCCATTTTTGTCACAACTGTAAATGCTATTGTGATTATTCAAAGTTCCTAGAATACCTGAGTGAAATACCTTTCATTTGAAGTATTACTTGTAAATCGTGAACCTGTAGTTCTTAAAATAAACTAAAAATATATATTTTTCTATATAAAAACCTATTGGCCTAGAGTAAGTCTTTGAGTGTGTGTTCCTCATTTATTGCCTGTGTGTGTACAACAAATGCTTAACACTACCCTCTGATAAGCCTACTGCTCGACCACACTACCACAAAATAGAGCATTAGAATTATCTCTTTTTGCCACTATCTAACCTCTAAGGGGAACCCTTGGACTCTGTCCACACTATTTCTTACTTTGAAATAATATATACAGAGCCAACTTCCTACAGGCATGCATGGTAAAGACACAGTCGTTGTAAAGACCGCGCTGTAAATGTTTTCATTGTTCCATCATACATCTGGATTCTGCCTTTGCTTGCAGTTCCATTGCCTGATGTTGCCACGGAAATGACAACCAAAGTACTTCTTCAGCAAATTAACATTTGCATTAATTGCAGAATCGTTCATATTCGCTCTATCACGTCGCTATGTCTGCACCATATAATTTCTGTCAGTGCTTAATTTGTAAATAAAATAGTGCCAGTAAGTGAAGCTCTTCTCTGAAACATGTGGCTGCTGCAATTAAATGTGAGGGTACAGAATACTGAGGCAGCGTAATCCTGAAGCCATTTCGGGCATCTTTAATCCATTGACAGCCACTCCCTGCACCTTCAGCTCACTATTGCAGCTTTCTGTTTTCTCCCTTTGTGACGCTTTTTCGTTTTTCTCTTCCTCAGTCTTTCTCAAGTTTTTTTTGCTCGCAGTAAATGCTTGAGGCAGAAAAAGAAGTGCCGGCCCCAAAAAAATATGTGCCAGTGCCCCACACTGGAAATAACACGCATAGATTAAGCACTGATTCCTATCTCCAACACCTTGCATGTCTTGTGTCCCATTCATTCCAGAATAGGAAGGCTGCACAAACTGTACATCAGAACTCATCTTCTGACTTCTATTGCTTCTCTAAATCAGATAATTAGCATGGGTATTGGACCAAAGTGAGGGGCTTAGATTTACAGCAGCCGCTTTTGGCTAGCTTAGGCTGCAGTGTTTTGGGGATGGCTTTAACCTACCATCAAGATGGCCGACGCAGGTTGGCGGTCTAGTCTATCAAGACACCAGGAGTGATAAACCAGTAGCATCTGCTGCATCTTTCTTCTGAAGTCCAAAATAATGGTATCAGGGAAGACAGTGGACAATCTGTAAATGACGAGCATTGTGCTTATGGCTTCACACATATAGAAATACTGGGCTACATTAGAGATGCAATCCATTTCTTATGTACTGCCCTTAGTGTTTATTGTTTCTTTCAACTTTACAGAGCAGGTTATCAAATATCTGCTGATGTTCGTACCCCAGCTGACACAGCAAAGTTTTGGGAGGAAGTGATTTTCTGAAACTATTTGAGTAAGAATTTAGCCATATTCAAGTGACTGAGGGGGACACAAGGTATTAAAGAGCATAATGTGATTGTAGGACTCACATGAAACACATGGTATATGAGTACAATAGATTAATATCATGCATTGTCTTTATCCAAAGCAGTCAATGTTATGAGTAGTAAATTGAGACCAACATACCATTTGTTGTTACTTTTGTGTTGGAAGTAGCTGACTTTTGGGTGCATGTTTATGCATGTAGATGGTCTGCAATAGGCTTTGTAGATAAGGTGGCAATTGGTGATTTTGCTCTTACCACAGTCTTTGAAATTCTCAAGTGAACAACTCAGAAAGTACCTTGGTACTCTTCTCTAGGTGGTGCATAACAAAGCTACTTAGTGAATCGTGGTTGTATTAGGTATGATATAAGTACAAGGACTGAAAATTTGTCTCTTCTTCCGCCTATGCAGGTATTAGTCAGGTGACAACTAACAGATGAGACCCGAACAGTCATATGAGACCGAAACATCGACAAACGCTCCCTGTTGGTTGTCTAAGGCTATATAATGTGAAAAGACTGAAACTATCTCTGATTTAAACAATTTTGAAGTGATTGTTTAACCTTTGTGAAATGTGTAGTGTCTTGTATTATATTTGTTGTAAATATGTTCACAATCTGAGAACTGCATTGTCTGCACTATGACCACTTTTTGATGAATCACACCTTGCTTTTTATGAATTTCATCAACAAATCTCGAAATAAACAAAGTTTGTCCTGTACTTATTACCAAGTAATTCCAGTGTTAAGATTAATATTTATGAGTGATCTGGATACTTCAGAGGCACACACGAGGTTTCCTTAAGCAAAGAGCCCTACAGGACAATTGTTGAATTATAACACGGATACTCTGGTCTAGGAGCTCACAAGGTCACTAAGCCCATTTCTTTTATCTCTTATTCACTCAAATCTATTTTATTACTCTTCTTTAAAATTATTTTTCTACTTATATCAGCCTCATGTTCATCCATTACCTCAAGTTTATTATGTGCTCATTCACACACCTTGGTGCTTCTCTGATCAAACATCTCATTTCACCTACATTATATGACATCAATTTATTTAAATCAACGGTTTCCTGTAGATTTCTCCAAATTAAATTTTTAATGGTCCAATATCAATCCCCCTCTCTTTAGGAAGTAAAATAAATTCAGGATAGGTAGGAACAACATTAGGTGAAGTAGTAGAAATAACAACAGCAATATTCCCAAACCGAGCACTTGCTTTAACACTTTCACTTGTTACTGCAAGCACTGTCAATTCTTGTACACTCATACTCAAATCACCTAATGCACCAATCAGGAACAAAGAGACCACTTGTGGCTGTGTGTACAGAGAAGGTCTGGAATTGAAAAGATCATTTAAAAAAGTTATCCTCCTCACCTGAATCTAAGACACTCACTTGTACCATATCCTCTTGCCAAAATCTCTAATTATACCAATTGTGCCACCACTACAATGGACCCTTAACCTGCTCCTTCATTTCTCCCATTTTTTCAGTAGATCAAACTCTGTAGGTCTAGGTAGCAGCTTTTCCTCATTCATTGTCTGTCTCAAGAAATCGAAGTTTCTAATGTGAAATGTACCCTCTAAAGGAAATTGCAAGACCTTGTCACCAGAGGTATGTTCATGCCAATCTCGAACCCAGATACAAGGATAGAGCCAAACATCTGTTAACAATTTCATATGTAGGGAAACCCTCTATAGGAATCTTGAATCCCTCCATAGCAGGTACGCTAGGAGTTTTAGGCTTTTTCAACACAGCACCTATTATTCTCACTCAAAATAATTAAAAACTGTGCAAAACTAGTGAACAAACAACAACCAATCACAGTGCGGCTATGCCAAACATCAACCAATCGCAGTGTGACTTAGACACCAACCAACCAATAACGGTGCAACTCTGTGGTGCCATCTCACTAATCTCTACACGACTCCTCAGCTGGCTAACCAATCGTAGTGCTGCATTTTCTGTGAATGGGAAATAA
The DNA here is from genome assembly GCF_031143425.1 of Pleurodeles waltl. Taxonomy (NCBI): domain Eukaryota; kingdom Metazoa; phylum Chordata; class Amphibia; order Caudata; family Salamandridae; genus Pleurodeles; species Pleurodeles waltl. The sequence goes on from NC_090436.1 coordinate 786,549,031, forward strand.
TACACAACCTTTTCTTTTCTCCGAATGCACGCAAAATAAATCTTGTCTGCTCAACCTAAACAGGAGAAATTCAGCAGGTTAAAAAAAAAGAATCTCACAGTCAAGAGAAACAAGACCAGTTCCTTCAAGGCAGTTGTCAAACACAACTCTCATTAAAGCAAACTCCCATCCAGTGGTAATCCACCTCTGGGTACTGTACTTGCTTTGAGGAGCAAATGACATCAACCTAAATTTGACACACACACCCTTGAAAGGAAATTAATTAAATGAGAAAATATCCCTATCTGTGTGAATGCGGCACTTCGCAAAACACACTACCAAATTACAGAGAAGTTCAACATCAGTACAGCGAGATCTTGGATTACAACAAACCCAATTACCTAACCAATTATTTAATCAACATTATCATAAAATAAAAAGCCTTTATGGGTGAATCACAATAAGACAAGTACACCAAAATCACAGACATTAAACCACCAATGAAACCAAGAATCAATTTCTCAAATCCAAAAATCTCACGTGCAGCATATCCATCACTCAACACTACCACTCCCAGAATACATCATCAGCACACCACAACACTCTCAATCTCAAGAATCACTCTGCAGTCCTTTTTGCTCAGGAACAGCACAATGAACATCTACACAGGAAAATCCATTCTAGACTCGGGAATGTAGACACAAGCCAAAGAGCAAGGAACCACTAAAACCATCCTCTGCCACCAAACTTTTGTTGGCACAGGGAACACCTAAAATGTTATGCTGCAAAAGTCACCTAAATAGCACGCCCACAGGTGGTTGTATCAGGAACGGTGCTAAATCTCAATTTCATGAGGCAATGTGTCCCAAGATAAGGTATAGCACAGTAAAATACAAAATGTAGTCAGTTAAGTAAGAACAGACTTAATAACTGTGGTCTAGGGTGGAATTAGAAAAATGTAGAAAGGTTTATTAGAAAAATGTTAAAGATACATTACAAAGTGCAGATACATAAAGTCATTGCCATATCACTCTCAGTAATAGAGCAATACAGAAAAATAGGCAAAGTTAAGAATTATTCTCAGTGCCAAATAAATAGCAAAATCAATAGGAAATCAGACAGCTTCAGAAAATTTCTCCAGAGTTTTGGCTCATCCCCATATCTGAGGGTTTATATATGAAATCTTCTCTCTCTATGAGATAGAATGGAAACTGCAGATCCATCGTGGTGTAATAAAAAGAAAACAATTACAGTAAACGAGAGCACAGAAAATTAGGCCATCATGCTGCCTTACCAGCTAAGACTATCCCACTACATGAATATTGACTAAGCACAGAGGGAGATGGCAGGGCCAACTAGTTACAAAACAACAGTAAAATATTGTGAATGAGTGTACTAAAGCATCAAGCGGAAAAACCTTGAAAGAAACATTACTGAGCACGGTACAAAGATTTCTTCGAGAATGACATAATTTAGAAATAAACAAACATAAATAACTCTGCTTGACTGTGTGCAGCAGGAAAAATAAACACTGAATATGCAGGGTGAGGTAGCTGTTTTAAACACATAGAATTGAGGCCTAGTTGGCATAAGCCAAGCAAGTCATTGCAAAATGGTTTCATCAGATAGATGTATACATGTAAATGTGACAGCATATCCATATTCTGCTTATTGTTAATAATGTACAGTTGTATAAATACACAAAATAACTTCTACACTGGCATTCTCACACAAGGAAAAAGGCATTTAAAGGTTAAGTTTCAAATTTGCATAACAGTAACACTACAGGTCTATCTCTGATAAAACACATAGTGAAAGAAAATATGTGCTGCACGGCAACATGAGATAAGTGTGAAAAGTTCAACTTTGTCATAGGGAGCAAGAACAACAGGCAAAGGTGAAACTGAAGTTTGTTGATAGTATGGAACCTCATGGAATGAATTCACCATTGTGTCACAATTAAAAAACGTAAAACAACGTACAGCTAGTCTGCAGAGAGCACTTTGTGCTGCTGCATAATAGTGCAAGCGAATTTACAAGTGGAGGGGGCTCTAGTCAACAATGTGCTTGATAATTTTGTTGATTTTATCATGTACCCAAGTCTTTCATTGTACAGTTGCGCACTGCGGTTCCCGAATTTACCTGTTTAAAGACTTTTTATCTGTGAATTCAACATGTCAACAGTTTCCACCATATCTGGCTTATGCAGTCACCATTCATAAATCATAGGAATTCGGGTCTGATGTGCTATTATTCCAAAGCAATTACAATTTGCTCACCGGCGTTTTGTAAATGGAAAAGTACTTTGTGAACTAACCTACAAACTGACCTCAGATGATAAAATACTGTATCACAGTGGAACGCAGAACCACCTGCCTGATTAACATTCACTAGCCAAGTCATAATTTGAAACTCCCTGTGATTGGGTTAATTCACATGGATAGTAGCCTGAAAGGAACAGCAGATCACCATCCCTATGATTACATCCCAGAAGCCGAACACATTTTTAAAAGCACTCCTCGTTCCTTAAAAGTACCCGTGATGCTTAAACAAAAAGTTAAAAGTTTTCTATTCAGGGCAAGCAGACAGTGGTCCCCTATACAGCTTATTACATCATGTAAGGGTACCAATGCGATTCTCAAACCAGAAGAGGTCCTAAGCAAGGGCCAGATGTAGGAAGGAAGCAATTTGCGAGTTGCAAATTGCGAGTCCTTCCGACTCGCAATTTGCAACTCGCAAATTGCTATGCAGTACGGTGTCTCAGACACCGACTGCAACTCGCTATGGGGTCGCAATGACCCACCTCATGAATATTCATGAGGTGGGTCGCAAATTGCGGCCCCATAGCGAGTATAGGCACTCGCTAACATGGAGGCCTGCTGTAGTCAGCAGGCCTCCATGTTAGCGACCTGCTTTTCAATAAAGCAGTTTTTTATTTTTTTTAAATGTAGCCCGTTTTCCCTAAGGGAAAACGAGCTGCATTTCAAAAAATCCGAAACCTTTTGTTTCGTTTTTTTCAGGGCAGGGAGTGGTCCCTTGGACCACTCCCTGCCCTGAAAAAATATTTTGGGGTCCATTCACAAAGGGGAAGGGGTCCCATGGGGACCCCTTCCCGTTTGCGAATGGGTTACCATCCACTTAAAGTGGATGGTAACTGCGACTCCATTTGCGACCGCATAAGCGGTCACAAATGGAATTGCATACCATTGCGAATCGCAAATAGGAAGGGAACACCCCTTCCTATTTGCGATTCGGAAATGCATTTTGCGAGTCGGTAACGACTCGCAAAATGCATTTCTGCATAGGAAACACGCATTTGCGAGTCGCAAACGGCAAATTTTGCCGTTTGCGACTCGCAAAGTGCTTCCTACATCTGGCCCCAGATCCCTTCCCCTTTGCGAATTAGTTACCACCCAGACTTGGGGGTTGGTAACTCATAAATGGTTTTCTATTGCAGTTGTAAACAATTGATACATTCTTTTGTGTATCAAAAATAGGAGAGGGATGACCCTTTCACTCCTGTTACTATTTGCGATTCTCAAAGGATCATAAAAGTAATTTTACGAATCCGAAATCATTTACCAACTCACAAAAAGACTTTTGTACATAAAGAAAATACCTTCTGTGGTTACAAAGTTTTTCATTTTGTGAACCACAGAGTTTGGGTTCACAAAAGTGGTTTGTACATTAGGCTCTAAATCTCGAAGTGGCTTTAATGAACATAGCCTGAAACATGTTTTAAGGAGGTATATTAAAATCTGGCTTTGTCACATGTGACGTCTTTTTTTTGTTTTTTAGCTTTGAGAGTTTGAGGGGAATAAAATTACCAAATGTATCTTTCATTTGAAGGAACATAATAGAAATTGATATGCTTCTTTGTTTAGCCTAATTCCATCTTCCAGGGATCTCTCTGCTGAAAAAAAACAGATCTTGGAAAAAACTGAAAAAAAATATCAATAGAAGATAAATACAAAGATGCAGAGCCGCAGAAAAAAAAATAACAAGACCAGCTATTACTTTAGGTACTGCAGGTTCTCATTTGAGCAACATCACTGCAGTAAACTGTGATGAAATTTAACAGTTAAGATCATTTTTGTCTTGTTTTTATTAATGGTTCCTATTGCTTCATTTAGAGTTTGCTGAATGGTTACTCCATCACAAAAGTGGCAAATATCCCGTCCGCCTTATTAGAAGTGAATTATATCAAATGGCACTTGTTGAAAAGATTGACAGAACATTTATCATGTTTTTGAAGGAGTAAGCCCTCCGCCAAACTCTAAATCAGTCCCTTGTTCATCAAAATTCAGAACAGACACCCTGTCATGCCCTAACTACAGAACGAACTATCAGAACATTGTTAACAAAATTAAGGTCCGATATAAATAATATGGCCTTAATATTGTTTACAAAATTATCTCTTTACTGCATGTAGATGTTGTATTTTTGATTCAATGGTGTGCTATTATTATAAATGATATTGAGAAAGCAGTGTGTTTGTCAGGTGACATTTAGGCCACAAAATTCTGGTATCATACTGTGTTTAAAGAACTCATTTGGATAAACCATTGAGATTTCATGTGTTTCAGGATGTCAAACATCTCTTCATCAGGAAAAAACAACGTTATCAATATATTTAACAGCTGATGAATGTAAATAGAAAAAGTAAATCATATTAATGGGCAACATTAGCCAAAAAAATGAATGAAGACTAGTAAAGTTCCTGGCAACATAGAAGTATATTTCACTCATACCCTGGGAGTGGGCAAAATTCGCTAGTGGATTGATGAAATGTATCCTGCACTCATAAAAGATAAACAATCTCTAAGCTTTAACCCCTTAGCTGCTTGGCCTCCCCATCCAGTGCCCCCATCCCCCCGCGCTGAGCCTTTTTTTTGGTTATTTGGGGTGGTTTGCACTTAGTCCTTCATAACTTTTTGTCCACATAAGCTATCCACGTCAAATTTGCATAATTTTTTTCCAACATCCTAGGGATTCTAAAGGTGCCCAGAGTTTGTGGGTTCCCCTGGAGGAGGCCAAGAAATTAGCCAAAATACAGTAAAAAATTGTTTTTTTCTAACAAATGGGAAAAAAAGGGCTGCTGAAGAAGGCTTGTGGTTTTATCCCTGAAAATGGCACCAACAAAGGGTTTGTGGTATTAAAATCAACATCTTCCCAGCTTTCAGGACAGGCTGACTTGAATCAGAAAACCGAATTTTTCAACACAATTTTGGCATTTTACTGGGACATACCCAGTTTGTGACAGGAATGGGTGTGAAACCAATCCTGGATCCTGGAAAGCTAACAAAATTCTGAATTCAGCAAGGGGTCATTTGTGTAGATCCTACAAGGTTTTCCTAGAGAAAATAACAGGTGAAATAAACACAATTTTTTAAATTGAGGTAAAATACAACCATTTATCTCCATGTTTTACTCTGTAACCTTTTCTCTGCAATGTCAGATTTTCTAAAGCAATATACCGTTATGTCTGCTGGACTCTTCTGGTTGCGGGGATATATAGGACTTGTAGGTTCATCAAGATCCCTAGGTACCCAGAGCAAATAAATGATCTGCACTTTGCAATGGGTTTTCATTCTCTACCCGGTATACAGCAATTCATTTGCTGAAATATAAAGAGTGAAAAATATTTTCCAAAATGGGCACAAGATAAGATGTTGAGAAGCAGTGGTTACTTGCACATCTCTGAATTCCGGGGTGCCTATGCTAGCATGTGAATTACAGGGCATTTCTAAAATAGATGTCTTTTTTACACACTGTCTTACATTTGGAAGGAGAAAATGTAGAGAAAGACAAGGGGCAATAACACTTGTTCTGCAATTCTGTTTTCCCCCAAGTCTCCCGATAAAAACGGTACCTCACTTGCGTGGGTAGGCCTAATGCCTGCGACAGGAAACGCAACATGGACACATCACATTTTTACATTGAAAACAAGCGTGTTTTTTGGAAAGTGCCTTGCTGTGGATTTTGGCCTCTAGCTCAGCCGTCACCTAGGGAAACCTACTAAACCTGTGCATTTTTTTAAACTAGAAACCTAGGGAAATCCAGGATGGTGTGACTTGTGGGGCTCTCACCAGGTTCTGTTACCCAGAATCCTTTGCAAACCTCAATATTTGACAAAAAAAAACACTTTTCTCCTCACATTTCAGTGACAAAAAGTTCTGGAATCTGAGAGGAGGCACAAATTTCCTTCCACCCAATGTTCCACCAAGTCTCCTGATAAAAATGGTACCTCACTTGTGTGGGTAGGCCTAGTGCCCGCCACAGGAAATGCTCCAAAGCAGAACGTGGACATATCACATTTTCCCAAAGAAAACAGAGCTGATTTTTGCAAAGTGCCTTGCTGTGGATTTTGGCCTCTAGCTCAGCCGGCACCTAGGGAAACCTACCAAACCTGTGCATTTTTTAAAAATAGACACCTAGGGGAATTCAAGATGGGGGTGACTTGTGGGGCTCTCACCAGGTTCTGTTACCCAGAATCCTTTGCAAACCTCAATATTTGGCAACAAAACACCTTTTCCTTCCATTTCAGTGATAGAAAGTTCTGGACTCTGAAAGGAGCCACACATTTCCTTCCAACCAACATTTGCCCAAGTCTCCCGATAAAAATGGTACCTCACTTGTGTGGGTAGGCCTAGTTCCCACGACAGGAATAGATCACACAACGGTCAATGTTGGTCCTTACATGAGGGCAACTGTTGTCCCTAGGGTGATCCATTTCAGAAACAGGCACTAGGTACAGGCACTCAAGTGGGGTAGTGTTTTTATCAGGACAGGTGGGGAAACACTGGGTGGTAGGAATTTTGTGGATCCCAGCATATTGCTGTAGTTTGTGTGACAGAAATGCAAGAAAAAATAGAGTTTTTATTCAACATTTCAGCTTTTCAAGGTATTCTGGGTAAGAAAACATTGGGAATCCACACAAGTCACACCTCTGTGGACTCCCCTGGATGTCTAGTTTCCAGAAATGTCTGGGTTTGGTATATTTCCCTATATGGTCTCCGAGCCAGGACCAAAAACGCAGGTGCCTGCCTTACAAAAGCAGTTTGTTTTGTGATAGATACTTTTGATGTCTCCACAATGCGATTTGGACGGTGGAATTTGGGGCTTAACTAAATTAGGGAGCTCCCAAGAGGGCACTCTCTCTGTGCTTGCCGCTGCATGCACCTGCTCTCTGGGTTGGGCTAACCCGCTATTGTCCTATTGCACAGACTGTGCTTGCGAAGGGATAGCAGGACTGTCCTCATCACCTCTCTCATAATCACTGGAAGAGGAGTTATCGAATGGGACTTCGAAGCCTGAAAAATCACTCCCAGAGTCTGCGCCATTGTCCTATCCCTGATGCGGTCTCAGTATATGCTGTCTCAGTCTCTGATCCTACGTCAGAGCTGTCCTCTATAACCCGAGTTAGGGCTTGAGCAGCAGTCATCCAATGAGAAGCCAGCTCTGCTACTGGCTAAACTGTTGCTCTAAAACACTAACCTACATAGACAGTCACAAAATTGCTGGTGAGAGTGTGTGTGTGATACGTGCAACAGTAGAGGTCACCTTACCTTTGCTTCTTCCCCTCAATCATCACGTTCTTTCAAGACACTCAAGAAAAGACACACTATTACTTCATCTTGTCACATACCAATCATCACAGTCTTTAGCGCCCAGTCTAACAATCATTATTGGTGCTCCCAATCCCATGACCTCTTCCTCCTCGGATTCCCTCACTACCACCCAGCAAAAGTGCCCTTCATCTCTCCATAGTCCCCCCGCACATACATTTAATTTGTATTATAGAGCAGGCAATGGCTGACTTTACTAATGTACTCAGCTATTTACATAAAATACAGATTTGATTTTTGCAGTAGGCATATAAACATTCTGCGCTACTTAATGGCATCAAAACTGCCAATAGACAAAAGTCTGATCCTTTTGTAGCAAAAGATCCTTTTGTAGAAACAGAATCACAAGACTTACTTGACTTCTTTATTGCTGCCTAAAAGCTACAGTTGAAACGTGTCAGTTGAAGTATGTGCATTGCTTTGAAGACGCAAGCTGCAACTGCAAGACACTGGTGGCGAATATATATATATTTTAAAAAAGTGATTGTCCCCACAATCAATTTCTTTTTTTTGTTGGCTTTTTATAAAATATATATTTTTAAGTCCCTTGGGGATAAACCTACCTTTTTTGCTAAAAAATATGCCCCTGGGCGGGGGGGGCGTTTGATGAGTTGGCCGATCCCCTCCAAGTGAAATCCCTGGTGTCTAGTGGGGTTTCCTGACCCAAACCGGTTCAGGAAGGCCTTGTTTGAAAGGAGAGAGTCTCCCCTTTCAAACGAGGCTTTCCCGAACTTCGGGAAGGCAGTTTGAGGCTGTTTTCCCCATTGGAGTGAGAAGCGGCTGCATGGAGAAAACAGATAGCGCTGACATCACAAAGGGGCAGTAGGGGGGCGGGGAAAGACATGGAAGATCTTCTGTGTTTTATCCAGGGTATTCTTTAACCCCCTCCCTGGTGTTGGCCACTGGTCGTGACCCGCACTAAAGCGGTTAAATTAAGACTAACAAATGTGCTATTCGAAGAAACAAAGAGACGACTAGTATGTTGCCCGCAATCTAAATATCTTGTCATGAAATGTAAACAGCTTCAACAGCAAAATAAAAAGAGAAGCTGTATTCTAGGTGCTGTAGCAACGTATGACACATATAGCGATGCTGCAAGAGACCCATTTGGTAGGAAACAGGTATAGGTTCATAGGAAGAAACAGGCAGCTATAGGCTGCCCATGTTAGATTTCCCACAGATTCGGGAGGTCTGGGAATCCTTATTAAGAAATCAACAAATTTTTTTCAGGAAACAGGCATGGGAAGATCCCTTGAGTTGCTTGCCACACCGTACTATTGGAGGTGTGAAAACTGCATTTGTATCAATCTGCCAGCATCCCTTCAAATCTGGAATCTGGTTAATAGATTGGCATTTACTTTGTCTTCTTGTAGATTACATCATTCTTTCTTTATACTGGAGTAACTGACTAGCAGTACGCATGGTCCTGTGGGAGCCCTGCTATGGTAGATCGGACGTTAGAACTTTACTCTTGACTTGGTATGTTTTTTGTTTAGTTGTGTGTGCCAGATGGAAAGGATTAAGCAGTGCTGTTCTAGGAAGTTGATGTTGAAGCAAGTATTAATATTCTGTTTTCCTTTATTTTTTAAACTGGTTTGGGGTATTAGTTGGTTCACTTTGCTTGGAGGTATTTAACTTTTGTTAGTTGTTTGAGGAGCACTGGTGGATGATTTTATTTTATTTGATGTATGTGTATATGTAAGTGTGTAGTGTGAATGTATGTATGCATGTATGCATATGTGTGTGTATATATATATATATATATATGTATTTGGTGTTGCATGTTATGACGATGTGAAAAATGCACATTTTACACTGAGGTTTATGTAGGCTGTTTTTTGGGGGTGCCTTGTAAGTGGGCGATTCACTTGCATGTACAGCAATGTTTGGTATTCTGCTGCATTTTAGTGTTGTTTAGCGTTTTATTAATGTGGGTGATTTATTGTGTTGTAGAGCAACAATTATTGTGATTTAATCCACTTTGACACATTGTCCTGTGGATGGTCTCATGGATGGTTTGAGCCTAGGGAGAACGAAACGTCAAGCTTATACTCTCCATGACGCAATTCTTGCCATGAGCTACTTGACTCCCTTAGGAGTGATTTCTGATTGCTTGAAAGACTGCATATACGATTCAAAATGTTTGTGGTTGGAGAGTCAGGAGGGTTGGTGCTCTCCTTCTGTCCCTTGGATATAAAGGGATTGTGGACTAGAGGGGTCACCAGTGCATTTGTATGAAAACACAAAACAATATTTCTGTTGCTTTGCTATATTGATGGATATATTATTAGAGAATGTATTAAAATTCTTAATTTTCCCAGAAACAAATTACATGCTGTTTGAATATTTATTCATTTATGGAATTTGATCTATGGTTAATTACAACATTAATAGTATTTAATATCGCTGAAATATTTGTATGCAAATGATTCCTCCATGAACATTGTGTGCTTTACAGCATCCCTTCAAGCTATTGATACAAATCCCAACAGAAGCACTAATGGTGGTTGGTGATTTTAAGTTAGCAATGACCAATAGTTTAGATAGAACGGATGACAGGAGTGACCTCCAGAGTACAAAACGTCATGTGAGCAATGGGACTAGTGGACCTATGGAGACAAAGGAAAATGAGAATTAGAAAATGGGTAATATCGTTCTAGACACGTTACAAGATCTACCCACTCACTGGCAAAATATAACTGAGGAGGATGTAGGGAAAACTAAAATCATAAAAACGTATTTTGAATTAAGTGACAATAAACATGTAATACCATAGGCATCAGCAAACGCAGGACTCTGATTTATTATAATATGTCACAGTTTTTCACTATCGGTTGGATGCGAAGAAAACTAAATCAAAACACCAATACATTGTTGTAAAAAACTCAAGACTAAAAGCTCATATTCTCTGGGTCATAGCCATTAAAAAGAAGTTGACAGGTTAGCAAAAATAGTCATCTTCTTAGCAGTTCATGTGTGACAGTTTGCAGCATGGCAACAATGAACTAAGTAGATTGCCAAGTTTCGTACAAATCTGTCTGCGGGGTCAAAAGCTATAGGCACATTAGGTGAAAACATCAGTTAAAGCATACCATTTGATACAATCAAAACCACTGAAATTCACCATTTATAGTTATCTCAAATATAACTATACCTCATGCCCTAAAGTAACTGTAACTCATGCCCTTGCCATGAACAGAGTTCTCATGAAGGATGTAATTTCGGATGCTGTAGTAATGTGATCAATGACGTCATAGAACATTCCATGAGTGATGTAATAAGGGAGGTAATTAGTAGTCCATGGCGAGGCACACCTACACACACACAGACATACTCCCACACACAATAGTGGTGGGGGACTGTCTTTTTCATGATGAGCTCTGTTTAGGGCAAAGGTTGTATCTAAAGGACCTTGCCTACTAAAAGGTGACTTGTGTGGGGAAGGACTGACATGTTCAGGCTGAGCTTCATTCAGGGCAAAAACTGTATGCCGAAATGTCTTGACCAATTAATATAGAGTTGTCTCTGGTGGGTGACTGGCCTCTCCTCGAAGAACCATACCACAGGAATCAAATATTAGTTAACAAAGTTTCTTCCACATATAGCTTTCCCCCTGAACACAGAACTTCACTGAATGGTCAGTCCAGACATCATCTTTTATTTAGGCAAGATTCTTCTACATACAGCTTCTGCCATACGCTGAGCTCCTTAAGGAGAGGGCAGTCCCTAACCACTGACATTACCTATTAGTAGGCCGTCTCTTCTACATAAAGCTTTTGCCCTGGACAGAGCTCAAGGAGGTGCTAGTCCCCCCACACTGACAGCACCTATTAGTTTGCTAACTGTTATACATATAGCTTTTTCCCTAAACAGAGATCATTATGGAGAGGCCAGTCCCCTACCACTGTCATCACTTATTAGAAGACCAAGCCTCTTCTGTATATAGCTTTTACCGTGAACACAGCTCATCATGGAGAAGCCAGTTCACTAACACAGACAGTTTATTACTTGTGCAAGCTTCTACTACATACAGTTTTCACTCTACTGAGCTCTTCAAATAGAGGCTAACCACCCACCACACACATCACCCATAAGCTTTGACCTGAGCAAAGCTCTTCATGGAGCAGCCACTCCACCACCACTGATATGGCCTATTAGTAGGCTAACCCTCTTCAACATACAGATTTCACTCTGGACTGAGGTCATCACAAAGAACCTAATTCATTACCACAACCAAGACAAATTATATGCGTCTAAATTGGGCACTAAATCATTAATGACGAGATCCCTCACAGAGGTTATGCACAATTTAGGGCTCTGGGATGGATGGAGGGAACTGCATCCGGAGAGTAGGAATATACCTGTCATTCTAAGACGCATAATACATATAGTAGGCTGGACCGTTTCCTCCTGGGTGGACTGACTTGTTCACAGGTGATGGATATCAAGCATTTGGGGAGGTGTTTGTCCGATCATGCAGCGGTATTGATGTAAGTGCTGTGGGGATCTGATGCCAATTTAGACGGATAATGATACTTCTCACCATCCAATATGCAATTGTAGTCTCCAGCTACAACTGTAGTGGAGCAGCAACCCCCACACCTCAGGTATATTATCATAAAAGGAGTGATCGTCTATATTAGGTGCATAAGTGTTGAGAATAGTAAGGGGCAGTCCATCCAATGTACCCTGTAGAAAAAGATATCTCCCCTCCACATCCGCCTCACTGTAGACATGTATAAAAGGGACCTCAGGGGCAATCCATATCAGCACTCCCCTTACCCAAGAGGAGAAGGACGAGGAGAACACATGACACTGCCACTTCTAAGCCAATTTTTGCGATTCCTCCTCTGTCATGTGCGTTTCCTGGAGACACGCTATATGAACCGTATGTCGCCTCAGGAAGGAGTGCGCCCTATAGCGCACAGTATAGTTCTTCAGCCCCCTGACATTCCACGTCAGTATGTTAATCTGTCGACCCATGTTGAAGGTTCATATCTTCTAACCCCCCATGCGCCTCCTCCCCACCTCACTCCCAAAGGAGAAGGCAAGACATGTCCTTACTACACATACCACACACAACCATGCACTGCTGCTGTAAACACCAAACATATGCAAACATGTACGAACTACATAACTCCAAACCCCTATTCCCACCCTGGATAAATAGTAAAACAGACACATTAAAACATACTGTAGATTCATGTGTATATGCTGCCAGGACAGCAGCCTAAACCCCAACACCCTGAAACCCTACCAGCACAGTGGAAGTGACTACTCCCAGTCCCGAATACAGAATACGCTGTGCCTATAACCCTAACCAATCATAGTCTAAGAAAAACACTTGTTTCCCCCCCCCCCACTTTGGGCAATACAAATGCATGAAGTGCCCCTTCAAATCCATATCCATATTATTCCTGGTGCCCTCTATGTGAGGCGAGCACCCCAGGCCTAAGCACAGGACGCCCAGTGAGTCCGTAAGAGCAGCATCCACCAAAGACCAACAAGATCAAGTGTTAACCTAGAGCATTTCCATTCCCCTATCAGATGGTTCAGTAAGTTCGATGGCCAGTTCAGGATCCACCACAGTCATAGTGTCGAGATGGAGCCACTCACCTGAAAAGCAGGATGTCTGCAGGGGCAATGGTATGCCCCCGACCTCCTGGAACACCTCTCTGCACTTCCTGGTGGACACAGAAACCCCGGCAGGTGTCCCAAAAGGAAAGGGAGAGTGGAAGAGAAAGAGACACAACACTGCCACGTCTTGCCGGTCCAGCCATGCACCCTGTATCTTTGGGGGGCAGGTCGTTGTTGATAGAGTGATAGTAGAGTTAGTGCACTCAACTTCCTTGAAACTGAATCTCTCTTTCTGATATGGGCACGGGAGCGGTAGAAGAACACCGGGATGCTCCAGCACTTTTCTTGGATAATAATAACTGTTGGCACAATTTGTAACACTGCATTACCAAAAACCCAAACTAAGGGGGTCATTCTGACTCCCGCTGGCCGCGGTAACCGCGGTGCCGGCGGGAGCCGCCAGAATACCGCTGCGCGGTCAGAATACCGCTGCGCGGTCAGAAGACCGCTGCGGTTATTCTGTGTTTCCCGCTGGGCTGGCGGGCGACCGCAGAAGGCCGCCCGCCAGCCCAGTGGGAAACCCCTTTCCACGAGGAAGCCGGCTCCGAATGGAGCCGGCGGAGTGGGAAGGGTGCGACGGGTGCAGTAGCACCCGTCGCGATTTTCAGTGTCTGCATGGCAGACACTTAAAATCTTTTAGGGGCCCTCTTATGGGGGCCCCACGACACCTCTCACCGCCATCCTGTTCCTGGCGGTCAAGACCGCCAGGAACAGGATGGCGGTGAGGGGGTCGGAATCCCCATGGCGGCGGCGGATTCCTCAGGGCAGCGGAAAACCGGCGGGAGACCGCCGGTTTTCCGTTTCTGACCGCGGCCATACCGCCACGGTCAGAATGTCCTTGGGAGCACCGCCAGCCTGTTGGCGGTGCTCCCGCGGTCGTTGACCCTGGTGGTCAATGACCGCCAGGGTCAGAATGACCCCCTAAGTAACATAACAATAAGTACTGCAATACTAGGGCAATAATTATATCACGTATAACTTTCCTGCATGCATAGGGTTAAACTAAAAGGAACAAAAACAATCCAAGAAATACAAATGTCCACTCTGGGTTTAAACATTTAGGGTGGCACAGTTTGATTTGGTTTCACTGTGTGTGTGTGAAAAACCCTTCCAAAGCAAATTTCTCAAACCTGAAACACAGGCATGAATGACACAATTTAAATCCAAGAGTTATGCTGTTAGAGAAAGAAAAGTCACGTAAATGCTCTTTTAAAATTGCAGTCACTTTTTGTAGTACTTGAGCTCAAGCAGATTTCATGAAGCACAGTTAGGCAAGTAACTACAATAATAATGTAGAATGTTCAGAAATGCATTTGTCTCTTCAAGATAAGCACTCTGCCAAAATATGAGGCCTGACATATACCAGCTGTTCTAAGAAAGCACGGTGCTCAAAGAACAAACTCCCTGGAGAATACTAGTCACTTAGCCGCAGTCTTTTCCGGAGTGCTGGAGGAATGCCTGGTGTCAGCTGGTACAGGAACGAAGAAAAGAGTTGCCTCAAAAGTCCTGAATACGAGGATGACAGCAGGGGCTGGACTGCTAAATCAGATGCTGAGTTCAGGAAGCAAAACAAAGCCAAGCAGGGAGGCATGCTTCACTCTGCTATTTATAGCCAATCAGGAAAGCAGTTGAGTTTCCACATGTGGATGTCACCACACCCAATTAGAAGCACATGTCTACACCACACCCAATTAGAAGCACGTGTCTACACCCGCTCACATTAGCAAACAAGCATTTGTAAAGCAAGCATTGATAAAACCAATTGTGTAACACAGCACATTGGCCCTCATTACAACCCTGGCGGTAAATCCCGATTCCCGCCGTGACGACGGCCGCCAACATACCATGACGGCGGCGGAAATCCGCTACGGGTATTATGACCCACACTGAGAAATCCACCACTATACAGGCACACACACAAGTCGGCCACAGTGATAAACTCGCGATATCAAAACCCACACCGTCACGCCAACAGGAATACGCCCACAGTATCACAACCCACGAATCAACGCGGTGGTCTTTCAACCGCGGTAAACCATTGGTGGTACACACCGACCCGCTCAAAATACACACACACTTACAAAACACAACCACATTGGACGAATCGAAATACACACACCTGACACACGTACACACACCACACCCACACACTCACACCACTATAAAACACACACCCACATTACCCACAACCAATTACGTGCAACAATTTTGAAAAAGCAGAGAGTGAGAAAAGCAAAGACCACACCATCATCCAGAGGCACAGAACACCATCACACATACACCATCTACGCACCTCACACCACACACCCCAACACATCACCCCACACATCACATCACACATCACCTCACACATTACTCACACCGCATCATGGCACCTCAAAGACACCCCAGGTTTTCTGAGGAGGAGCTCAGGGTCATGGTGGAGGAAATCATCCTGGTAGAGCCACAGCTATTCGGATCACAGGTGCAGCAGACCTACATTGCCAGGAAGACGGAGCTATGGCAGAGAATTGTGGACAGGGTCAACGCAGTGGGACAGCATCCAAGAACAAGGGATGACATCAGGAAGAGGTGGAACGACCTACGGGGAAGGTACGTTGCGTGGTATCAAGACACCAGGTAGCCGTACAGAGGACTGGCGGTGGACCCCCACCTCCTCCCCTACAACTAATAACATGGGAGGAGCAAGTCTTGGCAATAATGCATCCTGAGGGCCTCGCAGGAGTAGCAGGAGGACTGGACTCTGGTAAGTAAAATGTTTCCTACTATATCCCCCCTCCCTACCTGCATGCCATCACATACTTCCACCCTCACCCTCACTCCCATGACTCCACCACCTCCCACACACCCCACCATCACAACCCATCACTCCCACAACCAAGCCCTGCATGCAACAACAATGCATGGACACCCATCACAGACATGCATGGACACCCATCACCAAAGCATGTCCAATAGAGACACCCAGGCCAAAACATCACCACTCACACAAGGGCCAAGGCGATAGCGCAAGCACATTAATACAGGGAAACACACCCAGGGCACAAGATGGCACACACAGATACAATAACAATGCATTTACATCCCAACAGGACCCCTACCCAACGTCACCGGACAGGAGGTGCCAGCCATATCCAGTCGCCCCACAGAAGAGGCCCACAGTGATGACAGCAGCTCTGCACGCCTAGATCACGATGACCAGCCTGGCCAATCTGGGACCTCTTGACAGTCGGTTCCCCTTCCACAGTCCCAAACCACCACAGAACCTCCCCCTCAGGAAACACCACCACAGCACCCACCCAGCGGGCCAATGCCACTGTCCCCAGGACACGTCAATCAGCAGTGTGTCCACCACTACAGGGACCCCAGGCAACCCCACTAACGCAGGACGATCAGGGACCTGGGGTCAGTGGCAGTGGGCACACGGTTCAGGGGACAGAGGCACAGGACAACAGGGAAGCTGGGAGGACTGCTGTGCGACAGGGGGAGGACAGGCCCAGGGAACCGACCCTCCACGAGGCACTGACCAACATCATGGGAGCATACCACCATTCCCAGGAGACCATGGGCACGGTACTGGCCAAATTTCAGGTGACCCAGCAGCTGCAGGAGGGACAATACATGGGATCAGGGAGGACCTCACCAACATATACACCATCCTGGTCACCATAGCAGGGGTGCTGGCTGACATAGGCAAGACATGAGGGAGGCAGTGGCACAACAAAGGGCCCCTGACATTAGCCAAATCGCGGAAAAGCCGTCCACCTCCGCCGGCGCTAGTGGACAGGAGGCCCGCCACAGGACCAACAGGCCACCAGCACCCCACCCCCTGCAGAAGGAGAACCACCTTGCAAACGATCCCTGCGATCCAGTCAGAAGACAGAGAACATTGCCAAGACCCCCGCCAGGAAATAAGACTCTCCTGATAGTCATCCTTCGGTCCCACTATGTCATCCTGTCCAAATTGAACTGCCATTACTCCCTTTCCTAAGCCCCATTGGACAATGCTCCTGTGATACCAAGAGACTGGACTCTACTATGGACCTTCCTCCACCATCACCCCAGCCCCTTGCACATACCCCAATACTCATTATCCCCTAAATAAACACCCTTTAAGCACAAACCAATCTGGAGTCAGTCTGACTTTCACAAATGTATAATGACAACATTAGTAACAAATAGCAATGTAAATGTTCATTTATTCATACCAATGTATGACAGTTGGGAAGCAGTACATATAGCAGAAGGCAGAATGGGGTACCTAGATCTGAAAAATGGAAATCCAAAGTGAACAGTCAGTGTCCATAGACAGAGGTTAAGAGGCTGACTTATACAATGTCCTACAGTATTCTGAAATGTGAGGAGGAGTTACAGTCTCTTACCTGTGTGTCACTGGAAATACTGCATGATGATGTTCGTTCAGTTGTCAATATCTTCTTCCTCTTCCTCACTGTCCACAGGCTCCACCGCTGCCACAAGACCATCACCAGGCTCATCCTCCTGCAGAAAGCCACCTGGCGTCGCAATGCCAGGTTGTCCAACATGCAGCATGCCACAATTATCTGGCAAACCTTCTTCGGTGAGTAGTATAAGGAGCCACCTGTTAGATGGAGGCACCGGAATCTGGCCTTCAGGAGGCCGAACGTCCTCTCAATAATACACCTTGTCCTGGCATTCCTCACTGGGGTCAGTAGCCATGAGAGGTTGGGGTAACCCGAGTCACCTGCAAATGTCGAGGGATACCTGTTAGACACACACTAACCCTTAGGGACAACCCCATACCCAGACACCTACTCATACTGTGTGGGGGCCTTCGCCTCACCTATTAGCCACACCCGGTGCCTCTGCAGTTGGCCCATCACATAAGGGATACTGCTATTCCTCAAAATGTAGGCGTCATGCACAGAGCCAGGATACTTGGCATTCACATAGGAGATGTACTGGTCCCCCAAACACACCATCTGCACATTCATCGAATGGTAGCTTTTTCTATTTCTGTACACTTGTTCATTTCTGCGGGGGGACAAATGCCACATGTGTGCCATCAATGGCACCAATGATGTTGGGGATATGTCCCAGGGTATAAAAGTCAGCCTTCACTGTGGGCAACTCCTCCACCTGGGGAAACACGATGTAGCTGCGCATGTGTTTCAGCAGGGCAGACAACACTCTGGTCAACACGTTAGAATACATTGGTTGAGACATCCCTGATGCCCTGGCCACTGTTGTTTGAAAGGAGCCACTTGTCAGGAAATGGAGCACTGACAGGACCTACACTAGAGGGGGTATTCCCGTGGGATGGCGGATAGATAACATCAGTTCTGGCTCCAATTGGGCACACAGGTCTTGGATTGTGGCACGATCAAGTCTGTCAGTGATTATGATGTGTCTGTTTTCCATTGTCGACAGGTCCATCAGGGGTCTGTACACCGGAGGATGCCACCATCTCATCATCTGCCCCAGCGGTTGTGGCCTATGGAGGAGAACGGTGAGCAGATGGTCATTTACCACATAGGTTGCACAAGTGTGTCTGCAGTAATGTTAGTAAATCCGTGTGTGACGTAGTTAGTCCGTATATGTGCCAAAATGTGCTGTGACGCAGTTATGTGCCATGGCATGTGCCCCCCTGAAATGCTGGCTGCCTGACTTGTGAGGAGAGACAACGGGAAATGAGGTAACTGCGCTGGCATTGTGCTGCGTCGCAGTAGGCGGTCGAAGACCGCTGCGTAATTCAGCATTGGTTATCATTGGGCCCTATGGGTCCCAGGAGCCAATGGCGATGTACGCCGGCGGTGACGGTACGCACCGCCGCGGACGTGATCACCCTTTTCTATCTGTTCACTCACTTGATACCTGACCTTCAACAGGAGAGGACCTACACTGCAAGTGCTGCTGTGACCTGTGTCTGGAAGCGACAATGACTCGAGTGTTTGGGGAAAGGGCCCCTGCCTTCACCGCAGAGGAGTTGGACAAACTGGTGGATGGGGGCACCTCAGGGCACGATGCCTCCTGGTGAGGGGCTGGTGACCACCATATCATCAGGGATGACAGCGACCTGCACGACACTAACCACCGCCGTTCCAACCGCCACCTGCACCGCCGCCGCCACAACGTCAGGCTGCAGCATTCTCCCCAAGGATCAGCCATCCGAGGCTGCCAGGGACAGTATGGTGTCTCCCTCCACAACAACAGACACTTGTACCACGGCCAGCACTGGCCAGCACTGGCAGCATCTCTGCCGCAGCCACCGCCACCTGCACCACCATCAGCACCGCCACGTTCACAACTGATACCACTCTGTCGGACGTCAGCACCATCCTTAGTGGGGAGTCTGCAGGTGACGTCCTGGACCCTGCACACATCACTTGAGGCACCACCTTCAGCACTGACACGAACCAGCAATTGCCAGCCTAAGTTGCCGCAGGATGGAGTGTGGCTCTGCCTCCATGAAGTATCATGTTACCTGTTCCATGTACATCGCGTGGCTAAGACACCGAGGTAAGAGGATGTCAACTGCCACACTCCAGGTGCAGCATCACTGGGCACAAAGCCCCCTCCAGAACCAGTGGATAAATGCATCCACTTCCCCAATCCTTGGCAGGATGAAGCAGACTGGGCACAAAGCCCCCTCCAGAACCAGTGGAAAAATGCATCCACTCACCCAATCTTTGGCAGGATGAAGTCCCCTTCAGAGCATGTGGGCAACGCACCCACTTGAGAGACTTGAGAGACTGTGGCTTTGCACTCCCCTGGACCAAGTAGTGGGCAACCCACCCACTTGAGAGACTTGAGAGACTGTGGGTTTGCACTCCCCAGGACCAAGCAGTGGGTATGGAGCCCCCTCGAGGAGCAGTGGCGTCGTACCATCATCCGGCTGAGGTCCTCTCCCTCCCCTTCCCCCTGGGGTGCCTGTTTTTTTTCCCGACCTGATGCCCCTGCAGTGTTCTCTCCATTTTGAAGCAGATGTCATGTGTGGCCTTCGCCCACGCTTTTTGGGACCACTGGTCCACTGACATTTATAAAACAGACAGTGTAAGGACTTGGGTACTTGATGTAAATATTTGTGTATACTGATTATTTGCTTTTCTCTTGCTCTATCTGATTGTTCCAATATAACACTAGTTAAACTCATTTAGTTTTGTCCTTGCATTCTTCCAGGGGGTGACAGGGTGTATCTGTGATGTTGTTGGATATGTGTGTGTGAATGTTGTTGTGGGTGAGGGTGGGGGGTGGGAGTGTTGCATGCCGCGTGTGTGTGTCATTCTTTTCCCTCCTCCCCTCCCCTGTGTGCTAGGTGCAGTACTCACCGTCGTCACCGCCGCCTTCTTTCTACTTTGTGGTGTATTAGTAGATACACCAACATGGGTAGGATCTGCAATTCGGGCTCCATGGCGTCCTGGTTCTTCGTGGAATGTCGAGAGGTAAGTGGTTCCCCTTCGTTGTTCAGTTTCCGCCGTGCTTTTCATGCCATTGGTACCGCCCCAGAAAAGCTGGCGGATTGGTGCCTTGTAATAGTGTGGGTGGTACATTGTCTTCCGCCTGTCTGTTGGCGGTGATGGCCGCAGTGTTTGTTGCTACCACCATGGCGGTATTAAAGTGGATGTCTGTGTTGGCGGTTTCCGCCATGGTCGTGATCACATTTTTTAACCGGTGGCCTGTTGGCGGTATTACCGCCACTTTAACACCGACCGCCAGGGTTATAATGAGGGCCATTATGTTTACTTAGAAACATGAAGGTTTAACCAAGAACAGAGATATGATTTAAACCTAATCCCTGGGATGCTGACAGATAACGCAGGAGGCACCTTGGGGATTCCTGACACATAGTACCATCCTGTTGGATTTAAATTATGCTGTCAGAGTTGTCACCCGCTGTGCGGAGACCTGCTTCTGGCCCTCCACATGCCTATCCCAGTCCGCGCCATCCACAACGGAAGTATGAGCCATCCAAAATCCAGACCTCCCAGATCGGACCGGGAATATCCACAACTAGGGGCCGCTTTAATGTCCAAGTAGCCATGCCACCAGCCCATGCCTCATACAGGTCAGGTGTGCTTAGTGCATACCACGTCGTAGGTCCCAAACACCTACACACATCAACGCTGCTCCAATGCCTCAGAAAACACTCCACTGGTTCAGAGCAGATACATACCAATGCCCCAAATGGCAACCTACATCATCTCGCCGCAGAAAAACGCGGTAGTCCGCTGGGTTACCTCATGCCACTCCTCTGCAGCCCAAAATAAGCTGTGCGCTGTTGTGCACCCGGGCTCTCGCTGCTCGCCATCCGCAGATAATGCCCCCAAGCCCCAACCTCGGTCCGATCATTCATGCAGGTAGAAATATGTTGGGCCCCTGCCAAAACTCACACACAGCAGGTCGCGCCGAGACACCAAGGCCGCCCCGGCTTCCAGCTCCAGGCTTGCGCATGCTAGGGGGGCAAGCGGGCACACAAGTCCCCCCCGGGAGAACCAGGTGCCAACACAGAGTTCGGTGAGGGAGTAGAGCCCGTCCAGGACGGCCGAGGCAAGGCCCCACCCGAACTACGCATGGCTGCACTCCTCGCCGATGAGGCCCGACCTCCGCACGCCATCCGATATGGGGCCCACCGGAGGCCAAAATTAGGGTGCGGTCCCACTGTGTAAGTTGGAGCACTAACCCTGTTTGTTGGGGAGTGCTTCAGCGCTTAGGCACCTCAGGATGCCTGCAGGATCGTGCCGGGACTGCGGATCGCACTAGAGACGCTTCCCGCCGGCCATCTTGCTTGGCCACGCCCACTCCATTTAGCATCTTAATTTAAATCTGCCATGCTAATTCTAATAGAATACCACTTTCACCAACCCACCATCAGAGTTGCTGGCTGGCTAACACAATTTCCCCAAAAAAGACACAAGACAGCCACAGAGGAGAAATAAACTAGAAGGGTCACCCAAACATATCCAGAGTGTTCAAACAGTCATAGTAGAATAAGGATGATAAGTTGGCCTTAATACTGGTCATAAATGCATTAAGGAAAGATTATTAAAACATATACAATTATCATATAAACCTTTATCAGAAATAAACTTTTTTTTGTGAAACAGTTTTTATAGACATTTATCTTTTAAGAAACAATGAAAGTGACAATTCAGACCACACAGATACTCCGACAAGATGCCAAATGCGTTAGTTCCCCCCCTCGCTATATCCATATTCAACAAAGGCTAAGTTACCAATCAAACATAGCTCTAAAAATCCCCCCACCCCGGAGTATACACCATCTCGCTAACTTCTGAACGTGCACTTCATAGAAAAAGGAGAACAAGAAGAAAATTAAACAATAAAAAAAGGAAAAAAGAAACAAAAAACCATAATACCAACAACAAAACTCTATGTCCCATTTCCTACAGTGTATTCAACAATCGAAGGCTAGAGCTCAAGAAGACAAGGGGCGCAGTTGTTCCCATGACGTGACCCCCCCTCTTCTTCCCAGATGTCCCCCACCGGGACTGAGCCTTATACATGAAAAAGGTGTAAAGCCCAAGACACAGGCTACAGGCAGTAAGCGGTATACCCTTAGTAAGGAACCTCACTAGGGGGCCCCAAATATAGTCAAAGCTCCTTCTAGAATTATCCAGTTCATCAGCTAAGCGCTCCATAGCAAGCCCGCGCAGGGGTCTGGCGTACCACAGCGCCACTGGGGGTGGATCTTTTTCTTCCAGTATGATGCTAGAACCGTCTTTGCTCCCCCAATGCCAGCAAAAGGATAGATCGGTCACCCTGTGTCTGATATTGTAATTCGGGAGAGCACAGACCCAATAGAACATGTACCGGTGATGCCGAAATAGGATAGCCCAAGATCTCTTTTAGATGTGACAGAATTTCATTCCAGTATGGCCGAATAATGCAACACTCCCACCAGATATACCTAAAATTTCCCAACATCCCACATCCCCGCCAGCACCCATCAGAGACCTGAGGAAAGAGTTTTTTAAGCTTCTCCGGGCAGAGATAAGAGTTGTAGAGAAGTTTATAATGAGCTTCTCTAGTGCCCATGGAGTTGTTGTATTTGACTATATCATGGAACAGGCGGGACCATAGGCCCTCCTCCACCAGAGATTCCAACGTCCGCTCCCAAAACGCCAAGTGACAAGGAGTATAAGTACGTTGCGCTGATAGAAATAACCTGTATAGTGTGGATATACTTCCCCGAGCCACCTCCCCCTGCTGAACAAATCTCTCAATAGGAAGAAGCTCCCTAACAGCCGCCGCTCTCATATGAGGTTGAGTAACCCAATGGAGTAATTGATTATAATGAAAGCGCTCCGAAATGGGTAGATGGAAATCCTACAACAATTTTTGAAGGTGCGTACCTGGTCCCCATGAAAAAGATCTGCAATCGTCAGACAACCCCCCTCTCTCCACTTATCAAAGGTCCTGGTGTGGCTCCCAGGGGGTAGGCCATGTTATAATGAATTGGGGTATGGGGTGAGTGGAAGGTCGTAAGTCTGAGGGTGCTTGTCACCGTGTCCCACACCTTGAGAGTAGTAGCTGTGGGAGTACTAAGGTAAGCATTTCTCGGGCAGTAACCCCTAGGTTTCCACAGCACATCCCACAATGTCTGCCCGTCACTGCCCTAGCCATGTGCAACCACAGCTTATCTGATTCTCGAAGAGACCACAACGCAATAACCTGGAGTTCTATAGTATAGAAGAGGGTCCGAGAGAGCTAACCCGCCCCTGTGTCTGGGGCTCGTAAGCAATTTGTTGGTGAGCCGGGCTCTTGCATTCTGCCAAATAAACTGAGTTAGCCACCTACGAAGCTCGGTAAAAAAGTCTGGAGGAATGTCATTGGGCAGGCTTTGGAACAAATATAACAACCGCTGGAGGACCGTCATCTTAATAGTATTAATGTGGCCTAACCAAGAGTGACAAAGTATTGACCATCTCTTAAAATCAGCTCGCAATGTTTCAAGGAGGGGCGAAAAATTGGCCTTACATAGGTCGGTCACCCTAGGGGTGAGCCGAACTCTCTAGTATAAAATGTATTTCTTGGCCATGACGAATGGAGAAGTGGAGGCCAACACATTCATTTCTGCAGAAGGGACCGTTAAAATGAGGATATAGGATTTCCCCTTATTCACTTTGAAGCCTGCGACCTGCTCAAAGAAACTCAACTCCTCAAAAACAGCCCGAAGGGTATTGCGTGGATGAGTGATAAAAAGCAGAATATCGTCGGCAAACAATGAAATCCTAGGCTGATCGGGGCCAAATTAAATGCCATGAAAATTCGGATCTGCCCTTATCCGGGCCGCTAATGGGTCCACGCCAAGCGCAAAAAGCAGCGGGGAAAGAGGTCATCCCTGCCTGGTTCCCCTTGGCAAATCAAAAAATCCGATATCACCCCATTAACACAGATCCATGACCCAGGGCCCGAGTAGTTGCTCATCACCATAGCTATGAACTGTCCCCAAACCCAAAGGGCCGGAGAGTCGCCACTAAAAAGGATCCGGTCGAAAGCTTTCTCAGCATCCAGTGCTAACAGCATAGCCGGGACCTGCTTCTTTGCCACCTTTTTCATCAGGTGGATGGCCCTTCTAAGATTATCATGTGTTTGCTGACCTTTTATAAAACCAGATTGATCCGGATGAACCAAATACGGCAACACCCCTTCCAGTCTCCGTGCCAGTATTTTGGTGTACAGTTTTGCATTGAGATTGAGCAGGGCAATGGGCCTACAGGAAGCACAAAGGTGAGGATTCTTCCCCTCCCTAGGAATAAGTGAGATAAGTGCTTCTCCCATAGTAGGGGAGAGTTTGTGCTCGGATCGTATGAAATTGAACAGTGCAGCTAAGTGGGGGAAGAGCTTGGCCCCAAAAGTCCTGTAGAAATGCGCAGTGAAACCATCAGGACCTGGGGCTTTGTGCAGAGGAAGGGAGTCGATGGCCTCCCATACTTCGTCGAAGGTGAATGGGGCCTCTAAAAACTCATTGGTATCCCTGGAGACCTTCGGAAGTTGAATGTGGTGTAAGTAGCTCTACTGGGCAGTAGCACTCGAGCTATCTGAGGTATACAAACGTGTATAAAAATTTCTGAAAGCACGCGCTTTCTCCTCTTCCGAATGGTGCACCCCAGATTCAACCCACACTTGCGCGATATAGCCCTTAGATTGCTTAACCCGCAATTGCCTGGCCAAAAAAGAGCCAATTTTGTTCCCCCCATCATAATGAGACCACTGGAGTCACCTCTGCCCTATTCATATAGATAGACTGCAGTTTGCCCTTTATGGAGGTTACCTTCCTCTGATTCTGCCAAGTAGGTGAGAGCTTGTGTACCCGTTCAGACTCCTGCAACGCATTCTCCAAACCTAGTCTCTCTTCAGCTTTCAACTGATAAAGTGAGGTCACTAAAGAGATACATGTGCCCCAGATGACAGCTTTGAACGCGTCCTGAGTAGTAGTGAGAGGGGTGTCCCCAGGTTGATTATTCTGAAAGAAAACCCTGATAGCTCCCCTCAGCGCATCTTGAGTTGTTGGGTCGCTAGTTAACACGTGTAGAAAATACCAGCGCCCCCTCTGGGATTTCGGGAGGGTCCACTCCAAACTCACCTCCACCGGCGCGTGGTCTGAGATGATTATCGGGTGTACAGTGGCCGTTCGGAGATGCTGCCGAAGGGGCTTGCTTATGAAAATCTAATCAATCCTAGAATAGGACCTGTGAGAGTGGGAGAAAAAGGCCTGATTACAACTTTGGAGGAGGTGTTAATCCGTCCCAAAAGTGACGGTAAAGTGACGGATATACCACCAGCCGTATTACGAGTTCCATAGGATATAATGGGCCCATAGTCTTTTACCGTGGGGTGAAGCGCGCGCCAAGAGTCAAGAAGCCCCAGTCTGTGAAATGCCATCTTAACGGATTTGGCAAAGACACTAGTAAGCGATCTCTGGGGATGTGTCATGTCCTGAGCGGTATCTCAAATCAAGTTGAAATCTCCCAAGAGCACTATCTCACCCTCTGCAAAGCCCCCCAACACGTCCAGAAAGTACAAGAAAAACAGTGTTTGGCCACTATTAGGTGCATAGAGTGTGGCTATCGTACAAACCTGTCCACCCAGGGATCCCTTAACCAACACAAATCTGCCCTCCTTATCTAGATGTGACCACGAAAGCTGAAAGTGCATGGATCTATGAAACAGCAAGGCTACCCCACAGTGCTTTGTTGTCGCAGACGCAGTATAGATCTGCGGGTAGTATTTGTGCTGCAGTCTATGGCTGTCATCCTTCTTGAGATGTGTTTCCTGCAATCCCACTATATCGTATTGGTGATCATCAAAGAATTTCTGCAGTTGTGACCGCTTATTAGGCGAATTCAACCCCTTAACATTCCATGTTAAAAAGTGGACCATCATACCAAAGTGTCTAGGAGGCGTTCGCCCATGATTACTTCTGACCGAATGCGTCATCCTGAAACGCCAGTGCCCCCCCTCCATCCCATGCCCCCAATCCCCTTACTCTCCCAAACAGCCCACCCACAAGAAATAGGGACAAAAAACAATAATCAAACAACAAGATTGATAACAAAAAACATAACATCATAACGACTATAAGTCTCCGACATTGAAACAGGAAACTCCGTGTAGTCTTCATGATCTGGAGGGGGTAGTCATCCACCTCCACCCCCCGAAAGACCCCTGGCAGAAGCATATATAGGCCCTCATTCTGACCTTGGCGGGCGGCGGAGGCCGCCCGCCAAAGTCCCGCCGTCAGGTTACCGTTCCGCGGTCGAAAGACCGCGGCGGTAATTCTGACTTTCCCGCTGGGCTGGCGGGCGGTCTCGTTCAGACCGCCAGCCAGCCCAGCGGGAAAGACGCTTCCACGATGAAGCCGGCTCGGAATCGAGCCGGCGGAGTGGAAGCTGTGCGACGGGTGCAGTTGCACCCGTCGCGTATTTCACTGTCTGCGCAGCAGACAGTGAAATACATGTAGGGGCCCTCTTACGGGGGCCCCTGCAATGCCCATGCCAGTGGCATGGGCACTGCAGGGGCCCCCAGGGGCCCCGCGACCCCCCCTACCGCCATCCGGATCTCGGCGGTCCGACCGCCGGGATCTGGATGGCGGTAGGGGGGGTCAGAATCCCCGCGGCGGTGCAGCAAGCTGCGCCGCCGCGGAGGATTCAATGGGGCCGCGGTACACTGGCGGGACCCCGCCAGTGGTGCCGGTCCGACCGCGGCTTTACCGCCGCGGTCGGAATCCCCATTGAAGCACCGCCGGCTTGTCGGCGGTGCTCCCGCGGTCCTCCGCCCTGGCGGTCAAAGACCGCCAGGGTCAGAATGAGGGCCATAGTGTCTGGTGCAAAAACTTCCTTCATTGCTCTTGGAGGAATGATTAGAGAGCTGTCTCAAAAGCGTTCAGGCCACCATCAGTTCGCCAGGCTGTCCAGAGCCGCCACACTCTCCCCTGGGAAGAGGAACCCAACATAGCCCTTCTCAAAAAGCCTCCGTCTCCGCCCCCCAGGGTTTTCCCAGCAGGCGGCAGACAAGTTCACAAACTACTCCTTGAGGGCCTTCCTCCGCCCCGCGGCAATCTACAACGATCTCCAACGGGAGACACGACGGACTCCTCCTGACATCGCGACTCCCCCTGTCCAGCAAGACCATTGGCCACACTTGTCTTCGGGAGGCCCAGCGCACCCGCCACCTCTCCACAATCCACAAAGTGATACAGCTTATTATTAAGTTCAAAAGCAATGCCAAATGCAAATGTCCATCTGTACCGAATATTTTGCCCTTTCAACTCATCCGTAATCAGGCGGAATCGCTGCCGCCGGAGTAGTGTAGCTGGGGCAATGTCCTGAAACAGCACACATTGAGCACCTTGAAAAGACACCATGTCTTGTCGCCTCGCCTTCTGAAGTATGCACTCTTTAACCTTAAATGAGATCAATTTCACCAAGATATCGCAGGGTCTCTTATTCTCAGTGGTGGGACGGCTCCCCACCTTATGCACCCTTTCAATCTGTACATCTGGATGATCATTGCCCAAGAGATGCAAGAAGAGACCCACCACAAACGCCTCCAAATCTGGACCCTCACTGCCCTCCCCCAGCCCCCGCACTCTAATGTTGTCTCTTCGGGAATGATTTTCCAAGTCCTCACATTTGAGTATCGATAGACGGAGTTTCGATTTGAGCTGTGAGACCTCCTTCTCCGAAGGACTTACTTGTTTTATCTCTTGGACCTGAGTTTCAAGTTCTAACGTGTGGGTCCCCACTGAATCCACATCCGCTTGAAGAGAGGTCATGCGGCTTGTAACGTCTGATTGAAGCGCCTCCAGTGCTGACTTCAAATCCGCCGTGAGTTCCTCCCGCAGTTCTGCCTTAAAGGTGCAGAGGGAGGCCAAAAGATCTTCATTGGTGAGCGCCATGCCGCCGGGCCCCTGCATCTCGGGCACCTCAGATCCGGCAGGCGGAAAATATTCAGAGACCCTATTAGATTGTAGCTTCCTCCGAGGCATAAGCGCCCCTCAGACCTCACTCGCCGTGGTGCTCTTGCTTTCCGCAATAAGTGCCACTCCTGCTGCTAACCCCCAGCTGCTGCTCACTGGGACATGACTCCCTCCGCAAAAATGCTGGTGGACACACAAAAAGAAACCAGATCCCTATGTAGGGACAGGAGATGCGATCCTCCTACAATTGCTCTCTGTTTAGACGCTTCAGGAAAGTTCCACAGGCCTGGCACCGGGCGCCAACTTATGGTCAGGCATCCAGGTCAAGCAGGCCCCCCCAAAAAAAGAAAGGGCCTCTAGGGGCCTACCCTCCCCCCCCCCCCGGGCCTCCATGTGGGGGGGGGGCAGCAAGCCAAAAAGCCCTACTCCGCAGTCCCCGGCCAACACTCCTCGCCGGGGCCACCCGATGCACTCAGCATTACCGATGCGACCGCGCTTCTCCACTCGCGCAGCCACCTGAAAATGGCGGAGGGCTCCCTCTTTGGTCCCAAACCCGGGTGGGACCCTCACCTCACTTGGGGGCTCCCCATGATGTACAGTTCTCAGGCCTTCCGCCTGCGTCCGCCTCCAGAGGAATGTGCTGCCCGCGCCGGCGCGGTCGACAACCGCCTACAAGCTGCTCCGATGCGCTCCACCGGCTCCCCCGGATAAACGGCATCGTCCGGAGAGCCACAGCAGCAAACAGTTCCCCCCAGACACCTGGAAAGGGGGTCTGCAGGCGCAGGTGGTCGGGGAGCCTCCGGGCTTCACGACCGGTCGACCACGTTGGCTCCAGCAATAAACTTTTGGAATTAGACTGTAATGCTCAAAACAGCACCTAGAGGACACCATAACAAAAATATAATTTGTAAGAAACATGGTCATGTAACCATATTGCTAGTCTCTAGAGGGGATTAACCCATAAAAAAAACAGGACAAAGTAATGCAGAGTAACCATTTTTGGGGCTAGTAGGCCTACTGCAATGATATTACAAACAAGGCCTTCAAAACAAAACTTCTCCCAGCTGTAAAACAAAATATGTAGCCACGAGAAATCTTAAAAGACACTGAATGTTGGGAGGAGTTATTATTTTGGGATCCCTACGAGTTATGAGCAAAAATGTTTTGTAAAAGTAATGCCCTGCAAAGCATTATGGGGAGAGTTTTTGTGTCTCGAATATGTTAATATGTCGATATGACTGTAATGCTCAGAACAGGCCCTAGAGGACACCACAATGAAAATAGCATTTGTAAGAAACACGGTCATGTAACAATATAGTTAGCCGCTAAAGGGTATAACCACACAAAAAATGGCAATAAAGAATGCAGTGTAACAATATAGTTAGCCCCCAGGGGACATAGTGCATTACATATATTCAGGGGTAGCAGGCCTGTAACAATGATATTACAAACAAGGCCCTTAAAACACAAGGAACTCTTAGCTATTTAAAAAAAAAAAAAAATCTGGGGGAGCCTAAACAGACACTGAATGGTGGGAGGGGTTATTATTTTGGAGTCTCGACTAACCTTGTATGGAGATGATATAGACAGAAAGAGCATGTTATTGTGAACACTTTGGTGGTGCTCCCATTGTCCTAGAACCACCACGGGCTGAGTTACGAACAAACATGTTTTGTAGAAGTAATGCCCTGCAAAGCATTATGGGTTGAGTTTTCCAGAGTGCTCTGAGTATTGCAGTATCGGCTCTCCCACTGTGCCGGGAGAGCCGCTTTCACTTTGAGGATTTCTGTTTTACGTAAAGCATTCACCAATTTCAATTGTTTTAGGGGGAGAGCCACAAGAAATTACTCTGATTAGGTAACTGTGAACAATGTGACCAGTGCTCCAATACCGCCGATCGAGTTCACACTATTGTGCCTGTTCGCACTTTGAGCATCATGGCTGCCATGCAGCACGAGGGGAGAGACAACAGATATAGTTCACCCACGCTGAAGTATATTGGCAATTGTGCAATAATCTATGTAACGGAGACGGTCTGCAAGGCAAGACAAATACAGCCTCAAGGCGGGACAAACGTAAATCATTTATCAATGATATCAAGTGATTTTTGAAAGGTAAGCCCACAAGAGTGAAAGTGATGGGTGTGACATGGGCGTGGTTAAAAGCCCACAATATTTACAACAGGTCAAAGCGCTTGCACGCTCGACCTAAAAACAGCCCCAGAATGCATCAGGAACTTCTACAATGGCTGCCATGTACCTGATAGCAAGTAGGATGCAGATGCTGGCTGCTCAGCAGAGGAGGCAGAGACAGGAGAGGATATTCAGATTCAGGCTGATCCTGTTTGATCCTGGAGCTAATAACCACCTTAAAGCCACACCTTGAGAGCAGTACACAGTGCAGCAAAGCAATCCCCACTCATTTCCAGGTCTTTTGCTCCCTCCACCTACTGGCCAGTGGTAGGTACCAACATGTCAAAGCAGTGACTTGAGGGGTGTTGCAGAGTGCGCTGTCACGTTTTTGCAACAATTTCCCAGATACCATGCTCCACCACATACACCATCACATCTACCTGCCCAAGGATGATTTGGAAATGGTCATCGGGTGAATAGACGGTACCAATGTGTTCATATGCCCCCCATCCTGTGTGGAATACATATTCTGGAACCGAAAAAACACCCATTCCATGAACATGCAAGTCGCCTGCAATGCACCGAACATCATCATAGACATTGTGGCCAAATATCCAGGGAGCACACATGACTCTTATGTATTCAGGCACATTGGCATATACCAGTGTCTAGAAAGAGAGGAATTTGATGAAGAAAACCCACTAGGTACTGGAATGTAATGTTCTTAGTAAAATGTGTGGCACAATCATTTCTCTCTGTATGTTGTCTCACTCTTATATGTGTCTCACCAGGTGACAGTGCGCATGCCCTGCAGCCATGGATCCTGACACTCTACCTGCCTCCCAACAATCCCCATGAGAAGGCGCTAAACATAGCACATAAGTGTACCAGGTCCATGACAAAACGTACGTTTTGCCTCCTGAAATCACACTTCTGGTGTGTTCGTAAGAGTGGGGGAGCTTTGCAGTATGCTCTTGAAACTGTGTGCAAGATTATGGCAACCTACGCAATATTCCACATTGCCTGCATCGAGGCTTACACATAGAGGTATCCAGATCAGACTCGGAGGATGATGACCCTACTCTACCTGCCCAACAACCAATCTAAGAAAGCAGAGCAGCAAAGGTAAGAAGATTCAGGGACCACCTAGCAAGACATTACTGCGGTGCCAAAGATATAGGCAATATAGGCATGAAAACGTAGCCCTAAAGTTAATATAACTTGCGCCCCTGCCATGCACAGTTTTAGTTTTTTGAAACATTTTTTTCTGCAAATATTCCATTGATATTATCAGTGATGTTATCAAAGATGTCATGAGTGCTGTATTTGTGAGGTAATTAGCAGTGCATAGCGGGGAGCGAGTTATAGTTACCTTAGAGCACAAGTTATAGTTACTGGAGATAACTCTAACAATAACAGGTGAATTTCTATGGTTTTGTACTTTTAAAATGTGAGCCTAACTACTCTGTGACCTTTGTTTTTTTCAGTGAATTTCTTTGTTTTTTTTAAATTCTATTTCCTAAGTATAACGTCCTTGTAACCTTTGTTTTTTTCAGTGCATTTCTATGTTTTTTTAATATATAGTAATATTCATTACTATACATTAAACCAACCAAAGGCCGTGCAGGGCGGCGGTTGGCCACAGGGCCCTGAGGCCAACCCCCTATAAGCACCAAACCTGTAACCTTTGTTTTTTATGTGAATTTCTATGTTTTTTTAAATGTATAGTAATTTTTATTACTATACATTAATCCAACCACAGGGCCCTGAGGCCAACCCCCTATAAGCACCCAACCTAGCACTGTGCACAGCAAGAGTGGCCGTCAAGGCCTAGCCTGCAGCCAGACTCTGTGGCCAACCCCCCCCCTAACCACCCAACCCTACACCGTGCACAGCCCTTTGGCCGTGCGCAGCAGGAGTTGGCCGCAGCCTGTCTCTGTGTGTGTGGGAATATGTGTGAGAGCGTGTATCTGGGGATGACAGTGGCTGTGAAAGTCTCTGTCTGGGTGTGTGAGTGCGTGCATCAGTATCTGAGTGGGTGCGTCAGTGTCTGCGCAGGTCTGTGAGTGGGTGCATGAGGGTGTCAGTGGGTCTGAGAGTGGGTGTGTGAGTCTGAGTGGGTCTGTGAGTGGGTGCTTGAGTATCTGAGTGGGTCTGTGAATGGCTGTATGAGGGTCAGAGTGGGGCTGTGAGTGGGTGTACAAGGGTCTGAATGGGTTGGGGTGGGTGCGTAAGTGTCTGAGTGGGTCTGTGAGTCGGTGTGTAAGGGCTAGAATGAGTGTGTGAGTGGGAGAAAGTGATTGAAAGAGAGAGAGAGAATGAGAGTGAGAGGGAGAGAGATACAGAGTTTTTAGGTTTTGATGGGTGATATACTTAGAATGAGATATTTCTGTGCAAACTGAAAGGAAAAATTTATTTGTCAGTTAAAAAGAGTGCGATCACCTTTCAGTATGAACCTTAAACATCTGAAGTTTAAAAGAAATTAAGGGAGGGAAATGTTCATGAACACACCTGTTGTTGAATCCCCCAGCTGTTAGTGGGAGGGTCTGAGAACTTAACCATTAGGCCATAAGTGCAACTGAAAACCTGAATTTTACAAACTCTTAATACGTATAAAGTAGGCAAACTATGTAAACTATAATGACATTCTTTGGTTTGCCTAGCTAAAGAGATATATGACAGCACTTTTCACCATTTTCTAATGATGTCCGAACCACACAACAATGTGCAACGTAGTAAGAAAGTTGTATATTGTGAATAGTCAAGTTCTGTATTTTGAAGCTTTCAATAAAGCTCCTACACATGGCCCTCTTTCTCCAGTTATAAATATTTCAGAAGGTATTTAATTAACTTACTTTGGACACAAAAAAGTCACTCTGAAGTAAAATACGTAGTTGTAGAACCTACCCCAGCGAGAGAGTACGGGTATTATGTTAGACAACCTCAGCATAAAACAAGAGAATGTAGTGTAACATCTGCTGAAAAACCTGATAAGATATGTTTATTGCTGCTTTATGCACTTCTCAGCACAAACGAGAAAAAGAGATATCTGTGCAACCACTGAAGAATACCTTATTAATTGATTTAAACTTGCCCTTTATTTTATTTCATGAGTGCTCTGATCTATGTATTAATCAAGCAGTGTGCAGACTTGATGATAACAAATTGCCTGTTTAGAGGTATTCACAATGTTAGAATTTTTCCAATCCCTTCTGAACTACAGGAGCTCAATGTGTATGAGAGTATTCTGATCCAAATATTACACCCTTTTTCAAGCAATAGTGAGAATGCAGACAAAAGCTGCAAAATTACTTCCAAGCAAATTAGTGAAAGGTCTTACTCAAAAAAGACTTTAAACAGAATATATACTTTCTTATTTGAAATCGAGAAGTAGAGGAACCACCAGTGGTTCTAGTAAATGGTGTGCCCTCAAAGAATAAAACGGTTTGGCAGGAATCTCTTAAAATAGAGAAAGTAAAAAAAGGCATATAGTATCTCAAAAAAGAAAACATGTTCTTCAAAGATGTAGATATAGATGAGTATGTAACTTCACTGGGCACACTGACTTCAAAGTCTACTGATAGTGGAAAGTTTGAAAGAGTAGATTCTGATAAACCAGATGAAACCTACGAAGACTACAGTATTTACCCTCTACATTTTGGGGATGCATTAGAATTATATCAAATAAAAAAAGCCAAAGGTGAACTCATTAGCGTGTAGGAAAAAGGTTTACAAGCTCACTGCTTTACACATGAGCTTCCAAAAGAAGATTGTTATTATGATCGTCCAGTGCAGATTCCTGCTTCAGAGTACAGTTCAGCTAGACTGTACTCTGAAGAGCCACAATTCAGGCAAAAGATTCCTTATCATTTTTTACCTTCTCTTTGAAAGTTGACTCTCTGTTTTGTCATATGCTGTTACACATATTGTGAAAACCAGCGCACAATTTCAAAATATAAGCACAAGAAACATTTTTGAGAAAGTTCATGGGAAGATGAGAATCTTGAGTGCCGCCTCATGAATCTCATGCCATACCAAAGTGGAACAAATGAGTACTGGTTGCGTCAGCACGGTGAGCTCAAGTGCATGTTGCGCAACACCTACCTGACTTGTAACTCTTACCTGTGCGAAGTATGCTTGGGATGATTTGCACAACTTCGTCAGAGAAGCTAACCCAAACATTGCTGACATCTACTTTAAACCACATGGGTAAACTGTGCTCCAGTGATCCAGCAAATGTTTGCATGTACTTTAACCATAGATTTCAAGCTATACTTAACTCTATCTGCACCAAAATAAATCCTTCTCTGGGTGAGATCACTGAATACTTTTGGAGGAAGAAATATTAAGCTAGAAGTGCTCCACACTTATTCACACATTACTGTGGGTAACAGATGTACCAAAAGTTGAACAGGATACTGATGACTATTTACTGTCATTCATAAAACTATATGTAGCATGTGAGATTCCTAATGAGTCGAGACCAGAACACTTAAGCAGCAAGTGTTACGATTTCAGACCTATAAACCGGAAAATACTGTCATCGCAGACACAGAACCAAAGAAATATACTAATTCTAGTGATGTTTTGGTTTCATTAGGCCTGTTGTCTCCCATTGAACAGTAAACAGTTACATGTCTGCAGTTAGCTATACAGTCACTGGCAAATCTCCAATAGAATACATACAACATTAAGAGAAGTAAGGCACTCAAACTTACCAATGACTACAATCATGTAATTTTGTCAATGGGGAATGCATTCGGTTTGTAGCTCTCAATTCCGTTGCTGTTTCTCGATACATTACTTCTTACATTAAAAACTCTAAAAAGACAGAAATGAAAGAGGTGTGGGAAGGCATTTCAACAGAAACATTTTTAACAAAGCAGTTGTGTAGCTTCAGTCTCAAGATGATTTCCCACAGAGGAGTAAGGTCTTATGAGGCATGTGACTGACTGAGTTTGGGTAGAATATATAGGAAGACCAAATCCATTCTTTGGAATAGTTTAGGCCTTGCTTCTACTTATAACAAAATAAGTCTTCTGCTGAGATTGAATATCCTTCACTCTCTGAACATGAATGCACAAACATTGTCAAAACAAATATGGTGGACTTTTACTACCCAAATCGAAGTGTTCATTTAGAAAACCTCTGTATGACACAGTTCAGTTCTATACATACAGAAACAATGTGGCAGAAAACATTGAAAGTGGCATGTTTGCTGTCTCTGGGTCTAACGGTTGTTTTATGAGACACAACAACTTGAGTCTCATCAACCACCTTAATCTCAGTTGTCAAACTGAAGATAAGAGAGAGTTATTTGACTTGGTTCTTCTGCAACTCTTCAAACCGTAGCATGATGACAAAGAACTACTAGGCAAATATGTCTGCGATGAGGATGCTTTTAATGCAGTTACAGACAAAAATGAATGTTCAGTGTTTCCAAATTATTTCAGCAAGAGGGAAAAATTGCAGCTGAGGCTGCGAAGGATAGTTCACAAGGTAAACAGAGTTCAGTACCTTATAGCCAAGATCCTCTTGGCCAGCCTACTATTGAGAATGAGGCAGTCATTGACATGAATGATGTGCAAAAAGCTATGGATCAGGTGAAGTTTCAGTCTATTGAATTTACAATTTAGTAACTCAACTAAATGAGCAAGTACAGATTTACCTGGAAATAACTGCTTTCGATTCATGGAATTCTGCACCATTCCTCTGAATGAAGATGTACCACATTCAAGCTTACACTTTTCTATGTTAGTGAACAATCAGGCAGTGGCAAACGTTTCCTGACAAAAGTGCTTATTGCATATGTACACAAAAACACAGATTGTAACCTTGCTTGTGTCGTACAGGCACCCACTGCTCTAGCTGCACACAATATAAAAGGTATTACTTTGCATTGACTTATGATGTTACTAGAGAAGAGTTACAAAAAACTAGAGTACCACAAGTTAACCAATGATGCTTGTCGTGAACTAAAAAGGGTTATTAAAAAATTGCAAGTACTGATTATAGATGAGCTTAGCTTAGTTTCAAATTTAATGCTACCCTTTGTTCAACTGAGAATGCAAGAAGTTCTCAGAACAAACTAAAATGCTGTTTTTGGTGGGAAACATGTTATAGTGTTTGGGGATCTACCTCAGCTGACCCCTGTCAAAGGTCAGCCAGTTTTCAATCCACAGCTGCACGAACAACCTAGAAACTCTTTAGGCAGCATTGGAAATGTTCATATTTGGTTACATTTCCAATATAAAGAAATAACTAGTAATATGAGACAGGCTAGATGTGGAGTATCGAAATACATTGAAAGATATTCAAATAGGAATAGTCTAAAAAAAAGCTAGCTGCTCTTGACAGTCATACTTTAACTACTCTTTACCCGTGCCACAAGTTTGCCACAGATGGAATGGAGGAGTTACTTCAATGTTGAAAACATGTTGTGTGTCTCATGCCAACGTTAGATGAATATGCACAGTTCACTGCTGAAATGCTGATGTTAGAGCAAGAGGACATTGTCAATCTTCCATGTAAAGACAAGATGGAACATCAAGGCTTACATTTACCACTCTGTCAAACAGTGGTAAACAAGCTTGAAGAACTTGAGAAATCTGTATCACAAACAACTTGTTTAGAGAAAAATCTAAGCCTTTGTAAATATTGTAGTATCATTCTGCAACAGAATTTCAATGTTGAGGGGCGCTTAGTGGCGATACAGGAAATGGTAGACCTCATCACATATCCCAATAAAGGTGAGTTTGAGTTAATTTTGATAAAATTTGACCATATAGAGGGGCAACAAAAATAGGCAGGTATAATAATAGGTTCCTGTTGGTCATAGATTTGTATGTGCGAAGAGATCAGTTTCGACTGTGTTTGGCCTATGCTGTCGCCGTACATAAATGTCGCAGTTTAAGTCTGGACGCAGCACTTATAAATATAGGCAGAAAGGTTTTTAAAGAGTGGATGTCTTATGTTGCACTGTCATTGATTGGGTCAACGCATCACTTATAAATATAGGCTGAAAGGTTTTCAAAGAGTAGATGTCTTATGTTTCACTGTCACGTATTGGGTCACTTTCAGGGCTGTAGATTTTGATGAGAGCAAATTAAATGCAGACAGGTCAAGAGTTACAGAGTATAATCAAATCAGAAATCTGTATGTTCCTCATCTATGTCAATACCCAATCTATGAAAAACATGCCATCTGTCCCAAACAAAGTTTACCAAAGTGTCTGAGGAAAGGGAAAAACAAAATGATAAGAACGTAAAACAAAAGGTATTAAAAAAGATAACGGTAGAAAATGCAACAGAACTGGTAGGATGTCAGTTATCCAATGTACCCGGAGTTAACTGTTATTGCAATGTGGTTGCTAATGTTATCTTACAGTTACCTCCAGAGACACAAGGAAACAAAGAAAACCAAAACAAATGATTGTGTAGATCACTGTCAACTCTCCTGAGTATTGTGCGAGCCCCGAAAGATACTTATCATTCTGTGGCAGGTATACATGATTGTGTTAACATTTGTACTGGTGTTACACTATTTACTGTAAATTCTCAAGAAGATGCTTAAGTATTTCCAATCTTCCCCGCCAAGGACGTAACAGTTATGTCCTTGGCTGCCACGATGTGGCATCAAGGACATAACCGTTACGTCCTGGTAGAGGCGCTTGTGCTCCCCTCCTAGGGCATCCGCCTCACCCCCTCCAGTGCAGGGCTGGAAGGGGAAATCGCTTCCCCTTCCACGCCTGCCCCCCACCAGTGACATCTGATGACGTCAGCGCGCAATCGCGCAGAAGCATTTTTCTTCTGATCACGTGCTGGGGCGGAAGAGGCATCAAAAGAAAGGAAAGGCCTTTCCTTTTCATTGATGTCTCTCTGAGCATTCCTGCTGCCCAATCGTGAAGCAATCGGGCAGCAGAAATTCCCACTAGCCACCAGGGAGTTTGTTTTTTTAGTGAAATTGGTATGATGGGAGCGGCCCCTTGGGCAATGGCCCCTCCCCAAGGGGGGCAAAATATTTTAAGGCCATTTCTGCGCCCCCTGGGGGCAGATCGGCCTATTATAATTAGGTGGATCTGTCCTGGTTGCGGAGGGGGGCTGAAACCTCTAGACACCAGGGATCTTTTATTTTATTTTATTTTTTACATGTGGGGAGCAACCCTATAGGCAAGGGTCACTCCCCTGGGGGGCAAATTATGTTTAGGCCATTTATGCCCCCCTTGGGGGCAGATCGGCCTATTTTAATTGGGCCAATCTGCCCCCAGGGGGAGGCAGAAACCTCTAGACACCAGGGATTTTATTTTACAGGTCAATATCACACAAGGGGGGTGACCCCTTTGGCAAGGGTCGCTACCCTAGAGGGAAATTTTATTTTAGGCCATTTCTCACCCCCTTGGGGGCAGATCGGCTTATTTTTCTTAGGCCGATCTGCCCCCAAGGGGAGCAGACACCACTAGACACCAGGGATTGTTATTTTTGTGCGAAAATTTCACATAAGGGGAGCGACCCCTTTGGAATGGGTCGCTCCCCTGGGTGGCAAATTTATTTTAGGCCATTTCTGTCCCCCTTGGGGGGAGATAAGCCTCTTTTTATTAGGACGATCTGCCCCCAAGGGGGGCAGAAACCACTAGGCACCAGGGATTTTTTTTGCACCAATTTCCCACAAGGGGTGTGACCCCTTAGGCAAGGGTCGCTCCCCTAGGGGGGGGGGAATTTATTTCAGGCCATTTCTGCACCCCTTGGGAGCAGATATGACTATTTCTATTAGGCCGATCTGCCCACGGGGAGGGCAGAAACCACTTAGGCACCAGGGATTGGTGTATGTGTTTTGTTTGGGGGGCCAGCCCCTTGGGCAAGGGTCTCTCCCCATGGGGGCACAATACTGTTGGTCATTGCTGCGCCCCTGGGGGGGGGGCAGATCGGCCTATTTTTGTAAGGCCCATCTGCCCCCGGGGGGGCAGAAAGCCCACCAGAGACCAGGGAAGACTTTTTTTTTAAAAAGAGGGTGGGGCTATGGCTATACCCACCCCAAATAAATGGGGACAAAGTTGTTCTGCCCACCGGTGGGCGGATGGGGCAATTATCCCTGATCCACTTCCCGGGGGGGGCAAAAAGCCTACTAGATGCCAGGGAATAAAAAAAAAATAGTGGGGTGGTTGGCTACCAACCAGTATGGGTATGGTTATGCCGCCACCCCAGCTGAAGGGGGTAACAGTCTTTCAGCTCCCACTCGCACACTAAAACATCTTATCCCACGGCAAGCGAGAGGACATTTGATTATTTTGGGTTTTGGTTTTACATTTGGGCCATGAGAGCTTGTCTAACTCTCAAAATCATTCCACTTAGAATGGCGAGGGCTGCACTTTTTAGACTTTGGGAGGCTGCCATGTAGAGAAATCTACAGGACCTAGGCACATCTGAAAACTAAACATCTAGGTGAGTCCAGGGTGGTGTGCTTCACATGTACCATGCACTATTTTTTTTACCCAAAATGCCCTGCAAACCTCCAACTTTCCTGGAAATCACACATTTTTCCCACATTTTTGTGATGGAACCTTCTGGAATCTGCAGGAATCCACAAAAATCCTACCTCCCAGGATTGTCACATCTATACCAATAAAAATTCTGCCCCACTTGTCAGTCTAAAAAAGTTTTTTTTTAAACTGCCCTTTTGGGCCCACTTTAGTTCCCCCTCAATTTTGACATGTTTTTGGCTCTTCCCTGTCACAGGCACTTGACCCACCTACACAAGTGAGTTATCATTCTTACTGGGAGACTGAGGGGAAGGCTGGGTGGAAGGAAATTTGTGGCTCCCCTCAGATTCCAGAACTTTCTATCACTGAAATGTGAGGAAAAAGTAAATGTTTAGGTTTGCAAAGGATTCTGGGTAACAGAACCTGGTGAGAGCCCCACAAGTCACCCCATCTTCGATTCCCCTAGGTGTCTAGATTTAAAAAATGCACAGGTTTGGTTTCCCTAGGTGCCGGCTGAGCTATGGGCCAAAATCCACAGCTAGGCACTTTCCAAAAAACACGTCAGATTTCAATGTAAAAATTTCATGTGTCCATGCTGCGCTTCTTGTCGCGGGCATTAGGCCTACCCACGCAAGTGAGGTACCATTTTTATCAGGAGACTTGGGGGAACACAGAATAGCAGAACAATTGTTATTGCCTCTTGTCTTTCTCTACATTTGTTCCTTCCAAATGTAAGACAGCGTGGGAAAAAAGACATCTATTTGAAAAATGCCCTGTAATTCACATGCTAGTAAGTGCACCCCGGAATTCAGAGATGTGCAAATAATCACTGCTTCCCAACACCTTATCTTGTGCCCGTTTTGGAAATACAAAGGTGTCCTTGATACCTATTTTTCGCTCTTTATATTTCACCAAATGAATTGCTGTATACCTGGTATAGAATAAAAACCCATTGCAAGGTGCAGCTCCTTTATTGGCTCTGAGTAGCTAGGGTTCTTGATGAACCTACAAGCCCTAAAAAACCTCACAACCAGAAGAGTCCAGCAGACATAATGGTATATTACTTTTGAAAATCTGACATTGCAGAAAAACGTTACAGAGTAAAACATGGAGAAAATGGCTTTTTTACCTCAATTTCAATATTGTTTTATTTTAGCTGTTATTTTCAGTAGGAAATCCTTGTAGGATCTACATAAATGACCCCTTGCTGAATTCAGAATTTACGTTTCAGAAATGTTTAGCTTTCCAAGATCCAGCATTGGTTTCACACCTGTTTCTGTCACTAACTGGAAGGAGATCGAAAGCACATAAAATTCAAGTCTGCCTGTTTTTGCAAGCTAGGAAGATGGTGATTTTAGCACCACAAACCCTTTGTTGATGCCATTTTCAGTGAAAAACACGACACCCCTTCTTCTGCAGCCCTTTTGTTCCATTTTTAAAAAAATGACATTTTCGCTGTCTTTTGGCTAATTTCTTGGTCTCCTCCAGAGGAACCCACAAACTCCGGGTACCTCTAGAATCCCTAGGATATTGAAAAAAAGGATGCAAATTTGACGTGGGTGGCTTATGTTGACAAAACGTTAGGAGGGCCTAGGCGCGAACCACTCCAAATAGCCAAAAATAGGCCTGACACCTGAGGGGGATAAGGCATGGCAGCGAAGGGGTTAAGAGGCATTCTAGGAAAGGTCAACACACCTTACCAGCTTACATTCACTCAAAGTGATTTGTGTGTTTGATAAATTAATATGGACCATTGTCCACAAATTGTAAACATGTCCTGACTGAAGTTCTATCAACTTTAACTGTTGGTCGCAGGAGTAAATATGTGGAGCAGATAGCACAATAATAAATACACTGATTTCAACATTAACGCTGGACATATTTCAATTTCAGGGAAAACGTACAATATGGTCACCATCATTTTCCATGAGGAACAAAGTATTAGATCAGGTCACTGTAGGAGGCTGGCCCTCTATGTAGTGTGTAAAATCAGGCACAATGTGTAAAAGGTCTGGGCAACCACACATTGGTTTACAGAGGTAAAAACTAGACCACCTAATGCTCTAATATTTATTGGAGCATGGTCAAGCAGTTCAGCTAATCTTGGAGAAGTGCACAACATTTGTTGCACTCACAGTATCAATAAAGGAAGACACATAGGTGGTCATTCCAACCTTGGCGGTAAAAGGCGCTTACCGCTGTCAGAAGACCGCCAACATACCGCCGCGGTAAACCGCCACGGTCATTCTGACCCACAACAGGCAAACCGCCAAAATACAGACATCCACAAAAGTCCGCAACACCAAAGGGCAGTGAGAAACTGGCGATGACCAAACCTCCACCGTCACGCCAACAGAAATACGCCCACACTATCACGACACACGAATCCACGCGGCGGTCTTTCAACCGCGGTATACCATTGGCGGTACACACCGGCGCGCTCAAAATACACACACACCTACAAAACACAGCCACATTAGCCAATTACAAATACACACACCTGATACACATACACACACCACTCCCACACACCCAACACAATATAAAACACACACCCACATCACCCTCAAACCTCCACTCTTACAGAATCGGGACCACGCACTGAGAAAAAGAGAACTGAGCGCCCAGACGCGCATTTTACTTTCACCCAGCAATATTTCCACGCACTTCACACAACACACCAATACACATCACCACACAATCCACCCCACACATCACCCACACCACCCCATGGCACCACAAAGACACCCCAGGTTCTCGGAGGATGAACTCAGGGTCATGGTGGAGGAAATTGTACCGGTAGGGCCACAGCTCTTCGGAACACAGGTGCAGCACACCACCATTGCCAGGAAGATGGAGCTATGGAGCAGAATAGTCGAGAGGGTCAACGCTGTGGGACAGCACCCAAGAAATAGGGACGACATCAGGAAGCGGTGGAACGACCTACAGGGGAAGGTGCGTTCAATGGTATCCAGGCACAACATCGCGGTGCAGCGGACTGGCGTCGGACCCCCACCTCCTCCCCCAGAATTTACAACATGGGAGGAGCAGGTCTTGGCAATCCTGCATCCTGAGGGCCTCGCAGGAGTAGGAGGAGGAATGGACTCTGGTAAGTCTCATCTTCACTACTTCATCCCCCCCACCCCACCAGCATGCCAACTCATACCCCCCCTCACCCTCACCCCCATCACATCCTACTCCTTGCTAATGTCTCCCCATCACAGCCCACCCATCCCAACCCCAAGCCCTGCATGCGACCACAAAGCATGGACACCAATCAACAAAGCATGCCCACTGCACATACCCATCCCCCCCCAAACCACCGTCACAAAAGCCCCCACACGGGAATGCCAGCACTGGGGTACACGGGCACCCACCCATTACACGCTATGGCACACACAAATGCTACAACCATACTTTTATACCCCTGCAGGACCCGAACGCCACGTCACCGCGCAGGAGGGTCCACAAATGTCCACTCCACCCCCAGAAGAGGCCCAGAGTGAGGACAGCAGCTCTGTCGACCTGGATCTAGATGACCAGCCCGGCCCATCGGGGACCTCTGGACAGTCGGTTCCCCTCAGACAGCCACAGCCCATAGCAGACCTTCCCCCCTCTGGGAACACCAGCACAGCACCCACCCAGCGGGCCCATACCTCTGTCCCCAGGACACGTCAATCAGCGGTGTGTCCACCACTACAGGGCACCCAGGTTAACCCACCACCCCAACAACAACAGGGACCTGGGGGCAGTGGTAGTGGGCACACGGTCCAGGGGACCCAAGGCCCAGGGAAACAGGGGAACTGGGAGGGCTGCTGTGCGACAGGGGGGGGACAGGGCCAGGGAACCCACTCTCCACGAGGCCCTCTCCTCCATCATGGGAGCCTACCATCATTCCCAGGAGACGATGGCGACGGTACTGCCAGGTTTCAGGAGATCCAGCTCCTGCAGGAGGAACAGTATCTGGGGTTCAGGGAGGAACTACGAAACATCAGTTCCGCCATGGGCACCATTGTAGGGGCTCTGAATCTGATAGTCACCACATTGCGGGACACAGTGGCACCACAAAGGGCCCCTGACACTAGCATGGACCAAGAACTGCCTACCACCTCTGCCGGCGCTAGTGGACAGGAGGCCCCACCACAGGACCAACAGGCCACCAGCACCCCACCCCCTGCAGAAGGAGAACCACCCCGCAAGCGGGCCCTGAGATCCAGGAAGAAGACAGAGTAAGATGCCAAGACCTCCGCCAGGAAAGAATACCTCCCTGATTGTCATCCCACTGTCTGTCCCACATTGTCACCCAGTTCATCCTTAAACTGCCCCTGCTCCACTTTCCACAGGCATTTGGACAATGCACCTGTGATACAAATAGTCTGGACTCTGCCATGGACAATCCTCCACCATCACCCCTCACCGATTTGCAACCACCCACCAATATAGAGCACTGAAATAAACACAGTTATTGCACAAAACAATCAGGAGTCTGGCTGTGAGTTTGTACAAATGTATTAGACATTACCGTGCCAAAAATGCATATTTACATTGTGATGCCAACATACCACTGTCACACAGCTGTAGTCCATGGGGAAACAAAGCAGATGTCACGCAGTATGGCCCACATCTCTGAAATTGGAAGGGAAAGTCACAACTCAGTTA
Source organism: Pleurodeles waltl (assembly GCF_031143425.1). Lineage (NCBI taxonomy): Eukaryota > Metazoa > Chordata > Amphibia > Caudata > Salamandridae > Pleurodeles > Pleurodeles waltl. The sequence continues at coordinate 786,593,962 of NC_090436.1, forward strand.
CCATATACTGGGGGAAAAGGTCAGACAGTAGAGAGGCAGTAGGGGTTGAGTATATGTAATATGCCGGGTTGGAATCTTACCTGTGTGTCATTGAAAATACTGCTGTATTACTGCGTTCCTATTGTCTATGGCGTCCTCTTCGGCTTCCTCGTCTTCACTCTCCACAGGCTCCACAGCTGCTACAACACCACCATCTGGACCATCCTCCTGCAGAAAAGGCACCTGGCGTCGCAAAGCCAGGTTGTGAAGCATACAGCAGGCCACGATGATCTGGCACACCTTCTTTGGTGAGTACAATAGGGATCCACCTGTCATATGGAGGCAGCGGAACCTGGCCTTCAGGAGGCCGAAGATCCGCTCGATCACCCTCCTAGTTCTCACATGGGCCTCATTGTACCGTTCCTCTGCCCTTGTCCTGGGATTCCTCACTGGGGTCAGTAGCCATGACAGGTTGGGGTAACCAGAGTCACCAATTAGCCACACACGTTGCCTCTGGAGTTGATCCATCACATAAGGGATGCTGCTATTCCGCATGATGTACGCATCATGCACTGAGCCAGGGAACTTAGCATTAACATGGGAGATGTACTGGTCTGCCAAACACACCATCTGTACATTCATAGAATGATAACTCTTCCTGTTTCTGTACACTTGTTCACTCCTGCTGGGGGGTACTAAAGCCACATGGGTCCCATCAATGGCACCTATGATGTTGGGGATATGTCCAAGGGCATAGAAGTCACCTTTCACTGTAGGCAAATCCTCCACCTGAGGGAAAACGATGTAGCTCCGCATGTGTTTCAGCAGGGCAGACAACACTCTGGACAACACCTTGGAAAACATAGGCTGGGACATCCCTGATGATATGGCCACTGTTGTTTGAAATGACCCACTTGCAAGGAAATGGAGCACTGACAGCACCTGCACTAGAGGGGGGATCCCTGTGGGTTGGCGGATTGGTGACATCAGGTCTGGCTCCAGCTGGGCACACAGTTCATGAATAGTGGCTCGGTCAAGCCTGTATGTCAGTATGACATGTCTTTCCTCCATTGTCGACAGGTCTACCAGCAGTCTGTACACGGGAAGATTCCTCCATCTCCTCGCATGTCCCAGCGGACGGTGCCTATGAAGGACAACAGCGAGCACAGAGTCAATCAGCCCACAGGTACGTAACCACAGCTTGCACAAAACACGATTCCCAATGCATTGAATGGCTTGTATGAGTGTTGATGCAAGGCCCAGGGATGTGTGACGCAGTAAAAAGTAAGCCATGTGGGCCCTACAAATGGCGGCTGCCTGACCTGTGAAGTGCGACAATGGGATGTGAGGTAAATGCGCTGGCGTGGCACACCGTGGCGGTAGGCGGTCAAAGACCGTGGCACGAAGCAGCATTGGTTGACATTGAACCCTATCGGTCTCAGGAGCCAATGACGATGTGCGCCGGCGGTCGCAGTACGCACCGCCGCGGTACGCACCGCCGCGGGCGTGACCGCCATTTTCTATCTGCTTAATCACTCTATACCTGATCTTCGACAGGAGAGGACCTACACTGCAAGTGCTGCTGTGACCTCGGTCTGGAAGAGACAATGGCTCATGCGACTGGGGAAAGGGCCCCTGCCTTCACCGCTCAGGAATTGGAGAAACTCGTGGATGGGGTCCTCCCCCAGTATGCGCTACTCTACGGTCCTCCAGACCAACAGGTAAGTACACTGGGGCCATGCTTAGTGGCCAATGCCTGTGTTGAGTGGGGTGGATGAAAGATGGTGGGGAGGGGAGCGATAGAGGCATGCATCAAACGACGGATGAGAGCATGTGCCACATGGCAAGGGTAGGGATGGGGGGGCCACTCACATTGAGGGTGCAGAAGGTGATGACTCTTTTTCTACCCCTGTACATTTCACATAGGTCAGCGCCCACCAGAAGATTGATATTTGGCGTGCCATCGCCAAGGACGTCCGGACCCTGGGGGTCCACCAGAGACGGGGCACACACTGCCGGAAGAGAAGGGAGGACATCCAACGCTGGAGCAGGAAGATGGCGGAGGCTCAGCTGGGGATGGCCTCCCAACGTGGGAGGGGTGCCAGTCGGACTTTGACCCCCCTGATGTTCCGGATCCTGGCGGTGGCCTACCCCGATTTGGATGGGCGCGTGAGGACATCACAGCAGACACAAGGGGGTGAGTACACTCTCATTCTGGTGACTTTGCGCGCAGTGGAGGTGTCTGGGTGGGGGAGGAGGGCTGTGGGTATCCCTAGGCCAGGGCGAATTCTGAAGGCTAGGCCCCTCCATAAGGCATGGCCCTGTGCCCCCGCGCCCCACCTCTGTAGGGTGCCAAGTACAGCTATTCATGGCCCTGTGTCATCTATGTGTGCAGATGTCGTCCATAGGCTTGTAGGCCATGTCCCACGGATTGAGTAGTGGACCCCAAGAGCGCGGCGTAGTGCAGGGGGCTTCTGTGTCTGTCCTGTCCGCCAATGGTGTCGCCAATGCATGCACTCAACATGTCTTTATTTTCTCCCCCCCCTTTTTTGTGGTTTTCCTGTTCATGTGTGCATTAGCATCATCAGGCGGAGGAGAAGTGGCATCGGAGCACGAGGGAGCTGCATCCCACATGGCCATGGAGGGCCATGCAACGGATTCCGATTTCACCAGTGGGACGGAGGGCGAGGGGAGCTCCACAGTGGGGACTCGGGCAGACATAAGTGACACGGACTCGTCCTCTGAAGGGAGCTCCCTTGTGGTGGCGGCAACATCTGTGCCCCCCGCAACAACAGGTACAGCCGCCACCCAGCGCACCTGCACCGCCCTCCCAGCAGCCCCTCAGCGTTTGCCCTGTGCCCGCTCACCCAGGAAGGTGGGCATCTCCTTCGCCCCAGGCACCTCAGGCCCTGCCCCAGTCACCCCTGCTGCCCTCAGTGAGGAGATCATTGACCTCCTGGGGACGCTCACTGTTGGGCAGTCTACCATATTGAATGACATCCAGGGTGTCGAAAGAGAGGTGCACCAGAGTATTGCATACCTGGAGGGCATTCATTCTGGTCAGGCTGCCCTTCAGAGATCGTTCAACACTCTGGCCTCAGCACTGATGGCAGCCATTGTCCCTGTCTCTAGCCTCCCCCCTCCAACTTCCTCCACCCAGACCCTATCACCTGTACCTCTGCCTATCCCAGACACACCATCAGACCACCCTGCACACACCTCAACACCCAAGGGAAGCTCAGGCAGACATAAGCACCACACATCACACAGGCATTCACCCAAGCAACATCCACATACAGACATACCAACACCCACTGCCTCCACTGTGTCCCCCTCCTCCTCGTCTCCCTCCTCCCTCCCTGTCACGTCTCCACTCACACCTGCATGCACTACATCTTCAGCCACTACGTCCATCACCAGCACACACACCAGAACCCCCCGCACACGTGCAGTCACCACCCCCAGTGCCATTTACACGTCCCCTGTGTCCTCTCCCAGTGTGTCTGTGACCCCCTCTTCCAAGATACACAAACGCAGGCAGCCACCCACCCATCAGCCATCCATCTCACGACAGCCTCCAGCCCAAGCACCTGCACCCAAAGACACCAGACTTCAAACTCCTACAACCACATCCTCTTCCTCCACTCCCATACCCACTACACCTACCCCTCCCATTGCTCCTAAAAAGCTTTTCCTGTCCAAACTTAACCTCTTTCCACCAACTCCCCCACCCGGTCCATGTCATAGGACTCCAGTCAGCACCTCAGCCACCACAAAACCGGGGCCTGTCATGACAGTCTGCCATGGACTATGGAGTCCCCCACCCTCCAGGGCAGCCAGTTCAGTATGGAGCCAAGGCACGGGCAGCCCACCCCCGGAGAAACAATCAAAGATAGGCAGTGGCCGGCGCGAGAGGGTAAAGACACCAGGCACAAAAACCCCTACCATGGCTCCGGCAGGAGGTGTGGAGACAGCTGTCACACCGCCCAAGGTGGGGAAGGGCCACAGGCGATCAGGGAAGGCTGGGAAGGGCAGCACGCCCGACAAGACCGCCATCAGCCCAGCTGGCCAGGAGGGCCCCGCCAGCCCCATCCCAGGTGGGCAGGAGGCCACCAACATGCCCGGCACTGCAGCCCAGGAGGGCCCCACCAGCCACAGGACAGGTGGCAAATGAGCTCCACGCCATGGCCAGATCCGCTGAACTGGGCTCTTCATCTCAAGCACCGCTGAACTGGGCACCGCCGTCTCAGGCACCGCTGAACTGGGCCCTTCATCTCAAGCACCGTTGCACTGGGCACCGCCGTCTCAAGCACCGCTGAACTGGGCCCTTCATCTCAAGCACCGCTGAACTGGGCACCGCCGACTCAGGCACCACTGAACTGGGCCCTTCATCTCAAGCACAACTGCACTGGGCACCGCCGTCTCAGGCACCGCTGAACTGGGCACCGCCGTCTCAAGCACCTCTGAACTGGGCCCTTCATCTCAAGCACCGCTGAACTGGGCACCGCCGTCTCAAGCACCAGCTGAACTGGGCCCTTCATCTCAAGCACCGCTGAACTGGGCCCTCATCTCAAGCACAGCTGAACTGGTCTCTTCATCTCAAGCACCGCTGCACTGGGCACCGCCGTCTCAGGCACCGCTGAACTGGGCACCGCAGTCTCAAGCACTGCTGAACTGGGCCCTTCATCTCAAGCACCGCTGAACTGGGCACCGCCGTCTCAAGCACCAGCTGAACTGGGCCCTTCATCTCAAGCACCGCTGAACTGGGCCCTTCATCTCAAGCACCGCTGAACTGGGCACCGCCGTCTCAAGCACCGCTGAACTGGGCCCTTCATCTCAAGCACCGATGAACCATGAGCGCCAGGGGCTGGCCCGCATCTTAGTCGGGCAGGCCTGCACGAAGCAGTCTGGGCACCAGGCCCCACCCAGAACCAGTGGAGACTGTTATCCACTTGTGAGACTGTGGCTTTGCACTCCCCAGGATATAACAGTGGGCAACCCACCCACTGTAGAGACTTGAGAGACTGTGGCTTTGCACTCCCCAGGATATAACAGTGGGCAAGCCACCCACTGTAGAGACTTGAGAGACTGTGGCTTTGCACTCCCCAGGATTGAACAGTGGGAAAGCCACCCACTGTAGAGACTTGAGAGACTGTGGCTTTGCACTCCCAGGATTGAACAGTGGCCATGGAGGCCCCTCGTGGACTCATCTGGCTGAGGTGCCCCCCCTTCCCTTCCCCCTGAGGTGCCTGTAGTTTTGCTATCTGATGCCCCTGCAGTGTTCCATTGGAGTCAGGTATCTTGTGTGGGCTTTGCCCATGTGATTTGGGCACAGTGGTCCACGGACAATACATGCTACAATGCTCGGACTTGTACATATATGTATATAACAGTTTTTGATTTAGAATTATATTTTTCAGCCAGTAATACAATATATTCCTATGTTTAGAATCATTTCCTTTTGTGTTTGCATTCTTCCGGGGGCTCTGGGGGGTGTCACTCTGATGTGTTGGTACGCATTGATGTGTGTGTTGTAGTGGGTGAGGGTGGGTGTGTCGCGTATGTGTGTACCCGTAATATTTTCTCCAACCCCTCCCCTGTGTCGTAGGTGCAGTACTCACCGTTGTCTTCTGCGCCGCCGTTCGTGCTCCTGGTAGAGGAGAAGGTACACAATCGCTGGGAGTATGTGGAGTTCGGGTTCCATGTTGTCCTTATTCCTCGTGGGCTGTATGGAGGTGAGCGTTTTCCCTTCAAAATGGCTGTTTCCGCCGTGTTTTTATTGGCGGGGATACCGCCCCGGAAAAGGTGGCGGATTGGTAGGTTGTGATAGGGTGGGCAGTACATTGTCTCCCGCCTGTCTGTTGGCGGTGACCGCCGCGCTGTTTGTTTGTGCCGCCGTGGCGGGCGGTGTGGTAATGTGGCGGTCTCTGTTGGTGGTTTCCGCCAGGGTCGGAATTCCATTTTTTTCCCCGCCAGCCTGTTTGCGGTTTGGCCGCTGGTTTAACACCGACCGCCAGGGTTGGAATGACCCCCATAGTCACAGAAATAACTTGAGACCAATTTACAAAATATACTTCACATTTAATAAAGAAAATTAAGAACAAGATCATCAAAAAAGTACTTTTCAAGTAATGAATTTTTAAATTTTAGAAAAATGTCTCACTTACGTCCATAATTACGCACCATAGGAATCAATGGGAGAAATACTTTAAAATACATATAAAATCAGGCAGTGTGTTTACTAATGTCTCCTTTTGCAGGTATATCGATGTCATTGGTGGGCCGTATGGACCAGTGGGAGAAGTTCAGACGACTCCCGGTTTCGGCTGGACAGCTGTAGAAAGTCATTGGAGCTGCTGCCAAGCCACTGTGGGGACCACGTGGAAAAGCACTGCAGAGGTGGACTTCAAGGTACGTCCAGCTGGTCCCCTTGGACTGTCAAGGTCGCAAGGGGTGGGGGACACATTGGGTGCAGGTGATTATTCGGTGCAGGGCGCAGGCTGGCCGGGTGCAGAGTGAATCGGTGAGCAAGGTGCCCTTCGAAGGAGGAGGAAGGTTGTGCTGAGGGTCACTTTCAGGTCAGCACGGGCACTCTGGAGGAAGGTCTCTGTGTTTTCTGAAGTCTCTTTTTGGGGGCTTCCTCCTGGTCCGTTTTCAGTCAAGAATCAACTGTCCTTCTGGGTGACTCATGTTAGGTGACCACTACCTGGAGCTATTGCACGGTTTGGCCACTAGAATTTGCTGTAACCCCAAACTTGCACATTTGCAGGGTTTGTCCTCATGGTCAGTTGGTTGGAGTTTGGTCTGGCTGCAGCTTCCGGTTCCTTGGTCAGCAGCCGGTCTGTGAAGTAGAATTCATTGAGACTTTGGTCTTTGTTGCAAGAGAGTGATGCCTTCACTCTGGAGGGAGATCATTGGTGATTTTCAAAGGGTGGAGATCCTCTGGGGGTTTGTAGAGTCCGTCCAGTGTCTAAGCAACCCCTCAGCGGTGATTGTCAAGTCCTGGGTGCAGCAGGCAGGATTTGGTGCCTTTTCTTGGTGCAGCAGGACTTCAGTTCTCAAACCCAGGGTCTTCTTTTTTGCTGATCTTCTTTTGTTCTTGGAATCTGTATCTCTGGTCTAGGGATGCCTACTAAATTCTGTATTTAGCGTGCGTTGAGGGGACTACATGGCAGTGACCAATGGGTCATGAACCTTAGGGTGGCTACACCCACTAAGTGACCACTTCCTGTGACCAGAGGTCACTTCCCTACACCTGATTGGCTATTTTCCTTCATTGCAAGATGGAAGAAAATGAAATGAAGCGGTCACGTCGCATGCAACACCTTAGGGGTGGTGCGAGCTGGGGCTGACTACTCTTATTGTCCTTTGTGTGTTTTTCCACAGTTGAGCTCGCCAAAAGTGGGGGTTTGCAACTGGACTGCTATCTGCTGCTAGCAACGGCTTGGGGGTTGAGTTTCAAGGGCAGTAAGCCATTTGAAGCTCACTAACAGGACAGTGCACATTGCTGGGGGAGGTGTGATAGCACCTCAGTCCAGGTAGGGCTTTGTTCTGGGATGCAGAGAGCAGAATCTCTCACCCGATTCCAGAATATTTTCTTGTGATAGCAGGCTGGTTGTGACTGGCCAGCAACCATGCCAGGGTAGTTAGATTTTGTAGGGGGCACCTCTATGGTAGACCCCATGGTACATTTTGTAATACATCCAATACTGATACCATTTTGGATTTATCATTCTGAGTTGCTTGATACCAAACAACCCAGGGTTCAGAGTGGCCATCATGTAGCTGTGAAACTCATAATGACCACTGTCCAGTGCATGCATTTAATGGCTGCTCTGTTCACTTACTATGTCCCAGGTTTGGCAAGGACAAAGGATGGGCATATTGCTCATGCATCTATGCCCATACATACAATATAGTGCACCCCGCCTTACGGCTAGAAGGCCTGCCAGAGGGGGTGACATACCCATATTGCATGCAGTGTATAGTGACAGGGTACACAAGCTGTGTGCCATGTCGAGTTTGTGTTTTAGGATTGCATCAGAACACTCAGCCTGCAATGGCAGTACTGTGTGCAACTGGATGCATGGCACTAGAGGGTGGCACAATCTGTGTTGCTGCCCTCAGGGGCCTACCCTCAGTACCCCATGCCCTGGGTACCTAAGTACCATTTAATAGGGACTTATAATGGCAGGTAACGGTGTTGCCAATTGTGCCAATGCATCCCAACAGTTTTAGGGAAAGAGATCAGGCCCAGGAAACCTGGTTAGCAGGGGCCCTGGACACTAACAACTTTGGGACTACATCAAATACCAGGCAAAACGTGGGGGCTAACCATGACAAAAGAGGTATTTTCTCACACTAACCGATCCCCAAACAAAAGACGTCTTCATCATCTAAGTGGGGGAGCCTGGAGAGGCCATCTGCTGTGGCATGGGCAGTCCCAGGTCTGTATTCCACTTGAAAGTCCCTTGTAGGGAAACAGACCGCCTAAGCAGCTAGGGGTTTTCACGTTTCATTTGTTGTAGCCATCTGAGAGGCCTGTGGTCAGTCTGAACTAAGTGAGAGCCAAACATGCATGGCTTCAGTTTCTTCAGGGCCCAAACCACAGCAAAGGCTTCCCTCTCTATGGCACTACATTTTTGTTCCCTAAAATGCAGTCTTCTGCTTATAAAAGCAACAGGCTGGTCATGTCCATCATAATTTTTCTGGGCTAGGAGAACTCCTATCCCAATTTCTGAGGCATCTGTTTGGACACTAAACAGCCTGGAGTAGCCTGGGGCTTGTAGGAATGGAGCAGAGTGCATAGCATTCTTCAGAGAGTCAAAGGCCCTTTGACAACTGACTGTCCGATTAACCTTTTGGGGCATTTTCTTGGAGGTTAATTCTGTGAGGGGGCAACTATGGTGCCATAATCCGTCACAAATCTCATGTAATACCCAGTCATGCCAAGGAATGCCCTGATCTGTGTCTAGATTGTGGGAGCTTCCCAAGCCAGAATGGTCTGAATCCTGGGTTGGAGGGATTGAACATGGCCTGCACCAACCAGGTGGCCCAAGTAAACAACTTTAGCCTGCCCTATCTGGCACTTACTGGCCTTGATAGTGAGGACTGCCTTCTATAGAGCCTCAAAGACCTTCCCTAGGTGGATCAGGTGATCATGTCAGGTAGAGCTATAGACAGCTATGTCATCTAGGTAAGCTGCACTAAAGGATTCCAGTCCAGCAAGGACTTGGTTCATCAACCTTTGAAAGGTGGCAGGTGCATTCTTTAGTCAAAAGGACATAACAGTGAACTGATAATGCCCTACTAGGAGTAGAGAATACTGACCTCTCTTTTGCTCCTGGGTCAGGCCAATCTGCCAGTACCCTGATGTCAAACCAAAAGTACTGAGATATGTGGTTGTACCTAGTCTGTCAATGAGCTCATCAGCTCTTGGAATTGGGTGTGCATCAGTTTTGGTTACATAATTGAGGCCCCTATAATCCACACAAAACCTCATTTCTTTTGTCTGTCCTTTAGAGTGAGGTTTCGGACTAAAACTACAGGGCTAGCCCAGGAACTCTCTGAGGGTTCAATGATACCCAAATCCAACAACCTTTTGACTTCTGCTTGTATACTCTCCCTGACCTGGTCTGTCTGTAAATGTTGTTTTGACAGGCAAGCTGTCACCTTTGTCCACAACGTGGGTATATTAATCAGTCTTCTCATGGGTTGGGATGCCCACTTCATCTACAGAACCATCTTGTGGGTTGCTGGAGAGGAGATTAGGGAGAAGCTCACTCTCTTCTTACTGTCCCTCATCGGCAACCATGAGCATGGTCACATCAGCTCTGTCATAATAGGGTTTTAGGCGGTTGACATGTATGATTCTTTTGGGATTTTTGCAACTGCCTAAGTCCACCAAGTAGGTGACTTCCCCTTTCTTTTTAAAAATGAGATAGGGCCCAGGCAATTTCTCCTGGAGAGACCTTGGAGCAACAAGCTCCAACACCCAACCTTTCTGCCCTGGCTGGAACTCTACCATAGCAGCTTTTAGGTCATACCAGAGCTTTTGCAGCTCCTGGCTGGCCTGAAGATTTTGTCTTGCTTTCTCCATGTACTCCTCCATCCTTGAACGTAATCCAAGTACATAGAACACTATGGGGGTCATTACGACCCCGGCGGTCGGTGTAATAGTGGAGGTATTACTGCCGACAGGCTGGCGGTACATACCTCTACTATTATGACATTGGCGGTATGGCCAGAGCTAAACTGCCAAGTTAACACACCGACCGCCAGGCTGGAGACTACGGCCACCCATGCATTTTTTACCCCGCTCGCCGCCATGGTTTCTGTGGTTTCTGTACCGCCACAGAAACCATGGCGGTAGGCACTATCAGTGCCAGGGAATTCCTTACCTGGCACTGATAGGGTTCTCCCCCACCCCCTCCCTCTCCCCAGAGTCCTCCCTCACCATTCCCCTCCCCCTCCCGCCTGCCCCCCACATATACACACATACACGCACATACATACACACCCATACGCATGCATACACCCACATTCCCCCACGCATACATACATTCATTCACACTCACAGCAACACTCACAAACCTACATCCAGGCACACATGCAATCACATCACACAACATGCACGTACACACACACCCACTCATGCACACACGCATTACACACGCATGCACGTATTCACACACAGTCACACACACACCCACACACGCACACAACACCCCCCACCCCCCTCTCCTGTCGGAGAACCCAACTTACCTGCTTGCAGGGGGTCCTCCGGCAGGAGACGGGATGCGGCACTGCTGCCAGCAGTAGCGTCTGCCAGCAAAACACCGCCAGGCCGTATCTGTAGAGCCACCTTACTGCCATCCACCGCCATGATCGTCGCCGGAATTCCGCCAGCCTTCTGGCAGAATTCCGGCTCCGGTCATAATTCCATGGACGGTCTGTAGCCACGCGATGGTATGTTGGTGCCTGTCGCCGTGGCGTTAGGTGGCATTTGCCACCAATGTCATAATGAGGGCCTATGTCTTGTTTTGGGTCTTTGAGAGGTGTCTCCCAGCCTTCCCTTACAAGACTTCATGATCCCCTAACGGGATGCCCAAACAAAAGTAAAATTGGAGAGAGTCCTACTCCCTTTTGTGGCACTTCCCTGTAGCCAAAGAGCAGGCATGGAAGTAAGACATCCCATCTCCCTCTTAGTTTTTCAGGGAGTCCTCCAATCATGCCTTTCAGGGTCTGGTTGAACCTTTCAACCAACCCATTTGTTTGTGGGTGGGATGGGGTTGTGAACCTATAAGTCACACCACATTGCCTCCACATGTGTTTTAAGTATGCAGACATAAAATTAGAACCTCTGTCCGATGCTACCTCCTTAGGGAGCCCTTCTTTGGTAAAAAAAATACCCAGGAGGGCTTTTGCACCTGCAGGTGCAGTAATGGTCCTAAGGGGTATAGCCTCAGGATAGCTAGTGGCATGATCCACTACCACTAGGATATATCTGTGTCCTGATGCTGTTTGAGGGTCAAGGGGGCCAACAATATCACACACTACCCTTTCAAAGGGAATCCCAACCACAGGTAGTGGCATTAAGGGGGCCATTAAGTGTCCACCTGCCTTGCCACTGGCTTGGCAGGTAGTGCAGGGCCCGCAAAATTCCTTCACTTTTTAAGACATTCCTGGCCAGTAAAAGTGGTTAACCAATCTACTCCAAGTTTTATTTTGGTCCAAATGCCCAGCTATGGGAATGTCATATGCAAGAGTGAGGAGAAACTCTCTGAACTGCTGAGGAACTACCACCCTCCTAGTTGCACCAGGCTTGAGGTCTCTGGCCTCAGTGAACAGGAGCCCATCCTCCCAATAAACCCTGTAGGTACCATTGACACTACGCTTTTCTTCCTTTGCAGTCTCAGGCCTTCAAGGGCAGAACAGGTTCTCTGTCCCTGGCACAAACCCTCCCTAGACAGCTTGTCTGGGCCCAAAAGCTCTGGGTGGTAAGGCCCAAGCTCTACAGGCTCAGTTCCCTCTGGTAATGGCAAGTCCTATTCCTGGAAAGAGGGGTTCTGACTTGTGATCTGATTTGAAGCTGGTTTCCCAGACTTGTTGCCCTTTATCTTGGGAAGCTGGTCCACTATTTCAGGATCCAGCTCTCTTTTAGATCTCTGAAGTTTACTCTGTGCCCTAGTCTTGATAGAGGCCCATTCTGGGATCCCGAGCATGGCTGCATGGGTCTTTAGTTCTACTTCAGCACAAGGGGAATGCTCCAGGTCATTTCCAAACAGGCAATCTACTGGGACGGATGAGGACACAACCACTTCTTTCTGCCCTACCGCTCTCCCCAATCAACGTTTACCACAGGCATGGGATGGAACTTTGTCAGTATTGGTGACAGGGTAAGACTTTACTACCAGGAACTGATTTGAGTGGACCAAGTGCAGAGTTCCCATTTTAACACTAGCTCTGACATGGTCAGGCAACGCGTCTGATCCCATCTGGAGATTAGCTACTGCATTTACAGCAGGCTGGCTAGAGGCATTCTTTTTGTTTCTACAACTAGGATCTACAGTTCGGTGCCCTCTATTTTTGCTATAACATCAAACCTTCTTGGGATCAAAGTTCTTACCTTTGTACCCACCCCTAGACTGTGAGGAGTCTCTGGGCCCACCCTCCTGTGCTGGTATCTGGGGATCTTGAGAAGACTCTTTTTTTTTTTTTTTGGCTCCCATCTTTCCCTTGGAGGGGCTTTTCATCGCCTCTTTCTTTTGACCCCCCCCCCCACCAGTGGTACTTTTGGTTTACCTTGTTTTGACCCAGTGGTCTGCTTTCCTCCCCAACTCTTGAGGGGAAGTATACCTTGGTCTACCAGGTATTGATGTAGCCTCTCATTGTAACAATTACTGAGCAGATGCTCTTTCATGAATAGGTTATACAGCCCTTCATAATATTGTACCTTGTTAACAGCCAACCAACTATCCAGTATTTTTACTGAATAGTCCGCAAACTCTATACAAATTTGGATCAGAGTTTTTCGAGTCTCCCTGAACTTTATGCAGTACTCTTCAGTTGTAAATCCAAAGTCCTCAATCAGAATACCCTTCTTAAGGTCATAGGATTTAGAATGTGCCTCATTCAGAGTCAGAAGCCTATCCCTGCACTTTCCTGAGAATATCACCCATACCACTGTGCCCCAGAGTTTTTTTTCTCAATTGCCTTTTCAATACATGCTCTTTCAAAGGCAGAAACCCATTTCACTATATCATCCCCTTCTGTGAAGGGAGGGATAACTCCTTTTGGGAATTTAAGATTGAAAGGTCTCTTTTTCAATACTTGGATGCTGCCACCAGAGACGGGTACTATGCCCAACTATTTTCTTTTTGCTTCAAGTTTCAAAAGCTGAGCCTCCAGGGACAGTCTTTTGGTCAGCCTTGCTAATACCAGGTCTTCTTCTATGGGTGCACTAGTGCTGGGCTAGAGGAGCTACCCTCACCCCATTGTCCACAGGCTATTCTTCTTCCCCAGATACTTCATCATCTATTTCACCTGTGGGGTGATCTTTTGCATGCTGGACCACCAGAAGCCTAAGCTTATCGGCACTGGGGCTTTTTCTAGTACAAACCTGGTACAGTCTACAGAGTTTCCTTAAATGGCCATAGCTATATGCCTGGTAAGGGACTAGGTCGAGCTCCAGGCTGTGGTTCTCTGCATCTGACATGTTTACTTCACTAAAGTTGGGACCCTTTTTATACATTTGGAACCTCTTTTGGATGAGGCCAACTGAAGTAAGGACTGTTAAACGTTTGCCATTGTGGTAGGGACTTAACCAGGACCTTAACAGTTATTTTAAAATTATTCAAAAATTCTACCCAATTGGAAAAAATGCAATTAAGCTAAGGACTATTTGGACAGTTATTCATGTGCTCACAAGTTGACAAGTAGTATCAGCAAATGCAAAGTATTTATCCCACCACTCCTTCCAAATGTAGGAGGCTGTAGTCTGCCAAACCAGGCACACTGTGTTGAGGGTCCAGGCAACCACACATCGGTTTACAGAGGTATTAACTAGACCACCTAATGCTCTAATGTTTATGCTAGCTTCATCACACAGTTAGGCTAATCTTGGAGAATTGAAAAGCATTTGTTATACTCACAGTATCAATTATGCAAGACTGTTGAAAAATGGATTATTAATAAGAGTAGGTAACTACCTACACATAGCAATAGGCCACTAACCTCCACTTAGGTCCAGTTAGGTCTCAATAAATTAAACCCAGCTCAACCCTTGGTAGCTTGGCAACGAGCGACAAGGCTTAACTTAGGAGACACATGTGTAAAGCATTTAAAAATCACAAAACAGTAAATAAGTAAAACACAAAACACAATAAAAATCCAACACCAATTCATACAAATAGATTATATTTTTATCTTTAAAACGACACCAAAATGATTAAAATCGGGTAAGGAGAACCAGAGATATACATTTTTAAAGAATTAATCCTTTCCAGCGCACAGAAGCAACTAGCGCTCAAAGGGTTAAAAAGAAGTCACACTGGAAAGAAACAAAGTCCAGAGTTCAGGCCACCCATGAGATAACACTGTCACACTTACTTTCAGAAGTGTTTCTTGATTCGGGAAAGTGGACCACAGCACCAGCCAAGGGTTCAGATGCTCTGGTTTGCCTCTTGGGGTCTGGGAATACAACTCCCACAATGCACCTCTTCAACTTATGGAGTCGCTCCAAACATCTCCAAGCTTCTGGGTCTTCTTCCAGAGGTCCTTTTTGGGTCCTTGAAGTGTCCACAACTTTATCCAAGGTTCCAGAAGCTCTGAGTTGCTCCTTGGGAGTTGGGACTACAATTCCCAGAATGCACCCGGTCAGAATCCTAAAATGGTCAATGGACACTGGTAAGCTGGGCTCTGCTTGCAGGACTTGATGCAGGGGACTCTGTTTGTACCTGTAGCAAACAGGGAGTCCCATCTTGAAGCAGTAGAATACAGGCAAAGTCCTATTAGTGGTGAAGCCCAAGTGTGCAGCTGGTGCAGTCCTTCAGAATGCAGTGTCCAGGAGCTGGTCAGGGGTCCAGCAGGGCAGTCCTTCTTCTTCTGACATTCTTCCTTGTTGGGATCTGGTAGGGAACTGAGGTGTGAGTACAGCTCTGCCATGTTTATCCTTGCTTCTGGGTGAAAAACAGTGGGGTCCTGGTTCTCCAATCAGGTACAGGGTCCTTCCCCCTGTGATAACCACTTCCTGGGAAGTGTGGCAAAAATCAAAATCTCAAAAATCCATCATGGCTGAAACTGATGTGTGGAGGTTACATCTAGCTGAGTCCACCCACTGGTGTGGCTAAAATCCTTAAACACACCCCTCTCCTGCCCTCTCCTAATCTAATCAAGGGGCACCTAATTGTCTGGGTTGGCAGGATGTGAGGGAGGTGCTGGGCTACTCTAAATGTCCTTCCCTGCCTTTGAAGACCAGTTTGGCAGCCCTCTCCCTTCCTGCTTCACCATCTGCTGAAGGAAGTTCTCCTACCACAGGCACATTCCTTTGTGTTCAGCCCAGGCTACTTCACACCTCATCAAACAGCCTGGCCAGGCTGCCAGTGGCTGGCCAATCAGAGCAGAGCACTACAGGGCTGAAGTTGGCAACTTTTTAGGTAGAGTTTAAACCTCTTTACCTGAACAAGTTGTATTAAATCTAACAATTGTAAGTTGTGGGATTTATTACAACAATTAATTTGATACCAAACATGAGGTATCTCACACTTAAGGGGACTTTATAAATTAAAAAGAAGTCTCCCCATTCTAGCTTATGTAGGCCATTCACTACAATGAGAGAAAATTTAATTTGGCTGTTTTACCTCACCAGGGCTTATAAAACTATTTTTATAAGGTCCCTGTTTATAGTTACATGGCACCAAGACCTTGGGCCACATAGGGCACACCTTAGGGGTGACATATGTTAAAATAAGGTAGTTTAAGACTTTAAAAGTACTTTTAATTCCAAAGTCAAATTTGCATATAACTTTAATTTAAAAGCAGTCAGCAAGGCAAGCTTGCCTTTAAAATGACCCTGGGCACCTCAGCAGTGCATCTATGGGTGCACCATCTATACTGGGGTCCCTAAACCTAAATACCCTACCATATACTAGGGACTTATAGGTAGGTTGACCTAGCCAATTATAATTAGCCTAATTTGCATACTTATTTTATATAGAGAGCACAGGCCCTGGGAATGGTTAGCAGTACCCAAGTACCCACAGCACCATCAGAGTCAGGAAAACACCAGCAAAAAGTGCAAAATGGAGGCAAAAAGTTAAGGGGCCGCTGCAATCATCCCTGTTTTCTCACAAAGACACGGAGTCAAAGGAATACCTCAAGACCGAATTAGCAAAAATACTTCAGATTTTTATAAAAGTTTTAAGACCAAGATCATGAAAATCAGGTAAGTACTTTTTAAGTTATGAATTTTTAAAGTTTAGAAAAATGTCTCAGTACTGTGCGTAATTATTCACCATAGGAATCAATGGGAGAAATACTTTAAAAATACATATAAAATCACGCAGTGCATTTGAAAATGTCTCCTTTTGCAGGTATATCGAGGACATCGGTGGACCCTAGGGACCAGTGGGATAAGATTGAGTGGCTCCCAGTTTCGATGGGAGCAGCTGTAGAAAGTTGTTGGAACTGGTGCCAGGCCACTGCGGGGACCTCTTGGAAAAGCACTGCACAGTTGAACGTCAAGGTAAGTCAGGTCACAAGGGGTGGGGTACCCTTATGGTACTGGATATACTGTGCAGGGCACAGGGCGTCCGGGTGCAGAGCGAATCGGTGAGCCAGGAGCTGTATGGAAAGGTGCCCTTGGAAGAAGCAAGTAGGTCATGCTGAGGGTCGCTTGCTGGTCAGCAGGGGCACTCTCGTGGGAGGCCCTGCTGTTTTCTGAAGTCCCTTGACTGGGGCTTCCTCATGGCCCTTTTTCAGTCCAGAGTGGACTGACCTTCTGGGTGTCCAATGTTAGGTGACCAGAACCTGGGGCTATTGCACAGTTTGGCCACTGTAGGTTGCAATGCCACCAAACTTGGCGCACCTGCAGGGTTTATTCTCATAGTTGATTGGATGAAGTTTGGTCTGGCTGCAGCTTCTAGTTCTTTGGTCACTAGCTGGTTAGTGAAGCAGACTTCACTAAGTTTTTGTCTTTGTTCAGGAGAGTGATGCTTTCACTGATTGAATCCTTTCTATCAGATAGGTGGGCCACAGTTAGCAGCGGTGATTTTAGATCCCCGGCCTACCTCTTGCCGTGTGGGGTCCCTCAGGGCTCTTCCCTCAGCCCTACGCTATTTAATGTGTACATGGCACCGCTGGCAGAGCTTATTCGCTCTTTCGGCTTTATCCCAACTTCTTATGCAGACGACACTCAGATTATCATCCCTATTAACAAAGACATGGAGGAAGTGGCCACCCGCTTCAACGCCTGCATGACAGCAGTGAATAACTGGATGAAGGCCAATTGGCTAAAACTTAATTGCAAAAAAACTGAGATTCTGTGCTTTGGGATTAAGAGGGAACACTGGTCTGGTGGCCTAAAGAGTGTGGCACTCTCCCTGTGCCAGGGTCTACCTCGAGGAATTTAGGATTACTGTTTGACGATCAATTGTCGTTCAAACCTCAGGTCAATCAGATAATCAAGACCTGCATGTGGACTCTGAAGAAATTAAAGAAAGTGTTTCCTTTTATTCCACAATCCTGCAGAATTACTGCTACTCTGGCTCTAGTCATTTCCAGATTGGATTACGGGAATGCGCTTCTGCTCAACTTGGATAAAGAATCACTGGATAAGCTACAGTTGATGCAGAACACTGCTGCTAGGCTTTTACTGAAACTGCCCCGCGGGGCCTCTGTTAAGAGGTGCCTTAGAAATCTACATTGGCTTCCGGTAGCCCAGCGGATCTCTTTTAAGGCTCTCTGCATTACTCACAAGGCTGTCCATGGGATTGGGCCTAAGGCACTAACCACCAAGCTGCAATGGTATAGACCTAATAGGCTGTTGCGATCTGCCTCTGCCTATCGAATCCAAACTCCCCGCACCAAGAAGGCGAAGTGGGGAGATAGAGCGTTCACTATTGCGGCTGCTAAAACTTGGAACTCACTCCCACTGGATCTAAGGCAAGAACAGAATTATCTAACATTTAGGAGACGGGTCAAGACTTGGCTCTTCCCGCATTAAGTTTTGGAGTCTCCTTGGTAGTAGATCCTGCCTCACCCAGTTAGCGCTTCGATGCCCTCGGGCCGGAATGCGCTTTATAAATACTCAATACATACATACATACATACTCTGGAGGGAGATCGACTGCTATTTTTGAAGGGTGGAGGTCCTCTAGGGATTTGTAGAGTCCATCCAGTATCCAAGCAACACCTCAGTGGCAATTGTCGAGTCCTGGGTGCAGCAGGCAGGGTTTGGCATCATTTCATGTTACAGCAGGACTTCAGTTCTCGAGCATTGGGTCTTCTTTGTTGCTAGCCTTCTTTTGCTCTTGGAATCTGAATCTCTGGTCTAGGGATACCTACTAAATACCGTATTTAGTGGGCATTGAGGGGAGTACCTAGTAGTGACCAATGGGTCATCTACCTTAGGGTGGCTACACCCACTAACTGACCACTTCCTCTGGGCAGATGACACGTCCCTACTCCTGATTGGCTATTTTACTTCCACGCAAGATGGAGGAAAATGAAATGGAGGGGTCACATCACATACAACACCTTAGGGGTGGTGCAAGCTGGAGCTGACCACTCCTCCTGCTCTTTGTGTGTTTCCAGCCATTGCTCCAGCCAAAAATGGGGGTTTTCAACAGAGCAGCCTTCTGCTGCTGGCAGAAGGCTTGGGGGTCGGGTTTCAAGGTCGGTAAGCCCTTTGAAGCTCACTAGCAGGACAGTGAACATGCCTGGGGGAGGTGTGATAGCACCTCAGCCCAGGAAGGGCTTTGTTCTGGGACCCAGAGAGCAGGATCTCTCACCCAAGGGTTCCAGAATCTTGCCTGGTGGTGGCAGGGTGGCCGTGACTGGCCAGCAACAAGGGCAGTTAGTCAGAGTAGGTGCCAGGGTAGTTAGCTTTTGCAGGGGGCACCTCTAAGGTGGCCCCTAGGTACATTTTGTAATAAATCCAATACTGGTACCAGTTTGGATTTATCATTCAGAGTTGTTTGATGCCCAGGGTTCAAAGTGGCCATCATGTAGCTGTGGAACTCGTACTGACCAGTGTCCATTTAAAATGGCTGCTCTGTTCACTTACTAAGTCCCAGGTTTGGCAAGGACACAGTAGGGGCACATTGCTCATGAATTTATGCCCACACATGCAATATTGTGCAACCTGTCTTAGGGATAGAAGGCCTGCCAGAGGGCTGACCTACCTAATTTGCATTCAGTGTATAGTGGACAGGGAACATAGGTTGTGTGTCATATTGAGTTTGTATTTTTAGGATTCCATCAGAACACTCAGCCTGCGATGGCAGTGCTGGGGGCATCTGGATGCATGGCCCTGGGGGGGGGGCACAATGTGTTCTGCTGCCCTCAGGTGCCTATCCTCAGTATCCCATGCCCTGGGTACCTAAGTACCATTTACTAGGTACTTATACAGGCAGCTAAAGGTGTTGCCAATTGTGCCAATGCATCACAACCGTTTTAGGGAAAGAGATCTGGCCCAAGGAACCTGGTTAGCAGGGGCCCTGGTCACTAACAACCTTGAGACTACATCAAATACAGGCACACAGTGGGAGCTATCCATGACAAAAGAGGACCTTTCTCACAGTCACTACAAAGTAAATTTAAAAAGTAAATCAGGGTAGATTGAATTAAATTAAAAAAGTGATTAACTTGGAAATTACCAAACTCCTATCTCACTTTTCTGGAATCAAAATTCTAGAAAATGAACTTTTGTCAGTATTCGACATAGGTGTTCTGGCAAATATATTGTACACATTATAGATACATGACCTCATGTGGCCTACCAAAGGTGACAACCAACATAGGCCTTGGCTTTTTGAACTGAGTTATGCTTCTATTACTATTCACCGTTGGATACTCAACATAGTGCTTTTTCATAAATAAGTTCTTGTTAGGTAGAATGTAAAGGTCTTGATAGTAAAAAAAGATGTGACTGATTGCAATGTCTAGTCTGACATGCACAGTATTGATGTTTTTTTTCAAAATCATTAAGATGTTTTTCCCCATTGTTCTAGGATGACAATGTCTTGAGGACGTCTAGCTTCTTGGGTTTCATATGAGAATCCTCTGGGTGTAAGAGCACAGTCTGAGAACACAAAATGTTTTCTTAAAAATCTTGCATTTTAAATATATACAAGTGATGTCCATTAGAAATCTTGTGAAGCCTATTTCATAACGTGATTTATACTAATGAATATTACAAATTATTCCAGTTGTTAAACTTAGTTGCAGCAAATAGTTTTTATAATGATAAAGCATAGAAAAATCACATTAAGTGGTGAAGCCCTGACAACATACACTATTCACTCTTAAAAGCTATTTATGGGGGCATCAGAGAGCTGGGCCGCAAGATGGTCTCACATCAGTGAGGTTCTGCCAGCCAAGTCCGGGACTCATCTTTGCCAGAGGCTCTCATTCTAATGTGGGGAAATACTGTGTT
Source organism: Pleurodeles waltl (assembly GCF_031143425.1). Taxonomy (NCBI): domain Eukaryota; kingdom Metazoa; phylum Chordata; class Amphibia; order Caudata; family Salamandridae; genus Pleurodeles; species Pleurodeles waltl. Next base: position 786,614,597 of record NC_090436.1, read on the forward strand.
GGGCCCTTGGTTTCCATTTGAGGGGGTCCAACGTTGGTCAGGTCTGCCTGTTTCTTTTTGTGTTATCTGTGATGGGTGGCCTATTGATGGAAGGAGTCAACCTGGTGCTTTGCCGCAGGTGCCTGAGACCTGCCCTGACGTGAAGAAGCCCTGACGGGGCAGGGATGATCATGCTGATCCTTCCAGCTGAAACTACCAATACCGGGATGAACCCACTAACAAGACCACACTACCAGGAGCTTGGTTCCAATACAACACTGAGACCGAGACACAGCTGGACCATCTGACACGCTTCTCTGAGGTGGGGAGGTTCTGATACTGGGGTCTGTGATCTCCACAGGGACCCAATCATGACCTACCCTGTGTGTCCATTCTGCTTTTGGCTGCCGCTGGAGGACGTGGCCCACTAGTGGGAGGGACCATGCTGGCGACCCTGCCTGGGGCCAGTGACCTGTACTGATGGGTGGATGGCCTTACTGGTCCCCCCCCCTTCTGACCATCTGAAAAGGAATGGATGGCGTGCTGTGCCAGGACCACTGGTGAAGAGAGAACATACAGGCTTCCTTCCTTGCAATGACTTGATGGCAGAGCAGGGCGCCCAGCACATGACAGTGCTTTGTTCGATCCTGGAACCCAGTGAGGACTTGGGAAACCGTGCCAGTGGCTGCACAGGGCAATCAATGAGGTGAAGCAAAGTACTGTTGCAAACTGCACGCGGGCCCCTGGGCACTGCATTAAAATATTCACATTGGCTTGTTCTTCCTGCTGAGCAGTATTGTAACTAAGAGTGTCTGCTTGTCATGTAGTGGACCCCACGAACCTCTGACTTCTGCTTATTTCATTTGGAGGCATTCAACTACATTGGTGCAGCCTTAAACTAAGGGTCTGCTTGCGCCCCTGGGCATTGACAGACTGGGGCAAGGATGACGCAGGGCTCTGGACCTGTGTAGCCTACGCCACTGTTTGGAGGGGGATTATGGGAAATTGCAACATTAAGTGTGAGTGTGTCCACTTTGCGGACTGCTGATGTGGGCAAGGAGGACCAGAGACAGTCAAAGCTCTACTTCAACATGAAGACCACCTGACCCGCTCATGATGACCGGGGCCACACCACAACTGAAAACACTGTAGACCCCCATTGAAGATATCAGATCCCTCCTCACCAACATGAAGCAAAGTCTTAGTACTACTGACTCATAATTGACACCCTTACTACTAGACTCGATCACATGAAGAAAAAGGTTGATAAACATGGTAACCGCTGTGAGCAATTAAGAGACAAGTGTCTAACACTGAAGACCACATCACTTCATACAACGAATGGAAAAAGTGCTTGCTGTGATCAAGGCAATGAATGAGGACTTAGAGGCTTGCTCCCGGTGAAACAATATAAGGATCATTGGCCTATCCGAGACCACAGCAGTGACCACGATTGAAGACTACATAGAAACAATGCTTAGTGCTTTGTTTGAGGGGTTCCCTTATGCTTTTACTCTCTGTGGAGCAAGCTTATTGCTTCTTGGCCTGCACCCCCCATGGTCACAGAGCTGAACAATTATTACCTGTATGCTGAATTAATAGTACTGCAACACTGTCTTAAGCCTGACCCACCAATGAGACGAGTTGCACTACTCAGGATATTGTTTCTTCATATACTCAGACTTTGCTGCCGCTGTTGAGGCTGTAAGGCAAGAAATTCTCCCTGACAAGCAAATACTCCTAAATGCAGGGATCAAATAAGCACTAGTGTGCCCAGCCAATCAGAGAATTCTTCTCTGTGGTAAACTCCACCTCTTCACTGACCCGAAACACGCTATCAACTTTTGTCAGAGGTATGCTTGTGCCCCCTCTGCAGAGAACACCATTGAGGAGAGAGATTATTGCAGCCATCTCGGTGACAATGATTGAATGGTGGTACATGCTACTGAGAGTGACTGTAGCTCTGGAACACCTTGCTAGGCAAGCATGTTAGCTTGCTCCTCCCGACCCCAGTGAGACTCCTCTCTACCTGGATCTACTCAGTCGTCACATAACGTGGCACCCCTGGATCTTGTGCCAGTACTGAGGAACAATGACTGGGGTGTCTTTTTTTCTGCTGGTCACTCGGTCACACCCATAACTTTGAGATGGGTCGTCTGCCTGACTCTCTAGCGCTTCTACGGGTGAATCCTATAATCTTTCCCCTCTGTTGGTTACTTGCAGCTGTGCTGGTCTTTTGCTGGGGTACTATTAGTATTGTAGGTTTGACAATGGAAACTGTTTCTTCAACAAAGTTGGGTTGTTGGAGTGTGCTGGGGAACAGCAGGAGGTAGGGATCTATGCAGGTGGAGAAGGGGGTGGTCAACATAATTCTACTACCATCATTGGCATTAGGTTTTGCAACTGTATCAGATCCCCGGACATCTCTGCAGATGACATGTTGGCCACTATCTTTGCTGCCCAACGCACCCTTTTCCTCATAATGATATGCCTGTAATTCCACATGATATTGCAACACCAGGACAGCATGCCACTTAGCTTACTTATGTGGAATATCTGAGGCCTGAATAACCCCCACAAAGGGCACCACATATTAGCCTATTTAGATCGACACAAGGTTGATATAACCTTTCTACAAAAGACGCATCTCGGCATTCAAAGATCTCATACCTTTGTGGCACAATGGTGCTGCTACAGATCATTGGCGAATTACTCCACTGATGCCCCATATAGCACCATCCTGGATTGCCGTGGACTTCCCTTCACGGTCATACATGAAGATAATGACACACAGAGTAGACACAATATATCTCAGGCCCGACTGGCCAGACGACACACATCACACTTCTCAATATCCACACGTCAACCACTCACAACCCCAAATGTATTGATCAAATCTGGTGGACATGTGCGATATTATCACCAGGCAATTTGCTGTGGGGCGGTGACTTCAACCTAGTCTTAGAAATGTCGCAGCAAAGGCCCTCAGTCACATAATGGACGTACATGACCTATTTGACATCTGGAGGCAGAGATTCCCTGAGGTGAGAGAGAGCGCACATGCCCCAACCACTTATAAATCATAGGCCAGGCTAGCAGTCACAGCTCGTGGGAGTGAAAAGGGATAGGGCAGCATGAATGCAGTGTTAGGATTGGATGGAGCGCCCAGACAGGGCGCTCCAAAGTAGAGTGGGAGCCTCTGCCTTCTCTCTCCAACCTGGGATTGTGATGCCGGGTTGGAGACAGCCTAGTGTGCATGTATTTTTGGCCAGCGCGAGACGGCCGGCCAAACATACATGCGCACTGAGGTAGAGTGCTGTGCACTCCCCCTCTGCCCTGTCACGCCTGTGGCCCCACCCCTTTAACAGTAAAAACATAATAAACATAGTTTATTATGTTTTTACCGTAAACGTTTTGCTGCTGCTGCTGCTGGAGGGAGGGGGCGACGCTCCTCTGCCATAGCGGAAGAGCCGCCCCTGCAGGCTAGACTATCGGATTGGTATACAGGACATTTGTGGCTGGACTCAGCACATAGCACACCTCCTGCGCAAATATTTAGATCACTCTCCTGTTGAACTGACCATCTAAACACCATCCTCCAAGTATGGGCATTCTCTTGGCACCTTTTCCCCCTGGCACTTATAATTGAAGCATGCAGCGAAAAGGTCAGGACTGAAATACTGACCTTTTAGTTCAATGAGAATTCCGTGGCTCCCTGGGCATATTACGGGACGAATTTAAGGCATGCAGGCGAGGCATTTATATTGCAAAACAATGTGGCATTTACAGGGCCCTCGGTGGCCAGCTTAACTGGTTAGAACAGGAACTCCATACACTTGAGCAGAGCTACAAGGCTAACACGTCAGCCCAGGCCCCAACGATAATAAGGGCCAAGATGAAGGAATTTAGTCAAGAAGTTGAGGAAAGGTCAAACACCAACACAAGTATGCCTCTGCCAAGCACTACCGGGAAGCTGACAGGCTGAGTGGGAGCCTAACAGTAGTGACACGACAGTCATGCTCTGCCACTGCCGTCACAACTAGGAGAGGGAGGACACATGCAATCCGACTCGGACACTATAATGTCGGCATTTATAAATCACTATTCTCGCATGTATGCAACTCGCAAACGTAGAACACAAGACAACTACATGGACTATTTGGCCCATGTGGCATTAGTGTAGCTCAAGGCACTACAGCAACAGTTATATCGGAGCCCATTAAAACAGATGAGATCGCAGCAGCTATCTTGGGTCTTCCCACCTGTAAAACCCTGGGAAATGGCAGGTTTCCTGTGAAGTTTATAAAGCTTATGCCCCTGTGCTGATCCCTTGTCTCAAAAGGCAGCTCAGCAAGGGTCCCTCCGCTAACCCTTTACGAAGCCATTCTAATTACACTACTAAAGCCTGACAAAACCCACATCAGCCGCCTCGTACAGCTCACTCTTTCCTATTAATACCAATGTAAAGATCCTTGCTAGGATCCTTTCAACCCGACTGCTACTGCTCCTCCCTGACTGGTTCTACTCGACCAGGCAGGTTTCATACAGGGGTGGTCCAAGGTGCATAATCTAAAAACATTATTTGCCCAGATACTCAACTGGAACCTGACCAAGGAACAGTGCCAGTCTTCCTCGACGCTACCAAAACATTTGACTCATTAGGGCTGCAATATCTCTTTGCCCCGCTTACAAGCATGGGACTCCTCCTAGCTTCATTCGCCCAATACAACTACTGTACAATGGCCCTAAGGCAAGAGTATGTCCCAATGGTCCGACCTCCGACCCATTCGTATTTGAATGGGGAAATCGTCAAGGGTGCCATCTAGCCTCTATTTTATACACCCTGGCTTCAGTGCCATTGGCGTGCACTATCCACCTATTGCATAGTCATCACTGTTTGGTCTTTTCCCCTCCTAACATCATTGTGTCAGTTTAAGTGGATGACATTACACTATACCTAAGCAATCTGGCCAAGAATCTAGGGTCAGTAATACATAGTATTTACATTATTTAAGGCTCTACCTGGCATCATGATAAATTAGAACAAATCTACTATTTTTCCATTAACACCAATGACAAAAGGCACGGCCACGGGACGTTCCTCTTCCATGGTGTACGTCCTCATCCAAATATTTCGGCATCCGGGTCAGTCGTGACAGGACATCAGTTGTTACCAAAAACTATGGTATCACTATTGCCAGAATTGAAGACCAGCTGTGCAAATGGAACAAGCTCCCCACTCTCACTACATATCAGAATGCTCCCATGAAAATAATTATACTGTCCAAGCGTTTGTATCTGTTCTACAAAATTCCCATGCCCAGCCATCTAACCAGGTCCTTCTTCAAAACGCTCAGATTTCTTATGGTTACCCTCGCATGGGTGAGCAAACAGGCCCTGGTTAAAAAGGAGACACTAACACTTCTGTGTGAACTGGGAGGGGGACTAGTTTTGCCAGATTTTGAGCTTAATTATTACAGTGTTCATGATCACTTTACATACAATTGGCTATGCCCCTCTCCCTACATGAGTCACTTGGCCATTGAGCATGATATAGCCCACCCCACCGGGGAGCTGTGATAGGAAGATCCCCACATCATCAGCAACTGGAAATCAACAGAGTGGTATCAACAGAGAGGATTCTTGAAATCAAGTCTGGCTCCCCTCTTGATCTGTGTCCTCCTTTTATCTTTCATATTGCTCCTGACTTGATGGCACAGATGCTAGTTCCCATATATCAAGAGGTAGTAATGTCCGGGGTGTACCCTTCTGTTTGGAAAGAAACAATAGTGGTACCCCTTAAGAAAAAAACAGACGGTGATAGCCAGGATTTGAGTAATTTGCAGCCAATAGCGCGCCTCCCATATTTGGAAAAGATTTTGGAAAAAAAATTGAATTCAGGACTGGCTGAGTTTTTAACTGAAGCAGAAGTCCTTGATGTTTCCCAACATGGTTTCAGGAAAGTGCACAGTACTGAAACAGCCCTGATCTCTTCCTCCGATGCGATTCGGAGGATAGTTGATGAACGCCAGGGGGCCGTTCTGGTTCTTCCAGATTTATCTGCAGCCTTCGACACTATCTCTCCTATATTGTTGACATCTCGCCTGCATCAAGTGGGAATAAGGGACCAGGCACTTAAGCTCTTGGAGTCCTTTCTTACGAATAGATGGACCACAGCTAGCTGTGGTGACTTTAAATCTACACCTTATCTTTTGCCTTGTGGGATCCCTCAGGGATCTTCCCTCAGCCCCACATTGTTTAATATGTATGTAGCGCCATTGGCTAGTTTAATACGCACTTTTGGTTTTATTCCATCTTCCTACGCAGATGACTCCCAGCTTATTATTCCTATTAATCAGCCATGGCAGGAGGTGGCAGATCGGTTTAGTAACTGTATGCTGGCAGTGAGTAAATGGATGAATATCAATTGGCTTAAAATGAATCCCACCAAAACTGAAATTTTATGTTTTGGATTTGGGAATGAATTATGGAACTCACGATGGTGGCCCTCTGAATGTGGCAATTGTCCCGTGCCCTCTACTGTTAGTAGGAATTTGGGCATTTTGTTTGATGAACATTTATCCTTAAAAAGGAGGTTAATCATATGGTAAACATTAGTCTATGGTCCATTAAAATGCTCAGAAAAATCTTTCCTTATTTGTCACATGAATGGAGAGTATCTGCTATTTTGGCACAGGTGATGTCCAAGATAGACTACTGCAATGCCTTGTTCCTTAATTTGGACAAGGGGCTGATTAACAGACTCCAATTAGTCCAGAATTCCGCTGTCAGAGCGGTTCTCAATCTCCCGCGGTGTATATCAGTTAGAGAGAGTCTTAAGAAATTACATTGGTTGCCGGTGGCGTAGCGTATACAGTTCAAATCGCTCTGTCTTACATTTAAGGCAGCCCATGGAATAGGACCACGGTATTTGACTTCTAGACTTCACTGGTATAACCTAAAAGAAACCTGAGGTCTTCCCAAGCTTATCGGATACATGTCCCTCGAACCTATAAAGCTAAATGGGGGGATGAAGCTTTTACTGTGGCTGCTGCCAGAGGGTAGTATTTGCTCCCTTTGAATATCAGGCAAGAACCCTGTTATATGAAATTTAGGAAACTTGTAAAAATGTGGCTTTTTCCTCGTGAACATCTTGGTGCCTTATGACCAGTGTTTCAGTTCTTCCTTTCTTTCTCTTTTTATTGTATGTTTTATAACCTATAATCTTTCTGGTTAGCGCCCTTCTACTGTGTTCTTTTCCTCTCAGGTTCTCTCCTCCTAGCGCTTCGATGCTCTTCTGAGTAGGAATGCGCTCTATAAATCACAGCATACATACATATGTGCAAAACTAGCTCGGGAGGGGATTCTTAAGAGACATGGCAGTGCCATAGTTTACTCAACAAAGCAGCCCCTAACGTACTCCCTGTTCCGGTGTCTGAAATGCGGGTGATCTATTCCTGAAAAACCGCTTCCTGGAGGCTGTAGTAGCCATGAATAAGGAAAGATTCCTCTGTACTTAATTCGTTGTATCTCAGAGCATTAAGCAAGGCCATTTATCAGCACTCCCCTCGAAGCCTGCCCATATGCAATACGCTCACCTTATTCATCATAGCACAATCAAATAAGCGACTAGTGACAAGACTATACGCTAAGGTGACAAGGGAGACCCCACTGACTGCTCCCAGGGCCAGGGTACTGTGGGAAGAGGAACTGGGTGACACTGTGACAGCCAAGGAATAGACATACTGTTGTAGTCAGGTAGGAGCATTATCCCCAAATGGTCACCTTCGACTTACACACTTTAAATGTTTACCTCGCATATATCACACCCCGCCAAACTCCACAAGTGGGGAGTTATGATGAGCCGACTCCCATTGCGCCCGATGGGGTATTAGAAATGTAAATATTCTTCATGCAGCATGGATCTGCCCTCAAGTATCTCAATACTGGAGCAGGGAATTCCAACTCCTTCAAGACATGACAGACACCACAATGGCCCGTTCTCAAACCTAGACATTCCCAGGGAAGTGCGTATATTAACGAGTCTGGCCCTGCCCTGCTCCTCGCCAAGATAAGTCACCTGCGCCTAGGCTGTGGCTGGTTCCAGACACCAAGAGGGTGGTTGCACGACTTTTTTTTTTTATCTCTTTTTATTAAACAGTTGCTTAATTGCAGTACAGCAGTTATAACGGAATATTCAGTGCGTAGTAGTGGAGATCAACAAACACAATTTACGACAGATGCAAGAATAGTATAATTTCCATAACTGGGGAAGTCCTGGCAGTTTGCAGATGGTTCCTCCTACAGGAAACACACACACAAGTAGAATGCATTGACGATCATCACAGCAATCCCTCTTCCTTCACATACCCTGGTAGCTGCGCCACCCACCCCATTTCTCATTTATTAGAACAGCCTCTGATGAGGTACAAGGGTCCAATGCGTTGTGTAGCAGTACAGGTATGAGAGATCGTAGAAACATGGTCTGGCTGGTGTTGGGGGGCATATATCGAAATGAATGTTACAGGGACTCCCTCTAGTGTTCCCTCCAGGATGGCATATTATCTATCAGAGTCAGTTCAAGTGTGTGAAACCTCCAGTGGCACCCCAGGAGCCACCTAGACAAGGGGTTTCGGAAGTACCCAGTCCCTACCAACTTACCTCACCAGCGCTTTTGCACAGGGGGGGACTAGCGTCAGTCTCACGTGGATTGCAGCAGGTTTTGAATGCCAGGTGAGGTGGGAAAAGGTTCAGGTGGGACACACTGGTGCCCCCTCACAACGAGGGCCAATCGGGAGGCCCCTGCACGGCTTCTCCTCGCTGGTTACAGCCTATGCTGCCTCGAGGCCCTAGGCATCTGAGCCGTTCACGAGTGGTCATGTGGGGAGGGAGCAGTGAGCGAGCTGCCCACCAGTTCTCCACTATCTCATTACCCAAAAATGTTCTGGTGTCCGTGCGCGGTGGCACAGTGACCTGTAGGGCACCCCCTCCTGTCAATCCTCACTCATGTGGTGCCATTAGCCTGTGCAGATGTAAATCTTGCTAGACTGAGCCAGAGTTGGTTAACACCATCTGCTTCTCTTCGGTACCACTGCACCTCTAACATGAGGTCTGCCAAGTAACTTATTTAGCTTCAACTGCTGCAACTGTAACTCTTCTTGCTGGATATACAAGGCCGCCATCCAACCGTTACTATCAGAAACTCTCAATTTCCCTTATATACGTGAGTAGTCCGGCACGGGCCCTATCGCTCAATTTGCTGACAGTCTGCCTAACTTGCAAGGTTGGTACCATTCCATGGCATATAGCTTATATGCATCACACACAGCTCAGCTATCCCGCCATGTACACCTTCTATACAACACAGGTTCTGGAGAAGTGTCAGGGGGGCCATAAGGCCGCCTTCATGCGATAAATGTGTCAGTTGAATAGTGTCATGACCACACAAACTTGCCAAGTCAAATCAAAGAAGTGCATGAGAAAAGCAAAGAGATATCCTCAGTGGAGACAGCAAAGCCCAAACTGGAAGAAGGTTTGCAGAGTAATCTTGCGCTTATTTCAAAGGAAGAATCAAGAAGAGGAGATCCAAGATGGCCGCTGTGAGTCCTGAAGGTTAGTTACAGTTCTAGTCTTGCAATCGGTTGGTTGCTAGGTTACGAGCTCTCCAGCTGGAAGCCTTGCACTTCAACTGAGGTCTGACAGGAATCAGCTGTGTGGAGAGAGAGCGCGCTTCAGAACAGAAACTCCTGTGAGGTAAAATTACATTTGAAGATTATGTTACAGAAAACGGATAAATATTGTCAAGGTTTATTCGAAGAGTTTGATAGTAGACCGTTCCCGTGGAAGTCAGCAAGGCTACAGAGTTAATGTATGAATTAATCTTATGTTTACAAGGTTCTTGTTTAAGATATTAAAGTCAAAGAAAAAACGAACTTTAAAAGAGCAAGTATCTACAAATGTCAAGGTTATAAACAAAGGCCAAGTTTAAAGGAGAAACGAACTGTTAACAAATAAGCATTTACAAATTCAATGGTAATAAACCAAAATAGAGTTTAAAAGAGAAACAAACTTAAATAAACAAGCATTTACAACTACAAGTTATCGATAGATGTCGAAGTAAGGAAGGAGAAACTAACTGTAATAAACAAGCATTTACAAATACAAGTTATCAACAAATGTCGAAGTAAGAAAGGAGAAACAAACTTTAATAAACAAGCATTTACAAATACAAGTATTGACAGAAGTCACAATAAGACAGGAGAAATTAAATAACATCAGCTGATTTGAAGAACGCATTATCACCAACTATATATATAAAGCAACATAAAACCAATCTCTAACAAAGGTTGAGAAGTTCTTCCAGAATCAATAATAAGCATTTTTTTAAGAAGGGCTATCATTTATAGAGAGAAGCAAGGCTACAGAGAACTCAGGGTGAGTGAAGAAATAATAGAATTAAAGAGAATTAAGTGTTGAGAGTAGAAAGTGAAAAACTGATGTTGTATGTCCCTAGTAATTGCGACTGTGACTCTTGCAGGTGCTGTATCCAATCTTAGATGTGAAGAGGCAGACTGAGTACTGGCGTTCATCATCTCTGTGGCAGTCTCTCTACCATCCCATTCCCCTTTCCCCCTCCGGGGTACTCAGCACGAAGGATTAATATTCGTTGTGAGTAGCTCGGGTCGGGACTGAGGAGTTATCTTCTGCTTCTGAGGAAATCGAATTGAAGTATCCTGACAAATAGTCTCCCTTCTCTTCTAACTAAGGCCGTCATTACAACCCTGGTGGTAAATCCTGCTTTCCGCCGTGCAGAAGACCACCAACATACCGTTGCGGCAGCGGAATTCCGCTACAGGTATTACGACTCACATCTCGGAATCCGCCACAATACAGACACCCACACAAGTCCGCCACACCAAAGGTCAGTGATAAACTGGCGATATCAAAACCTACACCGTCACGCCAACAGGAATACGCCCACGGTATCACGACCCACGAATCAACGCAGCGGTCTTTCAACCGCAGTAATCCATTGGCGTTACACACCGCCGTGCTCAAAATACACACACATCTACAAAACACAACCACATTGGACAATTAAAAATACACACACCTGACACACACCCACACACCCAATCCAATATAAAGCACACACCCACATCACCCACAAACCCTTACAACCAAAATTCTGAAAGAAGGCCAGAGAGAGAGACTACCTAACACAACACCAGCATCCACAGACACACAACACCATCACTCATACAACATCCACGCACCTCAAACAACACACACCAACAAATCCCCTCACACATAACAACAGACAGCACCTCACACATCACCCACACCACATCATGGCACCTCAAAGACACCCCACGTACTCTGAGGAGGAGCTCAGAGTCATGGTGGAGGAAATCATCCGGGTAGAGCCACAGCTATTCGGATCACAGGTGCAGCAGACCTCCATTGCAAGGAAGATGGAGCTATGGCGGAGAATTGTCGACAGGGTCAACGCAGTGGGACAGCATCCAAGAACACGGGATGACATCAGGAAGAGGTGGAACGACCTACGGGAGAAGGTACGTTCCGTGGTATCCAAACACCAGATTGCTGTACAGAGGACTGGCGGTGGACCCCACCTCCTCCCCCACAACTAACAACATGGGAGGAGCAAGTCTTGGCAATAATGCATCTTGAGGGCCTTGCAGGAGTAGCAGGAGGACTGGACTCTGGTAAGGTAAATCTTTACTACTTTATGCCCCCACCCCACCTGCATGCCATCACATACTCCACCCTCACCCTCACACCTATCACCCAACAACCCACAGATACCCCACTAACACAAACCACACATCCCAAAATCAAGCCTTGCATGTAACACCAATCCATGGGCACCCATCACCAAAGCATGTCCAGTAGTGAGACTCACTCATGCCCGAAAATCACCAATCACACAAGGGCCACGGAAATAATGCAAGCACAGGAGAAGAGGTTAACTCACCCATTGTACAAGATGGCACACACAGATACAATAACTATGCATTTACACCCCAACAGGACCCATACCCAACGTCACCGGACAGGAAGTGCCAGACATATCCAGCCCCCCCACAGAAGAGGCCCACAGTGATGACAGCAGCTCTGCACGCCTGGATCAAGATGACCAGCCTGGCCCATTAGGGACCTCGGGACCGTCGGATCCCCTGACACAGTCACAAACCACCACTGAACCTCCCCCCTCAGGAAACACCACCACAGTACCCACCCATCGGGCCCATCCCTCTGTCCCCAGGACACGTCAATCAGCAGTGTGTCCACTACTACAGGGAACCCAGGCATCTCCACTAACACAGGACAAACAGGGACCTGGGGGCAGTGGCAGTGGGCACACAGTTCAGGGGACAGAGGCACAGGATAACAGGGAAGCTGGGATGACTGCTGTGCAACAGGAGGAGGACAGGCCCAGGGAACCCACTCTCCACGAGGCACTCTCCAACATCATGGGAGCTTACCACCATTTCCAGGAGACCATTGGCAGGGTACTGGCCAAGTTTCAGGAGACCCAGCAGCTGCAGGAGGAACACTACCTGGGGATCAGGGAAGACTTGAAGTCCATCAGCACCACCCTGATCACCATTGCAGAGGTGCTGGCAGACCTTCTCAACACTAGGAGGGACACAGTGGCACACCAACGGGCCCCTGACACTAGCCTGGACGATGAACAGCCCTCCACCTTCGCCGGCGCTAGTGGACAGGAGGCACCGCCACAGGAACAACAGGCCACCAGCACCCCACCCCCTGCAGAAGGAGAACCACCCCGCAAACGGTCCCTGAGATCCAGGAACAAGACAGAGAACATTGCCAAGACCCCCGCCAGGAAATAAGACCCCCCTGAATGTCACCCTTCTGTCCCACTTTGTCACCCAGTCCTCCTTAAACTGCCATTGCTCTACTTCCTATGCCCCATTGGAGAATGCACCTGTGAAACAAATGGACTGGACTCTGCCATGGACATTCCTCCACCATCACCCCAGCCCATTTCACACCCCACTCCACTTATTTGCACAGAAATTAACACACTTGAATCACAAAACAATCTGGAGTCTGTCTGTGCTTTCACTAATGTGTAATTGCAAAACCTCTGGAATATAGCAATGTCAATGTACTTGTTCACATACCAATGTAACACAGCTGTAGGAACGCAGTAAACATAGCAGGGGGCACAAAGTGGGACCCAGATCTATGAAATGGAAAGGCAAAGTAACAAGTCAGGGTCCATACACTGAGTGAAAATGACAGACTTATGCTAGCTTCAACAATAGTATGAGATGTGGGAAGCAGTTACATCTTCTTACCTGTGTCTCACTGGAAGTATTTCATGGTGATGTTGTTTTGGTTATCGACATCTTCTTCTGCCTCCTCTTCTTCACTGTCCACAGGCTCCACAGCTGCCACAAGATCACCATCTGGCCCATCCTCCTGCAGAAAAGGCACCTGGCGTCGCAAAGCCAGGTTGTGCAGCATACAGCAGGCCACGATTATCTAGCACACCTTCAGTGAGTAGTATAGGGAGCCACCTGTAAGATGGAGGCACCGGAATCTGGCCTTCAGGAGGCCGAAGGTGCGTTCTATAACCCTCCTAGTTCGCCCATGTGCCTCATTGTAGCATTCCTCTGCCCTGGTCCTGGGATTCCTCACTGGGGTCAGTAGCCATGACAGGTTGGGGTAACCAGAGTCACCTGCAAATGTCGAGGGACAACTGTTAGACAGACACTAACCTTTAGGGACAACCCCATTCCCAGACACCTATGTCAACTGTGTTAAGACCTTGGGCTCACCTATTAGCCACACACAGTGCCTCAGGAGTTGCCCCATCACATAAGGGATGCTGCTATTCCTCAAAATGTAAGTGTCATGCACAGAGCCAGGATACTTAGCATTCACATGGGAGATGTACTGGTCTGCCAAACAAACCATCTGCACATTCATGGAATGGTAGCTTTTCCGGTTTCTGTACACCTGTTCATTCCTGCGGAGGGTGGGGGGACAAATGCCACATGTGTACCATCAATGGCACCAATTATGTTGGGGATATGTCCCAGGGCATAGAAGTCACCTTTCACTGTGGGCAAATCCTCCACCTGAGGGAAAACGATGTAGCTGCGCATGTGCTTCAGCAGGGCAGATGACACTCTGGACAACACGTTAGAGAACATTGGCTGGGACATCCCTGATGCCATGGCCACTGTTGTTTGAAAAGACCCACTGGCCAGGAAATGGAGTACAGACAGAACCTGCATTAGTGGGGGGATTCCTGTGGGATGGCGGATAGCTGAAATCAGGTCTGGCTCCAACTGGGCACACAGTTCCAGGATTGTTGCACAATCAAGTCTGTATGTGGTAATGATGTGTCTCTCTTCCATTGTCGACAGGTCCACCAGAGGTCTGTACACCGGAGAATGCCGCCATATCATCACCTGCCCCAGCAGACGTGCCCTATGGAGGAGAACAGCGAGCAGAGGGTCATCCAACACTTAGGTATCACAATGTGTTATTTGCTAAAACTGTGAAAATCGCAATGTGCCGGTATCTGTCAATGTGCCGGTATACATCTGCCGTGTGGCGGGCGGCTCTCCAGACCTCCTTGGGGGCCAGCACCCCCTCCATTTCTGCAGATTCATTTAATAAATGGATTTCCTCCTCTTTCGATAGTATTCTGCCCATCAAATTGAGATCAAACAAGCCCCCCCATAAGGCCAAACCCTGGTTTTCACCTTGTCTGCTAGAACTAAAAAAAATGTGCAAAAGGCTAGAAAGAGCCTGGAGAAAGAATTACAGTCTCATTGATAGAGAAATATATAGGCAATCCGTCAGACTCTACCATCAAAACATCAAAGCCGCCCAGTCCTCCTACTATGGATTAAGAATAGAAAGCTCCTCCTGCTCACAAAAGGAAATTTTTCAGATTTTTAAGGAATTAACTATAACCCCTATGCCCTCTCCTCCCACAGAACCCTCCACTGAATATAGTAATCTTTTGGCATCTCATTTTAATGACAAAGTCATTAAGATATACTCTGGGTTCCCTTCTCCTCCTCCCCCAGGTACAGTAGAGCACCAAATGATGGATCCCTCCCTCTCCGGAACCACATTAACTGTCTTCACACCTCTTACTGATACTGTTGCCGCTAAACTTCTTCTTCAGATTAAATCGGGCTCCCCCCTGGACCCTGCTCCTCCCCCCATCCTCTCGCGAGTTTCAGATACTGTTGTACCTCCCCTCACAGAAATACTGAATCGTTCCCTATCGTTAGGTCTTCTCCCCCCTCTTTTTAAGCATGCCATTATTAAGCCTCTGTTAAAAAAACCGAAACTGGACCCATCTCTGCTGGAGAATTATAGACCCATTGCTCTTCTCCCTATTTCAACAAAATTTTTGGAGAAACACGTTCATCACCAATTAACCAGCTACTTAGAGACCCATGAACTCCTCCACCCCACCCAAATGGGTTTTAGAGCCCATCATAGCACGGAGTCAGCCCTCCTTGCAGTGACTGAGTCAGCCAGGCAGCTTTTGGACCAAGGGTCCCATGTGGCCATGATTCTGCTTGATCTCAGCGCTGCTTTTGATACAGTGGACCACAACCTTCTCTGCCGCAGGCTCTCCGAATTGGGGATAGGAGGCCTGGCATTGTCCTGGCTGTCCGCTTTTGTCAAAGGCAGATCTTTTCAAGTCCTGGATCGAGCCTACTTCTCTGACATTTTGCCTTTGACTTGTGGAGTTCCTCAGGGCTCTTCTTTGAGCCCAACTCTTTTTAATGTCTATTTATCCCCGCTGGCTAAGGTGATCGCTCCCTACAATTTGTCTTTGGTCACCTACGCCGACGATACTCAACTTGTGGTGTCCCTATCCAGCTCCGGGGACTCGTCGGCAGCTAACCTCTCGTGCTGTATGAAAGACATTGGAGCTTGGATGGTCCAGTGTAAGCTCAAATTCAATGACAGAAAGTCAGAAGTCATCGTACTAGGCAATTCCCCCCCAGCTCTTTCGCTTCCGCTGTACTCTGAGGCTTTCAATAATCTTCCTCCCCCTAAGGACCAGGTAAAAAGCCTTGGTTTCTGGGTGGATTCTCGTCTGACCATGGATTATCAAGCAAAAAGAGTCTCCTCTATATGCTTTGGCATCTTAAGAGTTCTTAGGAAAATCTCGATTCTTCTTCCCCCTATGGCCAGAAGAATCCTCGTTCAAACTCTTATCCTCTCCCGGTTGGATTATGGGAACTCACTTTTTCTCAGCGCCCCGGCTTATGTTATAAAAAGGCTACAAACAGTCCAGAACGCAGCCGCCCGGCTTCTTGTCAATCTTCTTAGACATGTATCCGCTAAACCTGCTCTTTCCTCGCTTCATTGGCTCCCTTTCAAGCAACGTACCTATTTTAAGGCCCTATGCATTGTTCATAGAGCTCTTCAACATAAGGGCCCAATGTTCTTTAGAAAGCGGCTATGTCTTTATGTTCCTTCTCGAAGTCTGAGGTCCTCTTCCTCTCGTCTTGTGACCATCTTGAGGTCCAAGAGAGCTTGGGGGGCCAACTCCTTCCTTACCAAGGCCGCCCGTCTTTGGAATGATCTTCCTTCCGATCTACGTCAGGAACATTCCGAACTACTTTTTAGGAAAAAACTCAAGACCATTCTTTTCTGTAGGTAGCGCTCTCAACTCTCCTAGTGACAGCACCGGTCAGGTTAGGTTAGCGCTGGGATGCCTTTGGGTCACTACGCGCTTTATAAATTCTTAAACTAAACTAAACTAAACTATTCCAGGCCTAGATAGGTGTGACGCAGTTTTTTTCCATCCCATGTGGCCACCTGAAATGGCGGCTGCCTGACCTGTAAGGTGGGACAAGGGGAAATGAGGTAACTGCGCTGGCGTTGTACACCATTGCCGTGGGCGGTCGAAGACCGCTGCGCAATTCAGCATTGGTTAACATTGGGCCCTATGGGTCCCAGGAGCCAATGACGATGTGCGCCGGCGGTGACGGTACGCACCGCCGCGGACATGGCCGACATATTCTTACTGTTCACTCACTTGATGACCTTCAACAGGAGAGGACCTACACTGCAAGTGCTGCTGTGACCTGTGTCTGGAAGTGACAATGGCTACAGTGTCTGGGGAAAGGGCCCCTGCCTTCACTTCGGTGGAGAAACTGGTGGATGGGGTCCTCCCCCAGTACACGCAACTGTACGGTCCTCCAGACAAACAGGTGAGTACACCGTGTGCATGGTGGATGGCACCTGAGTGTACGGAGTTTCGTGGATGGAAGAGGGTGGGGAGGGGGACAGGCTAGCATGTCAGGATTGTGTGTGTATGTATAGCTGGGCCAGGGTCGGAGGTGTTTGGCAATGCGTGAGATGAAATGTACGGGCTAGAAACATCCATTTTTACTTCACTTTTCCTCTAGGTCAGCGCCCACCAGAGGAAGGATATTTGGCGTGCCATCGCCAAGGACGTCCGGACCCTGGGGGTCTACCATAGACGGAGCACCCACTGCCGTAAAAGATGGGAGGACCTGCGCCGCTGGAGCAAGAAGACGGTGGAGGCCCAGCTGGGGATGGCCTCCCAACGTGGAAGGGGTGCCCGTCGCACCATGACCCCCCTGATGTACCGGATCCTGGCGGTGGCCTATACGGAGTTGGATGGGCGCTTGAGGGCATCACAGCAGCCACAAGGGGGTGAGTACACTCTAATTCAGCTGACTCTGTGCACTTTACGAGGTGTCTGGGTGGTCGAAGTGGGCTGTGGGTTCCCCTAGGCCAGGGCGACTTGGTAGGCTAGGTCCCTTGTCAGGAAGGCTCTGTGGCACCCCAACCCCACTACTGGTAATAGCCATCTACACCTAGTCAGGCTCCTGGGACTTCCAGGTGTGCAGCAATTGGGCTTAGGTCTTGTCCCCCATGGGCATGTGATTTTGCTAGGAACTGTTAGTGCATGGCTTAGTGCAGAGGGCTGCTCCCTGTGTGTTGTGTCTGCCAACAGTAGTGGTGTTGCATGCACTGAACATGTGTTTCTTCTGTCTCCCCCCCCCTTTTTGTTTTGTCTCCCTGTTCTTGCGTGCAATAGCATCATCTGGCGGAGGAGCAGTGGCACAGGAGCAGGAGGGAGCTGCAACTCAAATGGCCCTGGAGGGTGAAGCAACGGAGTCTGAAGCCACCAGTGGGACGGAGGGCGAGTGGAGCACCACGACGTGGACAGGAGCATACACCAGCGACAGCGATTCCTCCTCTGATGGGAGATCCCTTGCGGTGGCGGGCACCTCTGTGCCCACCGCATCAACAGGTGCAGCCGCCACCCACCCTGCCAGCACCGCCCTCCCAGCAGACCCTCAGCATGTGTCCATGCCCGCTCACCCAGGAGGGTGGGCATCTCCTTTGCCCCAGGCATCTCAGGCCCTGCCCCAGTCAGCCCTGCTGCCCTCAGTGAGGAGGCTATTGACCTCCTGAGATCCCTCACTGTTGGGCAATCTACCATTTTCAATGCCATCCAGGGTGTTGAGAGGCATTTGCAACAAACAAATGCATACCTGGAGGGCATTCATTCTGGGCAGGCGGCCCAACAGAGAGCATTTCAGGCTCTGGCCTCAGCACTGATGGCAGCCATTGTCCCTGTGTCCAGCCTCCCACCTCCAACTTCCTCCACCCAGACCCAATCCCCTGTACCTCAGCCTATCCCAAGCACACCATCAGACCAGCATGCACACTCATCAACACACAAGAGTGGACATGGCAAACATAGGCACCACACATCCCACAAGCACTCACACAAGCACCATCCCCATGCAGACACAGCAACATCCACTGCCTCCACTGTGTCCCCCTCCTCCACGTCCTCCTCCTCCCTCCCTGTCTCATCTCCACTCACACCTGCATGCACTACACCCTCAGCCACTACCGCCATCACCAGCACGCCCATCACCACACACCGCTCACTTTCAATCACCACCCCCACTGCCATGCACACATCCCCAGTGTCCTCTCCCAGTGTGTCTGTGAGCCCTCCTCCCAAAGTACACAAACGCAGGCATACACCCACCCAACAGCCATCCACCTCACAACAGCCTCCGGCCCATGCACCTTCACCCAAATTCAGCAAACGTACACCTCCTACAACCACTACCTCTTCCTCCACTCCCAAACCCCCGCCATCTTCCCGTCCCAGTGTGTCTAAGAAGCTTTTCCTGGCTAACATTAACCTCTTCCCTACACCTCCCCCCGTCCTTCCCCTAGGTCCAGGCTTTCCAGATCCCAGCCCAGCACCTCAACCACCAAATCCCCAGGCACATTGGTGCCAGCAACTGCAGGGTCATCGAGTGCGCCACCCATCAGGGCTGCCAGTGTGCCACCTTGCGAGGCCAAGCACATTCCGCCACCTGCCAAGGTGAACAAGATGCCCACATCCCAGAGGGAGAAGCCGCACCTACCAGCCACCAAGGACTCCGCCAAAACAAAAGGGGACAGTGGCAAGACACCTGCGGCACCATCAAAGGTGGGGAAGGGACAAAAACAGAAGAGCAGGTCAGGACAGGGCACAGTGGTACCGACTGAGGGACTAGTGTCACCCCTTCTGTCAATGACTACACCAACCTGTACGGCGGCGAACACCGCAACCTGCCCCGCCACCAGCACCGCCACCTGCCCTGCCACCAGCACCGCCACCTGCACCGCCACCAGCACCGTCACCTGCACAGCCACCTGCACCGCCACCTGCACGTCTGCAGCCTCAGCAACAGTCCCCAGCATCTTCCCCAGTGGGCAGCCGTCCGAGGCTGCAGGAGACGTCCTGCTGTGTCCCTCAACAGGTGCTGACACATGCAACACCACCATCACCGCCGCCACAGACACCACCGCAAGCACCGCCACCAGCCCCGCGACGTGCTCGGACAGTGGCACCACAGCTGACATGGCTACAATCCCCAGTGGGCAGCCGTACGAGGCTGGAGGAGACTTCCTGGACTCTGCCCAGCTTCCATGAGGCATGACTCTCATCACTGTTTGCACCTGCAGGTGGAAGGAGAAGCCGCAGCAGGGTGAGATATGTCTCTGCCTCCATGGCGTATCATGCTACCTGTTCCTAGGCAATCTCGTGGCACACACACCCAGGTGAGGGAATGGGACCTGCCACACTGCATGTGGAGCACTCTGGGCACAAGGCCCCATCCAGAACCAGTGGAGAATGACATCCACTACCTCAGTCCTTAGCAGGATGAAGCACTCTGGGCACAAGGCCCCCTCCAGAACCAGTGGGGAAAAGCATCCACTGCCTCAGTCCTTGGCAGGATGAAGCACTCTGGGCACAAGGCCCCCTCCAGAACCAGTGGAGAATGACATCCACTACCTCAGTCCTTGGCAGGATGAAGCACTCTGGGCACAAGGTCCCCTCCAGAACCAGTGGAGTAAAGCATCCACTACCTCAGTCCTTGGCAGGATGAAGCACTCTGGGCACAAGGCCCCCCTCCAGAACCAGTGGAGATTCACATCCACTACCTCAGTCGTTGGCAGGATGAAGCACTCTGAGCACAAGGCCCTCTCCAGAACCAGTGGAGAAAAGCATCTACTATCTCAGTCCATGGCAGGATGAAGCACTCTGGACACAAGGCCCCCTCCAGAACCAGTGGAGATTCACATCCACTACCTCAGTCCTTGGCAGGATGAAGCACTCTGGGCACAAGGCCCCCTCCAGAACCAGTGGAGAATGACATCCAGTACCTCAGTCCTTGGCAGGATGAAGCACTCTGGGCACAAGGGGCACTCTAGAACCGGTGGAGACTGTTATCCACTTGAGGTACTGTGG
This sequence comes from Pleurodeles waltl, assembly GCF_031143425.1. Lineage (NCBI taxonomy): Eukaryota > Metazoa > Chordata > Amphibia > Caudata > Salamandridae > Pleurodeles > Pleurodeles waltl. Next base: position 786,635,415 of record NC_090436.1, read on the forward strand.
CTTTGCAATCCCCAGGATAAAGCAGTGGGCAAACCACCCACTGGAAAGACTTCAGAGACTGTGGCTTTGCACTCCCCAGGATAAAGCAGTGGGCAAACCACCCACTGGAAAGACTTGAGAGACTTTGGCTTTGCACTCCCCAGGATAAAGCAGTGGGCAAACCACCCACTTGTGAGACTTCAGAGACTGTGGCTTTGCACTCCCCAGGATAAAGCAGTGGGCAAACCACCCACTTGTGAGACTTGAAAGACTGTGGCTTTGCACTCCCGAGGATAAAGCAGTGGGCAAACCACCCACTGGAGAGACTTGAGAGACTGTGGCTTTGCACTCCCCAGGATAAAGCAGTGGGCAAACCACCCACTGGGAAGACTTGAAAGACTGTGGCTTTGCACTCCCCAGGATAAAGCAGTGGGCAAACCACCCACTTGTGAGACTTGAAAGACTGTGGCTTTGCACTCCTGAGGATAAAGCAGTGGGCAAACCACCCACTGGAGAGACTTGAGAGACTGTGGCTTTTCACTCCCCAGGATAAAGCAGTGGGCAAACCACCCACTGGAAAGACTTGAAAGACTGTGGCTTTGCACTCCCCAGGATGCAGTAATGGGCATGGAGCCCCCTTGAGGAGCAGTGGCATCGTGCGTTCATCCAGCTGAGGTGCCCCCCCCCTCCCCTTCCCCCTGAGGTGCCTGTTTATTTACGATCTGATTCCCCTGCAGTGTTCTCTCCGTTTCGAGTCAAGTATCTTGTGTGGGCTTCGCCCATTGCATTTTGGGACTACTGGTCCACAGACAATGATTGGTACACTATCAGGACTTGTGTAGTTGGTGTACATATTTGTATATACTGATTTTTGAACTTTCACTATCTGATTTTTCATGATTACAATTGTTACAATCATTTAATTTTGTCCTTGCGTTCTTCCAGGGGGTTGGGAGTGTGTATGTAATGTTGCAGCATGTATTTGGGTGTATGGTGTTGTGGGTGAGGGTGGGGGTTGGGGTATTGTGTGTTGCGTGTGTGTGTCACTCTCTTTTCCTTCCCCCCCTCCCCTGTGTTGTAGGTGCAGTACTCACTGTGGTCGTCGACGGCGTCTGTCCTGCTCCTGATGCAGCAGGAGGAAGACCAGCATGGGCAGTACGTGTAACTCGGGCTCCATGGCGTCCTGGTTCCTCATTGGGTGTCGAGAGGTGAGTGGTTTCCCTTCTGTGTACTGTTTCTGCTGTGCTTTTGATAGCGTTGGTTCCGCCCCGGAAAAGGTGGCGGATAGGCCTGTTGTAATACAGTGGGCTGTACTTTGTCCTCTGCCTGTCTGTTGACGGTTACCGCTGCGGTGTTTGTTTCTACAGCTGTGGCGGTCGAAGTGTTAAAGTGGCCGTCTATGTTGGCAGATTCCACCATGGTCGTGATTCCATTTTTTTTTCCGCCAGCCTGTTGGCGGTATTACCGCTGCTTTACCACCATCCACCAGGGTTGTAATGAGGGCCTAAGTGTTTTACTTTGAAAACAAGGATGCTGAACGTTAGCTTTTATAAATTGTCAATATGCTGCCAGAAGATAATGTCTTCCGTATTTTTTGTCTCAGCTTGGTTTCATGCGAGTTGTTCTTAAAACAGCTTAGGAACCAATCAAATTTAAGATCCCCATTCATGGCACGTAGGAAAATAGACCACCAGTCTAATTTACATAAACTGCAAACACATTTTACATTAGTGTCACAGTAGCAGTACAACAGCCAGATGTATAGCATTTAAGTTATCGTGAACCATAAATGAAACGACTCACTAATGCAGATTAACTTTGCTATGGTTTGTTCGACAATGGTTAGACAGGATCAGCTAAATTCTGTGCCTTCATGAATTTATTCTAAAGGAGGAAATAGATCCTGGTTAGGTCAGGCAAGTTTGTTTTCATCCACTTATTAAGATTTTTTTTAACAGTGCCAAATTTGTCAAACTCGCACAGGGATAGAACATGCAGCATATGCGTTACAGACACCACACCGTAACAACCTAAGCTGACCTCCCCAAGCCACAAGTATCAACCTGCTTCACATAAACAAACTGCTGCGCAGAGGAGTACGCTCGGGCACCAAATGGCGGCCTCCCATTGGCAAAACAGAAGCTGAAATGGTCTCTATTTGCACCCTAAATCTTTAAGATTTTGCCAGCTTAATATACTTAGACAGCATTGGTGAGATTTTGCCAGCTTAATATACTTAGACAGCATTGGTGAGATCTCTGTGGTCCACATCCCTAAACTTTGTCTCCCTTCCATAAGGGTGGCTCCTTCACAATTGCGATAGTGTCACCCCCCTGGCTGACCCAGCAGCAGAAAAATAAAACAATAGTTCACTATCGTTTTTTTTTTCGGCTGCTGGCTCAGCTAGCAGCATGTGAAGGGAGGGGTGGGGCTGGGCCACAGGATTGGGGAGAGGGGAGGGGATGAGGAGAGAGTGCACCTAAGCGTACATGTGTGTTGGAACAGCCGGGCGGGAGAAACTGCACAGGCCCCAGGGTTGTGTCTGAGCAGCAGTCCAAACCACTCAGACCAATCCTGATGCCGCTTTCATGGTAGCTTTAGCATGAACACAGCACCAGGATTCCTGGGGAGCCTGTGCTGGTGTCCCAGTGAATGCTGGGACAGCACATCGAGGGAAGAGGAGGACGAGGCAACAGGAGACGGCTGTGTCCGTGAAGGTTATTTTTTTTCTCCCCCTCCTTCTGTCTCTCCCCCCACCCCTCCCCTTGAGATTTGCGGTGGCAGCCGCTGCCCTTCCATCTTTCCTTGTTACTTTCCGTTCAGATATGCAAACAAGAATCCCTTAGACCCAAGAGCAATCAAACACTGTCATATCTAGGTATTGCTTCTACTTTGACTTCACTAAAAGGAGTTGGAGCTCTTCCTATGAGCATCAGTTGCATAACGGAACAGGTAGTGTTATTTGCTTATTCTACTGACCGTGGAAAGATAAGTACACTTATGTTTCTGGGTTACAAATTGGGCCTTCCAGATCACAGGCAATGCCAGCAAAGACCGTTGAAATCTCGGAGCCCCATTGCCAGCAAATATTTTTCTGCTCTTGTTTTTATAGGCCGTCCCACTAGCTAAAACTCTATTTACGGTAGGGATAGTTCGATTAAGTTATTTGCCCAGTATCGCCGGCTGCTGAGTCAACGCCGAGACTCGAACCTGGCACTTCAGTTATTTGGTCAGTCTCTTAATACCCATATCTGTTACCATACATAGTTCACCTTCCTCTTTGAGCCAGGGGGAGATGAAGTGATTTGCCCAGAATCAAAGGATGTTGCTCTGATGCCGAGGTTCAAACCCGGATCCCCAGTTTTCAAGTCAGCAGCTATTGCTGGAACGCCACATCATTTCGTGTATGTCATGAGCTGTGCTGTGAAGGCTTGCCAGCTATTAAGGAGGCGAAGAGGGCCCCCACTCCCGAAACAATGAGGTTTTTTTAATCCCTCTCATGAAGTCACCCAGATAATGTCTGGAGAAGAGCGCGCCTGGCACCATCCACCCAAGGAACTTGTTGGACGTTTTCCTTTCTTACTGTGAGGTGTGAGGTGCGCTAGCCATGCTAAGCAGGGAAACAATACTTTAGCTTACGGACCCAGTTTGGCCAGCACGGGGACGTGACCCATAGACTATTACCCACACCTGCATAAACTACGCTCAGAGCAGCGTGAAAGTAAAATATGATACATTGCTGCTCCCACCCGATCCGTTTAGTGGTAGTAGTGGCCTTAATGCAAATCCTATTCACTTCATCACTGACGACTCAACCACCCGAAGCCTCTACCACCACCACTCACTGTGGTGTCAACCATGCTCCAGGTGACCTACGTGTTTTGCTAGTCCAGATGCTCACTGCAGTCACCAAAGCCTGCCGGCCCATATCCACATATAGGGCCCCTGAATGGGCTGTTCCCCATGAGCGCTGCCGTTCTGGCGCCCGGTGCTTCAGGGAGCCTGACTTCTAAAAAGTCACAATTTACTTCTTTTTTGGATGGATGTAGGATTAAGTGAGTTGTGTAGGATCGCATACCATTGACCCAACGTCGAGATTCAAACCTGGTTCTCTGGTTTCAAAGTTGGCAGTTCTTCCCGTAAAGTCACATCTCCCAGGATTTCTGTCACCATGTCCCCTGACACCGCCGTCCTGGCTGCAGGTGCCAGTATGGTGGGACCGATGTGCTCCTCCTACGTTTCCTCTTTCCAGACCCTCGCCGCTGACCCTGAGCAGCTGTCCTGGCTACAGGTGCCGGTATGGTGTGCCAAGATTGCTCTCTCCCATCTTCTATGTTGCACTCTTCGGCAGTCATTACCCCACACTTTTAGGATGCCTTTCTACTGCTGTGCACTGCTGCCACGCTGTCTGTCAATGCCTCGCTGAGCTCCACTCTCTTTGCCCTGTAATTACCATCCTTGGGGAATTGCTAAATAGTTTTTCTCTCATGCATTGCACAGGAGGTTCCCTGCAACCGCTTCCTGCTTCTGTTATTGCTGTCACGCCTTGCCTGCGCTTCTCCAATAGAATGGCCTTCCTCCCCTCTCCCCCTGGGACCACCCTGGGACCAGCCTCTGTCCCTGGCTTGCTGATCGTATTGCAGTACCTCTCATGGTTGTTACCGTTGTGATGTTCCTAAACGGGGACGGAGTACCGAGGTAAGGCCTAGCACCCGGGTGAGTGCGAGTAAATCAAAACACCCTGCAACAGCACTGGTGGGTCATTACGCATCTCTGACTTTCGCGCCAGAGACCCGCACCTTTTATTATTACGCTCCGTACATCGGAGCCAAACCATTTTCACTTCACCCCGAGGGGTGTGTCGCTGTAACATCCGCGTAAAACTTCTACACCCCCGGGTTAACTGCCATCATGGTAGGGAAATAACATTCCTCCAAAACTTTAAACAAAACACAAATAGCAGTGAGAACATCCTAACCAGGGATGTGTCCCTAAAGTCCACACTAGAACCTGTGGTACGCTGCTGACATCTTTACCGCACTGAGCATGGACACAAAAACAAAACACACACAGTATACAGTGGTTTTACTTGCAGACATAGGGGGTTATTCCAACTTTGGAGGAAGTGGTAATCCGTCCCAAAAGTGACGGTAAAGTGACGGATATACCACCAGCCGTATTACGAGTCCATTATATCCTATGGAACTCGTAATACGGCTAGTGGTAAATCCGTCACATTTGGGACGGATTACCACCTCCTCCAAAGTTGGAATAACCCCCATAGTCCTGTAGCCTGACCGGTGCAGCTGGCCTTGGACGGAGATCATATCGAGCTCCCCCATCTCTCTGTCGAATGCCAGTCATTGTGCCAGGGTTACAAGATTGGGACACTACACCATCGTCCTCTGCAGCTCGTTCAGGTATAGGCAGTGTTTCTGTCGACACAGAGACCTTGGATGAACATCTTGATTCCAACCCGGCATTTTCAACAGGAGTTAACATCTGCTCAGAATCCTCTTCTTCCAGGCGTGGAGGCCCTGTCACTGCGGATGGATTCATTGTCTCTGGGGGTGCATTGTAGAGTTTAAAGAAGGAGACATTCCTTGTCACACTCTTCATGCCTCGTCAGGCTGTCACCATTGTGCCCATCTCCTTGATCACGGTCCATGGCACTGATTCGAACGGTAGTCTAAATTTGCCGCTGCGACATCTGTTCTTCACCAACACCATGTCTCCCACTAGTAGATTCCTTGCACGGTCTCGTCTCCTGTGAGACACCCGCTCGTTCTGCACTTGTCGATGACGTAGCCAACCCGCTACTCGATTGTAGACCCTTGAAGCTTCAGTTACCTGCAGTAAGGTATCCATTACACAGCAAAACATGCACACTTCACTGGGAGCCACACCAGTCGTGACCCAATATTCTCTTAGGAATTCAAACAGGGCATGTTCCACATTTCTCCCCTGAGACACTACAATACGTAGCACCTTATTTAGTGTTTCATGAAGCGTTCCGCTTCCCCATTGGCTTAAGGCCACCGGGGAGTGATCTTTCGATGAAGTATAACACGAGAGGCCAGGTACGATGCGAATTCATTGCTTGAAAAAGGAGGGCCATTGTCAGTTCTCAGTTCTTGAACTATTCCGTGTGTTGCCATTATTTTGTCTAGACAGGGCACCACCTTCTCTGTTGTGGTGGAATCCAACACCTCCACCTCCGGATATTTTGAGAAATCGTTGATAACGACCAACATGTGATGCCCGTCTAGGAGACTAAGTCGGCACTAGCTCAATGCCAAGGAGTAGATGGAATTGGTTCCGTGATGATAGGAGCAGGGGAGTCAGCTGGACTGATAGTTTGACATATGTGACAGTGTTGGACGGTCTGCTCCACCCGGGCATCCAGACCTGGAAAACATACTTTGCTTCTCAGCCTGGCCTTGGTTTTCACTATCCCTTGATGTACAGCATGGACTGTTGTAGAGCTCCTAGAATCACCAGATGATGGCCTCTTAGGAGGCATTCCTCTGAGGACACAGCCAGTTCTTGGCGAACACTATGTAGGAAGGATAATGTAAGGCTTGCTTCCGCCATTCTCCGGGATATGTTCTGTTTTAGCCGATGCCGCTTGCCATCCCGAACACATGATATCGCCAGCTGTAAAATCTCATCAGCCTAGGTGGCTGCTTGAATTTCTTGCACCGACATGGGAAGTGGCCTGGATCGCTCCACCACGAGCCTCACATACTCTTCCACCTCTTCAGCTTCCAGTTCTTTCTGGGTCGTAGGTGGTCATGTGTGTCTTGACAGGTAGTCTGCTGGGTTCTGTGCGCCAGGACGATACACCACAGAGAATTGATAGCCTTGGATTTGCAGGATCCACTTCTCTATCCTGGGCAGTGGTTGAGACTCAGACTTGTTGAAAAGTGAAATGAGTGGCTTGTGATCCGTGTGCACAACGAATGGGTGACCATAGATGTATAGGTGGAAATGACGACAACCCCAGTGCACCGCCATGGCTTCTTTTTCAATGTGGGAGTATCTTTTTTCCGTGGTTGTCAGTGCTCGGCTGGCATAAGCCACTGGTGCCCATTCTCCATCTCCACCTTTCTGGGATAGCACAGCTCCAAGACCTACGGGGCTGGCATTCACCGATATTTCTGTGTCGTTTGATGGATCGATATACACCAGAGTTGTGTCGGCTGACAAGCCTTGTTTAGTTGCTAGAAACGCCTTCTCATGAAGTGAGCCCCACTCCCACGGGGTGTGAGCCTTTGTGAGTTTCCTCAGTGGGGCCGTGAGTGACGTCAGATTGGGAATGAACCTCCCACAATATGTAAACATCCCCAAAAAACTACATACACCAGTTACTGAGGTGGGTGGGGATGCAGATTGAATGGCTGACACTTTCTCAGGATCAGGCTGGACCCCTCTCTCCGAAAAAAGATATCCGAAAAATGCAATCTCTTGCTTCAGGAACTCGCATTTTTCATGATGCAGTGTCAGTCCGTTTTGGTGGAGCCTATGGAACGTGGCACAAAGTCTTGCAAGATGCCCTTCGATGGTGGGAGCATGCACTAGGATGTCATCGCTCACATTGCTGACCCCTTCCAAACCAGCCAGTACCCCCCTGATCGTGTCCTGAAACACATCAGCGGCGCTGGCGACACCGGAACTGAGGCGCTTATACCTCCACAGCCCGACATGTGTGGAAAAAGTAGTGATTGCTCTTGATTCTGGTGCTAGCAAAAGTTGGTGGTATCCAGCTCGAAGATCCATTTTAGAAAACCATCGCGATCCACTAACTTACGCCACAATGTCATTCACAGTGGGGGTAAGACGACGTTCCCTCCGTTTAGCCACAATGGGTAGTCTCATGTCAACACAAATGCGCACTTCACCGGGCTGCTTTGGTTTTCTGGTGACTACAATGGGCGATACCCACGGTGTCGGACCTTCCACCCTCTCGATGATATCAGCCTCCTCCAACTTGGCTAATTCGATTTCCACTGTAGGTCGAAGATGGAACGCAATGCGTCTGTGTTTTACTGCCACCGGCTCAATGGACTTATCGATGTGCAGTTTCACTTGCCGTTCTTTCAGGCAACCAATGCCTTTGAATATTTCCGAATATTCTTCCTCAAGGCTCTCCAGGGCTTCTACACGTATACTGAACGCAAACTTGACCAGTTCAAGTTCTTCTGCTGTGCAACAGCTCAGTAACATTCCAGTTCCAACTTTCGCAATGTATACCTTGGCTCATGTTGTGACACCTTCATGTGTAATGTCTGTCATGAACACGCCAGCCAACAAAATGGGCGTAGCTGACCCAAATGCAAATACACGTACCGTTGTGGGGCGAAGTTGAGGGCATTGTGGAATCTGACTGAACACCGACTGAGCCAGAATGTTTATAGAGACTCCTGTGTCAATGAGGGCAGTCACGTGATGACCTGCCACCGTCATTTGACACCTCAGGATCTTGTGCCGGAGTCTGTTTTCTGGGTGGGTGGTATGTATGACATGTACGGTCCCATCGGGCTCATCATCGTCGTCCATGTCCTGCGAGTCCTCCTGTGGTTGAAACACTTGTGCCGAGTGGGCCGTCTTAGGTCCAGCGGTTTTAGTCTTTGGAGTGGAGTGGCAGACTTTTGTGAAGTGATTTAACCGATGGCAATTGATACATTGCTTTCCGGCCGCTGGACACTTCCCTTGGTATGGGTATCCTCCTCCACACATATAGCAGGTGCGGTTCCCGCTCACTCCTTTGCTTTTGTCCTTCCGTTTCACAGTCATCCCGGCCACCACTGCGTTGACCGGTTCCACCTTGATGGATTTCATGAGAGCTGACTCCATATGTGCCGCCCGCACCCGAGACAGTTCCTTAGATCTCCCCATTGTCAGCATGTCTGCCATTGCCATGCCTGGGACTTGCAGGATATGGTCACGTAACTTCGTTGAATAACATCCTTGAATGAACTGTGCACGTATTTCATCCCCAGGGTCCGGTAACGTGCATGTGGCCGCCAGTTCCCTTAGCCTAGTGTAGAACGCATCGACCGATTCCTCCAGGAGTTGTCTGGCTTGCCTCAGAAGGAAGCGTTCGTAATCAGGATTCGCTAGGGGTTCAAAATAGGCTGTGATTGCTCTTTTTAAGGTTTGATATGAGAACGTCTGGCCCTCCTCAACCACCGACTTGATGATCTTGTGGATCTCCGGACCACCCAGATGTAGGAGCATTGTACATTTCCTGTCCTGATCTGTGGCCATTGTAGCAAAATAATTTTCAAGGCGTTCTACCCACAGCTTCCATTTTGCAGCGTGCGCTGACGGAGGCCCATCCACCAGGAATGGTTCAAGAGTGGGAAAAGAGGCCATGGTACTGGTGGTGTCTGATGAAAAAAAACAACGTGAGCTGACAAAACCCGTGGGCAGTTCCGGGGGCTATCAGCCGCCTCCTGTGTTCACTCAGGGCACTTGCAGGAAAACCCTAGTTTCGGTTGCGCAGTAGTATCAGAGGCATGTCGGTTTTATATCCCACGATGACCCAGAAACTGTCGCTGTGCATTAAACGGGGTGGCAAACGTGGAATGAACAATAGGGTGCTGTCTGTAACCGTGGGTCCCGCTAGCCTTTGAAATTTCTTTTTTGTTTTTTTGGTGCTTTGGCCGAGGGGTATGTACGTTCCCTGCTCTCTCAGTCTGCTTACTTCTGCTTGCGTGTATTTGATAGCAGTAGCAGCTTTCACTCACCCACCGACTGTGGTGCAGGGCATCCTAGGGTAAATCCTGTTCTCCCTGTGCTCCGTCAGGCAGTTGGGGGCATGACCGACCTCCCGCGGTGGACCGCGTGCCGTTTCTGAGGCCGCTGCTCTGTTGATGGGGCGGCCGGCTCCCGACAGCGTCTTTTGTACTACAGACGCAACCACGTCTATCTGCAGCAGAAGTGCGACCTGGCAGCAGCGATGTGATGGTCGGATCCAGTGCTCATCGCCAGTTTGTGATGTCCCTAAACGGGTACAGAGTACCGAGGTGAGGCCTTGCACTCTGGGTGAGTGCGAGTAATTCTAAACACCCTGCAACAGCACTGGTGGGTCATTACGCGTCTCTGACTTTCGCGCCAGAGACCCGCACCTTTTATTATTACGCTCCGTACGTCGGAGCCAAACCATTTTCACTTTACCCCGAGGGGTGTGTCGCGGTAACATCTGCGTAAAACTTCTACACCCGCCCGGGTTAACTGCCAACATGGTAGGGACATAACAACTGTCTGGAGGAGTAGTGTTGTTATTGCGGCCAAACCGCGTCTGCATTTCTTCGATAGGATGCACCCCCTCGGGACCAGCCTCTGTCCCTGACTTGCTGATCGCATTAAAGTACCTCTCTTGGTCATTGCCATTGGGGTGGGTGGTGGCAGATGACCGTTGCAGATGACCATTGCCGCTGCTGGCCTCGCCTTTTGGCCCAGCAAGAGGACACGCCTTATCCTCTGCATTGGTCAGTTCAAACCCTTCTGACCAATGCAACACGTGGATTTTCCCAGCCTTGGACTGCAGCTCTGCACCAGCCCATGTGTTCCCAGCACCCTTCTGGACATGTTAGCCACGGCCCTCCCATGGTCCAGTTTTGCCTCCCCGGCCCGCTCCTCCACTCAGCACACCACCAGCTGCCTTGGCCACTGAACGTTGTCACACATGGTGGAGAGCACTCAATATGCCGCAGGATGAGAACTCACTCGGCCGCCATCTTGCCCATGTACCCCATTCTCTTACTTTCTAATTTAAATATTTTTGTGTTCCGAAGACTCTCTATTGAAATGATCAGATATGGAACAGAGAGTGCAGTTGCTTAAAATATTTAAATTAAACTTAACAAGTATTTGAAGAAAAAATAATTATTTTTCAACAATACTGATATGTCGCTTACCAGAGATGACACTCGTCCACTCTAACTTCTGCATGAAGTTGCACTTTCCCCCTCACATCCAGTCCATCCCTGGAGGCCTGGCCCACTCCTGTGCCGTTTCTCTACACCACCTTGACCCTGACACCAAGATCCCAGCACTGGATCCCTACACTTTAGGCTGCCCAACTACAAAACCCTATTGTGGTGAGTCTCTGGAGGGTGCTGGGGTGGGCTTTTCTTTCCCCTCTCTTTTCTCCCAATGTTTTAGGGACTTTCAAAAGGATATTAACAATAAAATGACAATCCATTGCATGCTAACAGACATCCTAACCTTTGGCTACGCGATTCTCCAGACCCGATGATCTACCGGGATGTAAATAGCCTTAAAAATATTTTATGTATCTATATGACTGTTATCTGCTCTTTATACCTTGCAATAATTTGTGAATGTCATTAAAAATGTAAAAACTTTTTTCAACAATATTACTGCTGAAAAGAGTAAATGACTGAAAAACTTGCAGCGGAAAATACAGAAGAACAGTGGAGTCCTCAAGCTGAAGACAACGATTGGGTATTTTTCAATATATATTGTTTGCTATTTATTTATTTTTTAATTCTGAAATGTTATAGGCCAAGAATGGTAGATGATGACGTTGCTGTTAGAGGTAAGGAAATACTAAACACACTCACTCTTCAACTTGTCCACAGTGCACATAGTGTAAGTCAACACTAGAGATACATACCTAGTTACCAAAACATATATAGTTATACACAGTCACATCTATGGACATACCCACACAACACTTAAACACAAAGATAGTTTGCATACAAACTCAAATCCATACTTACAACCACACACAAATATATACTAATAGATATGCACATTTAATAGTCAGGCTTTAATGTTTGAATGTTTTTTATTAAAGTTTTCCATTTGGAGGCATGAAAACAATGCTTGTCTTAACACCCGACCAACGTAGACAGTAACATCTCCCTCACCACCTTCTGTCCCATACCCACACCACTTGCAAGGACATTGGAGTGTTACATCCCACACATCAGAGTTGGTCAGAAGGGCGACACCTTTGCGTGGTAACTGTGTTGTGACTAAGAGGCCCAAGATGTGAAGTCTCTGAGGGCATGTCCTGCCTCGTATGTCGAAGTTCAGATAGAGATGAACTGGGTCCCAAAGTTTTTGAAAAAGCTCTGATTTGTCCAATATGCTATGGGTGATCTTCTCATGCCTCTACAGGAGCTGCAGTTTATAAGCTAGTACTCATATGCAGGAGTGGTGGGCTTCGCCAGAGTGAAAGGATTGTGTGCTTCATGGCCAGGAAGAGGTGGGAGATGCGTTTGCCGCAAGTGAAGTGAAGGGGATAGAAGCCCTCAGCAAGTCTTCCAAGGAGAGCAAATTCAGGAAGTTTGTCGGTGCCACTGTTGCCGCATCTGCGCATTGATACCATGCAGGCAGTGGAGCGTGAAATTCCAGAAATACAGAAGTTTATAAATAATCTCCCTACCCTGTGCATGTCTGGCGAAGTTAGTCTTGCAGAGGAAATACCTCCTTCCATTGTTTGGTGTCTACAGTAAACTGTAAGTACCTCTCCTAGCGTAACTGGTACGGTGTATTGGGTGGTGTCCTAGCATTGAGAAGGCTATAGATATTGGAGATCGAATGCTTTGGGGAGGTGAAGCTTTGGAGCTAGGTTATCTAGGACAGAGTGAGAGCAGTGAAGGAGGTAAGGCCTTGCTTGGTGACAATCGAGACCCAGGAGCTACGGTGGCTCTAACGAGATGGGAGAGGTATAAAAGTCGGTCAAGAGGTTTTGGGGCCCCGGAGGCGTGGCTTGGCCAGCCAAGATGGCGGGCGCAAGTTAATGGAGCTCCGTGGTGAGGCCCTGATCGAGTGATCCTTTCAAACACTGGGAGGTGATCGGATCGCTCTGGCATGTGGAGTGGAGGAGTGGAGGTTGCAGGGCACCAGACGTGCCGCTCATGGGGCAGATCGATGCTCCAGGAGCCGTATTGGAGCAGATGCGGCCGGCGAGGTGAGGAGACGCGCGACAGCCGTGGGGGGGAGGCCGATCCTGTAGCCACTGCAGGCGGACAGTGCGGTTCGGACGTGCCCAGCGTCACGTCAGTGGCCGGTTCCGGGCAGGACTGAGCAGAATAGTACCAGCCTTCCCTGTGAAGAGGTGAGATGCTGGTGGAGCGTGTTGTGGGTTGGTGGCCAGCGCGCCTAGGCCTGAGCGCGCTGGCTGTCCCCCGTGCTGCCTCTGCCGGCGGTAAATAATGTGCAGGCCATCATTGGCATGTTGACGGAACTGAGAGAGGAGAGGCCCTGCCCTACCTACCTCCTGACTCATTGACTGGCCTACTGCTGAGACCAGGGCCTTGAATTTATGTTGTGCTGATGTCCCATGCCACCCTGGCTCTGCTGTGAACTTGATTGTGTTGGGGGGCCTGTGTTGGAGGTGCATGCGTGAGGGGGCCCTAGATGAGAAGGAGATGAATGGGGCTACAGTGGCGCAGGAGGGGCCCTGGTGATTGGTGACAACTGGAGAACACCTCTCGGAGGATGTGGTTTGGATGATCATTTTATGAATGGCCTTACTATTACTTTCCTATAACTGAGACACTGAAACTGTGGATATCACTGGTTGACCAGTCCACCCGCCTAACGCGCTTTTGATGTTCAACGTGAACTATGCCTTACCACCTGTTTGTTCTGCTATTACACTGATGTAGGCCGCCTCATCATCAAACTTGCAAATTCACAACAAAATTGCCCCTGTTGCAGCAGGTGAGGTCACGTCCTGTTGCCATTTTTTGGGGAGGCTGCTCATGCTGCTGCACACAGGGAATTGATCGCCATGCACGCAAGCGGGGCCCCCTGCGCAACTGACAAATAATAGCCCGTCCCTATGGTCACGGAGCCCTACAGTGTCTCAGTAAGCCTAACATACAAAGACCCTGGATCAACCGATATCGGCCGTTTACACTCTGGAGCGGGAGCCAAACAACCAGCACTTAAGGGTAGATCTCTGGACACTGACAGCACCAAGCTAGATGCGGGGCTGGCGGCAGTGGAACGCATCTGGGCCTCATTGGATCAGGCCCGAACCTCACTCAAGGGTAAGACTGACAAGGTGGCTAGTGATCTCACTCTGCTCCTCGCTGATCATTGTAAACTGGCAGACAAGACCCGTTCTCTGGAGAAGTGCCTCGACTAAATCACCCCTCAGACGTTTCATCTGGAGACTTCCATGCGGGATGTACTGAGTTGACTGACAATGCTGAAACGCCGTGCAGAGGAACAATCTCCGCATCGTTGGTCTCCCAGAGGGTGTAGAGGGCATGGATGCGGTAGCCTATGTCACAAACTGACTTTAGGTGCAGGTTCCTGAGGACACCTTCTTCACGGTGGAGCGCACCCACCGGGTTCTGACGAGAGCCAGGCCGCCGGGCACGGGACCCACCTATTCCTTATCCGCCTGTTACACTTCGCGGACAGAGACAACATTTTGCGTGAGGTGAGATCGCTCCCGACAATTCAGGGAGACAATATGCAAGTCATGACTACACCGTCTCTGTACAAAAGCAACCAGCATCCTTCCTGACAGTGAAATGCAAACTCCACGCCCTCCATCTAACATACTCCATTCTCTTCCCTTCCAAGTTGCGATTGGTACACCATGGAAAAATGCACTTCTTCAACACTCCAGATGATGCCTGGGAGTGATTGGAATCCACAAGCCTGAGTAGCCAGCAAGAGGCAACTGAAGAGAGTGCCACACGAGAAAGCTCTTAATCACAAAGGCGGAGAAGCAGCAAGCAACGTGAACCCCCCCTTCCGGATGCCTGCCATGCTCCAGACTTAGAGCAGATCATATGGGAGCGCTGGCAGGCACTACAGAAAGCAGCGGCTATCAGAGAATCACCATCCACACCTGACCCAAAGCCGGAACTGGCGGGCTCCGATGCTGAAAATGCCTCCCTTGCTGACTTGCTGTTGGACACCAGCTCACTGGCTCCCCCTGTGGTAACAGCACAAACTGCGGACAGTATCCTCTGAACAGCCCTGCCTAATGTGTTTGGACACTCCAGTCCATTGTCAAGCATGCAGTGATGCTGTGCAGCACTTTATGAGAGAAGTATGATGTCACATATTCTACTTGCCCCTCATGTAGACTGGTGGGGCATTGCTGTACCGCGCTACTTTTTGCAATTGCTTTGGCAACTATAATGAGTCCCCGTGCGACCTGCTTAAAGCCATGCTGTCCGCCGTGCAGCACATACATCCGCCTCCCATGACCACAATACGTCTGGGGGCGGCACCTTCCTAGACTCCCTAGTAGCCATCCGGCCACCTCCCCTCACATCCTACCTGTTGTTTGTGGGTCCTTCCCGCTCACAGTGGTGACGCCAACAGGCAAGTATTTTCTTTGAGTTTGGGCGTCCCTCCGCTCTGATGGTATTCTACACTTTTATTGTTAAGATAGCAGTCGGTTCTGCACTGCACAAGTTAAGTTTTGATTGGAGCTCGGTTTCCCCTTGCTTTTGTCCCTCTCCCCTGTGCCCTGCTTGGCAGCCTCATGAGTTTGACCCCCCCTAGGCCCTGATGTCCGGGGCATTACTTAACCACCACCCAGCATGTCCTCCACCAACATCCTGACATGGAATGTGTGCGGCATTCACACACCAGCGCGCAGATATTCCATATACTCATACCTTAGGAGACACTTAATTCACATAGCGCTCTTACAGGAAGCCCACCTCACATACCCGTAGGCTGCACAATTGCGAAGGCGCTGGCAAGGGCAGCTGTTTGCGACTAACTACTCTTCCTATGCCAGGAGGACCTTGATCTTGATTCACCTGGGCACTCCATTTGAGGCTGATGCCAGTGAAATTGATGCTGAGGGGCATTGTGTGTTAGTGCGTGGACGACTGCAGGGCAGGATGATAATATTGGGGTCCAGTTATGCACCAAATGTGCACCAGCCTTCTTTTCTCAGCAGACTCTGTGCTTCTCTCTCTAGTTGGAGTGACCTCCCCTTGCTGCTAGGAGGAGACTTTAATAGTGTCCTGAACCTCCGGATGGACTGCTCCTTCCCCTGCTACCTGCTACCCCTGCAGTGGCCACCGCGCATGCTCTGTGAGAATGGCTCGGACACTGGCGGCTGCTGGATATATGGCGCCAGCGTAATCCAGATGCTAGAGCCTATTCGTTGTTCTCGGCCCAACATCAGCTTCATGTGAGACTTTCTATGCACTCTCAACCTCAACTTTGCGGCCTTATGGACAGATTACCTGGGCTGCACTCATTCTGATCATAACCCACAGCTCCTTCAGATGGATTGGGACATATCTCTTCCTGTGAGTCCCACGTGGCGATTGTGGTCAGAGCTACTAGAGGATACTGTGTTCAGGGCATTCCTAGACAATGCGATCTCTGAATATTTTGAACTCAATGCTGTTTCCGCCTTGTCCACTCTCACTGAGTGGGCGTTTAAGGTCTTTATACAATGACATTGTCTGGGCACGCAGTGGAACCTGCATAGATCCGTTGAACATGGCCTGGTTTGGGTGGAAAAATCTCTGCTATCATATGAACAAAGGGTCGTACAGTGCCCCACGGCCACCTCAGAGTTAGAAAATGCTCAGGCGGAGCATATGTCCCTGTTGAAAAGGTTGAGGTGTCTTAACTATGCAGCGCATTTGGCCCACACACACTGCGGCTGACCGGTCGGGTAGACTGTTGGCCTGGCTGATCCGTCAGGAACAGGGTCATAGCCCTGTGGCGGAGTTGCGCTCGGTGTTGTGCGTGCCGCTCCATACCCCAGGAAAGATGCATGCCGAGTTCACACAATCCTCTATGACATTATGGCCCATATTTATACTTTTTGACGCTAAACTGCGCTAACGCAGTTTAGCGTCAAAAAGTTTTGCGCCGGCTAACGCCATTCTGAAGCGCCATGCGGGCGCCGTATTTATTGAATGGCGTTAGCCGGCGCAAGCAGACCGGCGCTGCCTGGTGTGCGCGAGAAAAACCACGTACACCAGGCAGCGCCGGCGTAGGGGGAAAATGGCGCATGGGCGTCTTAAAATGGGGCAAGTCAGGTTACGTCGAAAAAATCGTCTTAACCCGACTTGCGCCATTTTTTAACGACGCCCATCCCCCATCAACATGACTCCTATCATTGTAAAGATAGGAGTCATGCCCCCTTGCCCAATGGCCATGCCCAGGGGACTTCTGTCCCCTGGGCATGGTCATTGGGCATAGTGGCATGTAGGGGGGCACAAATCAGGCCCCCCTATGCCAAAAAAAATTATTAAAAAAAAATAAAAAAATACTTACCTGAATGTCCCTGGGGTGGGTCCCTCCAGCCTTGGGTGTCCTCCTGGGGTGGGCAAGGGTGGCAGGGGGGGTCCCTGGGGGCAGGGGAGGGCACTCTGGGCTCATTTTGAGCCCACTTGTCCCTTAACGCCATGCCTGACCCAGGCGTTAAAAAGCGGCGCAAATGCGCCGTTTTTAGCCACGCCCACTCCCGGGCGTCTCTTTTGCCCGGGAGTATAAATACCACGTAAAGGCCTGGGAGTCATTTTTTAGACGGGAACGCCTCCCTTGCATATCATTAACGCAAGGAAGGGGTTCACGCTAAAAAATGACGCACATTCCGGGAACTTTGGCGCTATTCGCCTCTAACGCCATAGTATAAATATGGCGTTAGTTGGCGTTAGTTTAGCGTCGAATTTGCGTCGAAAAAAACGACGCAAATTCGGCGCAAACGGAGTATAAATACGGCCCTATATCGCTCCTCTGTGATAGCTACCTCAGCTGATTATAATGAATTCTTCTCCTTGAACACCCTTCCCTGTCTGATGGATGAGCAGCGCGAGGAGCTGGATGTGCCTCTAGCAATCCTTGAGCTACAAGACAGTGTCCGTGAGTTGACTACTGTCAAAACACCGGGCCACGATGGCCTTCCGAAGGAATTCTTTAAGACATTCTCCTCTGCCATTGCCCCTCACCTTCTCGCCCTTTTACGAGGAGGCGCTGAGAACCGCAACTCTGCCTGCGTCACAGCGAGAGGCGCTGTTGGTATCGCTCCCCAAACCTGGTAAGGCTCCACTGATGCTGGGCTCTTACAGGCCCCTTGCAATGTTAAACTGGTACACCCGGACCAAAACGGATTTGTGCCGGACTGTAGCACGTCGTTGAATATCAGGTGCCTATTCAAGGTCATGAGGCACTTGACTCAGGACTTGCCCCGGGCGGGCTGCCTAGTACTTGACCTTGAAAAAGTCTTTGACTCCCTGGAGTTGCCCTACCTGTTTGAGGCACTGCGGCACTTTGGACTTGGCCCCAACTTCCTGCGCCTGACAAAACTGCTATACATTCGACCACAGCTCAGAGGTAAAGCATCTCTGACCCCATTGAAGTGGGCAGAGGGACCCCTCTCTCTGTTACTATTGTCACTGGCCATGGAGTCCTTGGCGGTCGAACTTCGCCAGAGGTGGGGTAGCCTGGGGCATCCCATTGGGAGATGGCTCTCACATTGTCTCCTTATACGCGGATGACCTTCTTTTATATTCCAGGGACATTGTAAACATCCCAGCTGACATTACGGATATCCTACAAAACTATGCCCCACTTTCTGGCCTGCGGGTCAACTGGGCAAAGTCATGTCTTTTTTCTTTCACCCCTGACACGTCTGACCTGAGTCTCTGCCTGTCCGGAGTACCTACCCCTTGGCAGCCTAGAACATTTAGTTACCTAGGCATCAACATATTTCACATGGATTATGACTTGCATGACGGCAACCTTAAGCGGGCAGTGACCTCCATTAGAACCCAAATGACATTCTGGCAAACTCTGGCCCTTTCGGTGACGGGTAGAATAGCCCTCCTAAAAATGGTAGTTCTTCCCGACTGCTCTAATATTTCACTATTTTACCCTATTATAAATTCTTTTGGGAGCTGGGGAATTTCTTTGGGGGAAGGACTGCAGTAGAGTGGCACTGCGTAAGATGTACTTGCCCATGTATAGGGGAGGTCTGGCGGTTCTGAATATGTAGCAATACTATGTGGCCCCGAGCTTCAATGGGTGGCATGGTGGCTAGGTGGCGGTCAATTGGTGGACACAGCAACTAAAGCACTGCCCTGGACAATGTCCGAAATCTTACATCTCTTTCACCCCCTTACAAAAGCAAATCAGCCTGAAGTACCCTTGCTGTGTTTAGTGCACCGATGCTACCGCAGGAGCCTGAATCTCACATGCTCAAGCACCCCCCACGTACCTGCTGTGGCGTTGCTGGGCAAGCCACATGGCTTGCAATACACTAGCAGCAATGAGCTGAGACTCTGGCATGCGGCAGAGATCCACACATTAGGTGATCTATACGAAGAGGGCAAACTCATCCCATTCTCCACGCTGGCGGTGGAGACGGATCTGTCCACAGGACAATTCTTGCTGTACTACTCCCTGATAGCACTGTTGAAGAGACACTGGGGGGACATAACAACTGAACCACCAATACACCTACTACTGCAGTACATGCATGTCATGGGGCAAGGTAGACACCTGGTACGATGGCTTACAGATGCCCTCCGCTCACACCCAGCTCATAATTGTGCTGCGCTGCGCACCAGATAGGAGGCAGATTTGACTGGGCCTTGCTCTGACGTGACATCGGCTGCAATTCTGTCTAGCCACACCCAATACTGTCTAACCCTAGGTTCCACCACATCCAGTTTTACATTCTTCACAGGGCCTATCTCACACCGGCCACCCTAAACAAATACTACCAGCAGTTAAATGCTGCGTGTCCACGTTGCGCACTGGTGTGAGTGGACTTGCTTCAAATGCTTTGGTCCTGTCCCTCTCTTAGTGCTTACTGGTGTAGCATAGTGTTGCGCCCACTCCTGTCAACATAGGAAGATTGTCTCCTGGGGCTATACCCCAGGGCTAAGAGGCATAAAGCCTCGTCAAGATTTATTGACCTTGGGGTCCTGTCCCCTACACATCTCATAACCAGGGGCTGGAAAGCCATGTCTCCACCTACATTAATGGCATGGGAGAACTCCTTTGTGGTGTTGGTGGATGTGGAGGGGGTGGTGCTGCTTAGGGAGGACAACCTGGCCTCCGGAAATATCCCTTGGCCATTAGTTGGGATGCAATGCTTGATAAACTGAGGGAGGTGAGGCAATCATCGAACCTGGGCACTACTGCAGCCATTGATACATAGCCATCCACTGGTTGACATGTCCATACATAGGAACTGAATGCTGCGCGCTGCCTTCATTCCAGCTTGGGGGGGGGGCACCCTGACGGGAGGTGGGAGTGGTGAACCTCCCACAAGTAGTCGAAAATAGATAATGGCGGCGTGGGGTACGCTGGGACTGGTTGGTGGGGGACTGGGGTGGGGGCGCTCGAAACAGACTCCAAGTTGTTATGTGTTATTTGTTATTACTCTGTTATTGCACTACAGTTATGCTGAATCTCCACATTGAAGCACAGTTGCATGGTGAAATTGCTTGAAATGCAAATGTCCTCCATGTCATTCTGTGTTGTACTGTGACTTTGAATTTAAAATTAAAACAATCAAAAGATTCAAGCAAGAGGTTTTGGGGACCCACTGGATCTCACACAGTGGTCTAGATGCCAGGTTTTGGTCTATGAAACACAGGGTTTGTCAGTTTCTCCTTTGAGCCATTCAATCATGCAGTGTAATTGAGAAGCCTGATAGTAGCGGAGTAAATGCGGTACCCCCAGGGCTTCCTCCCTCGGATGTGGTGTGCAGGTCTCGAAGGCTAATCTACAGCGGTCTGTCCCCCCCCCACACACACATGTAGGACATGCAGGCAATTTGGAGACAGTTAATCTCAGCCTTAGGGATTAGCAGGGGGATGGCCTAGAAGAGGTATAGGATGTGGGGCAGGAGTGTCATATTAAGTTCTATGATGCATCCCATCCAGAAGAGGGAGTGATCCCTTCAGGCGAGTAAAGATATCTTGGCATGACGTAGGAGAGATTCAAAGTAGAGGGAGGCACAAGTAGAGAGGGCAGGTGCCAAGTGGATCCCCAAGTATCTGATGGAGTGGATCATCCATCTAAATAACGTTTCTGTGGTGAGGGACTCACCAGGGCCTCACCTCCCCATCAGAACTAAGCCCTCTGATTCCGTCATGTTAATCTGGAGACCAGCTGATATTCCTCTAGGAGGGGGATTAGAGCTTGAAGGAAAGGTAGGGTTTCTGTGAGGGTAAGTAAAATATAGTCTGCAAAAGCAGATACTATGAAGCTGTTCCTACAGAAAGAAATACTGTGGATATGTGGATTTATTCCTGATGAGGAGGGGCTCCAGGAAGAGAATGAGGGGAGACAGAGGGCAGTCTAAGCTGGTGCTCATTGGACCTGAATAGGGATGGCTAGGGAGCCTCTGAAAATCACTTGTGCTTGGGGAGTGCTGTAAAGTGTGTGATCCATCCTCTCACTCTATCACCAAAACCAAAGCGGTTGAGCACCGCAAAGAAAAAACTCAAGTCTACCCTGTAAAATTATTTTTCAGCATCCGGGGACAGGAGGACTTTTGCTCTCTGCTTTCTCCTGGCCACATTGATAAAACACAGGGTGAGTTTGATTTTGTTGCTACGGTTGTGGTCCACAATAAAAACCACCAGATGGGTAAGCATAATGTCAGGCAACAGAGCATCAACGTGGTTAGCTAGGCATTTTGCAAAGAGTTTTTGGTTTATGTTCAGGAAGGATATCAGGCAGTGGGAGGGGCAGAGTTTGTGGTCTTTTCCTAGTTTGGCTACAAGCGCGATGGATCCCTCTGCCATACAGATGCAACCCCCACTATCTGTGGTGAAGGAATTGAAGAGGGTTGTGTGGATCAGGAGGAGTTGGGGTGCACAACCGTTATGGAATAATATGGTGAAGCCAACCTGTCTGGGGACTTTAGAGATCTTGAGTTGGCCCATGGCTGTGAGAATTTCAGCATCTGCTGTGGGGGCGTCAAGCTTTGTGGCTTCAGATACAGAGAGTTTAGGAAGGATGACCAAGTTTAGAATTGTCTTACTACGGGGGGTGTCTAGCTTGTTGGCCATGTAGAGTGATTGGTAGAAGGACTGGACAGCCTGAAGTTTGCCCTCTGTTGTGGTGTACGAAATATCACCCACCCTGATTTTGCCTATGTGTCTGCATGTCTAGAGGGCCCACACTTTATAAGCCAGTAATGTTCCCGGTGTAGTGCCCCCTTTGTGGAAGTGTGCTCATGTACAGGCCAGGATGTAGTGAGCCTAATCAAGCTCCCATGTACGGAGCATGAGTTGGCCATGTACAATTTCACCATCTCAAGATGGCCACTCTGGTTTTTTACCTTTCCTTGAATGAATTACACTCTCTTCTTCTATTTTGTTGCCACACACTTAATTAACCAGTTCACGTACCAAAGCCTCATGGACCAGAATTAGCTGAAATTTGCTTACACTGATAGTTGTTAACTTGTCCCTGTTTTTTTTTTCCAAGCTGTGGCCACACTTTCCTGCCTATTTTTTTTTACTGAATTTTTTTGACTTGATTGTTTTACTTGGGCCTTTCACCATTTGAAGATGGCTTCAGGGGTTTTTAAGTTGAGCGTGTAAGTGCTTTTCGACCTGTTGTAAGTATTCTGTGGGATTTTAACCACGCCCATCTCACGCCCATCACTTTCACTCGGTCATGGGCTTGCCTTTCAAAAATCCGTTGATGTCTTTGGTAAGTGCTTTACGTTTGTCCCGCCTTTGGGCGGTTTTGGTGTCGCCTTGCAGACTGACTCTGTTACATGGATTATTGCACAATTGCTGATATACTTCAGCGTAGGCAGGCATTTTTTTTTCTTTTGTCCCAACCCTTCATGCTCCATGACAGCCATGGCACTCACAGCGCTCACAGTACAGAACAGCAGCGCAAACTCCATCGGCGGTACTGAATCTCTAGTCATATTGTTCACACTGTTATCTCATCAGAGTCATTTTTTGGCTCTCCTCTTCACTCTCCATAGCTTTCACAAAAACACTTGTAATGGATAAATGCTTTACCTAAAAAACACAGAAATCCTCAACGTGGCTCTCCCGACACAGCGGGAGAGCTGATACTGCAATATTCACTGCACTCGGGGAAACTTGCCCCATAATGCTTTGCAGGCCATTACTTTTATAAACCACCCCCAAAACATTCAGCATCATGCACTCTTTCTAGGTCATCTCTGGGTCCCCAAACTAGGTTACTGGGGACCCCAAAATAATAACTCCTCCCACCATTCAGTATCTTTTTAAGCGCTCTCATGGCTGGAACTTTTGTTTTACAGGTGATAGTAGTGTGTGTTTTAAGGTCCTTGTTTGTAATATTGTTGCAGTAGGCCTGCCAGCCCTGAAAATGTGTAATGCACTATGCCCTCTAGGGACTAAATATATGCTTGCACTGTATTACATTCTGCCATTCTGTTTTCATGTTGTTATGCTCTCTAGGTGCTGGCTTTGTGGTTACATGACCATGTTTCTTACAAATGCTATTTTTATCTTGGTGTTCTCTTGGGGCTGTTCTGAGCATTACAATCAAAATACTACAATATTCACTGCTCTATGGAAACTCGCCCCATAATGCTTTGTGGGACATTTCTTTTTCAAAACATTTGTGCCCATAACTCAGCCTGTGGTGGTCCTACGACACTGGGACCACCACCAAACCATTCAGCACGAAATGCTGTTTCTGTCCAGGTCATCTCTGAGTCCCCGCACTAGGTTGGGGGGGATCCCAAAATAGTAACTTCTCCTACCATTTAATGTCTTTTGAAACTCTATCATGGCTGGAATGTTTGATTTACAGCTGGGAGTAGTTTGTGTCATAAGGGCCTTGTTTATAATAGTAATGTAGTAGGCCTGGTATGCCTTAAAATGTGTAAGGCACTGTGTCCCCTAGGAGTTACATATATGATAACACTGCATTACTTTCTGCAATTCTGTTTTCATGTTGTTTATGACCTCAAGGGGCTGACTAAATGGTTACATGACCATGTTTCTTACAAATGCTATTTTTATTATGGTGTCCTGTAGGGGCTGTTCTGAGCATTACAATCAAGATACTACAATATTTGCTGCACACGAAACTTGCCTCATAATGCTTTGAGGGGCATTGCTTTTACAAACAATTTTGCCAAAAATTCCTGTGTGGTGGTCTTGGGACAATGGGACCACCATCAAAACGTTCAGTACAACTCCTCTTTCTGTCTAGGTCATCTGTTGGTTCCTACAGGAGATTGGGGGACCCCGAAATAGTAACCTCTCCCACCATTCAATATCTTGTCAGCTCTCTCATGGCTGTAACTTTAGTTTTAAAGCTGGGAGTAGTTTGTGCTTATTTGTAATAGTATTGCAGTAAGCCGGCTAGGCCTGAAAATGTGTAAAATACTATGCCCTCTAGGGTCTACATATATGGTTATACTGCATTACATTCTGCCATTCTGTTTTCATGTTGTTATGTGCTCTAGGGGCTGACTATAAGGTTACATGACCATGTTTTTTACAAATGCTATTTTTATTTTGGTGTCCTCTAGGGGCTGTTCTGAGCATTACAATCAAAATACTACAATATTCGCTGCACTCGGGAAACTCGCTCCATACTACTTTGTAGAGCATTTCTTTTGCAAAACATTTTTGCCCATAACTCAGCCTGTGGTGGTCCTACGGCAACGGGATCTCCACCAAACGGTTCAGCACCATGCTCTCTTTCTGTCCATCCCATCTGTGGGTCCCCTCACTAGGTTGGGGAGGCCCCAAAATAGTAACCTCTCCCACCATTTAATGTTTTTTTAAACTCTCTCATGGCTGGAACTGTTGTTTTAAAGCTGGTAGCAGTTTGTGTTTTAAGGGCCTTATTTGCAATAGTATTGCAGTAGGCCTGCTTGGCCTGAAAATGTGTAAGGCCCAATACCCTCTAGGGGCTACATATATGGTTACACTGCATTATTTTCTGCCATTCTGTTTTCATGTTGTTATGCCCTCTGGAGGCTGAATATATGGTTACATGACCATGTTTCTTACAAATGCTACTTATGGTGTCCTGTAGGGGCTGTTCTGAGCATTACAATCAAGATACTACAATATTCATTGCACTCGGAAACTTGCCCCATAGTGTTTTGCGGGGCATTCCTTCTACAAAACATTTTTGCCTTAACTCACTGTTTGGTGGTCCTAGGGCAATGGGACCACCACCAAAACGCACACGTGCTTTTCTTGTCTAGGTCTCTAGGTTGGGGGGATCCTCAAATAATACTATAAAAAAATATAATAAATAATAGCAATATTTTCATTTTTGGCCACAGAAAGAGGAAGAAGGTTAATGGAAGTGCTTGAGTTATATGCAGGACCACTGGAATTATGTGGCAGAGAGGACCAGATTATGCACCAGGGTTGTCTAATTTATGTGGCAAGAAAAGTCCAGTTATGCTTTTGCAACACCAATAGCTCTAACTCAAGCAAATGCTGGACCTACAGCACTTCAAAAGCTTATCTTTTCTTTTTTTGCTCTTTTTGTTCTTGTTTTTTTTTCTTATTTTTCTATTTTTCTCTTCTCTTGCTAATTTTGTCTCTCGTCCCTTCTTTTTTCTTCACTTCCTCAGCATTACTATTTTGGTATTACAGTTCAGGCACGAATGTTGGGGGCAGATTTAAGAAAAGTGGTGCTGCACCCAGTGCAGCCTCATTTTTCTTGCGCTCCTTAGTGTCCCCGTACCGCCACCCTGTGTTAGCCGTATTTAAAATACGGTGCACCAAGCCGCAGGGTAGGGGGCAATAGCATCAACATTATTTACGCTATTAATGTACTGTTCAGGATATGCACCAACATTTTGGTGCTAACCCTGAACCGTACATTGGGGCCCATTGTAACGCCTGCTCTGAGTAGGCGTTAAAAATGCCTAAGAAAATGGTGCAAAGAAATCTTGTAGATTTCTTTGCACCATTTGTTTTGCCCCCCCTAATGGGGGAACGCCCCCCTTGCAAACATTATGCCTGGCGCAAACACAATGTGGCGCAAGGGGTTACAAAGTGACGAAATGCATGCATTGTGCCACTTTGTAAATCTGGTGTGGCGATTTTGACCTCGTTGGGCCAAATTAGCGTATGAAAAGCATGACACTAATGTGGCACAAAGAGGCGCTAGGCCCTCTTAAATCTGGGCCTTAATGTCCTTATGATTATACATAGATCAAAAACGACGTTTATTGACACACTGCCCCCCATAATTTGTGTAATTTATTTTGGTGCAGGTGTCTTGTTCTTTATAAATGTGCCCGTATAACTCAATGATTTTTTTCACATGAGCATGACTGAGTCCTGTCTAGCAGTCATTACTTTCTGTTGATGTTAGTCGTTGGCCCTGTGGATGTCTCCACCTCCAGAGATTCTTTAAACATTGTCAATAAAATATTGATTTTAAACAGGTGATTGTACCATCGTTCTGGGCATCATTTTCTCCCAGTATATCAGTTGAAATATGGTTTGTTTATGGACCCCTGTGCCTTTTAACACACGTAAAACCAGAGCGTCAGTCAGACTTTCAATAAACAAATATATACGCAAAGACATACTCACACAAATCACATTAATAGAAACACACAATTAGTTGTGCAGACCCTTATATACTTTTACTAAAACACACAACCTACTTTTGCCAGACAAATATACACATAGTCACACAAAAGCATGCACACAGAGAAACATAATCAGATATACTAAGGCATAAATATATACACTCAGTTAGTTACACATGTACGTTAGACACATACATCACAGATGGCCCACCCACGCATTGTCACATCCCTCACATACTAAATGACACACACATACTCAGACATAAACATCCCCACATTTAGTCACATACACACATACAACCACACAGTCGGTCACGCACACTCACCGTTGCACACTCATACACACATCTACACACACATTCTAGTACACAGCCACGCACCCACCTACAGCCATAAGCACATTGGTGAAATTTGAGAAAAACAATTTGAAATCAACAATTGGGAAAGAACATTAACATTACTTTAGTGTAATATTAATTAAAACAATCTCTCTCACATTAAACACAATTTATTATGAGGTTTTGTTCGAAACCACGCCAAACATATGGATTTTACACGAGTCCCAGACCAGGACATAAAAGCCAGAGTGAGTGGCTCCGATTCACGGAGGATCTGCGGATTTGCAGTGAAGAAAAAAAAACACAATAAGAAATTTAATGAAAAAACCTCAATGTTGAAGGGACGTTATAGTTAGCTGACAAGGTCAGTCACAGAGTTATGTTTTAAACCCCCAAAAACACTGACATTTAGGGTTATATTTTACAGGGCTAACTATACTTTGTACTCCCAAACAAGCAATGCTTATGACCTCACATATTACATCACTCATGACATGTTGAGTGACATCAATGATGAAATTACTGACATCTCAAATAACATCATTGATGACACCTCTGATTACATCCCTAACAGGCCCTGCACTGAACACCATGCCTTCAGTCGCCTGCTGCAGAATGTTGGGCACAGCAGGGTATTAATATGCAGGTCCCCAAAAAACCCATGCTTTCAGTCACATGCAGTGGGTGGGTGGGCCTGGGCCTGTGGCTAAGCTCATGCTATGTGCAGCAGGGATTGGATGCCTGCACGGTTAGATGCGGGCCAGGAATTACTCCCAACTTCACACGGCTGAATGGCCGTGCACAACAGGGGTTGGGCACCATCTGGTGGTTGGATGTATGGCTTGGCCGCAAGCCAAACCTTGCAGCCAACCCCATTCTGCAAGCATTGGGTTGGCATAGTAAGGTATGCCAACCCAATGGCATAGTAAGAAACTAGTACTTTACGGTAAAAAAAAATTCTAAAAATTAGTTGGAAAAAACTGAGGTTAAAGCAACATTACAGTGAGGTATGGTAATGATATATTACTTCATATTGGTCCACACCATGACCTGCTCACATATTTCATCACTCATATGTTCAATGACTGCAATGATAACATCCCTAATGACGTCTAAAATTACATAATTTATCTCAACAATGGGCAAGGCCGGGGCATGAGTTATAGTTATTGGAGGGCACAAGCTATAGTTACTCGAGATAACCATCTTTGTGTGGGTGTGTGGGTGCGTGCATATATATGTATATATTTATTTTTTTCACGGAAAAAACAAATGTTAAAGTAACATTATAGTTAGGTAACTTTGTCAATGATGACATTAACGTTTTGAACTTTACAAAAACAAACACTTGCGTCCCCTTCATGCACTGCCTACGACCTCATATATGACATCACTCATGACATGTTCTTATATGGTGGCAGTGCAAGATATAGTTAGCTTTAAAGTTCAAAACGTTAATGTTCTCACTGACAAATTCACCTAACTATAACCTTAATTTAACTTTTGTTTTTTTCAGTGAATTTCTAGGGTTTACAAAAAAAAACTAAACCTTTTATCACACCAATTTTTCTTGTAAATAATAAAAAAAAAAAAGACATTTGAACAAGGCCTCCGCATGTTATACAGAAGATAACGATAAGTACTTCCAAAAGACCGATGACCATATTTGCCCCTCTGCCCCCATGCCAACAATATCATTAGCAACACAGCAAAGGTATGACATAAAATAAAATGGTTAAAAGGGGGGCAAGGGGAGTACACACATTAGATTTATGTGCCTTGCCCTTCAAAGGAGTATCCAACATATAAAAAACCCTACAAAAAACAGAAAACTTTTCTTAACCCCTGGCTGGAGCCTCACATGTGTGTTAGGCTTGGAGAGTATTATGTTGCGTATCGTATATAGCCCATAAATTGGCAGGGCAGGCAAGGACCCACATGCGGTGCAAGGGAGCAGAGGGTGAGACCCACCGTAGAGGCCCTCTCAGATATGTTGGATCAGGCGCTAGGCCTTCTTAAATCTGGGCCTTAATGTCCTGATGATCTTATGATTATACAAGGATCAAAATTCCTTTGTCTGACACACTGACCCTATGTCGGATCAGCAATCACATTCTATGGGTATGCGTATGGGCCCCACTGACAAATCACGCTAATCCCATGCAGACTTGCTGCTACAGGCCTTGTAAGCTAGGGAGTGTGTGGGTTCAACTTGTCCAACATTGTGAGGACGTAGGTGTCACAAAGTGTGGCCGCGGCATTGCCCCCGCGGTTGTTGATCATGTGCCTTAGAGTCTGCCTCAGCTAGGGACCACTTAGGGGTTACCTGGAGCCAGCAGTTGATCATAGGCAGATGTGTTGCTTTCTAAGTCATGGCGATTAACCACTTGAAGAGGACTGATGCGGCCTACTAATTGTAGGTAATATTTATTGCATTTAGTACGCATTGTGATCCCAAGGAGGCATAGGAGTGGGTCAGGTGGCAATCATACGTCTAGCACTGCTGAAATATGTCCCATTGCCTGTACCCAGGTACGTGCCAATGGTGGGCACTCCCAGACTATGTGCAGGAACATGCATCAGCATTACCACATCGCAGACAAGCTGGTGAAGTTCTCGGGGGCATCGCGTGTAGGCAGTGTGAGATATGTTTGCTGTAAATAATTAACTGTGTGAATTTAAGTCGCGCAATGCATGAGACATGCTTTATCTGCATCTAGGCCATGGCCCACTGCTTGGGAGCCAATTCCATGCCCCCACACAGTCATCCCATTTGGACTTGTCACAATATTCCGTGTTTCCCGCATGCAGCGCTGCATAGAGCACTGAAAGCGATCTGCGGCACAACCAATGTGTTAAAAGGCATTGCAGGCATAGGCATATTGCCGGCTCCTGCTGTCCCACTGTTCACATGTCCCCAAGTGCCAATGTGAGCATGCTGTGTGCCAGAAAGAGGCCGGTGCCACGTCCACAAAGTTCTTGCAGGCTCTGGAAAGAAAGTAGGGTGCCATCACTGTATAAATTGTGTTATTTCTAAATTGTGTTATAAATCTGTGTTATCCCTGCATTCTGCCATGGTGCTGGGTCATGGGCCTTGAGTAGTGCCCTCGTAGGCGGCACACCACATAAAGGCAGCTGCAGGGCATAGGGGACCCTTGCCCACTTGGGGGTTGCATGTATCTAATACAAACGTGCTTGGCTATGCACACAAGCCTACCCATTCTTTCTGGTTGGATCCCCCCGCATGAGCAACAATCTAGCACTCCCATGGCCCCTTAGTGTGCCTGCACCAATCTGCTCTAACCCCAATTTTATATCCCACTACCCATCATATGGGCCATTGTAATTGTGCAACTGCGGAATACAGCTCCAAGTCTGGCACCCCGAGGTCACCTTTCAGCATAGGACGCCGAAGCATTGGAATAGAAACCTGCTTCTGGGCAGTCCCTCATATAAAATCAGATCTTAGCCCTCTCAGGAAATAAGATCTACTACGAAGTACCTACAGCACTGCAAAAAAGTACAGGAGTCGCAGGAGAACCACCATATTTGCTACTGATGCATGACCCACAGGCGAGAGAGGCAACCACATCTAAAAATGCATGGATTCCCAGAACGAGGTCAGAGTCCACCCGTGGTTCCCGTCAAGGAGGTCCCTATCTATGTGATAAATATTCACATCAAGAGAGCGGAAAGTCTCAAAATTCTTTGGGAGGTGCCCCTATATTAGTGTGTCCCAAAGCTCATGCTCCACCGAACAGAAAGGAAAGAGACAGAACTTACCGCAATTCACCCTGAGGCCTGTCAGGTCACCAAAGTGGTCCAGTAACTCAAAAAGGGCCAGCAGAGTGTACATGTGATTTCTTAAGTACACCAGCACACCCGCATATAGGGATATAGGTGGTCATTCTGACCCCGGCGGTAAAATGCACTTACCGCCGGTCAGAAGACCGCCATAACACCGCCGCGGCCGCGGAAACCCGCCACGGTCATTCTGACCCGCAGAAGGCAAACCTCCGAAAATCCGACAGCCACAACCGACCGCCAGACCAGCGGTCGGCGGAAAGGTGGAGGTGACCAAACCTCCACCGCCACGCCAACAGAAATACGCCCATGCCATTACGACCCACGAATCCACGCGGTGGTCATTCAAACGCGGTATTCCATTGGCGGGACACACCGCCGCGGTCAGAATACACACAAACGAACAAAACTCAGCCACATTGGACGATTTGAATCCCACACACCTGATACACATACACACACCACTCCCACACACACAATACAATATAAAACACCCACCCACATCACCCACAAACCCCTACGCAAAAAAATTCTGAAAGAAGGCCAGAGCGAGACACCAGCATCCACAAACTAACAGCCACAGCCACTCAACACCATCACCCACACACTATCCACACACAAAACAACACACACCACCACACTCAACACACTTAACTACACATACTCCACCCCACACATCATACACACCACCCCATGGCACCCCAAAGACAACCCCGCTTCACAGACGAAGAACTCAGGGTCATGGTGGAGGAAATCGTTCGGGTAGAGCCCCAGCTGTTCGGCACACAGATACAATACACCAGCATTGCCCGGAGGACGGAGCTATGGCAGAGGATTGTCGACAGGGTCAACGCAGTGGGACAGCACCCCAGAAATCGGGAAGACATCAGGAAGCGATGGAACGACCTACGGGGGAAGGTGCGTTCCATGGTATCCAGGCACAACATCGCCGTGCAGAAGACTGGTGGAGGACCCCCACCTCAGCCCCCACAATTCACATCATGGGAGGAGGAAGTCTTGAACATCCTGCATCCTGACGGCCTCGCAGGAGTCGGCGGAGGAATGGATACTGGTAAGTTGAAGCTTCACTACTGCTTCCCCCCCACCTGCATGCCAAATCATACCCCAACCCTCACCCCCATCCTCGAACCCCACCCTCACCCCCACCCCCATCCTCACCCCCACCCTCACCCCCACCACCATCCTCACCCCCACCACCATCCTCACCCCCACCCCCAGCACACCTATTCCCCGCCAATGTCTCACCATCACAACCCACACATCCCAAAACCTAGGCCTGCATGCGTCCACTAAGCATGGACACCCATCACCAAAGCATGCCCAATGCATATACACATCCCCCCCACAAGCCACCCTCACCAAAGCCCCCACACACGAATGCCAGCACTTGGGGACACGAGAACCCATAGATACACCCATATGCCACACATTGAAACTATAACCATACCTCTATACCCCTGCAGGACCCGACCGTCAACACACCGCGGCGGAGGGGCCAGAATTCTCCACACCCCCCACCCAAGAGGCCGTCAGCGATGACAGCAGCTCTGTCGACCTGGACACCGATGACCAGCCCGGACCATCGGGGACCTCTGGACAGTCAGTTCCCCTCACACAGGCCCAGGCCACTACAGACCCAAACCCCTCTGGGAACACGAGCACAGCTCCCACCCAGCGGGCCCATGCCTCTGTCTCTAGGGCGCGTCAATCTGCGGAGTGTCTACCACTACAGGGCACCCAGGATAACCCACCACCCCAACAACAACAGGGACCTGGGGGCAGTGGTAGTGGGCACACCGGCCAGGGGGCAGAGGCCCAGGGAAACAGGGCAACTCGGAGGGCAGCTGTGCGACAGGGGGGGGACGGGCCCAGGGAACCCACTCTCCACGAGGTCCTCACCACCATCATGGGAGCATACAACCGCTCCCAGGAGACGATGGCGACGGTACTGGCCCGGTTCCAGGAGATCCAGGTACTGCAGGAGGAACACTATCGGGGGTACAGGGAGGACATCAGAGCCATCAACACCACCCTGGTTACCATGGTAGGGCTGCTGCAGGACCTCGTCAAAACCAGGGCGGACACTCAACAACACCCAAGGGCCCCTGCCACTAGCCTGGACCAAGAACAGCCAACCACCTCCGCCGGCGCTAGTGGACAGGAGGCCCCCGCACAGCAGCAGCCCACCAGACCCCCACCTCCTGCAGGAGAAGAACCACCCCGCAAGAGGGCCCTGAGATCTCGCAAGAAGACAGAGTAGGATGTCAAGACCCCCGCCAGCAATGGATACCACCTGATGTCATCCCACTGTCCCACATTGTCACCCTGTCCATCCTTGAACTGCCCATGCTCCATCTCTCCACAGGCCTCTGGACAATGCACCTGTGTGACTGTTACTCTGGACTCTGCCATGGACATTCCTTCACCATAGCCCCCACCCACTTGAAACCACCCATCCCATTTTGAGCACTTAAATAAACACCTATTTTGCACAAAACTATCTGGAGTCTGGCTGTGATTTCAATATATTGTAATTGACATGACAGTGCAAATATGTCCTTATACATGGTGAAGTCAACAAACAGCTGCCACAAAGCTGTAGTCCATGGGGAAACGAAGCACAGGACTCGTAGTGGGGACCCCAGATCTGAAATAGGGAGGGAAAAGCCAAAACTCAGTCATCATACACTGGGGCAAATAGACAGGCAGCAGAGATGCAGGAGAGTAGTTAACATTTACTAAATTATCTTTGAAATGTTACCTGTGTCCTATTGGAAGTACTGTTCAATGATTCTGTCCCTGTTGTCTGTTTCAGCCCCGTCGTCTTCCTCCTCGTCACTCTCCTCAGGTTCCACCGCTGCCACAACACCACCGTCTCGACCATCCTCCTGCAGGAAAGGCACCTGGCGGCGCAAAGCCAGGTTGTGAAGCATGCAGCAGGCCACGATGATGTGACACACCTTCTTAGGTGAGTACATTAGGGATCCACCTGTCATATGCAGGCACCTAAACCTGGCCTTTAGGAGGCCAAAGGTGCGTTCGATCACCCTCCTAGTACGCCCATGGGCCTCATTGTACCGTTCCTCTGCCCTGGTCCGGGGATTCCTTACTGGGGTCAGTAGCCACGACAGGTTGGGGTACCCAGAGTCCCCCACTAGCCATACACGGTGTCTCTGTAGCTGTTCCATCACGTAAGGGATGCTGCTATTCCTGAGGATGTAGGCGTCATGCACTGACCCTGGGAATTTGGCATTTACATGCGAGATGTACTGGTCAGCCAAACACCCCACCTGGATGTTCATTGAATGGTAATTTTTTCTGTTCCTGTACACCTGCTCCCTGTCTCTTGGGGGAACCAAAGCCACATGGGTCCCATCAATGGCACCAATTACGTTGGGAATATGTCCAAGGGCGTAGAAATCACCCTTCACTGTAGCCAATTCGCCCACCTCAGGGAAAATGATGTAGCTCCTCACGGATTTCATCAGGGCAGACAACACTCTGGATAACACCTTCGAAAACATGGGCTGAGACATCCCAGAAGCAATTCCCACGGTTGTCTGAAATGACCCACTTGCCAAGAAATGGAGTACTGACATGACCTGCACCAGAGGGGGAATCCCTGTGGGTTGGCGGATGGGGGACATCAGGTCGGGCTCCAGCTGGGCACACAGTTCATGGATAGTGGCACGGTTAAGACGGTAGGTCAGGATAATGTGGCGTTCTTCCATTGTCGACAGGTCCACCAGCGGTCGGTACACGGGAGGATTCATCCGTCTCCTCGCCCAACCCAGCGGACGGTGCCTAGGAAGGACAACATGGAGCACACAGTCAAGCAACCCACAGGTACGTACTCACAGCTAGCACAGTAAACGATTCTCTATGCAGTGAATGGCGTGTCTGAGTGGCTATGCAAGGCCTAGGCCTGTGTGACGCAGTTGAAATTGAGCCATGTGGGCCCTGGAAATGGCGGCTGCCTGACCTGTGAAGTGTGACAATGGGATGTGAGGTCAATGCGCTGGCGTGGCACACCGCGGCGGGCGGCGGGCGAAGACCGCGGCGCGAAGCCGCATTGGTTAACATTGAAGCCTATGGGTTTCAGGAGCCAATGGCAAAGGGCGCCGGCGGTGGCGGGACGCACCGCCGCGGTACGCACCGCCGCGGACGTGACCGCCATTTTCTATCTACTTATCCACTTGCGACTTGAACTTTCACAGGAGAGGACCTATACTGCAAGTGTTGCTGTGACCTCGGTCTGGAAGGGACAATGGCTGCTGCGCCTGGGGAAAGGGCCCCTGCCTTCACTGGAGAGGAGTTGGAGAAACTTGTGGATGGGGTCCTCCCCCAGTATGCGCTACTCTACGGTCCTCCAGACCAACAAGTGAGTTTAATTCAATCTGGATTTGGGGCCACTGGCTGGCTTGGGGGCCTGGCGGGGGGCCTGGCGGGGATGGGGGGCATGTTGGGCCTGGCGGGGGGCATGGCGGGGGGCCTGGCGGGGATGGGGGGCATGTTGGGCCTGCAGGGGGGCCTGGCGGGGATGGGGGGCATGTTGGGCATGGCGGGGGGCCTGGCGGGGATGGGGGGCATGTTGGGCATGGCGGGGGGCATGGCGGGGATGGGGGGCATGTTGGGCCTGGCGGGGGGCATGGCGGGGGGCCTGGCGGGGATGGGGGGCATGTTGGGCATGGCGGGGGGCCTGGCGGGGATGGGGGGCAT
Source organism: Pleurodeles waltl (assembly GCF_031143425.1). NCBI lineage: Eukaryota > Metazoa > Chordata > Amphibia > Caudata > Salamandridae > Pleurodeles > Pleurodeles waltl. The sequence goes on from NC_090436.1 coordinate 786,670,818, forward strand.
GTTGGGCCTGGCGGGGGGCATGGCGGGGGGCCTGGCGGGGATGGGGGGCATGTTGGGCCTGGCGGGGGGCCTGGCGGGGATGGGGGGCATGTTGGGCCTGGCGGGGGGCATGGCGGGGGGCCTGGCGGAGATGGGGGGCATGTTGGGCCTGGCGGGGGGCATGGCGGGGGGCCTGGCGGGGATGGGGGGCATGTTGGGCCTGGCGGGGGGCCTGGCGGGGATGGGGGGCATGTTGGGCATGGCGGGGGGCCTGGCGGGGATGGGGGGCATGTTGGGCATGGCGGGGGGCATGGCGGGGGGCATGGCGGGGATGGGGGGCATGTTGGGCCTGGCGGGGGGCATGGCGGGGGGCCTGGCGGGGATGGGGGGCATGTTGGGCCTGGCGGGGGGCCTGGCGGGGATGGGGGGCATGTTGGGCATGGCGGGGGGCCTGGCGGGGATGGGGGGCATGTTGGGCCTGGCGGGGGGCCTGGCGGGGATGGGGGGCATGTTGGGCATGGCGGGGGGCCTGGCGGGGATGGGGGGCATGTTGGGCCTGGGGGGGGGCATGGCGGGGGGCCTGGCGGGGATGGGGGGCGTTGGGCCACTGGCAAGGAAAATGCTGACAAACTTGAACGTGGTATTTCTCCCTCCCTGTACGTGTCACATAGGTCCGCGCCCATGAGAAGATCGGGATTTGGCGTGCCATCGCCAAGGAAGTCCGGACCCTGGGGGTCCACCATCGACGGGGCACCCACTGCCGCAAGAGGTGGGAGGACATCCGCCGCGGGACCAAGAAGACCGCCGAGTCTCTGCTGGGGATGGCCTCCCAACGTAGGCGGGGTGCCTGCCGTCAACTGAGCCCCCTGATGTTCCGGATCCTGGCGGTGGCCTACCCTGATTTGGATGGGCGCGTGAGGGCAGCACAGCAGACACAAGGGGGTGAGTACAAGCATTATCTACTCTGTTGTCGCGCAGTGGAGGTGTCTGGGTGGGGGAGGAGGGCTGGGGGTCCCCCTAGGCCAGGGCGATATCTGTAGGCTGGGCACCCCCGTAAGCCCCTGTGTCCCCAGCCACCACCCTCAGTAGTTTGTCAGTACAGCCATCCCTGGGCCGTGTCATCCATGGGTGCAGTTGTCAACTCTAGGCGTGTAGGGCATGTTCCACGGAATGCGTAGCGGACCCCAAGTGCGCAACTTAGTGCAGGGGGCATCTGTGTCTGTCATGTCCGCTAACTGTACCGGAGATCCATGTACTCAATATCCCTTTATTTCTCTCTCCCCCCCCCTTTTTGTTTGTCTTTCTGTGCTTGTGTGCATCAGCATCATCAGGCGGAGGAGAAGTGGCATCGGGGCAGGAGGGAGCTGCATCTCACATGGCCCAGGAGGGCCATGCCACAGAGTCAGACTGGACCAGTGAGACGGAGGGCGAGGGGAGCTCCACGACGGGGACGACTGGACCCTGCAGCGACACGGACACGTCCTCGGAAGGGGGCTCCCTTGCGGGGGTGGCACCATCCGTGCCCCCCGCCATTACAGGTACAGCCGCCACCCAGCGCACCATCTCCGCCCTCCCAGCAGCCCCTCAGCGTTCGCCCCGTGCCCGCTCTCCCAGGAAGCCGGGCATCTCCTTTGCCCCAGGCACCTCAGGCCCTGCCCCTGTTACCCCCGCTGCCCTCAGTGAGGAGGTCATTGACCTCCTCCGAACGCTCATTGTTGGGCAGACTACCCTTTTGAATGCCATCCAGGGGGTGGAGAGGGAGGTTCATCGCAGCAATGCGTACCTGGAGGGCATTCATTCGGGTCAGGCTGCCCATCAGCGATCGTTCCAGGCTCTGGCCTCAGCACTGACGGCAGCCATTGTCCCTGTCTCCTGCCTCCCTCTACTAACTCCCTCCTCCCAGTCTCCTGTTCCTCTGCCTGTCCCACCCACACCATCAGACCAGCCTGCACACACCTCAACACCCAAGAGAAGCTCATCCAAACATAAGCACCACAGATCACGCAGACATTCACACACGCAACATTCCGATGCAGACATGCCAACAGTCACTACCACCTCTGTGACCCCCACCTCCTCGTCTCCCTCCTCCCTCCCTGTGACGTCTACACTCACACCTCCATTCACCTCACCATCAGCCAGTGTTTCCATCACCAGCACACCCTCCACTCCAGTCCGCACACGTGCAGTCACCACCCCCACTGCCATTTACACGTCCCCTGTGTCCTCTCCCACTGTGTCTGTCACCCCCTCTTCCACACCACACAAACGCAGCCACCCACCCACCCAACAGCCATCCACCTCACGACAGCCTATCCCTCCTGCACCTGCACCCAAAGACAGCAAACGTGACTCACCTACAACCACATCCTCTCCCTCCACTCCCATTCCCACTGTACCTCCCACTCTCCATTGTCCCAAGAAACTCTTCCTCGCCACTACTAACTTCTTTCCTGACCCTGAGCCCCCCCCTCCTTCTCGTCGGGGTAAGAAGAGCTCCTCAGCCACCACCAGCCCTGCAGCCCCCTTGACAAGGGTGCAGGGGTATTGGAGCCCGCCAGCCCGCATGTCTGGATCTTCGCCCAGCAGCAAGGGGACAGCCAGCCCACCCCCTGGGAAGAGGAGCAGAAGGCGGAAGGGGCGCCGCAGGAGCCCGCCTTCTACATCCCCCCCGGACACCACCCAGAGACAGTCACCAGCCACAGCTCCAAAGGGAGGAAAGGGCCACAGGCCCACGACTAAGGAGGGCAAGGGCAGCAAGTCGGAGAGGTCAGGCAGCAGGCCTGCTGCCCAGGAGGAGCCCACAACCCCCATAGCCGCTGCCCAGGGAGGAACCGGCACAGCTGCCCCGGGAGAGCCCACCACCCCCATAGCCGCTGCCCAGGGAGGACCCAGCCCAGCTGGCCAGGAGGGCCCCACCACCCACAGCCCAGGTGGGCATTGAAGGAGCACCATCCCCGCTGCCCAGGAGGGCACCACCAGGCAATGAGCAGTTGGCCATAGACCGGCCGCCGTCTCCAGAACCGCTGAACTGGGCCCGCCGTCTCCAGAACCGCTGAACTGGGCCCCGCCGTCTCACGCACCGCTCCGCTGGGCCCCGCCGTCTCAAGAACCGCTGAACTGGGCCCTTCAAGGCAAGGAGCGCTGAACTGGGCCCCGCCGTCTCCAGAACCACTGAACTGGGCCCCGCCATCTCAAGCACCGCTCCGCTGGGCCCCGCCGTCTCAAGAACCGCTGAACTGGGCCCTTCAAGGCAAGGAGCGCTGAACTGGGCCCCGCCGTCTCAAGAACCGCTGAACTGGGCCCCGCCGTCTCATGAACCGCTCCGCTGGGCCCCGCCGTCTCAAGAACCGCTGAACTGGGCCCTTCAAGGCAAGGAGCGCTGAACTGGGCCCCGCCGTCTCAAGAACCGCTGAACTGGGCCCCGCCGTCTCAAGAACCGCTCCGCTGGGCCCCGCCGTCTCAAGAACCGCTGAACTGGGCCCTTCAAGGCAAGGAGCGCTGAACTGGGCCCCGCCGTCTCAAGAACCGCTGAACTGGGCCCCGCCGTCTCAAGAACCGCTCCGCTGGGCCCCGCCGTCTCAAGAACCGCTGAACTGGGCCCTTCAAGGCAAGGAGCGCTGAACTGGGCCCCGCCGTCTCAAGAACCGCTGAACTGGGCCCTTCAAGGCAAGGAGCGCTGAACTGGGCCCCGCCGTCTCCAGAACCGCTGAACTGGGCCCTGCCGTCTCAAGCACCGCTCCGCTGGGCCCCGCCGTCTCAAGAACCGCTGAACTGGGCCCTTCAAGGCAAGGAGCGCTGAACTGGGCCCCGCCGTCTCCAGAACCGCTGAACTGGGCCCCGCCGTCTCAAGCACCGCTCCGCTGGGCCCCGCCGTCTCAAGAACCGCTGAACTGGGCCCCGCCGTCTCATGAACCGCTCCGCTGGGCCCCGCCGTCTCAAGAACCGCTGAACTGGGCCCTTCAAGGCAAGGAGCGCTGAACTGGGCCCCGCTGTCTCATGAACCGTTGAACTGGGCCCCGCCGTCTCAAGAACCGCTCCGCTGGGCCCCGCCGTCTCAAGAACCGCTGAACTGGGCCCTTCAAGGCAAGGAGCGCTGAACTGGGCCCCGCCGTCTCAAGAACCGCTGAACTGGGCCCCGCCGTCTCAAGAACCGCTCCGCTGGGCCCCGCCGTCTCAAGAACCGCTGAACTGGGCCCTTCAAGGCAAGGAGCGCTGAACTGGGCCCCGCCGTCTCAAGAACCGCTGAACTGGGCCCTTCAAGGCAAGGAGCGCTGAACTGGGCCCCGCCGTCTCCAGAACCGCTGAACTGGGCCCCGCCGTCTCAAGCACCGCTCCGCTGGGCCCCGCCGTCTCAAGAACCGCTGAACTGGGCCCTTCAAGGCAAGGAGCGCTGAACTGGGCCCCGCCGTCTCAAGAACCGCTGAACTGGGCCCCGCCGTCTCATGAACCGCTCCGCTGGGCCCCGCCGTCTCAAGAACCGCTGAACTGGGCCCTTCAAGGCAAGGAGCGCTGAACTGGGCCCCGCCATCTCAAGAACCGCTGAACTGGGCCCCGCCGTCTCATGAACCGCTCCGCTGGGCCCCGCCGTCTCAAGAACCGCTGAACTGGGCCCTTCAAGGCAAGAACCGCTGGCCCTTTGGCAGACGTGGCAGGGCAGGATCTATCTCGGGCAGGGCTGCAGGATGTCCTCTGGCCAACTTGCCTCCTCCAGTGGCAGTGGGGTCTGTTATGGACTGTATGGACCGTGGCTTTGCACTCCCCAGGATGGCCCAGTGGGCAGGCCACCCACTGTATGGACTGTTTGGACTGTGGCTTTGCTCTCCCCAGGATGGCCCAGTGGGCAGGCCACCCACTGTATGGACTGTATGGACTGTGGCTTAGCACTCCCCAGGATGGCCCAGTGGTCATGGAGTCCCCTCGTGGATCTGGCGTCGTGTACTCAAGTGGCTGAGGTGCCCCCCCTTCCCTTCCCCCTGAGGTGCCTGTCCTATTTTCTTTCTGATGCCCCTGCAGTGTTCTCTCCGTGGAGTTCTTGTCGTGGGACTGGGCCTTGCCCCTTTGCACAGGACCCCTGTGATCCACGGACAGTGGTTGGACTACATTTAGTAGCTGTGTATATTTTGTACATAGTTTATTTATTTATTGGGATTACTGGTGTACATATTTCAATATATCTGCCCGTTTATGATCTCTTATTTTGGTCTTTGCATTATTTCGGAGGGGGGTGGTTTGTGGGTTGTGACAGTGATCTGTGGGAATGCATTGATGTGTGTGTTGTAGTGGGTGTGGGTGGGTGGGTGTGTGCCGGTAATCTTTTCCCTCCCCTGTGTCGTAGGTGCAGTACTCACCGATGTCTTCCGCGCCGCCGGGCGTGCTCCTGGTATATGAGCAGGTATAGGAGTGCGGGGATGACCTGCAACTCTGGTTCCATACTGCCGGAATCTCGCGTGGAGTGCGTAGAGGTGAGCGTTTTCCCGTTCGTAGTCTGTTTCCGCCGTGTTCTTATCGGCGGTGCTCCCGCCCCGGAAAAGGTGGCGGATTGGTGGGTCGTGATAGGGTGGGCGGTACATTGTCTGCCGCCTGGCTGTTGGCGGGGACCGCCGCGCTGTTTGTTTGTACCGCCGTGGCGGGCGGAGTGTTAATACGGCGGGCTGTGTTGGCGGTTCCCGCCAGGGTCAGAATTGCATATTTTAGACCGCCGGCCTGTTGGCGGCTTGGCCGCCGCTTTATCACCGACCGCCAGGGTCAGAATGAGGGCCATAGTGTGCCAGTCTGCTCCCTCCCAGATGCCCCAAGCTTGACCCCTGGCCACAGCAGAGCCTCCAGGGGCTTCAAGGTCAGTGCAAAAAGTACAGGTGAAAGAGAGCAACCCTGTCAGGTTCCTCTTCCTATGGCAAAGGACTGCAATATGTGACGCCCAGTGAACACCCTAACCAGCAGCTCTGTATGTAATAACTTGACCCAGCTAAGAAATACAGGGCCCACCCCTATGGCCTCCAGCACTTGGAGCAGATATGAGCAGTCCAATGTATCAAATGCTTTTTCAAAATCTAGGAAAACTTCCACTGGAAGGTCAGCCGTCTCTGCCACTGCCCCTATGATGTGGCATAGTCACTGTGTGTTATAGTATGTCCCTGTCTGTGGAATGAAGCTGCACTGGTTGGGGTGGACAAGTGTACCAAACATCAGGAGCAGCCTATTCACAAGGACCTCGCTTAGTATTTTATAATCAATGTTTAGTAATGATAATGGGCAGTATGAGCTCACCTTAAGTGAGTCCCTGCCAGGCTTCAGCAAGACTACAATGAGGACTTCCCAGAGAGGCTCCTGGAGTTTGCCTCAGCCATGCACTTCCTGGTAGACCTCAAGCAAATTGGGAACAAGGATGGCCCTAAATGTTACGTAAAATTCCACAGGAATCCAAACCATGCATGTGGTCCTACCACAGGCCATGTGTTGTATCGCCACTTGGATCTCCTCTATCTGAAGTGGTCATTCCAATTCCAACAGCTGGCAGAAAGAGCCACCCCTTGCAAGTAGTCCCTCACCTGTTTGTGAGGGGCTCTAATGGGGAGAATATAATTGCTTGTAATACTGAACGTTAATGTCTGCCACAGTATTTATTGGGTGGCCTGCGCTGTCCCGTATTGCACCTATTAAGATTCTGGGGATCTCTGAGTGCAGCAACCACACCAGTGTCCGCCCTAGCTTATCACTGTCTGCGTGCTAGTGAGCCAGGTAGGCTTTCTAATCCAGATCACAAAGCCACCTCACCTCCCTGCAATATTCCCGATGGAGGTCCGTTAAACGCGGTCGAGAAGCAAGTATTGTCATCTCCTTGAGCTCCATCTTCCATAAACATGCCTCCAGGTCTGTAACAGTACAAGAGAGGGATGCCTTAACCTCCCAGGATGTGCCTATACAATGTCCCTTCATGATCACTTTAATGGCATCCCATTCCAGCCCCAAAGACCCCCATCCCTTCGTTCTCTGTAAAATATTGTGAGAGGTGTGTGGCAATGGTGTCTCTATAGGGTGCATCACGCTAAGCGTCTGCCCTGAGCTTCCATGTTGGTATAGAGGCTCTCCACTGCATCTAAACTTTCAGCAGGCTATGATCAGATATGAATCTGCCCAGGTATTCAGAGCTACGTTTTAGGGGCCAGCAGTAGGAATTACAGAAAAAATAATCCAATCGGGTATGTACCTGCTGTTCCAGGGCATAATATGAGTATTCTGCTTTCTGAGGTGTCCCAAGTGCCAAACTTTGTTTAAGTGGGTCATCCTGGTCCACTGCTGAAAGTGCTTCGTTGGCTGTGTCCTCTGTGTGTCTAGGAGAGGAGGTACGGAGCAGTCAAGGTCTGTGTCGTTTATGCAGTTGAAATTCCCTCCGCACAACCCTGGAGCGTTGGGATCGTGTAACAGGGATGGTGATAGAGTATCTAAAACACACCCTGGAGGGTGTTGGGAGCATAGATAGACACCATAGAGAATGGGCACCTGTCTAGGGTCCCCTCCAAAGCCATCATCGAGGATCCTGGTCTTCACGAAGGACACCACTGGAGCCACCCATAACAGGAACCCTTGCGGATTAGACAGTTTCTAATGTCAGCCCATTCCATCACCTGCTGACCTTCTCTAGCTCTCCCTTAGTGAGTTGCACTTCCTGCAGGCATTCAAATTGTATGTGCCGGCACATGAGATACGCACAGATTCTGTGTCTCCTGCCTAGGATATCCAGGTTAATGCATTAACGGTCTTAGCCATCAGCAGAGACACACCTTTCTGGGGTCCCTACCCCCTGTGCCATCCCTCCTACACGTACTCCCAGCATCCCTCATCCCTTACCACCTTCATCCCTCGGACCCAGGAAAAAAAACAAGAAAAACGAAACTGAAGAACAACGCCCCTACCCCAGCTTTGAACGCTCGCCGGCATCGTGTCATAATAACTCAAAAAGTTAAACTGGACTATACCACATATCTGCAACAAAAACATGTCCATGCGGAAGTCTTGGGGGCGGGCCAAGCCCACCAGTTAACAGGCAAGAGTCCCCCACAGAACCCCCATCAGACCCAGCCATAGAGTGCCTGATCATTAGCTCATATATTTTTAGATGCAGCACCGCCCAAAGCGGCACAAATAAGGGGTCTCAACATTCCCATCAGCATCAGGAAGAATTCACCACCTGTGGTGCCTCATGAGTCTGCCATTTCTTTGTGGGAGGAGCCCATCAGCATGATCAGTGAGCTTCTTTCAGAGGCCTCCGAGCCCGGGCCCCAAGTTTGGAGTCTGAGCCAGCAACTGTGGCTAGTGCTTGGAATCTGTTGGCACTGTGTGTAGAAACCTCTGCCACCACCTGCACTTTGGTTCGCGCGTGCGGGGTGGCGCTTGGTTCTGCTATCTCACAAGCCACGTGGATCAATTCCATATGTCTCTGGCTGCTCTTGTATCCCATTAGAGCGGAGCCACACTCAAACCTCTTCCGGGGACATAAAGAAATGGGTTGTATCAGCGTCCACCACCCTCAGACTGGCCAGGAATAGCAATGCAATGGATACTCTTAGGACATGGAGCTGGACCTTGACAGCCCAAAAGTGCTCCGCCTCTTCTGAGCCTCTGCCATGTAGTCCAGATACACTGTTATATTGTTCTCATTGAAGGTCCAGGGGCCCTTGGCTCTGAACATCTGCAATAACAGATCTCTGTCCTGAAAGTTGAATAAACATGCAATAATTGGACGTGGTGGTGCACCTGGTGGGGGTTGGAGGTGTGGGGTACGGGGATGGCCAGGGATCCTGTGTGCCCTTTCAAGGGAGAAGAATTTTGAAACCCTTGCGGACAGAATCGTGTGTGCTAGCCAATCTTCCAAGAAGAGTTTGGTGGTTGGGCCCTCTGAGCCCTCAGTGGAACCCAAGAAATGGATATTATTGGAGCAGGAATCCTTAGCCCTCGCCTTGAGCGTCTGCGCCTCCGCATGTAGGGATTTTAGCTGTTCTTGCATGAACACCAGTGACAGCCTGATCGATGTCAGGGAGGACTCCATTTCGTCTACATGTTTCACGAGTTTGGCATGGTATGCCGGCTTTAGTCCAGCCTCAAACTGAATCGCCCCCAGTTGAGCCTCCATTGCGTTCTTGGAGTCCTGGATGGCTTGCAGAATTTTATCGAACATCAACGTGTGTTTCTTCAGCCTGCTTTCCAGTTGGCAAATTGAGTTTGCCTGGGTCCAGGTGGCTTCGCGCATAGCCATGATGGATTTCTGGGGCTAGGGCTTAGACATTTTGGGGCAAACCATGCCAATGCAGTTGCTGTTCATGGGTTCTAGCTTGTGCGTGCTCCACCGCCATCCTTTCACACAAGGAGAGACTGGTAGACCACGTTCCCATGCCTGGCATCCCCAGGAACACTGTGGAGAGAATGGTGGTAGGGGTGTGCTCTGAGCCATGACCCCAGCTCCCACGACCGGACAAAGAGTATTTTGGGGAGTCCCCGCTGTAGGCCCTGATTGACGGTAGGCTCAGCGCAATGCAGGGCACTTCACAATCCAGTGTATCTGTTTATTCCTGCCCACATACTAATGTAGACAGGGGAGTAGCTTCAAGGGGGGCATTTGGGGTGTTACACCCCCCTAATAAAAGTATTTTCTGGCAGATAGTTGGGTGTAGGTGGATTCAGTCGGGTATGGTGAGGCGTCTGTCGGATTTCACCATGAATGTTACTTAAACACAGACAAAAATGCACACATGCCCTCTCCCTCTCTGCTTTGAAAGTGTTAAAAAATGTTTTTGTTAACAAAATATTGTGTTTTCTGTCACGTACTGCCCCTGCCAATCCATATTCTTCTACCTTTCCACTGCCCCTTTAGCCCCTCTAATGTGCCCGGCTTATCGTATTTGTTGGAAAATCTGAAGCTCACACCCCCCAGTCTTACTAAGCTATGCCCTTAAATGTAAAGTCCCCCAGGGCATGTCTTCAGGGCGCAATGTGTATCCATGCTCCCCAGTTTTCCTGTGATATAAACCACCCAATTAACCATGATATGCCAAGCCCTGCTTCCAAGTCAGTGCATGGCTCATTTCAACCCCTGTCACAGTGTTGCAGAGGTGCAGATCAGACGCGTAGTCTCAAAGAAGGAGGGGGTTGCCAGGAAGATGGCCTCCCCACCATTCGCCACACACCCAGGGTACAGAGACCCACTCCTCATAGCTCACTGCTCACAGGATAGATATGGGCTCTCCCTAGTGTGGGAGGACTGTCCATGACATGCCCGTAGGCCTCTCTCAGGGCAGCACTGGTGAAGATATGCTCTCCTTGCACAGGGCTCCTGGCCTGCGCTGGAGACTGCAGCCGTGGTGCTTGCTGGCCGTGATCGCTGCCCTCGACTCTCTCTCGCCTCCGCCTCTCAAGGTAGGTTGTAGGTCCCCCCCTCCATCAGGAAGACGGTGTCAAGGCATGCGATCTCTGCATTGTCACTGAGATGTGTGCAGGACAGAGCTGGTCTTGAGTCAACGCAAGGTGTCAGTGCATGGCGCCATCTTGGCCATGTCCCCTAATCACACCTAACTATAACGTTATTTATCCTTTGTTTTTTCAGTGAATATATATATATATAGATATATATATGTGTATATATATATCTATATATATATATATAAAATGTATGCATGCTCTGGTTGATCTGAGGAAGAATAACAGTCCATATCTATTGGTCCATGTGCCAAGACGTATTTCTTTCATTGTTATATGTCTCTTGAAATATTGTAGAACATCAAATTTGCATACTGTCCAGACAGCTAGGCACGGTGCACTTAAAAGGCCAAGTGAAACACAGGGTGGACCCTAACAAAGATAGATTCATAATATCTTACAGCAATGGAAATAGACAGATATACAACAGCTTATATAAACATTGGGATGTTCTCAGACTAGATCCGTATTTTAGATAAGTATTGACTGATAAACCCATCATGGTATATAGAAAGGCACGAACTTTACGTATTATGTTACTAACAGTGTTTATATGATAGAATATACTTTTGGAAAATGGGACCATTAAGAATTATGATAACATCATGGTCGCGTCCTACCTTATATTTTTTTTGATAATTTATTTTATAAGGGGACACGTAAGGATAACCAACTATCTGCCCTCCTGAGGTCGAATGAATCTTTGTACTCCGATAGATGTGAGTGTTTGGCTCTGAACAAAACGAAGTCGACAATAAAAAAAAACAAACGATATCATCATTAATAAGCACTAGAGTCAGTAGTTTAAATACACCATGACCTATTTGGCCGTGAATCACCACACCAGTTTAGTAAAGTTCTAACATTTATTGCCTTTTAGATTAACAGGGCTAAGACCATGTAAATAAAAGGTAAAACCAAGTTATAAAGATACATGGATACCACAGGTTGACCAAACCTTTTGAAGAATCTCAGCTTTGGCAGAATATGAATCACTAGGCACTCAAGAATCACCATACAGATTAACAGAAATATCAGATGTACAGTTGAGATTGAAACAGATGTATTATTCACAATCAGTTATTTCGTGCAGCCAAATTCAGAATGTGACATTTTAACTATTGCTCTAATTAGATTAACCGTGTTGGACTTCATGCAAATGCAATGAAAAATAAGACAAAAATTAACTTGGAAAACATCTATCTATGGCTCTAGCAAAAATAGCAGTTGGGTTTCTATAAGAGAAAAACATGAAAACCTGCAAGAAAGACAAATGTGCAAACTATGTTATACCTCTCCTTAATGGGTTAAGCATGCAGTGAAGTCTTCTTCAGTGGAGCATCTTCTGGTCATCTTCAGTGGACAGTGACATATATGGGAACATTTCTGTAATATTTGGCCTTAATGCATCTGGAGTTGCATAGGTCCCTGCTGGGATAGGTCGATTGGCGAAAGGGAGCTCGTGAATGGATTGGTGGGCAACTGTAAAGGGCTATTAGTCGAGAGTGGCAAACAAAAAGGATTTTGTGCTTGAATTACTTCCTGTTTTGAATTTAAATTGTAGTTTTGGGTCAAATTAAATTTTCAAAGCGTTAAAGAGTGAGCTAAGAGGAGATGAATACATTACAGTAGGAGAAATTTGCCCACCAGAAGGTACTCCGGCATATATCGTAACTGAGGAGAAAGGTACAGGACCACGTCTTTGGTTAAAACATTGGTGCAAAATTACAAAGAAGGAAGGGAGTTTAGCGTTTCCTGTCCATGGAACTTTTAATATGAGAATTTTACAAAATTTTAGAAAAGTGCTGCCCGATTTAAAACATCCTCTGAGACCATCACAATTTGAAGCTTTACCTACTTAGGAATTAGTGGCCAGACAACAAGGGAAATTAAAATTTGGGAGAAGAATGAGAAAAGCAGAGAAGACATTAGAAGAAGCTAGATGGGACAATGAGCTAACATTTTGGAGAACTGAAACTTTATAGGAAACAAAAAGGTTTCTTGTAATTACACAAGCGAAAGAGAGCGGTGTCAAACAAAAGATAAAAAAGAAAATTCATCAAACCTGACAATGCTTAAATTAGAAATAAATGAAATAATTGAGGGAACTATTGATGTAAATAGAATAGATATGTATAATAAACATGAGTTACGCTTCACATGTAAAATTGTTACACACCGAGCAGGATCAGTACACCAGAAATTAGCAGACCTTGCAGGGAAATGTGATATAGATGTTGAGAAAACAAAGCAACTGAGAAGAAGTTAAAGATTAGAACTTGATGCAAAAGATTTTGAGAACATGAGAATACCAGGAATGAAGATTCATATTAAAGAATTAATACAGAAAATCCAATTGTGGGGAGCATTAGATAAATGGGAAGGCAGGTGGGTGAAGAAAAGAGATCAGAAGAAAAAGGAGTCTGCTAATTCAAATACTAATGTATAGCAGACTGATAATACAGTAAAAGTATTTCCAATGACAGAAATTCCAGGAGGGAATTTTGTATGCGTCCCTTGGAGCAGAAGTGATATTTTGTCATTTACAAATGACTCCCCAAGATTGAGAGAGAAACCAGTGGAATGGTACCAGCAAACAGAGAGGTTTGTAAAGTTTGCAAAATGCCTGTGGGAAGACTTGACACCCTGTTAGAAATAAGGGTTCCAGCTAATTTATGGGTTGAATGCAAGAGGAGTGTAGACTGGCCAACAAGAGAGCCTCCACGAGATCCAGTTACAGGTGCACCATCTCCTGAAGTAATGAAGTACTACTATAAAGTGATTGGATTTTTTAAAACGAGAATTTCACCCAAAAGTATTTATTGGCAGAGAATTGATAGGATAGCACAGGAAGCGAAAGAGGCAATACATGCATAATATGAGAGACTGATGCAAGCATTTAAACATTACAGTGATACAGAAACAATTGAGCTGAAAGACATGATTAATTGTGTGTTTAGATTTGTTGAAGGTTTGAGATCTCAAATTGGACAGATGCTTAAGAGTCATTTGATTTGTTGGCAAGCAAAACTAGTTGATGAAGTGTTACAGTTTGCGAAATACTGTAGTGACTAAATTGAAATGAAGCCAAAGAAATTGAAGGAAAAGGTGATGGTGGTGCAGATTAAAGCGGCACAATCGGGGATGCAGAGAAATTATCCACAGCAGCAAGCAATCTATCCTCAGCAACAGGGAAACATGTTGTTTCGGAATCAAGCTAGAGGTAGAGGTCGTGGTAGAAATGGAGGTGGTAATCGCGTCAATTCCAATATGATGGTCAATTTAGGTGATATGCAGATAATGAAAAGGATGTTACCTTTTCACAGTTGTGGGTTTTTGGGGCATTGGAAGCATGAGTGTCCAATGTTGGTACAAGAAGGCATGGTTACGCAGATGAATGAAAATAATCAGTTTCCAAATTTGAGAGGTCCAAGAATGAGGGGTCCTAATTTAAATGTCCAAAATAATTAGATTCACATTCCCCAGCAAATGCAAGGTTCTCAACCAATGCAGTAAATACAAATGCCACGTTTTCAGGTGCCACAGTCACAGTTAATTCAGCCTCAGGTACAAATGGTACCAAAGCAACAAATACTAATACCTCAAGCTCCAATGTAAAACAGCAGATGATGCTTCCTCAGCAGAACACAGGTCAAAAGTTAAATCACAGTAATCATACAGTTCAACAGTTCACACTTCACAGTGAGGATGAATCGAATGATGAAGTGATGAGTTCGGGTGAAAGTGGAAGTTCGGGTGAAAAAGAATGCGTGTTAGCAGCTTCATTAGAAGTGGATCAAAATGGTCCTTATGTAAATGGAAAGGTAATGGGTCATGATGTCTCATTTCTAGTTGATACATGAGCTACACACTCTACAGTGAGAACAGCAGAAGTTTCTAATGTGCCACTTCCTGGGAAAACAATCCAGTTAGTAGGAGTTACAAATCAGTTTCTGACAAACCTGATTACTGAAACAGTCCATGTTAAAATTGGAAAGTTTAAAGGACTACACAAATTTGTAGTTTGTGACTCGAGTCCAGTTGCCTTGAGACCCACACAGGTGAGTAGCCGTGCTTTACAAATACTGATTGATTGATTGATTGTTAGGAAGAGATCTATTGTGCGAAACAAAATGTTCGATTACCTGTTCAAATTATGGCATTTCTATTCAGAGGAATAGTGATGATGATGTTGATTCATCCATGCAAACTGAATGTGATTCAGTAAATGAAGAGTTTCCACTGATTACTTTCTATCCTGCTTTCACAGTAAAAGCCCTGCCGACTGATTTACAGGATACAGGTAGCTTAAAAGTTTGGGATTTTTCCGGAAAAGATATTGGTCTGAACAAAGGAGTTGAACCATTTAAAGTCACAGTCAAACCTAATATAGTTTTTCCACAGATACCACAATATCACATGGCACCAGATGTAATTGAAGGAGTAATTCCTGTAATTGAAGATTTTGTGAAACAGAGTTCTAAAAGAAGTGGTAAACAGCCCATGTAATTTGCCTATTATGGGTTTGTGAAAACCAAGTGGCAAATTTAGAATTGTCCAAGATTTGAGGAAAATGTATGATATAATGGTAAAATGTTGCCCAGTGGTACTGAATCCAGCAGTGATTTTGTTTTACATTCCATGTGATACAAAAAAGGTTCACGGTGGTGGAGTTATCACAAGCATTTTTCTCTGTGCCTCTTCATGAGGATAGTCAGTTTCTTTTCTGTAATAAGGTCTCCAGTTGGTGCAGAATTCCACAGGGTTTTTCAGTCACCGTCAATATTTAATTAGGTGTTGAAAAAGAATTTGGGACCACTGGAAATGCCTTTCCAGTCAGCATTAGTTCAGAACATTGATGATCTTTTGGTTGCTTCGACGACAAAAGAAGCATGCAGGCAAGATACGATTGCTTTGTTGAATCATTTGGGAGAAAATGGACATAAAGTCCTCATTACAATCCTGGCGGTTGGTGACAAAGTGGCGGTAATACCGCCAACAGGCTGGCGGTAACTACCGCCAAATTATGACCATGACGGTGAGAACTCAGATAGACAGCCACTTAACCACACCGACCACCAGGGCGGAAACAACAGGCACCACAGCAGTAGCCGCCTACAGCCAGGTGGAAGTCAGTGTTCTACCCACCATATTATGACCCCTTGAAACCACCACCTTTTCCGGGGCAGTACTTTAGAAAGTTTTCAACGACATCAAAAGCCTGGCCGAAACAGACCTCAGAAGGGAAAGGACTCACCTTTGGAGACACAGGGAAGAAGCAAGACGCCATGGAGCCCGAGCTGTAAATATTTCCCATGATATTTTACGTCCTGCTCCACCACGAACACCAACGACGGCGAAGTCGACCACAGTGAGTACAGCCGCCTAGCACACAGGGGAGGGGGGAGGGGGGAGGAAAAAGAGAGTGACACACACACGCACAACACACCCCCCCAGCCCCAACACCATACACACAATCAGATGCAGTAAGACAACATATTTACCTCGCACCCCTCAGGAATAATGCAAGGACAACAGGAATAGATGAAAGTTAGTGTAATAATATAAATACAGTAAAAATATGAAAATTCAATCCAAAAGCATATACATATGTACATTACAAGGGACACTGCCCAGTCCTCAATGTGCATGAGCCACACGGCCACATGAAAAAGTACAAGGCCCCACCTGTCTCCTGCACCAACACGGAGAGAACACTGCAGGGGGATCAGTTGGAAAATAGGCAGTCACCTCAGGGGGATGTCGAACGGGGGGCATCTCAGCCAGCAGATGGAACAAATCCACTGGTTCTGGAGGGGGCAACATGCCCTGTGCTTGGTCCTGGGGAGGGCAAGGCCACAGTCCCTCAAGTGGGTGACTTCCCCGCATGCTCTGGAGGGGGCAACATGCCCTGTGCTTGGTCCTGGGGAGTGTAAGTCCACAGTCCCCCAAGTGGGTGGCTTGCCCACATGCTCTGGAGGGGGCATTGTGCCCTGTGCTTCTGATCCTGGGGAATCTGGGGTGAGTGGGTGGCATACCCACTAGTTCTGGAGGGGGCATTGTGCCCTGTGCTACTGATCCTGAGGAGGCTGGTGTGAGTGGGTGGCATACTCACTGGTTCTGGAGGGGGCATCGTGCCCTGTGCTACTGATCCTGGGGAGTGCAAGGTCACAGTCTCGTAGCTGGGTTTCATACCCACAGGATCTGCAGGGGGCAGGCCGCACAACAGCCCATGGAGGCAGGACTACAGACCATCCGCCGGCGGTGACGGCTGCTCAGTGGTGGTAGTGGTGCTGCTGCAGCCGCTGGTGGGGGGAAAGCTCCAGCCCATCCCCTGCAGCCTCAGATGGCTGCCCACTGGTGCTGGTGCTGGTTCTGGTGCTGCTGCTGCTGCTGGTGGTGGCGGTTGTGGGGGGAAACTCCAGCCCATCCGCTGCAGCCTCAGATGGCTGCCCACTGGTGCTGGTGCTGCTGGTGGTGGCAGTTGTGGGGGAAAGCTCCAGCCCATCCCCTGCAGCCTCGTACGGCTGCACAACCATGGTTGGTGGTGGGGGCTCCGCTTGAGTCCCAGCACTAGGCCCCTTGCCCCTCCTGTCTGCTGGTGCAGGCCATTTGTACTTCCTGGCAGCAGCTGAGGATTGCTCGTTGCCCTTCCTGTGAGAAGATGGGGAGGGCACCTTGCTCTTCCTGGCAGCACTTTGGGCAGGCTCCTTGCCCCTCCTGGCAGCAGCTGGGGATGGCACCTTGGTCTTCCTGGCAGCAGCTGGGGCAGGCTCCTTGCCCTTCCTGTCAGCAGCTGGGGATGGCACCTTGCCCTTCTTTGCAGCACTTGGGGCAGGCTCCTTGCCCTGCCGGGCAGCACTTGGGGATGGCACCCCTTCCTTCAGGCTGCCAGGTGCCCTGGATCCTTTATCACCACGAGTGGGTGTGGACACTACTGTGCCCGTGGCTGGGTGGCTGAGGTGCTTGCCTGGGTTTATGCCACCCTGGTCAGATGTGAAGGATGGGGGGGGGGTAGGGAAGAGGTCAATGGTGGGGAGGAAAAGCTTCTTAGGGACACTGGGGTGGGAAGAGGGAGAAGGTTTGGGAGTGGAGGAAGAGGGAGTGGTTGTAGGAGGTGTCTGTCTGCTGTGTTTGGGTGCAGGTGCATGGGCTGGATGCTGTTGTGCGGTGAATGGCTGTTGGGTGTCTGTGTGTTTGCGTTTGTGTACCTTGGGGGGGACAGACAGTGGGAGATGACACAGGGGACGTTTGCATGGCTGTTGTAGTGGTGTCTGCAAGTGAGGTGTGTGTTTTGCTAGATGTGGTGGTGATGCTGGTAGTGGATGATGGTGTAGTGCATGCAGTGTGAGTGTAGACACAACTGGGAGAGAGGTGGAGGAGGAGGGGACACAGTGGAGGCAGTGGATGTTGGTATGTCTGCATCTGGATGGTGTTTGTGTGAGTGCCTGTGGGGTGATGTGTGATGTTTTGTGTTTGCTTGTGCCACTCTTGTGTGGTGTCCTGTGTGCATGCTCGTCTGCCTGTGTGTTTGGGATAGGTTGGGGTTGAGGGGAATGGGATTGGGAAGAGGAAGTTGGAAGGAGGAGGGTGGAAACAGGGACAATGGCTGCCATCAGAGAGGATTGGATTGATCTCTGTTGGGCCGCCAAGCCAGTGTATATGCCCTCCAGAAATGCATTTGTCTGTTGCGTTTGGGTTGCCAGCCCCTGGATGGCATTCACAATGGTTGACTGCCCTACAGAGATGGATCGCAGGAGGTCAATAGCCTCCTCACTCAGGGCAGCAGGGCTCACTGGGGCAAGGCCTGAGGTGCCCAGGGGGAATGAGATGCCCATCCTCCTGAGTAAGCGGGCATGGGCAACTCGATGAGGGGCTGCTGGGAGGGCGGTGCTGGTACAGGAGTGGTGGATGTACCTGTTGCTAGGGTGGTCACAGAAGTGTCCGCCACCACCAGGGAGCTTCCATCGGAGGAGGTATCGGTGTCCGAACTGTCCCCTCCTGTCTCCGCTGTGGTCCTCCCCCTGCCCTTTGTCCCACTGGTGCCCTCAGCGTCAGCGGACTCTGCCTCCTGGGTCCTGTGGGATGCAGCTCTCTCCATCGCCGGTGCCTCTGCTCCTCCGCCAGATGATGCTAATGCACATAAGGACAGGATGACAAAACAAAAATGGGGGGAGAGACAAAGTATACACATGGTCAATGGCTGCACCAACACCACCATTGGCGTACATATCACACTCACACACAGGGCACAGGCCTACGCACTATGCCATTCACTAACAGCACCTATGCTGGCCTCCAGGGCATGAGGAGGGACACATTTCAGCAATTGCAGCATACCTGGGACCCACACGGCCCTGCCCAGTAGAGGATACCTACACGCTAGGTAGGAGGAATATCACTTCATATCTCTGCCCAACAAGGGACCTACTCTGTAATGTCAGGCCTGGCCTATGGGCACCCACTGATACACATCCCCCAACCGGATACCACCCTACCAGGCGTAAGTTGTAATGACGGGAACTATACTCCACCCCTTGTGGCTGCTGTGATGCCCTCAAGTGCCCATTCAGCCCAGGATAGGATAGGCCACCGCCAGTATGCGAGCCATCAGGGGGGTCAGGGTTCGACGGGCACCCCTTCCACGTTGGGAGGCCATACCCAGCTGGGCCTCCGCCGTCTTCTGTACCCAGCATCTCAGGTCCTCCCACCGTTTCCGACAGTGGGTGCTCCGCCTGCCGTAGACCCCAGGGTCCGCACGTCCTTGGCGATGGCATGCCATATACCCTTCTTTTAATGGGCACTGACCTTTAGAGAAATACACACATGGAAAGCCATTAGTCACACCGTCCTGGCTGTTACACCTTTGTCCACCATACCCCTTCACCTCGCCATTTGAACACAAAGGGCCCAGTCCACAAGCTGTATGCCGCCCAGGGGACATCCACCAACACCCCTACACGACCCCTTCACACGCACCACTCCAGTGCATTCATGCCCCATGTATCGTACTCACAATGTACTCACCTGTTGGTCTGGAGGCCCATACAGCAGTTTGTCCTGGGGTAGGACCCCATCCACCAGTCTCTCCAACTCCTCTGAGGTGAAGGCAGGGGCCCTTTCCCCAGTCACACGCGCCATGGTAAGTCCCAGACACAGGTCACAGCAGCACATGCAGTGTAGGTCTTCTCCTGTTGAAGGTCAGGTAGCAAGTGAGAGAACAGATAGAAAATGGCGGTGATGCCCGCAGCGGTGCATATGGTCACCGCCGGCGTACATCACCATTGGCCACTGTACCCCATAAGGCCCAATGTTATCCAATTAGGAGTTGCATGGCAGTTCTGGACCACCTCCGCAACGGCGCACAATGTCAGCGGAATTACCTCACTTCCACCTGTCCCTCCACACAGGACAGGCGGATGCCATTTCAGAGTGGGGGGCAGGCCCTGGATTATAACTGCGTCACAGTTCACAATTGGACATACAAGACAAATGCCACTTATACATTTAAAATTGACATGCATTGTACTGTTGTGGCTCCAATGTTCAGTTTGTGACTTGCTCCTCACTCCTTTATCCCTTAGGCTGCAACCGCTGCAGATGAATAGGAGATGGAGACATACCCCCATGTACAGACCCCTGGTGGACTTGGCAACAATGGAGGACAGGCACATTATCCTCACCTACAGATTTGGCAGGGCCACTATAACGGATCTGTGTGCCCAACTGGAGCCTGACCTGGTATCTGTTATCCGTCACCCCAATGGGATTCCCCCTCTTGTGCAAGTTCTATCAGTGCTCCATTTCTTGGCAATTGGTTCTGTCCCATTGACAGTGGGCTTGGCAGTAGGAATGTCACAGCCAGTGTTCTCAATAGTGCTGACCAGAATGTTGTCTGCCCTGATTAAACACCTGTGCAGCTACATTGTTTTCCCCCAAGTGGAGGATTTGGCCACAGTGAAGGCTGACTTCTATGCAATGGGACATATTGCCAACATAATTGGGGCAATTGACGGAACACATATTGCATTTGTCCCCCCACCAACCCCTGGCAAAATGAACAGGTATTCCGAAATCGAAAAAGCTATCATTCCATGAATGTCCAGATGGTGTGCCTGGCGGACCAGTACATCTCCTATGTCAATGCTAAGTATCCTGGGTCGGTGCATGATGCCTTTATCCTGAGGAATAGCAGCATCCCTAATGTGATGGCCCAACTACAGAGGCACAGGGAGTGGCTAATAGGTGAGCCCTGGTTCCAACCCAGTGGAAGTTGGTGTATGGGTATGGTGAAGGCCATGTGGGATGGAGTGTGGCTAAATGTTGTCCCTCCATATTTGCTCGTGACTCAGGTTACCCCAACCTATCATGGCTACTGACCCCTGTGAGGAATCCTAGGACAAGGGCAGAAGAACGTTACAATGAGGCACATTGGTGTACAAGAAGGATTATAGAACGTACTTTTGGCCTCCTGAAGGGCAGGTTTCGGTGCCCCCATCTAACAGGTGGATCCTTGTGCTACTCACCCAAGAAAGTCTGCCAGATCATCGTGGCATGCTGTATGTTGCACAACCTTGCCTTAAGATGCCATGTGAATTTTCTGCAGGAGGAGGAGGCTGAAGATGGCCCTGTGGCAGCAGTGGACCCTGTGGACAGTGAGGATGAGGAGGCAGAGGATGAAGATGAGGGCAACAGAACTGCAGTGATTAGACAATACTTCCAATGACACACAGGTAGGACAGTGCTACTTCACATTTCATTGTCATTATTTTGATTATCTTTGTCACTGGCATGCTGTTATTTCCCACTTCAATGCCCACTCACTGTACCCTTTGGTAACTCATTTTGCAAATCTTTGTGCCCCACTATTGCTCCTGGTGTGATCACTGCAGCCAGCTACAGGTCTTTGCAATGTGAATATTACTGTACATTTGAAATACAATGTTTGAATCTGGTTAAATGAATACATACTTAAATCATTTGATATATTACATACTTGTATTTTTTCAAAAGGTTTTTATTTAAGTGCTAAGGAGTAGGGGGCAAGTGCATTGGGCTGAGGTGATGATGGAGGAAAGTCCAGGGTATAGTTCCAGTCTATTTGTAGCACAAGTGCATCGTCCAAGGGGACATAGGAAGGGGAGCAATAGCAGTTCAAGGTGGACAGGGTCACAGAGTAAGACACAAGGGTGACAATGAGGAGAGTCTCATTTCCTGGCGGGGGTCTTGGCAATAGTCTCTGGCTTCTGCCTGGATCGCAGGGAACATTTGCGGGGTGGTCTCCTTCTGCAGGGGGAGGGGTGCAGGTGGCCTGTTGGTCCTGTGGTGGGGCCTCCTGTCCACAAGCGGCAGTGGAGGTGGAAGGCAGTTCAGATGTCTGGCTAGTGGCAGGGGCCCGCTGTTGTGAGGCTGCATCTCTCATAATGTTGGCCATGTCTGCCAGCACCCCTGCAATGGAGACCCGGGTGGTGTTAATGGCCCTGCAAGTCCTCCCTGATCTCCAGTTACTGTCCCTTCTGCAGCTGCCTGTTCTCCTGCATGCTGGCCAGGATCTGGCCCAGCGTATCCTGGAAATGTTGGTATGCTCCCAGGATCTCGGTGAGTGCCTCCTGGAGAGTCGGTTCCCTGGGCCTGTCCTCCCCCTGGCGCACAGCACTCCTCCCAATTTCCCTGTTGTCCTATGCCTCTGTCCCCTGAACCGTGTCCCCACTGCCACTGACCCCAGGTCCCTGATTGTCTTGTGAGCAAGGTGTGCCCTGGGGTCCCTGTAGTGGTAGACACACTGCTGACTGATGTGTCCTGGGGACAGAGGTATGGGTACGCTGGGTGGGTGCTGTCGTGGTGTTTCCTGAGGGGGTAGGCTCTGTGGTGGTGTGTGACTGTGGCTGGGTTACCGACTGTCCAGAGGTCCCTGATGGACCAGGTTGGTCATCCAGATTCAGGCGTCAAGAGTCACTGTCATCACTGTGGGACTCTTCTGTGGGAGGACTGGATACTGCTGGCACCTCTTCTCCGGTGACATTGGCTGGGGTACCTGTGGGTATGTAAATGATGTGTTATTGTTTCTGTGTGTGACATACTGTGCATCAGTGGGTTGCCCTCTTTGGTTATCATTGCCCTGGCAGCTTTTACTTGGGTGCATGCTTTGGTTATAGGTGGCCATGCAGGTCTGTGAGTGGCCCAGGGCTTGCCATTGGGATGAGTGATATGTGATGGTGGGGTATGTGGGAGGTGGTGAAGTGATGGGAGTGAGGGTGAGGGTGGGGGTCTGTGATGGCATGCAGGTATGGGGGTAGAAGTAGTATAGATTTGACTTATCAGAGTCCAGTCCTCATGCTACTCCTGCCAGGCCCTCAGGATGCATGATTGCCAAGACTTGCTCCTCCCATGTTGTTAGTTGTGGGCTAGGAGGTGGGGGTCGACCGCCAGTCCTCTGTACAGCGAGTTGGTGTCTTGCTGCAATGGAACGTACCTTCCTCCGTAGGTCATTTCACCTCATCCCTGGTTCTGGGGTGCTGTCCCACGTCGTTGACCCTGTCCACGATCCTCCGCATAGCTCCATCTTCCGAGCAATAGATATCTGCTGCACCTGTGCTCCAAATTGCTGTGGCTCTACCCTGATGATTTGCTCCACCATCGGGGGTGTCTTTGTGGTGCCATGGGTGTTGGGTGAGTAGTGTGGGTGAGGGTGTGTAGGGTGATGTGATGGGGTGTGTGATGTAAGGTGCGTGGGTGATGTATAGGTGATGGTGGTGTGTGGGTCTATTCTTGTCTGTAGTCGTGATGTAAGTCTGTTGGCAATGGTTTGTATTCGGAAGGGGTTGTGGGTAGTGTGGGTGTGTGTTTTATAGTGGTGTGGGTGTGTGGGTGTGGTGTGTGTATGGGTGTCAGGTGTGTGTCATTTGAATTGTCCAATGTGGTGTTGTTTTGTATATGTGTGTGTATTTTGAGTGCGGCAGTGTGTACCACCAATGGTTTACCGCAGTTGAATGTCCGCCGTGGTGATTCGTGGGTCATAATGTGATGGGCGTTGTTCTGTTGGCATAACAGTGTGGGTTTTGGGACCGCTAGTTTATCACTGACCTTTGGTGTGGCGGACTTGTGTCTGTGGCTGAATAGTGACGGATTGGTGTGTGTGTCATAATATGGTGAACGGATATCCGCGGCGGCGGTATGTTGGCAGCAGTAAGCATGGTAGTAGGTGGAATTTCCCGCCTATGTCATAATGAGGGCCAAAGTGGCCCCAGCGAAATTAAAGTACTGTCAGAAAGAAGTGAAACATTTGGGGAACCAAGTATAAAAGAGGGTGAGAAAAGTTTCCAAAGAGAGGGCTACAGCTATTTTGCAGATGAATCCTCCAGTCACAGAAAGAGATGTCAGGATGTTTCTGGGAATGGTGAGTTATTGTCGCTAATGGATTTCCAATTTTTCTGCTATTTCAAAGCCATTAAAAAGACTGACCCACAAGGACGTAACAGACCTAGTACCCTTTGATGAAGATTGCATGAAAGCTTTTAACGAGTTGAGAGAGTCTGTGCAGAGCACCAGATTTGGGAATGCCTGACTACACAAAACCATTTATATTGTTTTGCCATGAAAGACATTTCTGTTCTCTTTCTGTCTCATCCATTACATGGTGGTGTTAATCGACTGGTAGCATATTTTTTTGCTACTTTGGATCCAGTCACAGCAGCTTTACCTGGCTGTTTGTGAGCTGTGGCAGAGGTTGGTTTGTCACTAACCCAATGTGAAGCTATTGCGATGGGACATCCTTTAACTGTTTTGGTCCCTCACTCTGTTGAAGTCCTTCTTACCAGGACTAAAACCCAGTGTCTGACAAATGCAAGGCTTACTAAGTATGAGCTGATAATATTGAGGTCTCCAAATGTAACCGTGACAAGATGTACAGTGCTTAACCCAGCAACCTTACTCCCAATTGACAATGTTGAAATTAAGAATCTGAAAGAAGTTGAACATGATTGTCTGGAGGTTACTGAATTGTGTACGAAACCCAGATCTGATATTAAAGATACCCGCTAGAAGAGAATAATGAATTTATTTTTATTGAAGGTTCCTGTTTAAGAGATAATGTGGGAACATTGAAAGCTGGCTATGCTGGGTTCACAATTTCTGGTATACTCGAAGCTTCAAGGCTTCAAAGAATATTTTCTGCACAAGTTGCTGAATGAGTTACCCTTACAAGAGCCTGTTGTATTAGTGCACAGCTTAAAGTTACAATTTTTACAGATAGCCAGTATGGATTTGGAATTGTCCATGACTGTGGTCAGTTGTGGTCACAGAGAGGTGTCATGACCTCTTCTGGTTCACCAATTAGAAATGGTGATAGAATTCATGATTTGTTACAAATCAGGATTTGGAAGTCTTGGCTCTTTGTTTTTTTATATCATTAAGACCGGAGCACTAGAGGAGTTTGATAAGTGGGAGGAATTGGGTTTTTCATGAGTTTATTTATGTTATTTTTTTGTAATAGGAAACACCATATTATGGGTTCGTTGCTGCCTAATAGCACAATTTGTGACAAGTATCATAAGTTAGTTCTTAAGAGGTTGATCCACTGTGAACTTTCGTTTATATAGTCATGACCACGGCTGTACTGCACACCATATGAGGGACCTTGAAGTGCATTTTCAAATTAACTAATAGTATTGGATATCGGCTCAGGTAGGAGCAGAGATTATTTAGATACATAATAAGCTTCTTTCTAAAGAGGATGCCGTGCAGCTTTAACGTAAAACGATAGGATGCAGAGTTGTTTTTAGTTAGGGGGCTCCGTGATAATTTTAGATAGAGGCAGTACTTTCAAGTTTATTATGGTTTCTCTCTTTCTAATTGTTCTTCTGTTTAACTGTATTAGAGTATACAGCATGACCATCACTAAGAATAATGGGGGGCGGTGTTTGATTTGGCAAATGTGATAAATTTGGGAAGAGAGATTTTCATCTGAGATTGTTTATGCGATTTGTGTTTATTAAACAAACTGTAGGCACGATCATGTATGATATTTCTGTTGAACAGCAATTATGGAGGAAGGTATATTTGTGGGTTAGTTCTAGGGATTTATATAATTACTCATAATTATAAAATGTTCAATTGCAAATAGGACACTTTAATCAAGTGTCTTTGAGAATGAGTCATACCTTGATCTCAACGTCAAGATGATCAATAACAAATTACCCTTTAGTATCAGAAGAAATGTATTTTCCTTTTAGGAAGGTAGATATTTGTACAGGGACTGATAAGATACAACAAATGTATTAACCTGTATGGATATATGTCTATTACTACCAGCTCATTCAGTTTCTTTCTATGTGTTATAAAGCCCTGAAGAAGAAACTGTGTCTCAAAGCATTCCATCCATCATTTGTGTTTGTTTGCTTTTGTCGTCAAAACATGTGTTGGCTGCTGTATTGCTGCATATGCGCAAGCTTTAATGTTCTATAGCTTTCTGCTGTTTTTTGCTGTGTTTACACATGATTTGATGTTCTACAATATTTCAAGAGACATATAACAATTAAAGAAATAAGTCTTGGCACATGGACCAATGGATATGGACTGTTATTTTTCCTCAGATGAACCAGAGCATGCATAATTTATCTAACCAACACTGGTAGGGTACCAGCGCATCGCATCTCGGTGTAAGCGACAGGCTTTTGGCCCAATATTCAACTATCTCAATACATATGTGTGTGTGTATGTATATATATATATATATATATACATACACAAATGCTGTTAATCGTTGAGTCCCTTGCCACAACTCACCAAGCCATGGCGGGGGTGTATAGAGGATCACTGTTTTCATGTCAGACATTTTGAAGTGGGGCTGATTTTTTTTTTGCTATGTATCCCATCATCAAATACATTTTATGCCTAAATAACAACTTTAAATACCAGTTAAATAACATTAAATGAGAAATGCCCTTAGTATATCAAAATCCTATATTTTAAACTGGCTCAAGAGGGAAAAAAATGGTCGGAGTGACAATAATAATAAAACCTTACCACAGTGGGCTCAATACAGGGCCAAAAAACAAATATTGCATAAAACAAATAAATCCATCCACCCCAATGGCAAACTGTGGCCAAGTCAAAATTTAAAAATTAGGGCTACTGAATGTTCACACAATAAAGTCATTGAAACGATCATGCCCAAGTGTGCAAATGTAATTAAATATTTTAAAGAATGATACAATAGCTCTTTTGTCAAATCGACCAGCCTTAAATTAGCTCAAAACTATTGAACCATTATCCATCTTTATAATGCATTTATATAAAAGAGACATTAGTCCCACCACACCTGAAAGTTAAAAACAGATAAAAATCAACATAATGTTCTATACAAGCTTGAAGAAAAATGCAAGAAAATATACTCAGCATGTATTACATTATAGCTCATCTACCCGGCAACCCCAAAATTGAGTCAATCCCCCACATGAACTGCAAATTCATCATCCATATGCAGCCCAATAGGGTACAATGTATTTAGGCCAATGATCATTCTCAACTCTAGTTTTCTTAGTTCCAAGATTCTGTTTCCTCCTCGCTCCTTTACTGGAATTTTGTCCAGTACCACAAATTTCAATACGTTGACTTGTTGTTCATGAAACATTTTACAGTGCCTTGCTACAGAGTAGGCCTTTTCTTCATGCAGTATTGGCCTCGTAAGTTCCATCACCCTCTTTTTCGCTGCATGGATTGTGCTGCCTACGTAGAAATTATTACCTTGGCAGAGAAGAATATACACACAATAATCCGAATTGCAGGACACATGTTTCTTTATAACATATGGTTTAGATGTTATAGGAAATTTAACTGATTTACAATTCTCATTGTGTTTACATGCCTTACATTTCCCACAGATGAAAAAAACCCTGAATAGGGTTGCAAGTCTCAGGTTGGGCTAAGACACTGACTTAAAGGGTCTGTCAAGGAGATACTTCACCTAAATGTAAATATTGGATAATCATCCAACCTTTTTACAAATGCCTCATTAGTTTTTAATACAGGCCAGAGCTTTTATAAAGATCTTTCTCATCTCTTTAGTTTTACTGTGATAAGTAGTGATGAACTTAATTGGCTCCCTCTCATCTGTTGATTTCTTCTCAGGTATCAACAAATCTTCTGTTTTATATTGACTGACCTTAGATAGGGTCTTTTCAATAGTAGCTTTGGAATAACTCCTTTCCAAAAATCTCCTTGTCATTATTTCTGATTCTTTTAGTTAGGCCATATCTGAGCTGCAATTCTGTCTGGCTCGCAATAATTCCCCAAACAGGATGCACTGTATCAGATTTCATGGATAACTACTTCTGACATGCAGTAGACTGTTCCCAGCAATTGTCTTTCTAAACAGAACATTTCCAGCTTAGGGTTCTCAATGTAAATTCTAACATCAAGAAATTCAATTCTTTTGGTATCAATCTGACATGTTAATTTTCTATTCAATTAATAATAATTTAAAATACTGACAAATCCGTACAGAGAGTCCATATCTCCTTTTCAAATACAAAAGATGTTGTCAATATATCTATCCCAGAGAACCACATGCCTGTCAAAATGACTGATGTTCCTGACCACCTGTTCCTCCCACCAGCCAAGGTAAAGACCAGCATAGCTGAGGGTGAAACAAGTGCCCATCGTGGTCCCCTGGGTCTGATGGTGTATCACCTTGTTGAAAATAAAAAAAAGTTGTTAGTAAGACAAATATAGATAATTGTTCAAAGCATTTCCGTGTGCATTAGATAGGACAGGGATCCAGCTCAAAGAAAATGTCTGATGTCTTGGATCCCTAAGTCATGCGGTATACATGTGTATAAGCTATTGACATCAATGCTCATAAGTAAATATGTATCTTCCCAAGTAATATCATTAATGAGACGCAAAAAAAAAACTCATATCTCTTTTATATACAGGGGAAGTATCTCTACAAAAGGGTGCAATTAAAAAATAAACATATTTAGATGTATTTTCCAGTAGTTAGTTAGCTTTATTTCGGTAAAAGAAAATACCATAAAAGCACATAGACAAAACACATAAATACATCAAAAGATAACAGATGTTATAAAACCTCTAGCTAATAGTGGCGTGCATGAGTACAACAAATTTGCCACATACAAATTCTAGTGTAAGAATAAAATGCAATATAATATAGTACGTTCAAAAATTAAAAGCAATATTAAGATCATAACTATAAGGATACAGCACATCTCATGTTCTCAATTGAAAACTAATTCTCGTAGGTTATCGCTAAAATGTTAGCTTTCAATGTGCAGTTGCTAACTCGTGACAGTTACAGTACTATATATTATGATTTACACTCCAAAGATTTACGTCTAATGTGCCAAATTGCTTCCAAACATTTTGCCATTGAACATGCCACATTCCCATGCTGGTTTGATTTGCAAATCCTGAGAGCTAGTATCCTACTCCTAAAACCCATGGATCTGCAGAGTGGTATAAGCCAACGTGCCCTCTGCTTAGAATAAGCGGGCAGTGAAATAAAACGTGGACTATGTGTTCAGCAACTCCGCATCCCATGAGGCATAGATCGTTGTCGCTGGCAGATTTAGTCCATTTGCAAGTGAAAGTGCGAAGTGGTAACGTTCCTAGCCTAAATCTAATGTAAAGTGCACGTGCTAAGGGAGATACAATCAAATCCATAAAATGCTCAAATTCATAGTGGCATTTCAGTGATAAAAAACTATCTGTGAAGCTAAGCGAGGGCACCTCTGCTAATTTTTCCATTTGTATACTCAAACAATATGCATCTTTCACGACCTGGGCGGCGTTTTTTGGAAGATGGGAAGGATCTGTCCAATAGACTCCCAACCTGAGGTTAAAGATTTTTTTAACGTAATTACACCACCTGACTTTCTTTAAGGCTTGCGTGCTTATCAGGGCGCTAAGCCCAGCTCTATATGGGCCAAAAATGTCCAGGGACCAGATCCTGATCCAGTGCATCAATGGCCTTAAGGCAGCAATATGAGAGATAGGGTGAAGATTCAAGTCCATCCTGATAGGCAGGGTCGGGGAACTTACAGGTATTTTTAATAACACTTTCATAAATAATTTTTTAGCTCTCTCCAGATCGTTCAAATTACAATGACCCCATAACTCCGCACTATATAATACTCCCCCCACTTTTTCCAGTAGACTTCCTCTAGACGAGACAACTGGTCTGCCAGCAGGGTTCTCAGAATCTTTATGTAGTTTAGGTAAAAAATACACAGCTGATGTCTTGGGGAATTCTAACCTCAAAATTGATATTCTTCCCATTCCAATAACTCTTTGTCCTTCCAGTCTTCTAGTTTCTCAAGTTATTTTTGATTTACTTGTATCATTACACACTTGTTGGAAATGTCATAACTGCTGTTGTTGTGCAACTGTCACAAACCTTCATTCAAATACATATCTAAAGGTAAAACCATAGCATTCCCTCCCTCGTCAGATTACTTTATCACAATCTCCTTGTTATTCTGTAGTGATCTAATAGCTTTTCTATGTTGGGGCTCAAGGTTATCTCAGAGTACAAAACCTCTGTGTCTTAGTTTACTAATTCCTTTGATTTTATAAATATATATATATACACACAACTCCTGCTGTTCTTCCTGTGCTCGCCTCACCGTTATGGGTGCAGGACCCATATAAATATTTTGAGAAAGCAAAATCGAAATACCAGCACTCCAAACAACTGCGGTGTTTATTTAAACCAAAAGATGCTTTTCAAAATTGACTTGCAGAAACATGGCAAATTATGTATTCAGATTCCAACTTTCAAAGTTTTCTCTCTCTATCGCCCCCCCGCCCCCAGGGTTGGTAACACCCTGTCTATTCCAAAAAATTTAATTTTGTCAATCATGCCTGCATGCACCAAGTTGCAATGACGCGCCACCGGATAGGTCATATCATTATTCCTGCTGGCTCGCCAGTGTTCCAAAATCCATTTCTTCATCGGAAAGATGGTGCTACCCACATATTGTAGCCCACATAGGCAAGAAATAACATAGATAGCAAAGTCTGAATTGCAACTGAGGATTTTTTTAATCCTCTCTTTCTTCCCTGTTGGTCATACAAACTCTTTACGGTTCACACTATGTCTGCAAGCCTTACATTTCGCACATTTGTAGAAGCCTTGTTGTTTATTTAACAAAGTCTCCCTCCTTTTGAATTGATAACTATGTACTAACATGTCCTGTAAGGAACTACTTTTTCTGTAAGTTATCCTAGACTGAGGGCTGACTACCTGGCCAATCACCTTATCTGCTTTTATCAAATGCCAATATTTAATCATAATTCTCCTCACTTCAGACAAATACGCATTAAAGGTAGTTATGAATCTCAAGGTATTTGTATTGACTTCCCTATTTTTTGGAATTAACAGACCATCTCTCTGAACTTCTGCTACCTTTTGGCATGCATTGTTAATGAATTTATTCTGATATCCCCTGGATCTAAACCTCTGAATCATGTTTTCTTGTTCCTTTTGAAAACTCTGAGACGTACTGCAATTCCTTTTCGCTCTGAGTAGTTCCCCATAGGGTATGCTCCATTTCAAATTTGGTGGGTGATGGCTATGAATGACCTTAACCTGAAGTTCACCTATAAAATACATAGACAGATTATGGAATTTCTAGATGTCGAGGTCAGAGTTGAAGCAGATACCCTCCAGACTAAACTGTTTCGAAAGAGCACGGAGGGGAACAGCATCTTACATGCTCATAGCCATCACCCGCCGAATTTGAAATGGAGCATACTCTATGGGGAACTACTCAGAGCGAAAAGGAATTGCAGTACGTCTCAGAGTGTTCAAAAGGAACAAGAAAACATGATTCAGAGGTTTAGATCCAGGGGATATCCGAATAAAGCCATTAACAATGCATGCCAAAAGGTAGCGGAAGTCCAGAGAGATGGTCTGTTAATTCCAAAAAATAGGGAAGTCAATACAAATACCTTGAGATTCATAACTACCTTTAATGCGTATTCGTCTGAAGTGAGGAGAATTATGATTAAATATTGGCATTTGATAAAAGCAGAAAAGGTGATTGGCCAGGTAGTCAGCCCTCAGCCTAGGATAACTTACAGCAAAAGTAGTTCCTTACAGGACATGTTAGTACATAGTTATCAATTCAAAAGGAGGGAGACTTTCTTAGATAAACAACAAGGCTTCTACAAATGTGCGAAATGTAAGGCTTGCAGACATATTGTGAACAATAAGAGTTTGTATTACCAACAGGGAATAAAGAGAGAATTAAAAAAATCCTCAGTTGCAATGCAGACTTTGCTATCTATGTTATTTCTTGCCCATGTGGGCTACAATACGTGGGTAGCACCATCTTTCCGATGAAGAAATGGATTTTGGAACACCGGCGAGCCATCAGGAATAATGATATGACCTATCCGGTGGCGCTTCATTCCAACTCAGTATATGCAGGCATGATTGACAAAATGTCATTTTTTGGAATAGAAAGGGTGTTACCAACCCCGAGGGGGGGCGATAGAGAGAAAAAACTTAGAAAGTTAGAATCTGAATACATAATTCGCCATGTTTTTGCAAGCAAATTTTGAAAAGGATCTTTTATTTTAAATAAATACCACAGTTGTTTGGGGTGCTGGTATTTTGATTTTGCTTTCTCAAAAAAAAAAAAAGAACAAAAAAAATAATATATATATACACACACACACACACGCACACACACACGCACACATATTACCTACTGGCAGTCACCAGTAAGTATCCATAGTTAGGACCTAGCTTCCATAGAAAAATCGTTTTTTGTTTTGCTAATAACTTTAGCCCCATTTGAGGAATCTTCATGAAATTTTCAAAACTAGTGTACAAGTCACTTCAACTGTTGTCTGGAAAATTTCAGGGTAATTTGTCAAGTGGGGGCAGAGGAAAAGGCCGGGATCCCAAAACACATTTTCTCCATGCAATTTCCTTTAGGGAGTTTGGACACGACTACCGCCCAAACTGCTGACCAGAATTGCACCAAATTTGGGAGCAAGCTAGCTAGATCTTGGTACAGAAAGATCTTTTTGTGATCTGATGTAAATCTGTTCAGTAGTTTTGGGGTTATTAAGGAAAAAATAATTATGTATATCTAGA
Organism: Pleurodeles waltl; assembly: GCF_031143425.1. Classification (NCBI taxonomy): domain Eukaryota; kingdom Metazoa; phylum Chordata; class Amphibia; order Caudata; family Salamandridae; genus Pleurodeles; species Pleurodeles waltl. Next base: position 786,703,396 of record NC_090436.1, read on the forward strand.
GATGCAGATCCACCCTGGAGGATCCGAAAATCGAAGCGCCAATAGCAAGACTGTAATTGGCTAGCCATGACCTGACAGGAAAGTTGTGGCTGCCCTTTTGTGAACCAGGACACGGTTCCTTGGCTGGGGGGGTACCCTGATCCCCTGGGACTGATGGAGGGGTTTCTGAGAGACCTTTTATGGCCACGAAATTGCCCAAAGTGTTATTGTTTTTGGCATGCAAAGATCGGCGGATCTACCATAGTGCTCAGTGCGCCCCCCATGTGAATCCAAGGTGGATCTGCAGATCCAGACCTCAATTAAAAAAAAGACAATACACCTACTCACAGACCCAGTCTCACACAAACACACTTTCACACACTCACAGACCCACAAAACAACTACCACACCCCATTACAGACCCACACAGCCAGTCACCCACATAACCACTCACACACCTACTCACAGACATACACAGCAACTCTTACACCACTCACACACCCTCTCACACACCCATACAGCCATTCACTGACAGACCCACAGCATTAATCTCACGCTTGAAGGACTATTGTGCTTGTGTGCTTTCTAGTAAAACTGCTATACTTTGCAAATAACATGAAAAGTGCACAACAAAGACTTACATACAGTGTGCTATTCAGACAGCCACTCAGAACATCATCATCCAGATGAGATTCCTATTATTTCCAATAAAGGCATTGGACAACATACCGCACAAATCAAATCACTGCACATTTTGCTTATAATCAGGAAACAGTACCTTACCTCTTTATGCTGCTGCCCTGGAGCCCTCAAAGAGTGACTTTATCACATTTTGAATACCAACGGCATAGGAATTCAATCCTCCATCACATAAATTCTACCATTAAAGGACTAAGGGGCATTTTTATCATGATTTCATGTAACGCAGCAAAACATCTTGCTGTGCTCCTTGAAAGGGAGAGAGCAGGAATGCACAATATCTATCAAGATATGGCACATACCTGGTCTCTGCCTGCACTGGTGCACAAACTGCTGCCTAGCACCAACACTGGCACCCTTGCACCATGGTGCAAGAGTGCCTGCATTGTACACAGGATTGTTTTTGTGCAGGAAGGGACAATTTTCTGCATAAAAACTATCCTCTGAGAATTTTTCCTCTTTCTATGTGTGCTGCTGGATGCAGCACACATAGAAAGAGGAAAAAACACGGAGAAATATTATTTCTCCTTGTTACGCCTCCCCTGGGAAGGCTTAGCATGTTCATGCATTCCATGGTTTATCAGTCGTGGTAAATCTGGGAATGCTCCAAAATCTATGGGTTGATGAGTGGGGACACCCACACTCTACCCATGGAGCGCCTCCCTTGGGCAGTGTAATGCCAAATTTATCAAATCATGCAAGGTGGCCTTGCGTGTAGATTTTTCCGCTTCCCTTGGGCTACCTTGTGTGGTGCAAGGGTGACATAAAACTATAATAAATATGCCCCCTAATTTAAAACTGCACTTACTTTAGTTAGAGCCTGGTAAGGTATTTCTAAAATTGTTGGACTGCTATTTTTTATGATACACTAGTTCAGTATAATCCTCTCTTTTAGCTCATATCTCTGACAAATCTTCTCACCAATGGCCAATGGCTCAAGCAGGAGATTATCTCAGTAGGTCGTTTGACTCTATGAAAGAAGTTCTTCTCATTCAGAGAGATACAACTGTGCTATAATGGTGATGTTAATTAATGGCTAAATATCTACAACTGAATGACTGTTTCCTGAGACACTATCTGGATGAATTTTGTATAGAAATTAACCGTGTGGTTTGAGTTTTTTCCAAACTTCATTGCATGATTGACTACTACATTGCCCTGAAAGACAATGGTATAGTGGACTTTAAAAAAATAGCCTCATCCTGCTCTACGGTTTTTAAATTAGATGTTAAAAGTATAATAAACAGCAATACACTTACTAAATCCCAGTGCACCTTAAAAAATGTGTTAAACTTTGCATTCAAACATTATGCATAATTGTTCAGATCTTTCGGAAATAGCTTTAGTTGGTTTGACAGGGAGTACGAGTTTTATCCTTGTTTCCCAGATGTGGAAAACTGATAGCTTATTTGCATGTTACCTATGAATGGTATGAGCTTTCTAAACTCTGAGATGTGATTTTTCTTAGAACCAATCTAAACTGCCACTTGTATTCTCAGCAGTCACCCCTACTGTCCTAGCACATATCTAAAAAGACAACGGAATTTTTAAAATGTAAAGTGTCCATGAAAGCACTACACATACACCAACAAACTTGACAAAATTAAAATGACATATTATTATAATGATATAATTATGAGTAAGTCCTCTATTTTTCAAGTTCATCGCAGTATGGGTAGTGTTTTCATGGAAGATTTCAATTCTAAAAATTATTTTGTTATTTAATTTTAGATATGTGTTAGGACAATAGCGGGTGACTATGATGAGAATACAAACTGGTCTTTTTAATTCTTTTTTGTTCCTGATTGAAATAACTTGGATTATTCTATGTTACTGTTTTGCAGGGTGTCCAATTCCCCATCTAAACATCACTGTATTGTTTCTTTGTATTGCTTTGAATTTATTTAGAAAATGACAAATGGAATTTTTGGGTGTTTCTTGAAATTGATGAATAACTAATTAGCAATTTGTAGATTAATTGGAGAACTCAATGGGACAATATTTTATTTCTTTATTGTAACTGGTTGCAATATGTTTTACTGTAAAACCATGTTTCCTTTTCACATATGTCTGTTTTTTTAATTTGTCCTTCAAGATGTCTTAACCCATGAGAAGTAGGAAATCTTAATGTTTTAGAAAGTAGGACTTAATAACGTGGGTAGTCAGCTAATTACCCACACTTTCCCAGATACTAGATATATTAAAATTGTAAATCCAGCAAAAGCAAAAAGCAAGTTACGCTCACTCTGGGAAAATATTATGAAAAATGTTATTCAACAAGACCTGTTTCGGCCGTCACCGCATCCTTGATCACATGATCATTCTACATTTTGCACTTCCTCAGGTATTCGTAGCAAACATAAAAAGCAGAGTAAAGTGACATGTGAGTTTAGTCGCCATCTTAGAGTGGTTCACTTTGGCACACATTGTATAATTAATGGACCAACAATATATGGTTGCTATTTAATTTCAGGGCATTTATCTATAAAATACCCAATGATATATAAACTTCAATCAAGTGACATGATATGAAATAATATACTAAATATACTTTCTAGAAATTTCATCCCGAAATAAGTGTTGTATAAGAACGTGGTCACCATCTTTGAATGGGGCACTTTAACATAAACTGAATGATTAAGAATCGACATTACATAATTATTATATTATGCCTAATCATGTACAAAAATGTATCAAATGAATAATATAAGATGATGTAAAACATTGTTATTTTGTATTTTGTATCTAAGATTGCAGCTTGGAATGAAGACCAAAGTGGGCAACCATATCGTACAGTGATTATCAGCACCCCAATTATCGTCATATAATCACATTTGGTAATACATTGTTTTCAGATCTAAATATATGAAAATATCTGTCAAGCAAGCCCAAAGTGGACAAAATACATCTTATTCAAATCCTATACTGATATAATCATATTTCCTTTATATAAAGGCAGAGTGTGACGCTTCTCCTTAACCTTATAATGTGTTAAATAGATCTCCTAGCATATTGATATCACATGAAAATAAAGATAAAATTAAATAAACACGTTTTAAAGTCCAAAACACAATACAAAAATCTTAAACCATATCATAGGCAATCCCATATTCAATAGTAGTACCACATCATGTAATGATGTCTTTCATGTAAGTTTAGGATGGACAACTTTATGACCCAATGAGCGCATTCTAAATTGTGTCACATTCTCTATGTACTCACAAAGAAACTTAAATTCCATTCGTATTTTCCAACGAAAAAAATAGATTACTTTATAATAAAATATATATAGTCCCTGAATCGGAATGGAGAGACACGAGACAGGAAACAATAGAGAGAGAGAGCAAAGAAAAAACACATGTATCACATATATTGTCAGAAAAGGAATTAAGAAAAAACAAAGTCTTCACATTGTACCGCACATGGAATTTCCCAAATATGAAATTGTAATAATGGGATTATATGAAGACAAGAAACAACAGAGGAAAACAAAGGCCAGAAAAGGGAATCATATGTGTAGAGAAAGTAATAAAGTATAAAGAGGTAAAAAATAAAATATAAAAGGGGGGAGCAAGAGGTGTATCTTCTTTACAGATGCATCTATTATACAGTTCAATGTCTACCCATACAATATTTACTCAAAAGACTACAGAAGATTATTGACACTAAAACGGAAACGTCCCTGGCGTAAACAGATATTTAGTTCATCCAAGTTTAAACTGCCTGGACTCAAAGCCTCAAGATCAATGATTATTTCAGATTCTCTTGCCTCAAATCTATCAATGTATGTGATAGCAGGTCTCTCTCCTACCTCCCTTCCAATACTGGGGTCACTTTTAAGTATCCCCCAGTGCCTAATCAATATCTGGCTGATTTCTCGAGAATTGGCATTGTATTCAAAGATGACTCTATTGGTAATTTCTGTGGTGGCTACTTTCTTATTCTCAAAGAATACACTGTCCCTTTCAATCTGAGAGGTACATTTCACAGCTCTCTCCAGATTCCACATGGGATAACCCCATTCCCTGAACCTGGCTATCACGTTCTTTTGTTCCTCCTTAAAGGTAGCTTCAGTACCGCAATTTCTTTTAGCCCTAAGGAGCTAACCATAGGGAACGCTCCACTTTAAATTATCCAGATGGACACTTTCCGCTTGAAGAATGCTGTTCCCTGCAGTGGGCTTTCTGAACAAACAAGTATGCACCTCACCATTAATGGCCTCAATCTTAACATCAATATACTCAATCTGAGTTTTACTCATGGTGTGTGTAAATGTTAGATTCCACTGAATTTTTGTTAAGGTAGGTAACAAACCCATTTGCATTACTTTTAGGACCATTCCAGATTATGAAGAGGTCATCAATATATCTAAGCCATAAAACTACTTGTTCTATGTAGTGTGTCAGGTTCTCATCGATGAACACCTGCTCATCCCACCAGCCCAGGAAAAGATTCATGAAGCTGGGGGCAAAGCAGGTGCCCATAGCGGTTCTGCGTATCTGTTGGTATAATTCACCATTAAACAGGAGGATATTATTTTTCAAACAATGCCTCATCATTTTGATTATTATATTTGTGTGGGGAAGTTATCTGATGGGTCTCACTCTTAGGAAATGTTCAACAGCAGCTTAGCCTTGTTTGTGATCAATAATCGTGTACAATTAATTAACGTCTAAGGTCATAAATGAAAAGCCTGGTTCCCAGGGGATCCCATTAATCTTGCTCAAAAAATCTTTTGTGTCTTTAACATAAGATGGAAGATTCTGTACAAAATCTCTCAATATCTCATTTACATATTTCGAAACATTCTCTGTGGCACTCTCCTAAGACGAAACTATAGATCTTCCTGGTGGAGTTAAAGTATCTTTATGTATCTTTGGTAATAGATAAAGAGTCGGTAACTTGGAACTCTTCAAAAAACAATATTCCTCCCAACTGCTTATCCCTTTATCAGGTTGAAGGTTTCTCCCAAAGGGAAACAAAGTTATTGCTATAGGTAGATTTGTTCACTTTTAGATAAAAAGTAGTGTCCATTAATTGTCTCTCAGCCTCTTTGACATACATTTCTCTGTTGAGCACTACAACATTGCCCCCTTTATCAGAGGGGCGAATAACAATTGTTTCATCTTTAGCTAGGGACTCAATAGCTTTGAATTGTGCTGGAGTCAAATTTGTATTTCTATGCTTAAATGATGGCTTGACTCTCAGTTTCTTGAGATCTCTAATTACAATTTTGTGAAACATATCTATATTGTCATGTGGCATATTTGAACAAAAGGTGGAGGGAGGCTTGAACTTACTGGTAAAAAGGGTTGTCATGTGTGCTATCAAGAATATCAAGTAACTCATTAATGTTATTGGACATATTTGTTGTCCCTTGAGATTCATTTTCTAAATCATACAATGTTGAGAAAGCCTCTAAATCCCCAATTACAGGATTCTCAGCCACTTCTTCTGTCTGAATAATGCCTGTTTCTCTGTTTGGAGTAGGTCTCAAACTGTGTCATTTAGACAATTTCAATTTTCTTATGAACTGGAACAAATCAATCCTAGTGCCCGCATAGTTAAACCCACGTAAGGGACAAAAGGACAGTCTTAAACATAGAACTTGTTTTTGCAACGTTGTTAGATCCCTGTCTGATAAATTAACAACAGTTTTGTCCATCATATTAAGATCCCTCATGGCTGTTCCAGGGGGCTTCTGTTTGCATCTCCCACTTGCCCCGATGTTCTTGCACCACTGTTTCCATTGTTTTTGTCTGATTGTTTGCCTCCTCTGCTTACTCCTTGTTGTCCTCTTCCTTTGCTTTGATTTTTCATGTTGGGTCTCCTGCCCCTCTTTCCTGATGTAGAGGTTCTCCTCAACTGTCTGTATTGGTTATATGTTATATTAACATTGGGATGGCATTAGGTTCATAAAAGTGATCTTTTAGCAACTACATCAATGTTCTTTGTGACAGATGTATTTCATGAGGAATATTGTTGTTGTACTGGAATGTTAATAGATAGCTTATCCCTGTAGCTGTGTAGTTGTGTCCACATTTTACAGACAATGAGTTTGTCAATTTTAAAAGAATCACCACATTCTCAACAGATTACTCTTTCAACATGCTTATAACCTGTGCCATGCAAAGCTTCAAAATACTGCTGTACCTACGAGTCAGGTGGACCAGACTGACCAATCACCACTGGCCACATATAGTACTCATTTGTTTCTGGTGCTAATTTATCAATATTACTGTCATTGAGTTTCCTGTCATGCATGCTTTCACCAGCATTAGTCACAGTACAATATCAAAAGTTGTGACAGCTACCAAGCTGCTCATTTACAAAAGAGAACTGAAAGCATTTCAAAATATAAATGGTTTGGTTTACAATATGAAAGTAAAATTGAATGACCTGCTGCCATGCTGCTTGGTGTCGAAGGAACGGTTACATTGTTTACATTGAGATACTGCAGAGTGTTTTGTAACATTCTATGCTTGCAAAGTGTTTACTAATGCCTTAGAGACCCCATAGAGGGCTATACAGGACTTTAAAGACTCACTCCACCTTTAAGGGCCTGAGCCGAAGGCTAGGCCCGTTATCAAGAGAGCAGACTTTAATGGCTGGTATAGCCCAGCTATAAAGTACTAATAAACACTACAAATGCCTCACAGAGCCCAAGGGGATTTGAATCTCCCCGGGCTCCATGAGAACTTTGGTCACACCAACAGCTGTGAACGAAAACATTGAAATGTTGGAGCTACGGGCTTCTGTGGCCATTAGAAGCCCAGAGCACTCCATTGTCTTCAATGGAGCTCCCAACATTTCAATGTTCTAACTCACCTTTCTGCAAATTCTTTTTTATAGAATAAGGTTAAAACAATGGCTTTACAAAGAGGTCCTCACAACTACTGATTATGTCCCATTTGACACCATGTGAAAATGTGGTATGTTGAGTGGAGGAATATGTCTCTTCCAATGTTTGTGGTACTGTGGTAAGCATTGTAATGTGCCTAAATACCATTTAGGCATGGCACCTGTGCCACCATACATGCATTAAGTGCAGTGTGAAATAACCTTTGCAAATTGGTGGGAGAAAAGGAGGTGATCCTGTTGGATTTGAATAGCCACATCATACTGTTAAGGAAAGTGATGGTTCTGTACATTCCACTTCTGTTGCACCCCCCTTGGTGACACAGATAGAGTCAGAAGTCTTCTTTCTGAGCCAATGAGGAGCTGTGCAAATATTTTTATTAATTTTAATTTTGGATTTTTCCATAGTGTGAATATCATCCAAGAAAGACACTAAGGGTTAAATTTAAGAAAAGTGGTGCAGCATTATATGCACCACCACTTTTCTTGTGCCCCTTAGCGCCCCCCAACGCCACCATGTGTGTGCCATTTCTAACATGTGATGCACTATGGCGCAGGTTAGGGACAATTGCATCATAATTGTTTACGCTATAGTAGTACATTGCAGGATTAGCGCCAAAAATGTTGGCACTAATCCTGAAAAGTACGTAAGGGCCCATTAAGAATAATGGTGTGCCCCCTTTTAATGCCTGCTCTGTGCAGGCGTTAAAAATAGCTGCTAAAAATGGCGCAGTGGAATCTCATAGATTGCACTGCGTCATTTTTGTGGTCCCTCTAACGGGGGAAATCCCCCCTTACATACATTATGCCTGGCACAGGCATAATGTGGCACAAGGGGTTACAAAGTGGAGCTATGCATGCATTTCCGTACAGCTGTCATTTCGCCTTAAAAAATGACTGTATTTTTCAGTTATCAATATGATACAGTATCTACTGGCTGCTGAGAGCAAGAAGCCTACTGTTTGTAAATGGGACACGTTGAAATAGGAGAAAATGAAAATGGAAAATTAACTTAATAATTAGGTTAACTCTTCAATTTTCCCCATTGATAACCTCAATGGGAACTTCAGCTCTGCACAACAGCACTTCCTCAGGCAACTGTATTACAGACACATAAACGAGAAATAACTCATGAGGACTGCATCGTCCACTCAGTAACACATCCGTTGTGCAACAAAGGCTAATGAGAATACACACTAAGACACCATAAAATTAACACCATTGCTCCTGCTACACAGACTTTATAATTGTCATTGTCATGGGACTTACACGGGGAGATCTGATTTAAAAGTAAAGAAATCTAAAAAAAAAATGAAGTGAGCAGAAATGTGGTTCATGCTACAGAAGAGTATAGATTTCCTAAATATCAGAAGTTTTCTCAGTAGAAAATGAGTGCTCTTATTTCGTCCACAAACATGTATAGCAATCGGTCTGCTTGGTCGGTTTAAGTATCTAGTTTGAAACACATTTTGCATTTGTGTGTTAGGCAAGATAAATGCAATATGTGCTAGGTCTAGAATGTACAGTCTCAAGTGAAGGTATACTTACAATTTATTAGGTTTGAATATACTTATGCTTATGCTATGTAAGCACTACATATTGCGTTGTCCTGGTTACAAAGTTTGCTGACAAAAACCTCTCTCAGGATCTTTAAATGTTTGTTTGACACAGAGTTGCACTAGGACATGGATTAGGATCTTCCACTTGAGTGTTTAATAGTGATCCAGGCCTGGTACCTCGTTTTGGGAGGAGGGCCTTCTTTTAGGACTCTAATACATCTTAGTTAACTGTTTTGAGGATTTTGACACAGTGAGAACCTTCTGAGGAGTTCCAGGTAATCAGGGGTTACTGGGTTCAGACTGTTACAATCAGAGCCTTTTGCTACTTGTATATTTGGGTTTAACCTTACTATGGGTTCCCCAAAGTGGCTTCCAACTACACTTGTTTAGCACTTGATGCTCAGGGTAGCAGAGATGAAAAGTGCAAGGCTCACTCTGGGAGGGAGCGCGGGGTTAGACACTCAGGCGGTCATTCTGACCTTGGCGGACGGCGGAGGCCGTCCGCCAAGGTACCGCCGTCAGAACACCGCACCGCGGTCGAAAGACCGCGGCGGTGATTCTGACATTTGCCCTGGGCTGGCGGGCGGCCGCCAAAAGGCCGCCCGCCAGCCCAGGGCAAATCAACCTTCCCACTAGGATGCCGGCTCAGAATTGAGCCGGCGGAGTGGGAAGGTGCGACGGGTGCAGTTGCACCCGTCGCGTATTTCAGTGTCTGCAAAGCAGACACTGAAATACTTTGCGGGGCCCTCTTACGGGGGCCCCTGCAGTGCCCATGCCATTGGCATGGGCACTGCAGGGGCCCCCAGGGGCCCCGCGGCACCCCCTACCGCCATCCTGTTCATGGCGGGAGAGCCGCCATGAACAGGATGGCGGTAGGGGGTGTCTGAATCCGCCATGGAGGATTCAGACGGGCAGCGGAAAGTCGGCGGTACCCCGCCGGCTTTCCGCTTCTGGCCGCGGCTGTACCGCCGCGGTCAGAATGCCCGGCGGAGCACCGCCAGCCTGTTGGCGGTGCTACCGCCGACCTCCGCCCTGGCGGTAATTACCGCCAGGGTGAGAATCAGGGCCTCAGTACGCAATATTCATCAGGTAACAATAAATCATGGTCTTGCCACTATTTTAGTTTGAAAAATAAAGGTACGTTAATGCTAACATACACAATGGAAAAATACTGTCCATAATAAACAGAGGGTTTGCGTTAAGTGTACAAAGAGAAAACGTACCTGTGAGAATTTGTGAACAGTCTGTTGCTGTAATGTGCACTGGCCTGTGATTCTACTTGGGGGCCCGGTACTTATGGTAGGGTTGCTCTCTCTCAAGATCATGGCCCTGATTCTCACCCTGGCGGTAATTACCGCCAGGGCGGAGGTCGGCGGTAGCACCGCCAACAGGCTGGCGGTGCTCCGCCGGGCATTCTGACCGTGGCGGTACAGCCGCGGCCAGAAGCGGAAAGCCGGCGGGGTACCGCCGACTTTCCGCTGCCCGTCTGAATCCTCCATGGCGGCGGAGCGCGCTCCGCCGCCATGGGGATTCAGACACCCCCTACCGCCATCCTGTTCATGGCGGCTCTCCCGCCATGAACAGGATGGCGGTAGGGGGTGCCGCGGGGCCCCTGGGGGCCCCTGCAGTGCCCATGCCAATGGCATGGGCACTGCAGGGGCCCCCGTAAGAGGGCCCCGCAAAGTATTTCAGTGTCTGCTTTGCAGACACTGAAATACGCGACGGGTGCAACTGCACCCGTCGCACCTTCCCACTCCGCCGGCTCAATTCTGAGCCGGCATCCTAGTGGGAAGGTTGATTTGCCCTGGGCTGGCGGGCGGCCTTTTGGCGGCCGCCAGCCAGCCCAGGGCAAATGTCAGAATCACCGCCGCGGTCTTTCGACCGCGGTGCGGTGTTCTGACGGCGGTACCTTGGCGGACGGCGGATGGCGGTACCTTGGCGGACGGCCTCCGCCGTCCGCCAAGGTCAGAATGACCGCCCATGTTTTCAGCCCCCAAGTGAAAGTTTACTCTTCCCACCACTCATGACCGCCTGCCTTGTAATGAGGGCCACAGTCTCCTTCAATGGTGTCAGTCTTTCAACAAGTGTGAATTCTTCCAGATTGACTATGGATGGTGTGCGGTAGCGATGCAGCACTTTGGACACTTCCTGGCGCTGACTGACACACTGGAACTCACCCTCTCAATTTCCACAACACCCTTAGCCTACAGTATCAGAACAAAATGCCTATGCGATGGGGACACCCTTAGTGTAGAAGTTCAGATCTTACCTCATGTCTCAATTGAGGTAGTAATTCATCTTACCTCGATTCTTTTACAGCAGCATCTTCTTCACGCAAAGGCACCTCCAAACCCCCTACTGAGAAGGTAGGCAGGTCTCTCTCTCTGTTGAAGCAGGGTCCAGATAGCCCCTTCTGGCAAGTAATTGAGTTGCTGCCAGGTTACTGGTCCTGAATCCGGTTACCACTGCTGTGTGACCACAAGCTTCTGGTCAGAAAATCTTGGCACACTGACTGAAAATGTGTGTCTCGATTTATACCCAAGTTGCAGACTATTCTTGTGCATTTCAACAGTTAATTTATGTGATCAGTCCTAAGCAGGTCTGTTCTTTTGATATGCATGTGAAGACTGGACCAGCCATGGTCTTTGTCACATGTAGTAGCAGGAAGGCACAGGGGATCCTAGTATCCTCTCAAGAGCATCTAAGAACAAAAGTACAATGGCAAGTAGGTTGTACAAAGGCACGTAAGTTGCCCAACTTTACCTGTTAACCTGTGTGAGGTACTATCTCCCAGAGGACAATGGGCCAGGAAAGGACTCCTCAGCTTCAAAGGGACTTCCTTTCTCCTTTACAACACTGTATGACCCACTATAAAGGAAAGCCCTGGAGAAAGCCCTCTAATTAATATCTGCTGTCTGGGCTCTCACTCCAATCGTCCATCACAGATTCCACAAAAATATAACCACTTCAAAATGGAACCCTGTGTGGCCACCTGTGATCTGTGCTCTTCGCATGCATCTTCTGCAAACACAAGTGATGTACACACTAACAGTACCCATGTACCACATAGTTGGGTGAAGCACCTAGTTGTAGGAGACTGACAAAACAACTCTAAAAACAAAGGAGAGCTTGGTAGGCCTCTCTCCATGAGAGAGTAAAAGAAAAGGCCTGTCCTAATATTATAATAATTTTGCTGCCAAGCCAGTGCACTACAGCTCGGTGAGGTGACAGTAGTCACACTAATAAAACAGAGGGTGCACCTGGTGTGCCCCTCTGGCCACAGAGCCCTTGTTTGAATTTCATGTATAACACATTAAGGCCTCAGCACAATCATGATATCATTTGTGTGCTGGGGTGAGGACTAAAACACTACAGGTTGCTATTCTGTGTCATGCTGGGGACATTCCTCTGTCTCAACAGTCATCTATTAGTCCCTTAGGCCAACTGAGGCCTGGTACTTTTTTCTTTTTCAGGTCAATAGTTACCTTCTTCACTGATTCTTTTGTAATTGGAGCTGCAATGAAGCGAGTATATAGTGATCATGCCTGCAACTTTATATGCAAGATCATATTTAGAATGGTTTTCGTTGCAATCATATGTACATTATCAGCATCAGTTTAACTCTTTCTAGATTGTACAGCTAATATCATACATGAAGGGAGACAGAAGAGTTTACAAAGGCCAAATTTCCTTACAATGTGCACAGTGCTAAACCAATAAAGAAAGATATGGCCTCCTGTTACTGTATCAATGAAATAGGAGATTTGGTTTTATTTGTATCCTGTTTATAGCTACTCTCATTCTCTACTGGCAAATTACTATTCAGTTGGAAAAAAAGTCTCACAAGGTATTTGTGGCATACTTCATCATAGAGTCCTCATCCTTTAGAAATAATATCTCTGGATAGTCTCAACCTCTTCTGATGGAGCCCTTTATTTTTTGATTTGAGGGATCTCATGGAAGAAAAGTTAAAATTACCTACCCCATATTTTTGTGTTTTATTCATGGGTCTCCTGGTAAGGTTAAAAATGTACAAGGAGTACTAGCTGAAGCTTGGGGATTTGGAGATAGTTAAATGCTCTAGCGTCACTACATCTAGTCTACCCGTTACGGCTGTCATTGGCCAGTCTGGTCAATCGGTATTCGTTAGGACCCGGAACAAGATCCATAATGATTCTAGGTGTGAACCCATCCATGGTACTGCAGAATATCCTGAACAATATAGTAGCATGCACACAATCGCCCCTACATACTGTTGGACTCTAGAGTCTGGTAATAATCTGTAGGGGTAGGGAGGAAAAACGCAAATGTTTCATCATAGCCGCAAAAAATATTTATGTGACTATAGACATTATTCTGTCTGCGGATGTGAAAGCATTCTTAGCAAGAAAATACATTTATAGCAATTTATCAACGCAAACCACACTTGGGGTTTCAAATGATGAGCCACAAAATAATGTGTAGAGTAAAACAACATGCACATACACACACACACAGCAGATTGGTTTGGTTTAGGAAGGAGTTACGACTTACCCTCAAAAGAACTTACATATATTCCCATAGAGATAGTCACCAAGATCTTCTTATAGTCAAACTATAGATAACAGTACATCTTGTATAAGAATTTTAAGCTGTGCAAAAAAAAGAAGTCTATAGAATTTGCATAAACTCGTTAACCTACTTCTTCAAACAAGCGGCTAGCAGTTATATCTTTCGCCGTCCTTGCCCCTGCATGTAGGCTCAGGTGGAAAACAGCATCCCATTTGACAAACATTGTAGACTTTCCTCGCTTCTGTGCACTCAATTTAATGCATCATCATGTTTCGTGCATGCACCAATCTGACTGGTCTAGAAGATCACGTTGTGGGGTGGAGGTCCGTAGCAGACACAACTGCAAACCTTGACATAATAGGCACATGTGATCGATCTCCCTCATTTTATACATAGAGTACGACTGGTTAATGCTGTGGTCCATCATATCACAGCCAATTGGAATGTTTTATTATACTGTGCACCACTAAAAATAAGTTGGAAAATCTTGCATAGATCTAACCTGATAGCGGGAAAAACTAAATTTATGTTGGTAAAACATTTGGACAATATCATTGATAATGGATAAAAGATACAGGTGTAATTATTTGAAACATATACATGTATATACACACATACATATCGATATATATTTTCACCGAAAAAACAAAGTTTACAGGGATGTTATAGTTAGGTACTGAATTTACTCAGAAACAAAACTGAAATTCAGCAGTCATAGTTACCAGCCCTAACTATAACATATGCCCCCGCAATGCACTGCTCATGACTTGGTCAGTGACATGACTGATGACATCTAAAATTACATTACTGATGACATCTTCCAGTCTGTGTTAAGTGTGTAAAAAATGTTTAGATAAGTTAAAGATACATATTAAGTTATTGCCTAAGTTAAATTAGTACTATTCCAGAGCTACTAATCAGTGATAGTATTAATAATGTATGTCATCTGAGTGGATATATGTGTGTCTGCATTTGTATGTGAGTGGTTGTGTGAGTGGCCGTACAGATAAGTGACTGGCTGTGTCAGTAGCTGTTTTACGGAGTGAATGGGTTTCTGTGCAGCTGTATGGGTAAACAAGTGGACGTGTGAGTAGTTCTTTGTGTGAGTGAGTGGCTTTCTCAGTAGCTGCAGTGGTAAGTGAGTGACTGTTTGCTTCTATGGCTGAGTGAGTGGCTGAGTGAGTGCCTCTCTGAATGAGTTAGAGACTGTGTCAGTATCTGTATGGGCGAGTTAGTGGGTGTGTGGGTAACTGTATGCGTGAGTGACCATGTCAATGAATGTGTGTACTTGCATCAGTGACTGTATGGGAGAGTGAGTATGGGGGTCATTCTGACCTCGGCGGTAAAAGGCGCCTACCGCCGGTCAGAAATCCTCCATAATCCCGCCGCGGTCGCGGAAACCCGCCACGGTCATTCTGACCCGCAGAAGGCAAACCTCCGAAAATCCGACCGCCACAACAGACCGCCAGACCAGCGGTCGGCGGAAAGGTGGAGGTGACCAAACCTCCACCGTCACGCCAACAGAAATACGCCCATCCCATTACGACCCACGAATCCACGCGGCGGTCATTCAAACGCGGTATTCCATTGGCGGGACACACCGCCGCGGTCAGAATACACACAAACGAACAAAACTCAGCCACATTGGACGATTTGAATCCCACACACCTGATACACATACACACACCACTCCCACACACACAATACAATATAAAACACACACCCACATCACCCACAAACCCCTACGCTAAAAAATTCGTCAAGAAGGCAAGAGCGAGACACCAGCATCCAAAAAATAACAGCCACAGCCACTCAACACCATCACCCACACACTATCCACACACAAAACAACACACACCACCACACTCAACTCACTTAAATACACATACTCCACCCCACACATCATACACACCACCCCATGGCACCCCAAAGACAACCCCGCTTCACAGACGAAGAACTCAGGGTCATGGTGGAGGAAATCGTTCGGGTAGAGCCCCAGCTGTTCGGCACACAGATACAATACACCAGCATTGCCCGGAGGACGGAGCTATGGCAGAGGATTGTCGACAGGGTCAACGCAGTGGGACAGCACCCCAGAAATCGGGAAGACATCAGGAAGCGATGGAACGACCTACGGGGGAAGGTGCGTTCCATGGTATCCAGGCACAACATCGCCGTGCAGAAGACTGGCGGAGGACCCCCACCTCAACCCCCACAATTCACATCATGGGAGGAGGAAGTCTTGAACATCCTGCATCCTGACGGCCTCGCAGGAGTCGGCGGAGGAATGGATACTGGTAAGTTGAAGCTTCAATACTGCTTCCCCCCCACCTGCATGCCAAATCAGACCCCAAACCTCACCCCCATCCTCGAACCCCACCCTCACCCCCACCCCCATCCTCACCCCCACCCTCACCCCCACCACCATCCTCACCCCCACCACCATCCTCACCCCCACCCCCAGCACACCTATTCCCCGCCAATGTCTCACCATCACAACCCACACATCCCAAAACCTAGGCCTGCATGCGTCCACTAAGCATGGACACCCATCACCAAGCATGCCCAATGCATATACACATCCCCCCCACAAGCCACCCTCACCAAAGCCCCCACACACGAATGCCAGCACTTGGGGACACGAGAACCCACAGATACACCCATATGCCACACATTGAAACTATAACCATACCTCTATACCCCTGCAGGACCCGACCGTCAACACACCGCGGCGGAGGGGCCAGAATTCTCCACACCCCCCACCCAAGAGGCCGTCAGCGATGACAGCAGCTCTGTCGACCTGGACACCGATGACCAGCCCGGACCATCGGGGACCTCTGGACAGTCGGTTCCCCTCACACAGGCCCAGGCCACTACAGACCCAAACCCCTCTGGGAACACCAGCACAGCTCCCACCCAGTGGGCCCATGCCTCTGTCTCCAGGGCGCGTCAATCTGCGGTGTGTCTACCACTACAGGGCACCCAGGATAACCCACCACCCCAACAACAACAGGGACCTGGGGGCAGTGGTAGTGGGCACACCGGCCAGGGGGCAGAGGCCCAGGGAAACAGGGGAACTCGGAGGGCAGCTGTGCGACAGGGGGGGAGGAGAGGCCCAGGGAACCCACTCTCCACGAGGGCCTCACCACCATCATGGGAGCATACAACCGCTCCCAGGAGACGATGGCGACGGTACTGGCCCGGTTCCAGGAGATCCAGGTGCTGCAGGAGGAACACTATCGGGGGTACAGGGAGGACATCAGAGCCATCAACACCACCCTGGTTACCATGGTAGGGCTGCTGCAGGACCTCGTCAACAACAGGGCGGACACTGAACAACACCCAAGGGCCCCTGCCACTAGCCTGGACCAAGAGCAGCCAACCACCTCCGCCGGTGCTAGTGGACAGGAGGCCCCCGCACAGCAGCAGCCCACCAGACCCCCACCTCCTGCAGGAGAAGAACCACCCCGCAAGAGGGCCCTGAGATCTCGCAAGAAGACAGAGTAGGATGTCAAGACCCCCGCCAGCAATGGATACCACCTGATGTCATCCCACTGTCCCACATAGTCACCCTGTCCATCCTTGAACTGCCCATGCTCCATCTCTCCACAGGCCTCTGGACAATGCACCTGTGTGACTGTTACTCTGGACTCTGCCATGGACATTCCTTCACCATAGCCCCCACCCACTTGAAACCACCCATCCCATTTTGAGCACTTAAATAAACACCTATTTTGCACCAAAATATCTGGAGTCTGGCTGTGATTTCAATAGATTGTAATTGACATGACAGTGCAAATATGTCCTTGTACATGGTGAAGTCAACAAACAGCTGCCACAAAGCTGTAGTCCATGGGGAAACGAAGCACAGGACTCGTAGTGGGGACCCCAGATCTGAAATAGGGAGGGAAAAGCCAAAACTCAGTCATCATACACTGGGGCAAATAGACAGGCAGCAGAGATGCTGGAGAGTAGTTAACATTTACTAAATTATCTTTGAAATGTTACCTGTGTCCTATTGGAAGTACTGTTCAATGATTCTGTCCCTGTTGTCTGTTTCAGCCCCGTCGTCTTCCTCCTCGTCACTCTCCTCAGGTTCCACCGCTGCCACAACACCACCGTCTCGACCATCCTCCTGCAGGAAAGGCACCTGGCGGCGCAAAGCCAGGTTGTGAAGCATGCAGCAGGCCACGATGATGTGACACACCTTCTTAGGTGAGTACATTAGGGATCCACCTGTCATATGCAGGCACCGAAACCTGGCCTTTAGGAGGCCAAAGGTGCGTTCGATCACCCTCCTAGTACGCCCATGGGCCTCATTGTATCGTTCCTCTGCCCTGGTCCGGGGATTCCTTACTGGGGTCAGTAGCCACGACAGGTTGGGGTACCCAGAGTCCCCCACTAGCCATACACGGTGTCTCTGTAGCTGTTCCATCACGTAAGGGATGCTGCTATTCCTGAGGATGTAGGCGTCATGCACTGACCCTGGGAATTTGGCATTTACATGCGAGATGTACTGGTCAGCCAAACACACCACCTGGATGTTCATTGAATGGTAATTTTTTCTGTTCCTGTACACCTGCTCCCTGTCTCTTGGGGGAACCAAAGCCACATGGGTCCCATCAATGGCACCAATTACGTTGGGAATATGTCCAAGGGCGTAGAAATCACCCTTCACTGTAGCCAATTCGCCCACCTCAGGGAAAATGATGTAGTTCCTCACGGATTTCATCAGGGCAGACAACACTTTGGATAACACCTTCGAAAACATGGGCTGAGACATCCCAGAAGCAATTCCCACGGTTGTCTGAAATGACCCACTTGCCAAGAAATGGAGTACTGACATGACCTGCACCAGAGGGGGAATCCCTGTGGGTTGGCGGATGGGGGACATCAGGTCGGGCTCCAGCTGGGCACACAGTTCATGTATAGTGGCACGGTTAAGACGGTAGGTCAGGATAATGTGGCGTTCTTCCATTGTCGACAGGTCCACCAGCGGTCGGTACACGGGAGGATTCATCCGTCTCCTCGCCCAACCCAGCGGACGGTGCCTAGGAAGGACAACATGGAGCACACAGTCAAGCAACCCACAGGTACGTACTCACAGCTAGCACAGTATACGATTCTCTATGCAGTGAATGGCGTGTCTGAGTGGCTATGCAAGGCCTAGGCCTGTGTGACGCAGTTGA
The DNA here is from genome assembly GCF_031143425.1 of Pleurodeles waltl. NCBI lineage: Eukaryota > Metazoa > Chordata > Amphibia > Caudata > Salamandridae > Pleurodeles > Pleurodeles waltl. The sequence continues at coordinate 786,722,231 of NC_090436.1, forward strand.
AATTGAGCCATGTGGGCCCTGGAAATGGCGGCTGCCTGACCTGTGAAGTGTGACAATGGGATGTGAGGTCAATGCGCTGGCGTGGCACACCGCGGCGGGCGGCGGGCGAAGACCGCGGCGCGAAGCCGCATTGGTTAACATTGAAGCCTATGGGTTTCAGGAGCCAATGGCGAAGGGCGCCGGCGGTGGCGGGACGCACCGCCGCGGTACGCACCGCCGCGGACGTGACCGCCATTTTCTATCTACTTATCCACTTGCGACTTGAACTTTCACAGGAGAGGACCTATACTGCAAGTGTTGCTGTGACCTCGGTCTGGAAGGGACAATGGCTGCTGCGCCTGGGGAAAGGGCCCCTGCCTTCACTGGAGAGGAGTTGGAGAAACTTGTGGATGGGGTCCTCCCCCAGTATGCGCTACTCTACGCCCCTCCAGACCAACAAGTGAGTTTAATTCAATATGGATTTGGGGCCACTGGCTGGCTTGGGGGCCTGGCGGGGGGCCTGGCGGGGATGGGGGGCATGTTGGGCCTGGTGGGGGGCATGGCGGGGGGCCTGGCGGGGATGGGGGGCATGTTGGGCCTGGCGGGGGGCATGGCGGGGGGCCTGGCGGGGATGGGGGGCATGTTGGGCCTGGCGGGGGGCCTGGCGGGGATGGGGGGCATGTTGGGCCTGGCGGGGGGCATGGCGGGGGGCCTGGCGGGGATGGGGGGCATGTTGGGCCTGGCGGGGGGCATGGCGGGGGGCCTGGCGGGGATGGGGGGCATGTTGGGCCTGGCGGGGGGCATGGCGGGGGGCCTGGCGGGGATGGGGGGCATGTTGGGCCTGGCGGGGGGCATGGCGGGCGGCCTGGCGGGGATGGGGGGCATGTTGGGCCTGGCGGGGGGCCTGGCGGGGATGGGGTGCATGTTGGGCCTGGCGGGGGGCATGGCGGGGGGCCTGGCGGGGATGGGGGGCATGTTGGGCCTGGCGGGGGACCTGGCGGGGATGGGGGGCATGTTGGGCATGGCGGGGGGCATGGCGGGGGGCCTGGCGGGGATGGGGGGCGTTGGGCCACTGGAAAGGAAAATGCGGAGAAACTTGAACGTGGTATTTCTCCCTCCCTGTACGTGTCACATAGGTCCGCGCCCATGAGAAGATCGGGATTTGGCGTGCCATCGCCAAGGAAGTCCGGGCCCTGGGGGTCCACCATCGACGGGGCACCCACTGCCGCAAGAGGTGGGAGGACATCCGCCGCGGGACCAAGAAGACCGCCGAGTCTCTGCTGGGGATGGCCTCCCAACGTAGGCGGGGTGCCTGCCGTCAACTGAGCCCCCTGATGTTCCGGATCCTGGCGGTGGCCTACCCTGAATTGGATGGGCACGTGAGGGCAGCACAGCAGACACAAGGGGGTGAGTACAAGCATTATCTACTCTGTTGTCGCGCAGTGGAGGTGTCTGGGTGGGGGAGGAGGGCTGGGGGTCCCCCTAGGCCAGGGCGATATCTGTAGGCTGGGCACCCCCGTAAGCCCCTGTGTCCCCAGCCACCACCCTCAGTAGTTTGTCAGTACAGCCATCCCTGGGCCGTGTCATCCATGGGTGCAGTTGTCAACTCTAGGCGTGTAGGGCATGTTCCACGGAATGCGTAGCGTACCCCAAGTGCGCAACTTAGTGCAGGGGGCATCTGTGTCTGTCATGTCCGCTAACTGTACCGGAGATCCATGTACTCAATATCCCTTTATTTCTCTCTCCCCCCCCTTTTTGTTTGTCTTTCTGTGCTTGTGTGCATCAGCATCATCAGGCGGAGGAGAAGTGGCATCGGGGCAGGAGGGAGCTGCATCTCACATGGCCCAGGAGGGCCATGCCACAGAGTCAGACTGGACCAGTGAGACGGAGGGCGAGGGGAGCTCCACGACGGGGACGACTGGACCCTGCAGCGACACGGACACGTCCTCGGAAGGGGGCTCCCTTGCGGGGGTGGCACCATCCGTGCCCCCCGCCATTACAGGTACAGCCGCCACCCAGCGCACCATCTCTGCCCTCCCAGCAGCCCCTCAGCGTTCGCCCCGTGCCCGCTCTGCCAGGAAGCCGGGCATCTCCTTCGCCCCAGGCACCTCAGGCCCTGCCCCTGTTACCCCCGCTGCCCTCAGTGAGGAGGTCATTGACCTCCTCCGAACGCTCATTGTTGGGCAGACTACCCTTTTGAATGCCATCCAGGGGGTGGAGAGGGAGGTTCATCGCAGCAATGCGTACCTGGAGGGCATTCATTCGGGTCAGGCTGCCCATCAGCGATCGTTCCAGGCTCTGGCCTCAGCACTGACGGCAGCCATTGTCCCTGTCTCCTGCCTGCCTCTACTAACTCCCTCCTCCCAGTCTCCTGTTCCTCTGCCTGTCCCACCCACACCATCAGACCAGCCTGCACACACCTCAACACCCAAGAGAAGCTCATCCAAACATAAGCACCACAGATCACGCAGACATTCACACACGCAACATTCCGATGCAGACATGCCAACAGTCACTACCACCTCTGTGACCCCCACCTCCTCGTCTCCCTCCTCCCTCCCTGTGACGTCTACACTCACACCTCCATTCACCTCACCATCAGCCAGTGTTTCCATCACCAGCACACCCTCCACTCCAGTCCGCACACGTGCAGTCACCACCCCCACTGCCATTTACACGTCCCCTCTGTCCTCTCCCACTGTGTCTGTCACCCCCTCTTCCACACCACACAAACGCAGCCACCCACCCACCCAACAGCCATCCACCTCACGACAGCCTATCCCTCCTGCACCTGCACCCAAAGACAGCAAACGTGACTCACCTACAACCACATCCTCTCCCTCCACTCCCATTCCCACTGTACCTACCACTCTCCATTGTCCCAAGAAGCTCTTCCTCGCCACTACTAACTTCTTTCCTGACCCTGAGCCCCCCCTCCTTCTCGTCGGGGTAAGAAGAGCACCTCAGCCACCACCAGCCCTGCAGCCACCTTGACAAGGGTGCAGGGGTATTGGAGCCCGCCAGCCCGCATGTCTGGATCTTCGCCCAGCAGCAAGGGGACAGCCAGCCCACCCCCTGGGAAGAGGAGCAGAAGGCGGAAGGGTCGCCGCAGGAGCCCGCCTTCTACATCCCCCCCGGACACCACCCAGAGACAGTCACCAGCCACAGCTCCAAAGGGAGGAAAGGGCCACAGGCCCACGACTAAGGAGGGCAAGGGCAGCAAGTCGGAGAGGTCAGGCAGCAGGCCTGCTGCCCAGGAGGAGCCCACAACCCCCATAGCCGCTGCCCCGGGAGGAACCGGCACAGCTGCCCCGGGAGAGCCCACCACCCCCATAGCCGCTGCCCAGGGAGGACCCAGCCCAGCTGGCCAGGAGGGCCCCACCACCCACAGCCCAGGTGGGCAGTGAAGGAGCACCATCCCCGCTGCCCAGGAGGGCACCACCAGGCAATTAGCAGTTGGCCATAGACCGGCCGCCGTCTCAAGAACCGCTGAACTGGGCCCTTCAGGGCAAGGACCGCTGAACTGGGCCCCGCAGTCTCAAGCACAGCTCCGCTGGGCCCCGCCGTCTCAAGAACCGCTGAACTGGGCCCCGCCGTCTCAAGAACCGCTGAACTGGGCCCTTCAGGGCAAGAACCGCTGAACTGGGCCCCGCCGTCTCAAGCACCGCTCCGCTGGGCCCCGCCGTCTCACGCACCGCTCCGCTGGGCCCCGCCGTCTCAAGAACCGCTGAACTGGGCCCCGCCGTCTCAAGAACCGCTGAACTGGGCCCCGCCGTCTCAAGAACCGCTGAACTGGGCCCTTCAGGGCAAGAACCGCTGAACTGGGCCCCGCCGTCTCACGCACCGCTCCGCTGGGCCCCGCCGTCTCAAGAACCGCTGAACTGGGCCCTTCAAGGCAAGGAGCGCTGAACTGGGCCCCGCCGTCTCAAGAACCGCTGAACTGGGCCCCGCCGTCTCAAGAACCGCTGAACTGGGCCCTTCAGGGCAAGAACCGCTGAACTGGGCCCTTCAGGGCAAGAACCGCTGGCCCTTTGGCAGACGTGGCAGGGCAGGATCTATCTCGGGCAGGGCTGCAGGATGTCCTCTGGCCAACTTGCCTCCTCCAGTGGCAGTGGGGTCTGTTATGGACTGTATGGACTGTGGCTTTGCTCTCCCCAGGATGGCCCAGTGGGCAGGCCACCCACTGTATGGACTGTATGGACTGTGGCTTTGCTCTCCCCAGGATGGCCCAGTGGGCAGGCCACCCACTGTATGGACTGTATGGACTGTGGCTTTGCTCTCCCCAGGATGGCCCATTGGGCAGGCCACCCACTGTATGGACTGTATGGACTGTGGCTTTGCTCTCCCCAGGATGGCCCAGTGGGCAGGCCACCAACTGTATGGACTGTATGGACTGTGGCTTTGCTCTCCCCAGGATGGCCCATTGGGCAGGCCACCCACTGTATGGACTGTATGGACTGTGGCTTTGCTCTCCCCAGGATGGCCCAGTGGGCAGGCCACCCACTGTATGGACTGTTTGGACTGTGGCTTTGCTCTCCCCAGGATGGCCCAGTGGGCAGGCCACCCACTGTATGGACTGTTTGGACTGTGGCTTTGCTCTCCCCAGGATGGGCCAGTGGTCATGGAGTCCCCTCGTGGATCTGGCGTCGTGTACTCAAGTGGCTGAGGTGCCCCCCCTTCCCTTCCCCCTGAGGTGCCTGTCCTATTTTCTTTCTGATGCCCCTGCAGTGTTCTCTCCGTGGAGTTCTTGTCGTGGGACTGGGCCTTGCCCCTTTGCACAGGACCCCTGTGATCCACGGACAGTGGTTGGACTACATTTAGTAGCTGTATATATTTTGTACATAGTTTATTTATTTATTGGGATTACTGGTGTACATATTTCAATATATCTGGCCGTTTATGATCTCTTCTTTTGGTCTTTGCATTATTTCGGAGGGGGGTGGTTTGTGGGTTGTGACAGTGATCTGGGGGAATGCATTGATGTGTGTGTTGTAGTGGGTGTGGGTGGGTGGGTGTGTGCCGGTAATCTTTTCCCTCCCCTGTGTCGTAGGTGCAGTACTCACCGATGTCTTCCGCGCCGCCGGGCGTGCTCCTGGTATATGAGCAGGAATAGGAGTGCGGGGATGACCTGCAACTCTGGCTCCATACTGCCGGAATCTCGCGTGGAGTGCGTAGAGGTGAGCGTTTTCCCGTTTGTAGTCTGTTTCCGCCGTGTTCTTATCGGCGGTGCTCCCGCCCCGGAAAAGGTGGCAGATTGGTGGGTCGTAATAGGGTGGGCGGTACATTGTCTGCCGCCGGGCTGTTGGCGGGAACCGCCGCGCTGTTTGTTTGTACCGCTGTGGCGGTCGGAGTGTTAAGTTGGCGGGCTGTGTTGGCGGGTCCCGCCAGGGTCAGAATTGCATATTTTAGACCGCCGGCCTGTTGGCGGCTTGGCCGCCGCTTTATCACCGACCGCCAGGGTCAGAATGAGGGCCCATATGTGTTAGTCTCTCTATGACTAAGTGAGTGGGTGTGTGAGTAACTGTGGGTGAAAGACTGGCTGTGTTACTTGTTGTACGGGTGAGTGAGTGGGTGTTCAAGTAGTTGTATGAGTGAGTGCCTCTCTCTGGGTGACTGTATGTCTGCATGACTGGGTGTCTATGTGGATGTTTTGCTGAGTGAGTGGTTGTATGGATGTGTGAGTAGCTCAGTCAGTGGCTGCATACAAGAACAAGTGAAGATTTTATTAACTGTATTGGTGGGTGTGTAGCTGTCTGAACGGCTTTATTGGTGTATAAGTCGATGTGTGAGTAATTTTATGGCAAAGTGAGTAATTGTGTGACTGGCTATATCAGTAGGCGAATGGGTGTGTGAGGTAATTTATAGTTAGGGTAGGTAACTATAACTGCAGAATTTCTATGGTTTTGTGTGAGTAAATTTCCAGTACCTAACTTCAACGTACCTGTAACCTTTGTTTTTCAGTGAATTTCTCTGGGTTTTTTTTTATTCTGTTTCCTAGCTATAACATCCAGTAACCTTTGTTTTTTTCAGTGAATTTCTAAGGGTTTTTTATTCTATTTTTTAAGTATAATGTCACGTAACCTTTGATTTTTTAGTGAACTTCAAAGGTTTTTTTATTCTACTTCCTAACTATAAAGTCTCTGTAACCTTGGGTTTTTAGCGAATTTTTAATTTTTTTAAAATTCTGTTTCCTATCCATAACATCCCTGAAACCTTTGGTTTAATCAGCAAATTTCGAAGTTTTTTTATTCTATTTCCTATATATAACTTCCCTCAAACCTTTGTTTTTTAGTGAATTTTTAAGTTCCTTAATTGTATTTCCTAAGGGATTTCTAAGGTTTTAAAAAAAATATATTTTTCAATTATAATATCCCTGTAACCTTTGTTTTTTTCAGTGAATTTCGAAGAGTTTTTTTAATTCCATCTCCTAACTATAACGTCCCTGTAACCTCTGTTTTTTGAGTGAATTTGTAAGTTTCTTTTATTCTACTTCCTAGCTATAAAGTCCCTGTAACCTTTGGTTTAATCATCACATAAGTAAGGTTTTTTAATTCTATTTCCTAACTATAACATCCCTGAAACCTTTGTTCATTTGGAGTGAATTTCTTAGTTTCTTCTAAGTTTTTTAAAATTGTATTTCCTAACTGTAATGTCCCTATAACCTTTCCTTTTTCTAGTGAATTTCTAAGGTTTTGAATTCTATTTCCCACCTATAACATCCCTGTAACCTTTGTTTTTTCAGTGAATTTGCATGTTTTTTAAAGCACCAAAGGGGTGACCGCAGGGCCTGGCGACCAACTCCTTGTGTGCATCCAACCCCCGTGGATGCATTCAACCGCATGCCGTGCACAGCCTTTGAAAGAAAAGCAAGGAGAAGGCATACAAAAAAACAGGGGTGTTGTGTGTGCCTGCTGCTTGCCTTTCAATCGTTTTCACTGCTTTCCCCAAACACCCTGTTTTTTGTGTGCCTGCTCCTTGCCTTTGCCTTCTCACTGCTTTCTCCTAGCTCTCAGCCCTGTTTTGTGCATGCCTGCTGCTTGCCTTTCCCTTCTACTCACTGCTTTCTCCTTGCTCCCCATCCTAGTTTTATGCATGCCTGCGCATTCACTTTCCCTCATTCTCGCTTTCTTCTTGCTCTCAGCCCCGTTTTGTACATGCTTGCTGCCTGGCCTTTCCCTCGTTCTCACTGCTTTCTCCTTGCTCTCAGCCCTGTTTTGTGCATGCCTGCTGCTTGCCTTTTCCTCCTACTCACTGCTTTCTCCTGGATCCCATTCCCCCCCAAGTTTTTTGCATGCCTGCTCCTTCACTTTCCGTCATTCTCGCTGCTTTCTCCTTGCTCTCGGCCCCGTTTTGTGCATGCTTGCTGCCTGACCTTTCCCTCCTTCTCACTGCTTTCTCCTTGCTCTCAGCCCTGTTTTGTGTATGCCTGCTGCTTGCCTTTCCCTCCTACTCACTGCTTTCTCCTGGCTCCCACCCCCCCAGTTGTTTGCATGAGTGCTCCTTCACTTTCCCTCATTCTCGCTGCTTTCTCCTTGCTCTCAGCCCCCTTTTGTGCGTGCTTGCTGTCCAGCCTTCCCTTCCTTCTCATTGCTTACTCCTAGCTCTCAGCCCCTGTGTCACCTGGCCGTTTTTGCAGGGTCATCCCCAAACGTTTTGTCTCCCGCCTCCTATTTTTTCTGACCTATTTTTGTTGGCCTTAGGACTCTGGGCTCTTTACCACTGTTAACCAGTGCTAAAGTGTACATGCTCTCTGTCTAAATTGTACTGGTGATTGGGTTATCCCTGATTGGCATATTTGATTTACTGGTAGGTTCCTCGTAAAGTAAAGTGCACTAGGTGTGACCAGGGCCTGTAAATCAAATGCTACTAGTGGGGCCTGCAGCATTGGTTGTGCCACCCACATGATTAGCCCTGTAAACATGTCCCCAACCTGCCACTGCAGTGTCTTGTGTGCAGTCTTGCACTGCCAATTCGACCTGGCAAGTGTACCCAAGAGTATTTAAAAGGCAGGAAAAGTACTGGTGCGTTTTACATGTCCTGATAGTAAAATGCTGTCAAATTCGGTTTTCACTATTGCAAGGCCTATCTCTCCCATAGGTTAACATGGGGACTGCCTTTAAATATCTTTTACGTGTTGTTTCCCATTGGGAGCAGATACAAATATGGAGCTTGGGGTAATTGAACTCACAATTTAAAAATAGATGTTTTGTAGAGTTAGTATTTAGATTATCTGTGTCAGACTGACAGTTGGGTTGTTTGTGAATTCCCTCTAGACAGTGACACCAAGAGAGCTGAAGAGTGTCCTGCATATCATGCTGAGTCTCATGGGCTAGAATGGGGAGGGAGGAGCTGACACACCTGAAAGGGCTGTGCCTGTCGTCACACAATGCAGTCTCCAACCCCCTGGGGTGTGTCTGGGGCCAGGCCCGGGCAAGGCAGGATCTTGTGAACAACAGAGACTTTCTTTTGAAGTTTGCATACTTCAAAGGCAGAAATTAGTATAAGTAGTGGATCCCAAATCCCAGACTTATAGAATACTTCAGGATCAAGAGGAATCTCTGCCAAGGAGAACAGCTAGATGAGGAGCACTGCCCCTTTACTATGTGTGTTTTGCTGGGATGGCCTGCAGTTACTGCTTATACCTTACAGAGGACAAAGACTGGACTTTTCTGTGCATCCTTCTTATGAAGATTCTCCAAGGGCTTGGACAGAGCTTGTCCCCTGTTCTGAAGTCTCAGGGCCATCAAAGACTTCAGCTTTTAGCACCAGTCCTCTCTTTCTGAGACCCCTACCCTGCTAAGTGGGGCCACATCCAGTCCGTGGGCCCTTGAAAGGAGAAGCTGGTGAACTCAAGGGGAAAATCCATGCACCGGAGCCAAGCGGCAGAAAAAACGATGCATCACCAGTAAAATTGACGCATCGCCTGCTCAGCGTGGATTAATCACAGCTTTAAGTCCTGATTTTCCATGCGTCATCCCTGGGTGTCAAGCCTGCAACATCTCTGCACCGACCTAAGGCTGCTTGTCCGTAAATCGACTTATTTCTTCCCTGCGAGGAAAGAATCGATGCATCGTTTGCCTGGCGGTGAAAGAATTGATGAACGGCCTCACTTGCGAGGAAGGAATCGATGCATCGCATGGTTTTCTGACACACACTCGCCCGTGCAGCTTTATTTTTGATGCATACCAGGTGCTTTGTGCTAAAACAACACACCCATTAATTTCTATGGATTAAGACTCATTTTCCTTCAAAAAGTAATATCTTTGCTTGTGTATGTTGGATTTTTGTTGTTTTGGTCATGTTTGATTTAGATAAATATTGGCTATGTTTCTAAACTGGTGTGGAGGCCTTCTGTGGTGTTTTCACTGTGTTACTGTGTGTGTTGGTACAAATAATTTACCCAATACCTCTAAGATAAGCCTGACTGCTTGTGCCAAGCTACCAAGGGGTTGAGCAGGGTTTATCCTAGGTGTGTATCTTCCTACCCTGACTAGAGTGAGGGTCCCTGCTTGGACAGAGTGCAGACTGACTGCCAATCAGAGACCCCATTTCTAACAGCTCCATTTTCTGTGTGCCTGCTGCCTGGCCTTTCTCTCCTTCTCACTGCTTTCTCCTCGCTCCGGGACCCGTTTTCTGCATGCCTGCTGCCCGGTCTTTTCCTCCTTCTCCTGCTTTCTCCTTGCTTCTACCCCAGTTTTCTGGGTGCCTGCTGCCAGGCCTTTCCCTCCTTCTCACTGGTTTCTACTGGCCCCTAGCCCCTTTTTATGTGTCCCAGCCGCCTGGTCTTACCCCACTTCTCACTGCTTTCTCCTCGCTCCCAGTCCAGTTTTTTGCAGGCCTGCTGCCCGACCGTTCCCTCCTTCTCACTGCTTTCTCCTCGCTCCCAGCCCTGCTTTCTGCACGCCTGCTCCCCGTACGTTCCCTCCTTCTCACTGCTTTCTCCTCACTCCCAGCACCACTTTCTGTGTGACTGCTGCCCGTCCTTTCCCTCCTTCTTCTGCTTTCTCCTCGCTCCCAGCCCAGTTTTCTGCATGCCTGAAGCCTGGACTTTCCCTCCTTCTCACTGCTTTCTCCTCGATCCCAGACCCATTTTGTGCGTGCCTACTACTTGCCTGAAACCGAGTTCCAAAATGGCTCCAACACTTAGTGGTTGAACTGTTGGCAACCAATCAGATCTCAGCATAAGATGTACAAGATCCATGGCTCTAAATGTCTATATTTTTTTTCCTTTAATATCTCAAACTACTGAATGGATTTACACCAAATAACAAAAAGCGTGCTTTCTGGACCAAATGCTACCTTTCTGTCAAGTTTGGTGTACTTCTGTTTAGCAGTTCGGACTGTAGTCATATCCAAAATCCCTATGGGAATTAAAATGGGAAACACACTTTTTTTTTTACCCCTCTCCCCCTTTTTCTTTGCCCTCTCGTGATGGATCACACCAAACTTTCTATGTACAACAAGACCCTTGGGCACACCTTTTCTTGAAAACGTCATAAAGATTCATCAAACAGCTGTAAAGATATAGCCAAGTCAAAAAATGCTTTTTCACTGGAAACTGGGCCCTAACTATGACAACCTACTGGTGACGGTCAGTATATATATATATATATATATATATATATTATTTCTTCAACAGATGGACTGATAGCCATCAGACGGCTGCACCGATCCCATCACATATCTCACAAGTCTCGAAGTCAATTAAGTCCAAAGCGCTCGTATTTAGTTCATAAATTTATTTTTCTTATGCAGGTAATACAGAGTCCCGAGTGAGATGTCTGTCAACGCGTTTCGGCAAAACGCCTTCTACTGGACAGTTTGGCTAGTCAGCCAACATCATTTTCATATAACTATTAAGTCCTACAATTATTTCCATAACACTGTGATGTACTACAAACGCGGCGGCCATTTTGAAGTGTATAATCATAATTGTTTAAGTACAACAATTGATGAAGGAATTAACCTACATTGATATCAATATTTACAGATAAGATCAGAGTTGAGATTGGACAGTCCTAAGGAATAAATATTAAATATTAAATATTAAGTAATAAATATAATAGGCAAAAAGACAATAGCTTCCAATAATTCAGAATGTTTGATCATATAAAAACATTAATCAAATAACAAGAACAATAATAGTATAAATATGAACGAAGAGACTGTAATATCGTATTTTTCAATTTTTCAATATTTAAATTATCATTCGTTATATATATATATAATTATTAATAACTAATTAATATCTTGAATTAAAATCATGTTTTGACAGTGACAATAGTTATGTTGTAGTGCTATGGTATATATCTAATGCCTGTATAGTCAGATCTAATTCCTCACTGTCCCTATCTGTATATTAGGTAATTCCATAGACACACATATATATATGTTGTATTCAAATGAGGCCTTGGCATAAAGTGCAATGTGCTGAAAAACTAAACTAATAATAAGTGCAAAAGAGCATATAAAGTACATGAAAGTGTTACAAAAAATCCAATTAAAACAACCAGATCTATTGGTCTTTTGGTCCATGTCATAATCTAAATGTGCATCTATACCTCTATGTATAATATTAAGTATTCAGTATTTTACATTCACCAAGTTATAGGAGCATAAAATAAAATCAAACAGTCATCATCAATAGTACAGTACAGATCTGTATACGAGCTTACTCCATCTAGATTTTATCAGATTGTAATACGAATTAAAACCAGGGAAAGTTATTCAGTCATATCCATTTTGCAGATTTCATCATGGCACGATCATCTAAGTTAATTAAGATCTTCTCACCCATCTTCCCAAAAAGGGAATATAAATGACATATTACTAAATTAGCACTACTATTTATAAGATTAAAAAGCATGGGGAGTCTCTATCTAAAAAGCAATAAACGATGTGTTTTCATCTAAGGTGGACATGGAGCTCAGCATCAAGATTGTGCCCCAATGGGGACTCAGAACCCAATAATAAAATCATCTTGGATTCCATTTGTCTGAGCTCGAGCGTTCTATTGCCACCTCTAGGATTGCTTTTAATGTGTTTGATGCCATAGAAAGCTAAAGTGCCACATTCTCCTTTGTGTGCTTCCCAAAAATGTTTGGCCAGAGGATAGGTTTTATCATGATTTTTTATGGCTCTAAAGTGCTGTAAGAACCTAACTTTTAACTTATGAATGGTACTTCCAATATATTTTTTCTGGCATCCACATTCGATGACATAAATCACAAATTCAGTGTCACATGTGATCCGGTCTTTGATCTCGCACTGACGACCATCAAAAGTTTGGTATTTATATGTATTTTGAGCATACTTGCAGGCCTTGCAATGGCCACATTTCCAAAATCCCAAACTTTTTTGGCTCAACCAAGATGTATTGGTTTTTACTGAAAAATAACTTCTGGTTAGATAGTCTCCCAAAGAATGTGCTTTACGAAATGTTATAGACGGATGGGTTTCTATATGATCATTGATAATTGGATCGTTCTGTAAAACATGCCAATTTTTTTGGAGTATAGTTCTTAGTGACTTATGTTGTTGATTATACTCCAGGAATATTCTAGGTACTGAATGTTGGAAATCATTACTAGTCACTATGTTATTAAAAAGTAGCTCATCTCTGCTTTTATTCCGTACTCTGTGTAATGCATCATTTAAGATTTTTGGAGGATAACCTCTGCTTAGGAACCTGTCTACCATTGCCTTAGATTCCAACTCATATTGGTTTTCATCAGAGCATATTCTGCAAGCCCGCAGTAGCTGACTATATGGTATGCTCCATTTAAGTGCATGAGGATGTCCACTATTGGCGTGTAATATAGAATTACAAGCCGTGGGCTTTCGATATATAGATGTCTTCAAATGATTGTTTTCTACTTGTAGTAGGACATCCAAAAAGGAGATGGTATCTCTATTATAGATGGCATTTAGATAAATGTTGAATTGATTATTATTCAATACATTTATGTATTCCAACAGCAGTTGTTCTGTGCCATCCCAAATAATAAACAAATCGTCGATATATCGCACCCACAGTATCACTCTATCCATATAGATGTTATTGCTTTCTGACCATGGCACCTCCTTCTCCCACCAGCCCATATATAAATTGGCATAGGTGGGAGCAAAGGAAGCCCCCATAGCTGTCCCTTGTTTTTGTAAAAAACTTTCATTATCAAAGAGGAACAAGTTATGTGTCAGGCAGAATTGTAGCATCGATAAGAGCATATTAGTATGCTCCAAAAATTCAATGGATCGTGTCTGTAAAAAGTACCTACAGGCCTGTAATCCATATTGATGTTTAATGGATGTGTATAGTGATGCTACATCCATGGTGACCAATAAGTAGTCTTTATGCCATGGGATGTCATGTATCTTGGCCAGAAAATCATTGGTGTCACGCAAATATGAAGGTAATTCTGTGACAAAGGTGCATAAAAACAGGTCCAAATATCGTGAGGTGTTCTCAAGTAGTGATTGGTTCATACTAACTATTGGTCTACCTGGAGGATGAGTTTTGTTCTTATGAATTTTAGGTAGGAAGTAAATACAAGGAATTTTAGGATGGTCAATTTTCAAATACATAAACTCATCATAATCCATCAATTGCTTTGTATACCATTCATTTAGCATATCATGATATGTCCCTTGATATTGAGATAAGGGGCTGATCTTCAATTTCTCATAATGCTCTCTGTTCATCAATTGCCGATATGCTTCCTTAGTGTAATCAGTTGTATCCATGACAACAATGTTGCCACCCTTATCTGAGGGCTTAATGATGATAGAAGAGTTCGATCTCAGTGTGTTTAGATCCTGCCAGTCTTGTTGCGTAAAATTAGGTCTCATCTTTCTCGATGTTTTTAAAGAGCTCTTATTGTGAAATTTGTCAATATCGTTGATCACTAGCTCATGAAATATATCTATCAAGTTGCCACTAGGTAGTGGAGGATTAAATCTACTTAACAGTTTTAGATTACTTTTTTCATAGAGGTTAGTTGTAAATCCCATCTGATTAAGCATATCTGTGCTCTTGTTTGTATCATCATGTATGGAACATCTAGCTTCATCGCTGTCATGGTCCAACTCATTGATGGCTATCAATTCTGAGCTATCAGAAATGTTGAATCCAGAGAGTCCAGCCCTCTGGTTGACGTTGTCTGTCATTCGATTTATATCTTTATTTGAAAAATGTTTGATGAGACGTAGTTTGCGAACAAATTTGTACAGTTCAATACGGGTGTTAACGTAATCCCATTGTGTATTAGGGCAAAAGCTTAATCCTAAATCAAGTATGCAAAGCTGATTGTCTGTCAAGGTGCTGTGGGAGATATTAACCACCGTACTCAAGTCATTCAATTTATTAACTGATCCAGGATTAGGTTCTAATTTGCTAGTTGATTGCTTCTTCTTCTTGCCCCTCCTCGTCTTCCGCTTCCTCGGCCACGCCTGCGGTTTAACCCAGGAGGTGGCGTGATCATTTGCATAAGGCGCATTTCCCCCTGAAAATCCAGCTTATTGCGCGGTATCTCGTCAGCAGAAGACTCTACTTCTGAGCTGTCATCTGCAGATATCTGTTGTACAGCACATTCAGCCCCAATCTTGGACACATCTTTGGTTCTTACAGTGTCATATTTTCGAGCAAATGTATAGCTTCTTCCATGCTCGTAATCTATCTTATCTCTGTTGAATTTATGTGCTTTACGTGATTTAATTTCCTCTTCCTTGTATTTAATCCGTTCTTCCATTTTTGCTAACTGATTAGAGATTTCTTGTTGGTTAGGCATCTTTTCTAATTCTTTTGTAAGTTGTTCAATTTTAATGATTTGTTCCTCCATGCGTCTCTTGGCTTGAGTTATTAAAGTGCCCATAAGTTTGGTTGAGCAATCTGTTGTTTGCATTCGCCATTCCTCCAATAAATCAGGGTCCATGTCTCCTAAGGTGGGTAAAATTAAAATACGTAGACCTCTAGGAATTCTACCACTTTCAGTGTATTTAGTTAATGAGGTCATTTCCCACCATTTTTTAAGTTCCGAAATACATGCTTTTTCTAGTTGGTGTATGATATTTGTGGTAGTTTGTATTTGAACCCCCATGGGTCCACTGCTGGTTTTCGAGTTGTCAAATAGCTCGGCTGCTGCTTGTTCCCACATTTTTCTCCGTTCAGCCATATCACATAGATTTTAACAAGATCTCGTAGCTTATTCAAATGTCAGATTTGTAACGCTTAACGAAGAAAGCAAGGAAAGGTAGAATAAAAGATAACGGACCAAAGTTCTATAAAGCGGGACTCTGTATAAGTATAAACCTATTAATAGCTAATTACTGTGTAGCTTGTGGATGGTTTCAGATTCTAAGTTAATCTGCTTTTGTGGGACAGGAAAGCCGTATGTCAGAACGCAAAGTAAATTCTTCCCCGCCGTTAATTTTCCATTTATTTTCCGGGCCGTGTGCCAATTAGTGATGTAAGCGATGAAACGCTGATATCAAGCTTTCAGACTGCTCAGAGGACCGCGTTCATTATCCCACGGGCGTTCTCCAACCCCCCCGGGGAACGACAACAATCCTACCGTATCAATCCGGCTGCGTTTTCTTTCGATTGTCAAAGGCACGGTGCTACGTGAGATACAATATCCAAATTCCTCCAGTGGTACAACCACGTGCACTCAACCGGCGTGCCAGCCGTTTCGCGTACCGGAGACCACGTTTAAATTATTTCTTCAACAGATGGACTGATAGCCATCAGACGGCTGCACCGATCCCATCACGTATCTCACAAGTCTCGAAGTCAATTAAGTCCAAAGCGCTCGTATTTAGTTCATAAATTTATTTTTCTTATGCAGGTAATACAGAGTCCCGAGTGAGATGTCTGTCAACGCGTTTCGGCAAAACGCCTTCTACTGGACAGTTTGGCTAGTCAGCCAACATCATTTTCATATAACTATTAAGTCCTACATTTATTTCCATAACACTGTGATGTACTACAAACGCGGCGGCCATTTTGAAGTGTATAATCATAATTGTTTAAGTACAACAATTGATGAAGGAATTAACCTACATTGATATCAATATTTACAGATAAGATCAGAGTTGAGATTGGACAGTCCTAAGGAATAAATATTAAATATTAAATATTAAGTAATAAATATAATAGGCAAAAAGACAATAGCTTCCAATAATTCAGAATGTTTGATCATATAAAAACATTAATCAAATAACAAGAACAATAATAGTATAAATATGAACGAAGAGACTGTAATATCGTATTTTTCAATTTTTCAATATTTAAATTATCATTCGTTATATATATATATAATTATTAATAACTAATTAATATCTTGTATTAAAATCATGTTTTGACAGTGACAATAGTTATGTTGTAGTGCTATGGTATATATCTAATGCCTGTATAGTCAGATCTAATTCCTCACTGTCCCTATCTGTATATTAGGTAATTCCATAGACACACATATATATATGTTGTATTCAAATGAGGCCTTGGCATAAAGTGCAATGTGCTGAAAAACTAAACTAATAATAAGTGCAAAAGAGCATATAAAGTACATGAAAGTGTTACAAAAAATCCAATTAAAACAACCAGATCTATTGGTCTTTTGGTCCATGTCATAATCTAAATGTGCATCTATACCTCTATGTATAATATTAAGTATTTAGTATTTTACATTCACCAAGTTATAGGAGCATAAAATAAAATCAAACAGTCATCATCAATAGTACAGTACAGATCTGTATACGAGCTTACTCCATCTAGATTTTATCAGATTGTAATACGAATTAAAACCAGGGAAAGTTATTCAGTCATATCCATTTTGCAGATTTCATCATGGCACGATCATCTAAGTTAATTAAGATCTTCTCACCCATCTTCCCAAAAAGGGAATATAAATGACATATTACTAAATTAGCACTACTATTTATAAGATTAAAAAGCATGGGGAGTCTCTATCTAAAAAGCAATAAACGATGTGTTTTCATCTAAGGTGGACATGGAGCTCAGCATCAAGATTGTGCCCCAATGGGGACTCAGAACCCAATAATAAAATCATCTTGGATTCCATTTGTCTGAGCTCGAGCGTTCTATTGCCACCTCTAGGATTGTTTTTAATGTGTTTGATGCCATAGAAAGCTAAAGTGCCACATTCTCCTTTGTGTGCTTCCCAAAAATGTTTGGCCAGAGGATAGGTTTTATCATGATTTTTTATGGCTCTAAAGTGCTGTAAGAACCTAACTTTTAACTTATGAATGGTACTTCCAATATATTTTTTCTGGCATCCACATTCGATGACATAAATCACAAATTCAGTGTCACATGTGATCCGGTCTTTGATCTCGCACTGACGACCATCAAAAGTTTGGTATTTATATGTATTTTGAGCATACTTGCAGGCCTTGCAATGGCCACATTTCCAAAATCCCAAACTTTTTTGGCTCAACCAAGATGTATTGGTTTTTACTGAAAAATAACTTCTGGTTAGATAGTCTCCCAAAGAATGTGCTTTACGAAATGTTATAGACGGATGGGTTTCTATATGATCATTGATAATTGGATCGTTCTGTAAAACATGCCAATTTTTTTGGAGTATAGTTCTTAGTGACTTATGTTGTTGATTATACTCCAGGAATATTCTAGGTACTGAATGTTGGAAATCATTACTAGTCACTATGTTATTAAAAAGTAGCTCATCTCTGCTTTTATTCCGTACTCTGTGTAATGCATCATTTAAGATTTTTGGAGGATAACCTCTGCTTAGGAACCTGTCTACCATTGCCTTAGATTCCAACTCATATTGGTTTTCATCAGAGCATATTCTGCAAGCCCGCAGTAGCTGGCTATATGGTATGCTCCATTTAAGTGCATGAGGATGTCCACTATTGGCGTGTAATATAGAATTACAAGCCGTGGGCTTTCGATATATAGATGTCTTCAAATGATTGTTTTCTACTTGTAGTAGGACATCCAAAAAGGAGATGGTATCTCTATTATAGATGGCATCTAGATAAATGTTGAATTGATTATTATTCAATACATTTATGTATTCCAACAGCAGTTGTTCTGTGCCATCCCAAATAATAAACAAATCGTCGATATATCGCACCCACAGTATCACTCTATCCATATAGATGTTATTGCTTTCTGACCATGCCACCTCCTTCTCCCACCAGCCCATATATAAATTGGCATAGGTGGGAGCAAAGGAAGCCCCCATAGCTGTCCCTTGTTTTTGTAAAAAACTTTCATTATCAAAGAGGAACAAGTTATGTGTCAGGCAGAATTGTAGCATCGATAAGAGCATATTAGTATGCTCCAAAAATTCAATGGATCGTGTCTGTAAAAAGTACCTACAGGCCTGTAATCCATATTGATGTTTAATGGATGTGTATAGTGATGCTACATCCATGGTGACCAATAAGTAGTCTTTATGCCATGGGATGTCATGTATCTTGGCCAGAAAATCATTGGTGTCACGCAAATATGAAGGTAATTCTGTGACAAAGGTGCATAAAAACAGGTCCAAATATCGTGAGGTGTTCTCAAGTAGTGATTGGTTCATACTAACTATTGGTCTACCTGGAGGATGAGTTTTGTTCTTATGAATTTTAGGTAGGAAGTAAATACAAGGAATTTTAGGATGGTCAATTTTCAAATACATAAACTCATCATAATCCATCAATTGCTTTGTATACCATTCATTTAGCATATCATGATATGTCCCTTGATATTGAGATAAGGGGCTGATCTTCAATTTCTCATAATGCTCTCTGTTCATCAATTGCCGATATGCTTCCTTAGTGTAATCAGTTGTATCCATGACAACAATGTTGCCACCCTTATCTGAGGGCTTAATGATGATAGAAGAGTTCGATCTCAGTGTATTTAGATCCTGCCAGTCTTGTTGCGTAAAATTAGGTCTCATCTTTCTCGATGTTTTTAAAGAGCTCTTATTGTGAAATTTGTCAATATCGTTGATCACTAGCTCATGAAATATATCTATCAAGTTGCCACTAGGTAGTGGAGGATTAAATCTACTTAACAGTTTTAGATTACTTTTTTCATAGAGGTTAGTTGTAAATCCCATCTGATTAAGCATATCTGTGCTCTTGTTTGTATCATCATGTATGGAACATCTAGCTTCATCGCTGTCATGGTCCAACTCATTGATGGCTATCAATTCTGAGCTATCAGAAATGTTGAATCCAGAGAGTCCAGCCCTCTGGTTGACGTTGTCTGTCATTCGATTTATATCTTTATTTGAAAAATGTTTGATGAGACGTAGTTTGCGAACAAATTTGTACAGTTCAATACGGGTGTTAACGTAATCCCATTGTGTATTAGGGCAAAAGCTTAATCCTAAATCAAGTATGCAAAGCTGATTGTCTGTCAAGGTGCTGTGGGAGATATTAACCACCGTACTCAAGTCATTCAATTTATTAACTGATCCAGGATTAGGTTCTAATTTGCTAGTTGATTGCTTCTTCTTCTTGCCCCTCCTCGTCTTCCGCTTCCTCGGCCACGCCTGCGGTTTAACCCAGGAGGTGGCGTGATCATTTGCATAAGGCGCATTTCCCCCTGAAAATCCAGCTTATTGCGCGGTATCTCGTCAGCAGAAGACTCTACTTCTGAGCTGTCATCTGCAGATATCTGTTGTACAGCACATTCAGCCCCAATCTTGGACACATCTTTGGTTCTTACAGTGTCATATTTTCGAGCAAATGTATAGCTTCTTCCATGCTCGTAATCTATCTTATCTCTGTTGAATTTATGTGCTTTACGTGATTTAATTTCCTCTTCCTTGTATTTAATCCGTTCTTCCATTTTTGCTAACTGATTAGAGATTTCTTGTTGGTTAGGCATCTTTTCTAATTCTTTTGTAAGTTGTTCAATTTTAATGATTTGTTCCTCCATGCGTCTCTTGGCTTGAGTTATTAAAGTGCCCATAAGTTTGGTTGAGCAATCTGTTGTTTGCATTCGCCATTCCTCCAATAAATCAGGGTCCATGTCTCCTAAGGTGGGTAAAATTAAAATACGTAGACCTCTAGGAATTCTACCACTTTCAGTGTATTTAGTTAATGAGGTCATTTCCCACCATTTTTTAAGTTCCGAAATACATGCTTTTTCTAGTTGGTGTATGATATTTGTGGTAGTTTGTATTTGAACCCCCATGGGTCCACTGCTGGTTTTCGAGTTGTCAAATAGCTCGGCTGCTGCTTGTTCCCACATTTTTCTCCGTTCAGCCATATCACATAGATTTTAACAAGATCTCGTAGCTTATTCAAATGTCAGATTTGTAACGCTTAACGAAGAAAGCAAGGAAAGGTAGAATAAAAGATAACGGACCAAAGTTCTATAAAGCGGGACTCTGTATAAGTATAAACCTATTAATAGCTAATTACTGTGTAGCTTGTGGATGGTTTCAGATTCTAAGTTAATCTGCTTTTGTGGGACAGGAAAGCCGTATGTCAGAACGCAAAGTAAATTCTTCCCCGCCGTTAATTTTCCATTTATTTTCCGGGCCGTGTGCCAATTAGTGATGTAAGCGATGAAACGCTGATATCAAGCTTTCAGACTGCTCAGAGGACCGCGTTCATTATCCCACGGGCGTTCTCCAACCCCCCCGGGGAACGACAACAATCCTACCGTATCAATCCGGCTGCGTTTTCTTTCGATTGTCAAAGGCACGGTGCTACGTGAGATACAATATCCGAATTCCTCCAGTGGTACAACCACGTGCACTCAACCGGCGTGCCAGCCGTTTCGCGTACCGGAGACCACGTTTAAATTATTTCTTCAACAGATGGACTGATAGCCATCAGACGGCTGCACCGATCCCATCACGTATCTCACAAGTCTCGAAGTCAATTAAGTCCAAAGCGCTCGTATTTAGTTCATAAATTTATTTTTCTTATGCAGGTAATACAGAGTCCCGAGTGAGATGTCTGTCAACGCGTTTCGGCAAAACGCCTTCTACTGGACAGTTTGGCTAGTCAGCCAACATCATTTTCATATAACTATTAAGTCCTACATTTATTTCCATAACACTGTGATGTACTACAAACGCGGCGGCCATTTTGAAGTGTATAATCATAATTGTTTAAGTACAACAATTGATGAAGGAATTAACCTACATTGATATCAATATTTACAGATAAGATCAGAGTTGAGATTGGACAGTCCTAAGGAATAAATATTAAATATTAAATATTAAGTAATAAATATAATAGGCAAAAAGACAATAGCTTCCAATAATTCAGAATGTTTGATCATATAAAAACATTAATCAAATAACAAGAACAATAATAGTATAAATATGAACGAAGAGACTGTAATATCGTATTTTTCAATTTTTCAATATTTAAATTATCATTCGTTATATATATATATAATTATTAATAACTAATTAATATCTTGTATTAAAATCATGTTTTGACAGTGACAATAGTTATGTTGTAGTGCTATGGTATATATCTAATGCCTGTATAGTCAGATCTAATTCCTCACTGTCCCTATCTGTATATTAGGTAATTCCATAGACACACATATATATATGTTGTATTCAAATGAGGCCTTGGCATAAAGTGCAATGTGCTGAAAAACTAAACTAATAATAAGTGCAAAAGAGCATATAAAGTACATGAAAGTGTTACAAAAAATCCAATTAAAACAAACCAGATCTATTGGTCTTTTGGTCCATGTCATAATCTAAATGTGCATCTATACCTCTATGTATAATATTAAGTATTTAGTATTTTACATTCACCAAGTTATAGGAGCATAAAATAAAATC
Organism: Pleurodeles waltl; assembly: GCF_031143425.1. NCBI lineage: Eukaryota > Metazoa > Chordata > Amphibia > Caudata > Salamandridae > Pleurodeles > Pleurodeles waltl. The sequence continues at coordinate 786,744,013 of NC_090436.1, forward strand.
AAACAGTCATCATCAATAGTACAGTACAGATCTGTATACGAGCTTACTCCATCTAGATTTTATCAGATTGTAATACGAATTAAAACCAGGGAAAGTTATTCAGTCATATCCATTTTGCAGATTTCATCATGGCACGATCATCTAAGTTAATTAAGATCTTCTCACCCATCTTCCCAAAAAGGGAATATAAATGACATATTACTAAATTAGCACTACTATTTATAAGATTAAAAAGCATGGGGAGTCTCTATCTAAAAAGCAATAAACTATGTGTTTTCATCTAAGGTGGACATGGAGCTCAGCATCAAGATTGTGCCCCAATGGGGACTCAGAACCCAATAATAAAATCATCTTGGATTCCATTTGTCTGAGCTCGAGCGTTCTATTGCCACCTCTAGGATTGTTTTTAATGTGTTTGATGCCATGGAAAGCTAAAGTGCCACATTCTCCTTTGTGTGCTTCCCAAAAATGTTTGGCCAGAGGATAGGTTTTATCATGATTTTTTATGGCTCTAAAGTGCTGTAAGAACCTAACTTTTAACTTATGAATGGTACTTCCAATATATTTTTTCTGGCATCCACATTCGATATATACAAACACACACACACATATCTATTACCTACTGGCGTAAGTCAGTGGTTAGTTATAAGTGGGATCAACTTTTCCCATAGATGAAGTGTTTTTTGTTTTGCTAATAACTTTGGTGCTGTTTGACGAATCTTCACAAAACTGGTATGCAAGTTAGTTCAGCTTCTGTCTGGAAAGTTACAGGGCGATTCGTCAAGCAGGGCCAAGAAAAATGGGGGGCCCCAAAAGTTTTTTCACCATGCAGTGTTCATAGGGCTTTTGCGAGTTTAAGACATGGCTACAGCCTGTACTGCTAAACGTAATTACGCCAACTTTGTCAGAAAGCTAGATCCTGATCCACAGAATTGGTATAAATCTGTTCAGTAGTGTTGGAGCTCTTAGGGGAAGAAAAATATGGATATCTGGGGACGTGGATTCTTTGCAGATCCACCCGCCGGGTAATCTGTGGATCTGGGTGAAAAGGAAGGCCCTGATTAGCTGGACGCAACCTGAGAGAAAAATTGCGGCTACCATTTAGTTTCTTGGTTGGTGCAGGGGGGAGGAAAGAAAGGGAAAAATTACATAAGGGGTCAGAAATGTGGTATCCTGACCCCATAGGATTGTTAGAGGCATCGCTAAGCGATCTCTTCCGGGCAAAAATTGTCCAAATACTATTAGGGATTTTTTGTTTGATCTGTGGATCCACCGCTGGGCTCAGCATGGCCCTCGGTGTAACTTCACAAAGGATCTGCGGATTCGAGGCACAATGAAAACAATATACACGCACTCACACACCAAACCCCCAAACCCCACTGCACATGGCCAAAGGCCGTGCGCAACATGGGTTTGGGTGAATGTGGGGGGATTGGCCACAGGTGGTTGGATTAACATATGATAATTATTTATGACTTTATCTTTAAAAAAAAAAAATAGAAATTCACTGAAAAATCCAAAGGTTACAATGATGTTATATTTAGGTTATTAGATGTTTTACCCGCACAGAATCATAGAAATTCAGCAGTTACAGTTATAGTTATGCTTATCTGAAGAAAGTATAACTCGAGCCATTAAGTAACTTTAGGCCACAAGTTATAGTTTCTTGACATAAGTAGAACTATAAGTATAACTATGACTCCTGAATGTCTATGGTTTTGTGAGGGTAAAATGTAAACTTAACTATAAAGTCCTTGTAGCATTTGTTTTTTCCAGTGAATATATATGTATATATATATTACCTATCAGCGATAGCCAGTAGGTAGTTATAGTGAGGACCTGATTCCCATAGAGGATGCGTTTTTTGTTTTTGCCAATAACTTTGGTACAGATCGAAGAATCTTCATGAAAGAAGCAACAATAATTTGCCACTCACTTCAGCTGCTGTCTTGAATGTTTTGGGGGGATTCGTTTAGCAGGGGCTCAGAAAAAGAGTGGTTCCAAAACATAACCATAACCTTTGGTTTTGTCAGTGAAAATATATGTATATATATATTTATTATTTATTTAGAGAATTTCTATAGCGCTGGCATGACCCAAGGGTATCAGAGCGCTTTACAGTAGTACATGTTATCAAACACATCATTTATATACAAGTATAGCTTCTCATAATCATACATGTTGGAGTGTAAGCAGGAGTGAGGTGGAGAAATTGCGGTGGAGGGGAATGGGTATATATGTAGTTCCCCAAGAATGAAAAAAATGCCTTGTGAAATGATTGCAGTGTTAGGCAGAAAAGGAGGTGTCGGAGGGGGGTTTAATTATGTTCAAAAGTTATTTCAGGTGTACCCATGGAATATTGTCATCCAGGGCTACCTGAAAGATACAAAGTTTGTAAATCCATCTTTCTTCTTATTCTATACCAATTTTCAGCATTTTTAGTGAAGCCACAATCCACAATTTTCTCGATCACTACACAGAACGTCATTTTCAGTATGTTCCACCTCAATTAAGTGATTTGTCATACGTGTGGGGCTCTTCTTGCATCTTATGGTACTGTGGATATCTGTGTTCTTCTTTTGCAACTGGTAATTCCTATGTATTGTAAGTTGCAAGGGCACATAATCATATCAGATAACTCTAGTTGTAATTGGTACGTTTTTTTTAGAAACCATTCATGGTGAAGACTCAAGTCCAAACTCTTTCTGCTTCTCGTGAAAGGGCAAGCACTGCAGTTCCGACCGGGATAATGTCTTATTACTGTAGTCATTCCTCATGACATCCTCATAGTAGGTATTATTGGAGGATTTTTGGCCATCGTATGTACCAGGAGAACCCAGATCTTCTAACTTCTTCTATGGGAAAACATGGGTTTTTAAAAATCAGTTTCCCTGTATTCAAGATAAACCAATTCTTATTTATGATTTTGATTTTCTAAACTTAGTTTGAGATAAGATTGTATGTGGTAACTCATATGGATAAGTTGCTTACCTGTAATCCTAGTTCTCTCCCAGGTGAATCCTTATCAAAGTTATAAGCAACCCACCCACCACCCTGGAGGAATCATGCATATAGCAGTTAATGCAAGGTAGTGTCCTGTTCTGTTCTGCATATCACTGAATATTCCCACCTACATGCAAAATACAAAGGCATTGTTAGTCAACAAGCTGCATGAAAAGCATAACAAATGAAAACTGTCACCATGTGTAGGAAAGTACCATCTTGCCTGGCATGTTACCCCCATTTTTCACTGTATATATTTTGTTTTAGTTGTATGTGTCACTGGGACCCTGGTAACCCAGGGCCCCAGTGCTCATAAGTGTGCCTGAATGTGTTACCTGTGTAGTGACTAACTGTCTCACTGAGGCTCTGCTAATCAGAACTTCAGTGGTTATGCTCTCTCATTTCTTTCCAAATTGTCACTAACAGGCTAGTGACCATTTTTACCAATTTACATTGGCTTACTGGAACACCCTTATAATTCCCTAGTATATGGTACTGAGGTACCCAGGGTATTGGGGTTCCAGGAGATCCCTATGGGCTGCAGCATTTCTTTTGCCACCCATAGGGAGCTCTGACAATTCTTACACAGGCCTGCCACTGCAGCCTGAGTGAAATAACGTCCACGTTATTTCACAGCTATTTTACACTGCACTTAAGTAACTTATAAGTCACCTATATGTCTAACCTTTACCTGGTAAAGGTTAGGTGCAAAGTTACTTAGTGTGAGGGCACCCTGGCACTAGCCAAGGTGCCCCCACATTGTTCAGAGCCAATTCCCTGAACTTTGTGAGTGCGGGGACACCATTACACGCGTGCACTACATATAGGTCACTACCTATATGTAGCTTCACAATGGCAACTCCGAATATGGCCATGTAACATGTCTATGATCATGGAATTGCCGCCTCTATGCCATCCTGGCATTGTTGGCACAATTCCATGATCCCAGTGGTCTGTAGCACAGACCCTGGTACTGCCAAACTGCCCTTCCTGGGGTTTCACTGCAGCTGCTGCTGCTGCCAACCCCTCAGACAGGCATCTGCCCTCCTGGGGTCCAGCCAGGCCTGGCCCAGGATGGCAGAACAAAGAACTTCCTCTGAGAGAGGGTGTGACACCCTCTCCCTTTGGAAAATGGTGTGAAGGCAGGGGAGGAGTAGCCTCCCCCAGCCTCTGGAAATGCTTTCTTGGGCACAGATGTGCCCAATTCTGCATAAGCCAGTCTACACCGGTTCAGGGACCCCTTAGCCCCTGCTCTGGCGCGAAACTGGACAAAGGAAAGGGGAGTGACCACTCCCCTGACCTGCACCTCCCCTGGGAGGTGTCCAGAGCTCCTCCAGTGTGCTCCAGACCTCTGCCATCTTGGAAACAGAGGTGCTGCTGGCACACTGGACTGCTCTGAGTGGCCAGTGCCACCAGGCGACATCAGAGACTCCTGCTGATAGGCTCCTTCAGGTGTTAGTAGCCTATCCTCTCTCCTAGGTAGCCAAACCCTCTTTTCTGGCTATTTAGGGTCTCTGTCTCTGGGGAAACTTTAGATAACGAATGCAAGAGCTCATCCGAGTTCCTCTGCATCTCTCTCTTCACCTTCTGATAAGGAAACGACCGCTGACCGCGCTGGAAGCCTGCAAACCTGCAACATAGTAGCAAAGACGACTACTGCAACTCTGTAACGCTGATCCTGCCGCCTTCTCGACTGTTTTCCTGCTTGTGCATGCTGTGGGGGTAGCCTGCCTCCTCTCTGCACCAGAAGCTCCGAAGAAATCTCCCGTGGGTCGACGGAATCTTCCCCCTGCAACCGCAGGCACCAAAAAGCTGCATTACCAGTCCCTTGGGTCTCCTCTCAGCACGACGAGTGAGGTCCCTCGAATCCAGCGACTCTGTCCAAGTGACCCCCACAGTCCAGTGACTCTTCAGTCCAAGTTTGGTGGAGGTAAGTCCTTGCCTCACCTCGCTGGGCTGCATTGCTGGGAACCGCGACTTTGCAGCTACTCCGGCCCCTGTGCACTTCCAGCGGAAATCCTTTGTGCACAGCCAAGCCTGGGTCCACGGCACTCTAACCTGCATTGCACGACTTTCTAAGTTGGTCTCCGGCGACGTGGGACTCCTTTGTGCAAAATCGGCGAGCACCGTTTCACGCATCCTTGTAGTGCCTGTTTCTGGCACTTCTCTGGGTGCTACCTGCTTTAGTGAGAGCTCTTTGTCTTGCTCGACGTCCCCTCTCTCTTCAGGTCCAATTTGCGACCTCCTGGTCCCTCCTGGGCCCCGGCAGCGTCCAAAAACGCTAAACGCACGATTTGCAGCTAGCAAGGCTTGTTGGCGTTCTTTCGGCGGGAAAACACTTCTGCACAACTCTCCAAGGTAAGAGGGATCCATCCACCAAAGGGGAAGTCTCTAGCCCTTTTTGTTCCTGCAGAAACCTCAGCTTCTTCTGTCCAGTAGAAGCTTCTTTGCACCCGCAGCTGGCATTTCCTGGGCATCTGCCCATCTCCGACTTGCTTGTGACTTTTGGACTTGGTCCCCTTGTTCCACAGGTACCCTAGATTGGAAATCCACAGTTGTTGCATTGCTGGTTTGTGTCTTTCCTGCATTATTCCTCTAACACGACTATTTTGTCCTTAGGGGAACTTTAGTGCACTTTGCACTCACTTTTCAGGGTCTTGGGGAGGGTTATTTTTCTAACTCTCACTATTTTCTAATAGTCCCAGCGACCCTCTACAAGGTCACATAGGTTTGGGGTCCATTCGTGGTTCGCATTCCACTTTTGGAGTATATGGTTTGTGTTGCCCCTATCCCTATGTTTCCCCATTGCATCCTATTGTAACTATACATTGTTTGCACTGTTTTCTAAGACTATACTGCATATTTTTGCTATTGTGTATATATATCTTGTGTATATTTCCTATCCTCTCACTGAGGGTACACTCTAAGATACTTTGGCATATTGTCATAAAAATAAAGTACCTTTATTTTTAGTATAACTGTGTATTGTGTTTTCTTATGATATTGTGCATATGACACTAAGTGGTACTGTAGTAGCTTCACACGTCTCCTAGTTCAGCCTAAGCTGCTCTGCTAAGCTACCATTATCTATCAGCCTAAGCTGCTAGACACCCTATACACTAATAAGGGATAACTGGGCCTGGTGCAAGGTGCAAGTACCCCTTGGTACTCACTACAAGCCAGTCCAGCCTCCTACACCATGCCTTTAAGACCTCCAAGACCTCCTGTATCCCATCACGCCCCAAAGGTGACAGTTAGGTCAATACTTTTTACGGTGATATCCTTCGGAGGAGAGACTATCATCAATTGAAAGAAAGTGTGCCAACATCCTTCACACTCCTTCTCCATCAGCCAGGCAAGTGGCGTCCCGTCTGGGATACATGGCGTCACGGAACTTCATTGTTCCCAGTGCCAGGCTACACATGCTACCTTTGCAGCAGAATCTGGAGGATCAGTGGGATTAATTCATAGACCATTGGGACACCAAAATCACCCTGTCTCCAGCTGCCTAAATATCAATCCCATGGTGGTCTCTCAAAAAACCTGATGATCGGTGTCCTTTTCACCAGGACACTCCTGCCCGGACAATCATCACTGATGTGTCTCTCCATGGCTCGGGTGCTCTTTTTAAAGTAGTAAAGAGCCTATCCAGTCCCCCAGCAAGCAACAGGCCAATGTTTCCCAAGCCTTTTGTGGTATTCTGGCTATGTTTTTTAGGAATAAAATTCTTAAGGTACACTCTGATTTAACCTCGTGGCCACACAAGATGAGATGTGCCCATTACACAGTCTCTGTAGTCCCTTCAATGCTGACTTACTCACTGATTACAGCTAACCAGGTCGAGGAGACCCTGCTGAGTAATAAATCCGGATCTCTTACTGATCCATGCTCTTCTAAAACTCTGCAGTTAGTCCCTGATCTAGTAACTGAGGTTTTCATAAAGGTTTTCAATCACATACTGTCACTGGGAATGTCCCCCCAAAGCTGGAAACAAGCCGTGATCACCCACTGCCAAAAAAACCTAACATTCATCCTGAGGAACTTAAGAACTATTGTCTGATCTCGCTGTTCCCCACCCCTGCAAAAATTCTCAAGAAACATCTGAATAATGAATTAGTGAAATTTGTCACTGATCATGACCTTCTAGACCCATCACAAAATGATTTCAGAAGTGGTCACAGCACAGAGTCGGCATTCATTGCTGTCACTGACTCTATGAGAATGCTCGTGGATCAGCGTGGGACGGCTGTCCTGTCCTACTGGACTTATCAGCAGCCTTCGATATTGTCTCACCCTCATGAACGGTTAAACATCTACAGCAAATGGGGGTGGGTGCAAAGGTGCTAGAACTGCTCGCAGATTGCAAGCTGTGGTCAGTTTAGAGCTAAGAGCTTCAGTCTTCTATGCGGGGCGCCGCAGGGCTCTTCACTCAGCCCTACACTTTTTCATTTATATGTTTCCCCTCTGTCAGCCTTAGTGAGATCTTTCGGATTCCAAGTAGTATCTTACGCTGATGACACACAAATTATTGTGTCTTTCACTGATAACCTACCTGAGACAGCTGAAAATGTCAAACTTTGCATGATTGATAGGCATGAGTAGCTGAATGAAGGTTCATTTTCTTGAGCTTAATGTTGATAAGACTGAAGTTATGGTCTTCGTAGCACAACACTATATCAGGTCAGATCGCTGGTGGCCAGACTCGTGTGGGTCCCTCCCTACACCTGCATAATCAGTAAAGAACTTAGGGGTTCTGTTCGATACCTCCCTCGATTTCAATTTGCAGGCAAACCATGTCGCAAGTACCTCAATATTGTTCGATCCCTCAGGAAGATTATCCCTTTCGTTCCTGAGGAGCTTCACAAAACAGTGGCTATTATGTTAATCACTTCGCAACTAGACTAGTGTAATGTGATTGAACTTAATACAAACATTCTATAAATAAACTTCAGTTGATGCAAAATGTGGCTGCGTGACTTATTCTTAACATCCCAAAATATCGCTCTGTGAGAGATGGTCTTTGAGACCTCCACTGGCTTGAAGTTAGGAAGTGGGTGAGTTTTCAAAGTGCTTTGCATAGTCCACCTTACTTTGCACGATAAGGGTCCGCTGGCCATCAGGTCTGCCTTTCGCCTGTATAAGCCATTTAGGCTCTTATGATCAGCCTTAAGCAGGAAAATTACTGTGCCAAAATTTTGGAAAGCTAAATGGGGCGCGCAATCCTTTTCAGTTGCAGAAGCTAAATTATGGAATTTTCTGCAAATGCCTAAAACCTTGGCTTTTCTCATCTTAAATCTTCACTCCCCTAGGGAGTTTAGGCATTCTGGAACACAGTGCCTCGTTACCTTTGGGTTTAGAACGCTATATAAGTCTATTTACTATTTCATTTCATTAATGGGAGGCAAGATTATTTTTCCCTTTTGCTATTGTATGCCCAAAGGAGTTTTAGGAAGGGATAGACTCTAGAGCCTCTGGGCGTACTGGAGTATGTTGCGCCGGAGCATTCGCTTCTGGTAATCTTTTTTTAGCAATCGTTGAGCATATGGCGCAAATCAGTGACCAAAGACATAGGGACTGTGATGGTGTCCTCTTGCATACCATGATGCTATTCATAAGCATCATTGTATGGATAATGTTCCTGATATGTATCATAAGTTTGCAAAGCCGGTTGATGTTTGTCCTGAAAAGAAAAGTCACCTTCTAGGCCATGGCCTGCACCTTCCTCATCAGTGTCCTGACATTTTACATTGCGCAGCACACACAGAAGTGCCAAAGCACCATTAGTGATTGTTTATGTGCAGGAAGGGACACCTTCTCGCACATAAACAATTACACCCCTCAACTCAGACATCCTTGCACGATGGTGCAAGAATGCCTGCGTTGGCAGCTCAATTTAGCGCCAGCGCAGGGGACAACACAGGGGTGCGCCGTATTCACTTAAATGCGGCACATCCCTGCATTTCTAAAGTGACGCAGCGAGGCGCTGCCAATTTTGGTGCAGCATCGCGCTGCGCCACTTTTCCATAAATCTGGCCCTTTATGCCCACACAGAACAAAGAGTACTGGGAGTGGAGAAAAAGCCTGGACAACAGGAGGGGTTGAGCCAGTAATATCTAAATATGATCTTTTATGTGAGGCGGGAAAGGGACGGTGATGGAAAAATTAAATGTAATAAATATATTAGAGTATTTTGCTGATGGGGGGGCGTGGTTCTATGAAATGGATATTGAAATCTCAATCCACAACTGTTTGGGCCACATCTGAATTAACCTACAAACCAGCAGCTGTTAGCATCCCATAGGCTTTGGGTCATCTCCGGGGAGGTCTACAGACCCAATGGGATATGGACCTTCACCTTCAAAGTTTCTAAAGCTGCATAAATATTAGAAAATAGCTGCCTTTTCAACTTCTTTCTAATTAGTAAATCCAAACCTCCACCCCATTTTCCGCTGGCAGAGAAGTAACAATACTGAGTAGTTTAGAGCAATCATTTCATTGTTCGATATATCATCATTAGACAGCATAAAACGTCCGCACACAGTTAGATTAGTGAATAGCAAGCTGTAGATAATCCCATTGTAGTGAGGATGCATAGAAAGCTTAGGTGAAATAGGTCCTTTTATTGCCTTTTCATATAGATCCACAACAGCCGACACGTGTTTCGTCACCAATGTGACTTTTTCAAGGCTAAACAGTAATGTCACAAAGGCCACGATATGGGTTACAAGCATTCAAGGACTCAAAAGAAGTAATAGAATATTATGTGTCAACAGAGTCTGTCCTCGTCATCGGTAAGGTGACGTGACGTGTAGCCACAAAAGACTAAAGAATAGACTCTTCCACTATTACTTCACGTTCGGAGGGACGCTGTTTGACAGCGCGATGGACTTCAGAGCACAGACTTTTAACGGTTTGGCACTCTGGCAGTTTGTCTCGTGACAAGACTTTTGGTCACCTTAATAAGGTAAGCTGACAAACAGGCCTACTGATTTCTACTGAGGGAGCTTTTATGGGATATGTTCTTTGTTTCAAGACCTTGAATGCTGGTAACCCATATTGTGGCCTTTGTGACATTACTTCATATTTCTACTGTAACTGTAATTTTGCATGTTTTTAAACCTACTGGCTCTGGGGTAGTGATTGACTTTAAATACATTTTCAAGCTACCTGTATTTTTAGTTTCATTAGTAAAAATTGATTGGTGAAATTTCCACTGTTTTCAACAGAATTCTGGTGTTCTACTAATCCTGCTTCTATGACAGCGGTTCTTAACCTTTTGACTTATGTGGAACCCCACTAACTCACTACTGGAAGCTGGGGGCACCTAAGCAATTTCTAAAGTTAATACCTCAAAACAATAAAGAAAAATACAGAAACAAACATACAAAACAAATGCAATTTTGGAACAACTGACCACAGGACTCTCATGAATAAACCTTAGGGAGCATAACAGACTATGGAGTCTTTCTTGAGTGTTGGCTCTCATTCTTTCTGTCTAAATGGACTCAAAATGAGTAAGAGTGGAGAGATCTAAGTTGCCTGCACCCTATCTCCATTTTCCATAGTGCACTGAAAGACTCTGTCAAGTATTCCATATAAAAGAACCAGTGGCATAATTAAACTTGAGGGGGGTCCCCCAGCAAAGATCATGGGGGGCCCCCTTCTGGTCTTACTCAGGAGCTCTAAGGCCTGGGTACTGTGCTGAGGGGGCCCCTGGATCCCAGGCACTCCCCCCTGCACTGCAGGGGCTGTGGAGGGCCTTTGTAACACCAGTGGAAAGAACACAAATCTACATGGACTCAGTTAGGTAAACATTTGTACATATTTCTAAAGGTGAGCGCGGTGAGTTATCAAATATTTAATAATCTGCATAATTTTCATTTGTTTGTGTGGCTCAGGTATAAAATATATTTTAAACAGGGTCTTACATGTTATAATGATTTTTATTTAATTATTCAGAATTAGGCACTTTGGCCCTCATCATGACTTTGGCGGTCTATAACCTAGACCACCGAACTCCGCCAGCCACAAGACCGCGAGGGATGGTGGTCATCCGACCGCCATATTATCACTGCTGGCGGCTCTCCGCCAGAATTTGGGCGAAAAGCCGCCAGCAGCCACAATAGCGGTCACCGGTGCAGTGAAGGCTGCTCTGCTTGGACCACCACGTTATCACAACACCGCCACGCCTATTACAAGTTGGTAATAGGCATGGCGGTGTTGTGGTGACGGGGCGCTGGCGGCGGAGCAGGCCCCAAGGATCCCGTCCCCTCCCAGATGACCACTGTGAAAAGGTAAGTGCCCAACCGATAAGGGAGGGGGGGTGATGAGTGGTGTGTGCGTGCATGGGAGTGTGTGTTTCTGTGATCGGGGGTGGTGTTTGTGTGCGTGTATGTGTGTGATAGTGGGTGTCTGTGTGAGTGCGTGAATGGATGCAGGGTTGGTGTGTGTGTGTGTCTGTATGACTGTGTGAATGCATGATTGCATATGTGTGTGTGTGATGCGTGCATGCTTGGATGGGGTGGTGGTGCGGGGGTTTCTAGGGGCTTAGGGAGGACCGTGGCTGGGGGGGGGGTTGGGGGAGTCGCATACTGGCGACAGGAATATAAATTTCTGTTGCAAGTATCCTTTTCGCCAGGGATTTCCTGCTAATGTTGCAGCCATGGAATCCCTGGTGGAAACCAAATACTGTTGGTGGGATATGGTGGACCACCGGGGCGAAGGTGGTCCACCATCGTCCCGGCGGTCTGACCACCCTGGCAGTACAGGCGGTGAGCTGGCTGCTTTGCAGCCTGTTCACCGCTGTGGTCATAATCTGGCAGTCCAGCACCGCCACGCCGTCGGTGGTGTTACAGCCACCGTCAGCGTGGCGTAGCTGGACCTCCAATGTTATAATGAGGGCCTTTGTACTGATCAAAGGTGAAGATCAAGCTGAACCATTTACTCCTAAATGTGTTAAGACAAAAGTATGTTGGATTCGGGACACACATATCAGGCTAACTGATAAAATACAATATTCATTAAGGTGAAGAGGAAAAATACTGATGTGTTTCTCTGATATCTCCACAGATATCTTGGTTGGTATGTGAATATCTATCAAATCACTTTAGTAACTCTATACAGTTTGAATCAAATCAATGCAAGATTTACATATTTTTGTAGCAGTGGGTAGTGCCTCAGGGAAGCCTTTGAAGTATTACAGGCTATACCACTATAACTGCGGCACACACACCAACCAGCTGAGGGAAGCCAGTAAAGTTTATTTTTGTATTAGTAGTTAGTTGCATTCTCACGTAAGGAGATCTTGAAATTATACTGGGAGTTGGCACTTCAATCAAACATGATTGCTGCTGAGGATAAACAGCCAAATGATCAACGGATTCCTCTTGTGAACTGTTTTACTTTGGCACATTAACAGTTGGCATCAATATTCTACAGTGCAAAGACTGATTTAGAGTTTTGCAAGGGAGTTAGCATTAACCAGTATGGCAAATCTATATCTTCAGAATATCTATATCCTCCACCATACTGGTGTCTCTGCTGTGACAGGAGCCATTTTGGTGGGAAATCTTTGACAGAAAGTCCACCAATGCCTAAGTAATGTCAGGGAATTCCCACCACCTAACTGAGACCTCAAAAATGCACCACTGTAAATGTAACCCCATACTGTCAGTGGTCACATTGTTTGTTTCCCTTAGATGCTGGGATTGTGTTGCTGCATATTACAGGCAACACACTCACTTTTTTGGAAAGGCCACTACACTTTCCATGCTGGCCTTCCACTGTTCTAACTTCGCCAAACGTATTGGAGTACCCGCTACTCTAGGTGAGACAGATGGTCCTCCACCATATTTGGTAGAGTTAGTGCTGCACCTTGATAGACCAGATGGTGGAGACTGAAGAGATTCTGCTGGAGGGGCAAACACCCCTAAGACATGGGTCGAGGAACTACCTTTTTTGGTGGATTTTCTATTACTGCCTTCCTTTAAATAAGTCCCAAGTGTGAAATTCCTTTGCCAGTTTTAGCCAATGCTCAAATCACAAATATGCTATACACAGAGTTTTGGAGCAGCATTCCTGTGTGAAAAACATTATGAAATGAACCCACTTCCTCTGATGCTCCAGTACTGACTGCTTTTTTCAAATTTTTACCAAAGTGAAGAGTATAGTTTTGTCTGGAAAAAAAGGCAAAAGCGTACCCGTGGAGGTACCCAAGAGTACTGTTCATGTCACTGGGCAATATACTATGAGCTGTGATAACAGCATAATGTGTTTAAATCCTAAATTGGAGGACTGGCCTTTTTTTCCTATTCCCCAAATGGAACGTGATGCCTATCAGCCCACTTGCGTTAAGCTCCATGCATCAAACCCAGGCCCTGCGCTGACATGTAAGTTGAGTGCGTGTTGCTTGTACAATGCCTGCTAGCAGGACTTTATGCTGTTTGTAAGTGTATGTATGTTTTAGAAAGTGGATTCTACTTTGGATTGGCCCTGGTTTTGACATTGTGCAAGATAGAGGTGTGGCACAACTACACAGACAGTGGAAATGTTCAATCTGCTTTTCTAGTCAAAATGGTGTGTAGCCCCAGACACACAAGTGTAGAGGGAAGACAACCGGGCTGCCCTCAAAACATTTGTGTAACCTATACTGCAAGAGATTGCTGATAAGTCTTCCCTGAGCACTGCCATTTGGGTGATAGTAGGAGAATGCTGTGACGTCCACAGAGGAAGACAGAGGACCCGTACCAGAGGGACGACATTCCCCATTTCGAGCACTAGAGCAACTTTCCCATGGTGCATTTGCCAAGCCAGTAAAATCTTCACCTGTCAATGCAGAGAGAAGGAGGTGGGCCACCGAAGCTCTTCTGACCGCAATCGCATCTCCTCGCCCCATGCGGAGAACAGCTGCAGGTTTGCACTCAAAGATCCAGGGACATGCAACGGCCAGATAACATTAAAGCCTCAAAGAAATTGACTGAGAAAGTTATTTTTTCTGTGACTTTGAGCAATAACTGCAACCCATATCAATACTGCCTAGTCAAGTACCACAAACTGACCTGTGGGTGACAGATTATAGGAAAGCTGTTCCAGTTTTGCCACAGTGAGTTCTTAAACTTTCTGTTTTCCCATGTAGTGGACCTCACAGACACTATACTGAACCCCCAGTAGTGCTATTTCTTTATATATTGTATTACATTTTGGTGGGATTAAAGTATTACTCTTTTCTAAAAAAAAAGTCACTGTGCTGGAGATTCAATTATTATGTCTATTGTAGGACTGTTGAGTCCTGAATCCCTTCTTTCCACACTACTTCCCTGAGCCACTTTGGCCTGCTCGCCTTCACTACCCTGAGAGTCAAGTATGGGAGGGGAGTATTTGGCCCAGTTTACAGCACCATAATATGGTGGGCCCCAGAGCTTCAGTGTTAACCCTAACCAGGGTTGCAAATAGGGGCTTGATGCTTTCTGTAAATCTCTCTAGCTACGATCTTGCTAAGTCAGCAAACTGACCAAGAAAGAGAAAGATGGAAATCTCAGATAGTTGGGGATTATCGCTGTTTCCAGCCAATCTTAAACTTTCTACCAAGAGGCAGAGAAGGAGGAAGCGGGACAGAGCCTCAGTATATACTAGTGTTCAAAAAGGGAAACACCAGAACTTATCAAATCCAGTTCCCTATTTGATGCAGCTAAGGGGAAAGAGTGAAGATAAGTATGGAGCAGAAGGGCTCAGAATGACTGATGACCCATGCCTAACAAAGCCAACGGAACATATTCACAAACATGCTCTAAGGAAGGTATTTAATCTAAACCTGTAGCCCTTGATGGAACTGAGTGAAATAATATTCATAGGGAACAGCTGAAACTGCCTCAACAGGTTGGTATATAACACTCGAGAACTATTATAAACACCCACAGATAGCAGCATCCTGTTCCAAAAGGTGTGGTGTTCTCATTCAGAAGAAAGTGATTTAATACGAAGGTGAACAAATCATAGAGTTATAGTCGCTAATAGAATTACCGCAATGAGCCAGCATGTGTAATAGGCAGAGTATTTGGTTTCCTGGATGAGCCACAGAGCTCCTCGTATAAAGGGAAGATGCAGTATTATACATCTATGAAAGCTGCAGTGTCTTTGAGTTTTTCGTGTCTGTCTCGATGGACAGGAGTCTGAATACTATCCCTCCTGTTGGCCTGTCTACCTCACCCTTTAATAAATCTTTCAATGCATAAAGACTATGACCAAGTGTACAGGGTGTGATACACAGCAGCTCCTCAGATCAACGCAGGTCGAGTAAAGAAGGGTCAGATTATTTGCGCACACACGCATTTCAGAAATCCTTGCGGATGCAATATTAATTATTTTGCGAGTGTTGTGGATCAGGAACCTTGATCTGTACTATGTGTTCCCAACAAGAGGTTTCACAGTGTTTGTGCAACCGAAAATAGGAGCATGCTAGCTGGGGGTACGGTATAACCAGCCCTATCAGTCACTGATAGATCGAGTCTAAGCATCTATAATCCTAGAGTAAAGAGAGTTAGGTGCGTTAATTTGTAAACTTGTTGATTCATTCTACTCCAGCCATAATGTACTTTCAGTATGTGGTGCCTAGCAGCTGCACTGCTCAATCATATGGTGTAGAGTAAAAAGGAAAATCAATCAACCACTGAAGTGAGCAGTAAAAACAGAAATCTACACTCCAAAGCCACCCAATTAAATCATTGATTTGTCCCTACAATCAAGACACGATAAACCGTTCTTGGTAAATTCCCTTGTGACTAATGAATATGTCTGAGAGCTATCCTCTGTGGTTTGCAGTCAATCTCATGTTTAAAGGGGTGAGTTTAGTTCTGTCTCCAAAGGCTAGAGTAAATGGTCCACATAAGACAGGGAAATGTCAGCTTCCGGTTTTGCCTGGTGGTGGGAAAATATTTTTTTCATCACCAAGAAGCCATATTTTTTGCAGTTTATGAAGTTTGCAAAGTCACCCG